>NC_138051.1:66155610-66797530 GCF_964194185.1 Rhinolophus hipposideros | reverse complement strand
AAGTTTTGATTATGCTCTTGTTCTGACAGGGGTGAGGGTTTCTCAGGAGTTCGTGGTTATCAATTAATTTTTTTAAAGGTTCATGCCTACACACGTGATTGTAATATGTAAAATAAAGAACAAGCAAGTGATTACTCCACAAATATTCACTAAGCCTGTGTGTTGAATATAAATCTAACAATAACATCTCTGTAGCCGTAGGAGAGAAGGTTAAAAACCTCTGTAGGTGGCTTCCTCACCGTGTCTTTCCCTGGCATGCTCAGAATTCATTCTACACAATCAAATCAAGCTAACATTCAAGATAATATTTCACACAGATAAAAAAAAAGTCCCAAGAGTTCATGATGTCTTATTCAGTGGAAATTTTGTCAATGACAAGTTGACACAGAAAAGTAGAAAACTGGTCACTCTTCAGCATCATCATGTGCATTTTGCTGGCCTTGGGCAATGCTGAAGCAAGTGTAACAGAAACCAGTTATTACCCAGTAAACCCCAGTCTTCTGCTCTTCGCAGCAAATAAAATTAGCTTCTGTATCTGCCTTACAAGCCACTGTAGCTACCCAATATCCAAGGAGGTCTGCTCGTGGTTGGCCTGGTTGGCAAAACTAGCGGAGCGAGAACAGGATTAGATCACCCAGAAGGGAGCAAGGTTGTGGCTGTGACATTGCTTCTCAGGGAGGCCTGTCCAGCCCGCAGTCACCCAGAGCTGCTCATCAGGGCTGCCTGTTCTGCTCACCCTCATCTCAGTGGACAGGAAATTCGTGAATACTCTTACAGTTGAATGGAGGGGATTGCTTAGAAAGTAAAGCAGAGGGTGCCAAAAATATGGCACACATTATAAGAAAGGAAAAAACTATTAAAATTATGCTGATGGAACCACTTTGAGCACCTCTTGTCATTGCAGAAGTCAAACATGACTTGTATTCATCTTTTGTTATCAGTACATATTGAGTATTACCATTTTAATACAGTTTTTTCCTTCCTTAAAATGTGTATACATTTTTTTGGCACCCTCTGTAGTCCGTTTAATTAAGCATTTTCAAATCACTCAAAGGAAACTAAAATTATCATTACTAAAATAATTACTTGATTTAGGACTGTTTAGTCTGTTGTCTGCTCTGTGAAAAATGACCAACCGAACTGACTCTATTTCTTGTCCCATTTTAGTGACAAAAATAGAAATTCTTGTGCTCTCTCCCCCTCTACCCTGAACATAATTAGGCTCTGCCATGTAGGAGCCAACTTTCAGTTCAGAAACCTGAGATCATCTCTCAATTAATCCCCATGTGAATAATATAAGCACCATTAGCAATCCATGTTCCCAGTGGCAATTCTTGCTATTTTGGAGCTAAGAAGCCCTGTCGGGAAAAATGAGCTTTCCGGAAGTCTGTGATTAATAAGAAATGGGCACAAATCCAGGTTGCCTAGTCCTAAGAACTCCTTTCTCTGCCTTCATTTTATCTGCAAAACAAGGACATTCCTATGTGCTACCTACTCATGAAGATGCTGTGAGCATGACAAGCTGCTGGGGCTATGAAGTTCTTGGATGAAAGCCACTGTAATGCAGTGACATCTACCACCTAGAATACCACTTGCAAACTCAGATGACACGTTTGTAATCTCAGTGTGAACAACCTCAGTCTTTGTCATTTATTATGCACAGAACAACATATTTCAAGCCACCTAATCTGAGGAAGCCAAATGCAGCAAGTGAGACTACATTCTTAGCCTTCAGAGATGAAAAGTTCTTAACAGCCTTCCTTGTAAGGGATCCATTCATAGTCACAACAGCCCTCTATTTTGGATCTTGCATTATAAATACCCTCTATTTTGGATCTTACATTATAAATACCCAGTTTATTGTCTCATTATAGAGACACCTCTAGGTATTTCCCACTATCCCTCTTCCAGGAGGAGGTGAATAATTGTACAAATGACCTCTCCATATCATATGACATGATTGCAAAGAGAGGAGAGAGAGGCAGAGACAGAGAGAGAGAGAGATCTCCAATAAGATTCCTAGAACGAATACCAAACAAGGGACTTCACCGGAACAGAAGCAGCCTCAGAAGCTGGCTAGATTCAAAACTAGTGGGTGAGCTGGGTTACCTTTGCCTGGGCCTTGCATAAACCCAATGGTGAGGCCACACCAGGGCGACAATGCCCTGGGCACAAAGAGTGAGGCAATGGCAGAATGTGCCAGAGTGAGAGATTTTGGCACAGGCTTCCATGCCTTTGGACAAGGCAGGCGCTGGTGTGTGTTCATTCTGGGCCTCTTCACCCTCCATGAGGATGGATGGCAGTGAGGAAGGCAGCCCTGGCCCTCAACTCTGTCCTGTCCATCTTGGAATTCCTTCCTCCCATCTAGAGTTCCCTGTAGTCTCTCCTTATCCCACAAAACACCCTTCTCCCCCAAGGGACTCCCAGTTTACCCATATAAGGACGTCAGTTTTGCTTAGTCAAAACCACTACCACTGCTCAAAGAAATAAAGAGCAGGGAGGCGTTTTATCTTGGCAGGGGACATTAGATTTTGCACTGGGGGCCATTTTTATTTGTTCTGCTACTACAAGGCATTATTTCCTGCCAGAAAAAGAATAACTCTAGCTCCGCTTTGGACATGAGAAACCGCTAAGCTACAGACCTATAAATGGAGTTCTATGTTTCCATGGCCTGTTCCAAAGAGTGCTTAAGAAACAAGTTCCACTCAGGAATGCTGGGTCATACTTCCTACCTCCACCTGCAACTCCTTGAGGGTGCCAATGTCAGTTCCCGGTGACATCAGTAAGAACTGTCCTCAGACTTATCCCCCCTAAAATCTGGCAGTTGAAGAAAAGATAATCCAAGGGTATATTCTGCCTTCTGAAAGTAAAAGCTTGATTGATTGATTGATTGATGATTGACTGATTGATTGAATGTGTTTTGATTATTCACAACCCACCCAGCAAGCTTTCCAAAAGCTCCGTAGCAAGCAACAGTGGAATGTGGCTGGAAAAGAACAAATTAATTAAGGCTAGCAGGAACCTGCTTGAGGAATGGATCAAGTTCTACAGAACTACATCAGACTGGCACAATCAATGCAATAGCCAAACCAGAAATCCACTGCAGTACTGATTATATTTTCCGAAATAAGATGTCTGAGAGCTACCTTTATTTTGCTACTTCCTGAATTGCCTCATACTTACCACAGTTTGTATGGCTCCATTTAAACATAAATCAGTCACACTGGATGCTAGTCACAACTCAGCCTGTGTTCTCAAGCACGCTGAGTGCCCGAAGCTGTGGTGCAAATAAAACAAAACCCTGAGATCCACTCCTTCCGCCCTACGCTGAGTGTGGAGAAAATCAGGATCTCACTCTTATGTGAAGACTGCTGTAAGCAATTCCATATATTTCGTTAAGCCCTAAATGGCGTGTAGGATGTTAAGTGGAATTGCTTCTGAAATTGAAACATCTATTTCTCAAGTCTCTGTTGCAATTAAGCTTTTGATTATGGGTAAGATACCCCCAAGTTAGGTCTGTTGGCCCTCAGACCATCCGATGAGAATCTATCTTGATACATTAACCTCCCCCCACCCCAGAATTAGTGGGGCATTTACCCAGGCTTAAAGGGTTGAAAAGCATTTCATCCTAAGTCTTGAAGGCAATGGGATAAAATTTGAAAGGGAACGGACAGCATTTCCTCTGTGCCTGTTAAGACATTAAGAAATATACCGTGAGATATACAAATACATAGTCTCCCTGTCTGGCACGACACAATGGGAAATGGAGCTTACTTATTTCTGCCCCCTGTAAATCCTTTATTTCCTTTTCTGAAAATACCCAATGGCATACCAGCTGTGACCCAGCGTCTGATGTATGTGTATATTTCAATTTTATGTTGATGGTATTAAGAATCGAAGCATCCCTAAATCCACCTCACAGGAAGCCAGTCCATAGCTGTTAATATTACATTACATTCTAATTATTCATTCTCTATCCCTCTTCACACCATTATTCCAAGACCAACAGATCAGGCTTTTTCACTGAATACTAATACTAACATTCTTCAGGACGCTAGAGCTGCGTTTGTGTGTCTCCCTGGACAGAGACACCAATCACAGGATGAAAGAGAAATCCACACTCTGCTCAATATCACATTAGCATGTCTCTTCCTATTTCGGTCACAAAAAGTCATTTCCCAGTTGTCCCACATGAATAGCCCCTTTACCACTTATCAATATGGATGAAGCCCAAACTACCCACTTTATGTAAAATAGTAAAAGTGAATTGTTCTTTCTTTAAAAAAAAGAAAAAAGAAAAAACACAGATGAGTAGACCACCTCTGCCTTTTGTCTTTGTAAAAGCAGCTGTTTCTGTAGCTTTAGCCCATCTCTTAGAATTTACTGCCAGGCTCCCCACATCAGGACCAAACAGGAAACTTCCCATGAAAACAAGAAACTGAAATTTAAGATGCAAGGGAAATGTCTCTACAGAAAGGCAACGAAGCAATGAAAAACCCAGGAATATAGCAACACCTTATCCTCTTTCTCCCTGGAAAAGTGTTGCAGCTCAAATCCAAGGGGTGAACCTCCCGATGGAAGAGCAACCGCCCAACAGGGTGTGGGAGCCAGCAGGAAAAAGGAGAGCAGGACCACCTAGAGGACCTATGTGCAAGAAGGGTGGCTAAGTCGCCACAGAAAATGTTTACTTGAGTACGAAAGAAAATACCTGCAATCAGAGTTTCAGCCTCAGTTTTGGGACAGAACCGACAATAGGCTATTAAATTATTGGTTTTGCCACCTGTAATGTAAACACTCTAGCAGATCGGTAAAGACACCCGGTAAATATTTTATATCTAACTGTGGGGTTGAGCTCCCAATCAACCATCACACTTCTTTCGGTGAGGTACTCAATAAGTGCTTGCTGATCTTGATAGCTAATGTTTACGGAGCTCGTATTATAGTCCAGATCCTCTTCTAAGCACTTTTAAACATTATTTCTAATAATTATCAAACCAATACTAAAAGGTAGATTGAACCTATTTTTGATGGTTAATTTGTGATGGTCAGCATGACTGGCCATCAGGCAGCCAGATTAGTTGTTTCTGCTAGTGTCTGTGAAAGCGTTTCTGGATAAGATTAGCATTTGAATTGGTGAACTCATAAAGATTGGTGAACTCATAAAGCGGCTGGGCACCATGCAACCTGTTGAAAACCTGAAAAGAACCAAAGGTGGGGAAGGAGGAGTTTGCCAATTCCTCCCCTGCCTCACTGATTAAGCCGGGACATCTTATTTCATCTTCTCCAGCTCTTAGACTGGAATTTACACCATCAGCAACCCTGGTTCTCAGGCCTTCAAACTCAAACTGAATTACACCACCGACTTTCCAAGGTTTCCAGCTTACAGACACTTCTGTAAGGTCATGACACTTCTCAGCCTCCTTGATTGTATGAGCCAATTCCTCATAATAAATCTCCATATATATGTAGATTCTGTAGGTTCTGTTTCTCTGGAGAACCCAGGATTATAAAGAATCCTGTAGCTCAGAGGAATCAATGAGCTTGCCCAGACTTTCAGCAGGGAAGTGGCAGGGACAGGATTTGAGCCAGGCCTGCATGACTCCAAAGCCCATCCAGGCTCTTTCCAAGACACAAACAAATATCCACAACAACAAAGTGTGCTGAGTTCATTGGACTTTAAAATAAATTTTAAAAAACGAGGCAAGCCAAAAGTCCAAATTTGGGTAAATGTAAAGGTTATCCCTTTCAGGAAAATGGAAAGTCAGACTCAGCATTGTTATCATTAAGCATATGTGCCTTAGCTCTGAAGGTCAAAAAAGTCAACCATCCAGAAATTAAAGTACAAGTCCCTTTATCTCCAGCATAGAAGATAGAAGACAGTAGAAGACATAGAAGACAGTAGAACAAGCTCCTAAAAGTTTTAAGCCCTAGGTTGGGACTCCAGAGACTTGGGTTCTACTCCTCTATCAGTTACGAAGTCCGTAAGCAACTTGTTTGCCCTGGCCTCCGGTCTTGCCTGCAAAAGGCAGGGATTTGATTCTACAAGATGTGTGAGTTCCCATCTTGATCTGGGGCTAAGATTTCTCAGCACTGACACTAATTCACCTCATACCACCCTGAAGAGGCACGACACATTCTTCAGACAAGTGTCGAGATTCAGCAAAGGTAGGTGCTTTATTCAGTACTTCATCAGAAACAGGGCCTATTGTCTCTCTGGTTCTCCTGTATTGCCAGACGCTCCTT
Source organism: Rhinolophus hipposideros (assembly GCF_964194185.1). Classification (NCBI taxonomy): domain Eukaryota; kingdom Metazoa; phylum Chordata; class Mammalia; order Chiroptera; family Rhinolophidae; genus Rhinolophus; species Rhinolophus hipposideros. Next base: position 66,791,287 of record NC_138051.1, on the reverse strand, counting down.
CTTCCCCATCTTGCCTTGGGATGTTTAATTGACAGTGGCTGAGGTGGGATGGAAGGGAACCAGAATGCATCTCTCCACCCTTCCCTAATGCTGACCATATCTCACTACTGACTGCCATGAGGCTTCCTAGAGATCCTCCATGTCCCTAACTTACCCCTGCTGGCAACCATCCCATGACGGAGTGGGAAGGGGGCTGGGATGTATTTCCCACCGTTTGCATGGAGGTGATTAACAGTAGACTCGCCCAGTCACCTGGACCCCCAGAAGGGTCTGCTACTGAGGACAAGCTCTTCCCCTGCCTGTTTACTGACACCTCAACACAAGCCCACAGTCTCTCTTTTGGCCACCTGCCTCCCACTCATTCCAGTCACTTGGGCACAAAACCAAACCACGCTGTTCTTCTGTACAAAGATGTCCTTTGGTGAAAATTCCAAACACAAGCTTACCATGTTACATGAGGGCTATTAAACTGTTTAAGCCGGCCTTATGCTAAATCACTTGGGTTTGGCTGTCTCTCTCTACACGTCACACACTCATACCTTCCTGCCAATCTGGAGAAAAGTAGTTTTCTCCTCATCCAAATGTTCAGCAGTATGCATATTGAGCCCTTTACCCTTTGTTTATTTCTCCTTTCACCACCTCAGGGTATTTTATTTCTATTTTATTTCTAAGTACCATTTTTTCCACTTCATAGTTTCTCACTTTTACTTGCTAGGTATGTTCATTCCTTCCTCTGTCTTAATTTTCCTTTCCTCTGGCAAAAAAAAAAAAAAAAAAAAAAAAAAACAGAGAAAAACAAACAAACAAAAACAAAAAACTTTTTTTTTTTTTAGTACTCTAAAGAGTGTTACATTGTGGGTTTTATTTCTCTTTACTTGCATTACACATCATTGGTCCTGGGCACAGGAGACTCCTTCTGCCCTTTTGGCGTTTACCAAGAATATGAAGCACTCGCTCACATACCTGCATGTCTTAGGTACTCAATGCGTGCTTTCTCATTAAATCCTCACTACTGCCTTATGAAATAGCTCTTTCCCTGTAACAGTGCCTCTCAGACTTTAATGTGCATATAAATATAAATCATCTGGTGGTCTTGTTAATATACAGATTCCGATTCAATGGTTTGGATAAAGCCTTAGAATCTGCATTTCTTGCCAGAGCCCAGGTGGTCCTAAAGATGCCTATCTGGGGGCCACATTTGCAGGTTGGGCTTGTGTTGGGACAGTGGCAGTACTTTTACGTGATTGAGAGGCTGATGTGAAAATTCTGCCTACCGTGAGCATTTCCATCCCCAGTGGCCAGCACTGCCCTCTCCCCATCATCTCCTAAAATTAAAACATTTCTAGAAAGATCACCAAGTTCATCATGGACAGTGAATTGGTGACAATTTCAGAATGTGCAGCCTGAAAACAATGAAAGCACAGAGACAAGAATGACACAAAAAAAGGGAAGGGAAACAGGAGGCAACAGTTGTTGGAGATGAAAGTGACCAGTAAGAGACTACCACGATAGGACACTTCTTCAAGGATAATCTGTGGACCCCTTACCCTAGGAGACAAGCACAGGAGGTGAGACACAGACTCTGCCATCTTGGAACTCATGGAAGCTCCTTTCAAAGAACATTTATTGTGTGCCTACTGACATGAATACACGTGCCAAGTATTCTCTTTACATATATACATCTTCTCATTAAATGCTCATGACCACCTTTTGAAGTAGCTACCACCCTCAATTTTACAGACAAACAGAACTGAGGCTCAGAGAAATTGGTTAATTCTTCCCAAGATAATGACCAATTCACATAAATTGGATTCAATCCACCACTTCCCACTGCAAGCTCAGGTTTCTGTTATCACACAAGCTACCCAAAGACTGGGGAAAAAATCAAGGAGCCCACTCGAGTTCCAGAGATAGAGGAGCTTCTGCCTTTGATGAAACTTTTTTTAAAAAGCATATATGACTCAAAAGACAGTGAATCTATTTATGCTCTTCAGGGTTTTGGATGCAAAGGGAGAGAAAGAAGCTTCAGGAATACGGGGTAGAGGTGGGTCTGTGTGGTGTGCAGTGAAGCCCTTCTGCAGTTGTTATTTGGTGCACCTCTGATCTCTATTAGGAGGTTGAAATCCTTGAGAGCAGAGAGTAACTAGACAGTCATTCTCTGAGACCAGCCTGTCTCTGCAGGAGAAACATGCTCAGTCTGTGTTTGATTATATCCCTTCCCACCCTGCCAGGTCTTCTGAGACCAGTGTACCATAAACTACCCCAAGCATGATTATATCAGTTTTCCCCCACCGTCAGGTCCATCTTCTGTGTCTTCTAATAAACACTTAGCTATTCCATTTAAAAATGTCTATCAATTCTGTAGTCCTGTTTCCTTCTCCTTTCCTCTATTTCCCCTTTTCTTCACCACCAGTTTCTTTGCTCCCTGCTTTCACAACGGAAGTACTCACTCATTATTTTAACGCCTTGTGACCTGGCTTCTGTCCCCACTCCTCTCCTAAAACTGTTTACCTCCTTGGTCAACAAAGTCCCTTAATGGCCTTTTCTCTCTGACTGCCTCATCTCATGCCTGATCTTTCTCAATTTTGCTGTACAACTTAAAACTGCTGCTCATCTGCTTCATCTTGAAAAGCTCCCTCTGACTTTTAAAACGCAGCGTGTCTCATCCTGCTCCAACGTTGCTGGTCTTTCTCTCACTTCCTTGAAGATTCTTTCTCTTCCTCTCACCCCTAAATGTGGATGGCCTCTGACTTTTATCATTGATCCATTTCTATTTCCTTGGATGCTCCCTCCTTTGATGAGTCCTTCCCCTGCTGTGGCTTCCCTTATGATATTTTGGGTAGATAACTTCTTGCCTCTGGACTCACATTTCCATCTGGGAACTGAACATTTCTACTTACCATTTTCTAAGTACCAATACTATCTCAAACCAAGAAAATCTTTCCCCTGGATTTACAATTCCTATTAATGGTATCACGATTTTCCCATTCATCCAGACTTAATTTGTGACATCTCATATCCTTAATCCTTAAGATCCAAGAGATTGTCAACTCCTATAGATTCAATCTCCCCAACATTGCTCACATTCTCCTTATTCTTTTCTTCCTACTACACCTACTGTAGTCCAGATCCTTACTGGACCTTTAATCTGTTACCTCTTTTCCATTCTCTCTTCCACTGCTTCAATAGCCTCAGTGTCTTCCTTCCTCAACTTCTTCCTACCTCGCATCCTTCCAAAATCCTTTGGACATAAATTTTCCAAAGTTAGAGCTCTGGTCATGTCATTCCCTAAAACTTCCACTTCTTAACTGCCCAAATAATGAAGTCCAAACTCCTCATCCTATTGTTAAATAATCTCCAAACAATGACCCTACCTTACTTTCCAAGATAGAAACCCCATGTCCATTTTATTTATGCCTTCGTATGCAACCACCAAACTAGACTGCTCCTTATTCCATGAATATCCACCATGCTTATCCTCTTCTGAGTCTCTCCTCATAGTTCCTCTGTCTGAAATGTCCTCAGCATCAAACTCAGTTGCCTGTTTTTCCACACCAATCAGGAGTGATCTTTCTTCCCCTGCTTTGAATTCCCAGAACTTGTACTTAAGTATCTTTAATAGTTTCTCCCTCAAATTACTTAGAATAACTTGTACAATAACTTGTAAGAAAATGCATTAACTACCTTAGAATCTAGAAGCAAAGATAAGACATGTGTCCAAGCAGTTATGATCAAAGAGGTGCCGTGGTGGTCAGTGCATCCCAATTTTTTTTCTATTAGTGAAAACAGTGAATGTATGTGTAGAGGGACAAGGTGGGGGTCACATGAGTTTTTATTGATAAACACTAGTAAAATACTACTTGTTAACTATTCAAAAATACATAACCTTGGTAGCTCCTAAAGCAGCTCCATTTAATCATCATCTCAGGTGGTAGAAACATATACCAATGCTTCTCACACAATAATGTGCATTGCAAGTACTTGAGAACCTTCACGTGCAGACTGTGAACCAGTAGTTCTGGAAGAAGGGAGGACAGGCTGAGATTCTACATTTCTAACAAGTTTCTGGTTTATGTCTATGAAGCTGGTCTATAGATCACATTTTAAGTAGCAAGGAGTCTTAAACCATGCTTGAAAATCACTCAATATTTTCAGTGTGATAATTCAGATACACCCTGAGGTTTATACTCCAATTGACAGCTGCAGAAATTTAAAGTGGATTCAAATGGATCAAAATTTGTGAAATTCATCTGCAAATGGGCCTTTATCTCTATTAAGTAGCCTTGTAGTTTTTCAAATTTCGCAATTCTGGGGAGCTCAAAGCAATGCGGCAATGGAAAATGAATGTTGTATTCAGTTACCTGTGGCAGGTGAGTGCGCATACCTGTATATCCTTCACCATATCAGCAGTCTTGTTTGTTCCTTCTGTAATTTCAAGTTGAATGTATCACATGTCTTCTCTCATCAGTAAGGAAGTACAATCTTGTGTGTCTCTAGGGACCAATAAATTGGGTCTCTAAGAGCCCCTGAATGCCCCAAAGCCCTTGATCTAAGAAAGTAACTCAAAAAATTCCATCTTTCCAACAAGTTTCCATGACCTAGCCATCTGCCTGCAGAAAAATAAACTAAGTTTCCATACCCTGCATCAATCAATTTCTTCCCAACCTCTCCTAATCTGGCAAGCATTAAGGGCAGAAATGAGAAGACCATTCACAGCTCTAATCATTTCCTCCGTCACATCATACAAAGAACTTACAGAGTTCCCAGCACAGACTTTCCCAACAAATGATGCAATGAAAGGGGCACCCACTCACCTTCTCATATGATTTGAGTAAAATGTCAATGTCTTCTCTTCCCTCACACTGCAGGTGCCCCATGTGTGACCACTGGCCTCAATTTTTCCACAATAAGACTACGTAAATTTCAGATTGGTAAGAGGTTAGGCTCTTCTGGCTCATGTTGGGTAACTTTATAAAGTCATTTTTACTAAATATTTCCGACACACACTATATCCCGTTTTTAAGACCCAAATCATGATTTTTATTAAGTTGCTATGTATACCCTTCTACCTCATATACCAGAAGTTTTTCCCAGGGTAGAACGGGCGTTCTTCTCTCATAGGACATCATTTCCTAAAAGCTCCACCATGGATCAAAAAACATTATTCATCCCAAAGAGCTAGTCAATTATAACCCATTTCCTCAATTATTTGACAAAAACAACTGTTCTCTTTTATTCGAGTAACAGTACTGCATTTTTCTTCAGAGGATTACCTGTGCTGAATTTTCAGTTCTTGTGGTCCTGGTGGACTATCACTTGAAACAAGCCAGGTCAATGAAAGGAACTACCTAAAATTGGGGAAAGGAGGAAGGTGGGAGTCTCTTTACACGGGGCTGCTAAGCTGGTAAGATATAAAGTGGGAGCAGCTGGTGGCCCTCTTGGCACCCACGAAGACAGCCCATCTGAGAGCAGAGCCCACACGCAAGAAAGAAGTGGGGCTCAAGAAAGAAGTGGTAACCTCATGTGAGCACCTGATTACAAATACCAACATAAGCCTTTTTTGGTTAAGTTAACTTGAACTGGGTTTCTATTAGTTATACCTGAAAGTGTCCTGGCTGATATAAGACTTCAGAAATGCTGATGATAATAATAGCTAACCCCGACATGACACTTACTATATTCTGGGCTCTGTTGTAAGTATGATCCATATATTAATTCATTTAATCTTCACTACAATCCTATGCAGCAGATGTTGTTATTGTCAACATTCTCTCCTTTTTACACATGAGGAAACTGAGACAAAAAGCTTCCTCAGGCCACCGAGCTAACAAGTGATGAAATCAAGATGGAAATTTCAGCAGTCTGGCTCCAGAGTCAGTGCTGTGAATCCGAGCTGCTCAAAGAGTGGCCCACAGACTGGCTCCAGTCTATAAACTATTCAATGTCTGTGAAGAGAAATTGAGAGTGTGTGCCTAGAAACCTTCATGTAAAGCTGACATGGCTGCAGCATTATTTATTTATAAAAGTATTGGTCCATGATGAATTGGGAATTTTTTTTTTAATCTTATCCTTCACCACAGAGTTTGAGGAACATTATTTAGCTTGGAGCATAAGCATAGGGATTTAGATATAAATCACAACCTCTTTCGAAACACTTAAGTTTCTGTGAATAATGTTGGTGTCACTTGGCAATCCCAAAATATATTACTTCTTGATTCCATTCCAATGTTTCAAAATAGAGTTCTTTGAGGTATTTTTAGTTCTCATGACTTTGGATTAGAATGGGATCCTGAGTTCTCAGTGGACTTTTAAAGATGCTAATGCATTTTGAGTTAAAGCTACACAGCACTAAGGATCTTGGCAATGATTTCTTCCCAGTGAACCTTGCCTGAAGGAAGCAGAGCAAAAGCAAAGGGACTCACAATTCCAGCCAAAGGAGAAATCACAGAAAGTAAGTACCAGGAAAGGAGTGGTACCAGAGAATTTAAAGAGGGGCTCGAGATGGAGGAGAAATCTTTAACAGCACAGAAGCCAGCTGTGACCCTGCGGGGCTCGCGTATGCGTCCTGCTTTGAGAAATATACTTGTAGCCTGTGCCCTAACACAGACAAAAAAGATACAGTGCCTAGGACATAAGGTTAGTCATTCAGATCTATAAATAAATAAAAATATAAATAAGTCTTTCTTGAACAGACACACCTCACAAATGGACAACAAGCCCATGGGGAAAAAAAATATGCTTGATATTGCTAGTCATCAGGGAAATGCAAAATAAAGCCACAACAAGATACCATTATACACCCACCAGAATGGCTAAAATTAAAAAGACCGACAACAGCAAATGTTGGCAAGGATATAGAACAACCGGAACTATCATACATGGCTGACAGAAATGGAAAAAGGCTTGCCAGTTTCTTTTCAAGTTAAAATATACCTACCCTTTGACCCAGCAATTCTACTCCTGCATATTTACTTCTACATATTTATCCAAGAGAATTGAAAACATATATTCACACTAAGACTTACACAAGAATGCTCATAACCCTGAACAGGGAATAACGCAAATAATCCCCAGTTAATAGGAGAATGAATTTAAAAATTGTGATATGTTTCCACAATAGAATACTACTCAACAATAAAAATGAACAAACTATTGACACATGCAAACACAGGAATGAATTTTACAGACAGAAGTTGGACACGAAGGGTACATACTGTATGATTCCATTTACATGGAATTCTAAAATAAGCAAAGCAAATCTAATGTGAAAATTATCAGAATGTTGGGTCCCTCTTGGGAAAGAGGAATGGGCAGGAAGATTGCATGGAAAAGGACATGAGGAAGTTTTCTGGGGAGATAGAAATGTTCTATATCATGATAGGGATGTGAGTAACAGGAGTATGTTGAGTGGAAGGTGTGGGATATGGATACAAGTATAGATGAAGCCAGAATGGCAGAACATTAATCATTGTTGAAGATGCATGATGGGTACCTGAGTGTCATTATACCATTCTGATTGCTTTGTATCTATTTGAAATTTTTCATAATAAAAAGCTAGAAAATAAATAAAGTCTCTTGCAATTTAGTCAATGTCATCAGCACTTTTTATAAATAAATTTTTTTTCCAGAAAAAAAAATGCATTTAAGAACCAAATGCCACTGTAGGAATAAGTACCACCAACAAGACCTGTCCGGAGTATGAGGAAGAATAATATGTCATGCTCTAGAGTGCAGAGGGTATGCTTTTTTCTTAATATACAGTGTCTACCATTGTTACATCTAATAACTCAAAAAGCCCATGACCAGGAGAAAACAGTTCTCATTGATTTGCATACAATTGGTAATTGCTTCATTCAAGACACAACACAACTCAACTTCAATGAAAAGTTCCTAGATACAAGGCAAGGGTTATGAAATAAAAATATTTTTAAATTTTGTCTTCTCTTTACAGCTTATTATTTCACTATAAATGCCAAATAATGATTTTTAAACCAAGCTATCTAAGGTTTCAATCAAGTAAAGTCAAATGTTTCTGCCTGTCACTTAGGAAATATTAGAAAAAACTTCCAAGTCCAACAAGTGAAAGAATGAATACATTGCCATTCAGCACATTCTGTAAATGTATAGTTTATAAAGAATGATTTAAAACAAGGTACAATGGTTATGCTGTGTCAAGTGAAACAGAATACAAATTTACTTAAAATACCAACTCTTAAATATATTTATATTTGTAGAGAAAAAAACTCAAGAATACAATGACTATTAGCATCATACTGTTACATCACCGGATGATGAGATAATGAATATTTTGTATTTTTTCTTTATACTTTTCTGAATGTTTCCAGTTTTCTATAAAATTATAACAGGAAAACTAAACAAAAAGTCACCTGTAAGTGGGGAACATTTCTTGCTACAACTCAAATTCTTACTCAGCAACAGTACAAAAAACAAGTTTATTTTTTTATATCATTTAGGTTTTCTGAGAAAGGACAATGGTTCCTGGTGAGTTAGTACTGTAATGGCTTGCCTAGGAAGACTCCTCTTTCTCCAACTGCCTTTAAAACTAATTCATAATACCCACTTTGATTATTTTGGTATGGGGAAAAACAATGATAGCAAGCCAACAACTATTTCTCATTTTACAGCAAACATCCTTTATTCCAAATTCCCTCATCATGTTCATCCCTCAAGTGATTCCAGCAACATGCCATCCCTTAGCCAAGGCACTGGGGCATATAAACGCTGGTCGACAGAACAGTCCATCTGGGTTGAATCTCAGTGCAGAGCAGAAAAGAAAATAAATTTGACTTAGTCTTCTCCTACTGAGTATGAGGGACCTATGTGGCTGCCTGATTACAGAAAACAGTAGCTGGCCTTCACTACCTCGCTTTTCAGAAGCTCCAAGGAAAGATAAATCAATAATACCTTGTTATTGTTACCCTGGAGCATGCCACGGAGAGTTGAGCTGGTAGAAATGGTTTACTCACAGAACCTTACTAAAGCTTCTGTGGAGAAGAACTGGCTGTCTCACCAGGCCCACCTTTGCACCCCACCCAGTGTAATGAATTCAAATTTGACGAAAATACAGCCAGCTGTTCTTAATCGTTTGAGGTTGGTTGGCTGTATTCAATGGGGGTGGCAGTGTACTTTTGTGGTTATCACTGTTCAATAATACAGTAACACTTCAATTATCCATACAGAAGACCAGCTGGACTACCAAGCCATGCCCTAGAGTGGCACTGTCCAATATAGAAGCTACATGACACTTGGCTGTGGAGCACTTGAAATGTAGCTAGACCAAACTGAGATGTGCCGTAAGTATAAAATTCACATTGAATTTTGAAGACCTCGTACAGAAGAAAAGATGATGTAAAGTATCTCAATAATTTTGATGTTAGTTGCATGCTGAAATGATACTATCATGAACATATTGGGTTAAGTAAAATGCATTATTAAAATTAATTTTTCCTGTTTCTTTTCAGGTTCGTAGTGTGACTGCTAGAAATTTTTGAATTACATATGCCGTGCACATTTTAATTCTGTTGGAGAGTGCTGGTTTACAAAATGATCAGTGTTCATTAAATACGTACTTGTGACTACTTACCCTGGAGCACCTACATACAAACGTCCATGTGAGAAACGGCTTTGTCCTAAATAACAACTGTATCTCAGCATGTGTGCCCTTATGGCTTTCAATTTGGGGCTCCACGGTGACCCCATTCTTCATTTTCTCTGTCCTTGGAGATGTAATACATAGGAAATATCCCTCCCTTTAGCTGTCCCACAGGCTGCCCACTGTTACCCCTGTCCTTGCAGGAATGACTGTGTCATTCAGCGTCCCTAGACACCTCTGCTGGAGCAGTCAAACCAGGGAACCAAACACTACTAGAGGTTAGTGTTTGGTTCCCTGGATAACATCCTACCTTAATGAAGGAGGCAACTGCTCATGTGCCTCCAAAGTCAGGAATGCTTCTTCTAGCTGGTACTCAGGTGACTTTTCAAAGAATTTTGAGAGAAAGAAAAATTCTTAGCCAAAAGACACAAATAGTAAACTGGCTGGTTCTGAGATAATGAGGCTGAATAGGTTCCCTAGAGAATAAAGCCCCTGATCCCACCTGGCTGGGTAAAGCCCATAGTTAGGCTACTAAGCCTTCCCCTCTGGCTAAATGGCTAATTATTTCTGATAATGGTGGTCTGTACTAACACCTCACCTGCCCTACGGCACAGCAGATCTATCAAGTGAGGAGGGTAGTAATTACTGGTGATACTTGCAAACACTCATTATCTAAGCTCCTGGGTCCTTAGGAGACAGATATGAGCTATGAGGGGATCAACTCATGACAATGCCAAAAGGAAACTGCAGCCATTTGAAAAGCAAAATGTGGTGACTGTTAATTTCTAAAAGTAAATCCAAAGAGTGTTAAACGTTCAAAGTAAGAATCTTAACATCTTGCAGTTACGTATATCTTCTGGCAGCTGAGAGTTGTTTCTTGCCTTCCTTTCTCCCCCCATTAGCTGTTGTGGCTGCAGCTGAGACCTCTGCCTCTAAAACACGCTGATACCTTTTACCTCTCAATCTCCTTCCAGATTCCATTTCCCTGCTATGTTCCCTAGAGCTCCTCGCACTTTGGCAGGTACAGAGAATGTACGCGATACATACAGATAAATTGGTTATTTTTTTGTCTTTAGCTGTATTTGATTGCCTTCTTTTGACAGCAGAATATCCTCAAACATTTCACTAGACCAAAGCTTGATGAACCAAACAGATCGTCAGTTATGGTTAATAATAGGAAACTTAAAGGTCACTTGTAAACACTCTATGAATATTATACTGCAATACCGTGAATCGTGGAGATGTCTCGGTTTCAAGGAAGATTTCTGATGCTATTGAGATTTCAATGTAGAATTTATTTCAGGCTAAGGAAATATCACAGAGGAAAATGTAAACTATGTGAATTCAAATGTGAAAGCACCTTGTTGACCAATCTAAGACTCTCAGAAACACTCTCCTTTTTCTTCAGGAAAGAAAGTTTATAGAGAGTCATGATGCACAGAACGGTAGACCCATCCTTTTTAAGACACACTGGGGTTTCATTCTGAAATGAGGAAACCAGATTTCAAAAGACAGACCTTGTTGGAAAGTCACCAATTGGCCACAAACAAAAATGTCTGTGAGGTTTGATATTTCTCAGTCCAGCTGTGAATTTTGTTTTACTTTTTACATTTTCTGAATGTACTTGTCGTAAAATAAAAACCGAAATTCTACTTCTGGATAATCTGAAAAAGAGAGTCCTTTGATCTTCAGAGTTTTCTTGACTTTTAAGAAGAAAAAAAGAAGATAAGAAAATTTCAAAATATTTAATTCCCATACCTATATAGTAAATGTTTTTTTAAACATTATTCCAAGAAAAAGCAGCTAACAAAAAAACATCTTGTAAGAGAAAATTTATAGGCATAAAATAAAAAATATAGATATACAAAACTCTGAATATGTCATATGGAAAAAAATTTTCATAGTAGCATCTTAAGAGGACTCTACTCACAATATGATTATGGATTCCACTCAATCACTGGGCACATGACAGATTTCCTTCCATCTTTTGTTTGTTTGTTTGTTTGTTTTTATATTGCCTTAACTCACAACAGTCAAAAAACACTTCATTTGTTAAAACTCTAAAAGTATACTTATCTTTCCTTTTTGTCTGACATCTTAACGAGGCTGCAGCTGTATCTGCTGCTCTCTGAGCTTCGCCATGCAGCCCAAGGATGACAAGAAAAGAAGAAGAAAGATGCTGGAAAGTCAGCCAAGAAAGACAAAGACCCAGTGAACAAATCTGGAAGCCAGGTCACAAGAAGAAGTAGTCCACAGACAAAGTTTGGCACAGGCTCAATATCATAGTCTTGTTTGACAAATTAACATATGACCAACTCTGTAAGGAAGTTCCCAACTACAGGCTTATGACCCCTGCTATTGTCTCTGAGAGACTGAAGATCTGCGGTTGCTTGGCCGGGGCAACCCTTCAGGAGCTCCTTAGTAAAGGACTTATTAAACAGTTTCAAAGCACAGTGCTCAAATAATCTCTACCAAAAACTCAAGGGTGGGGATGCCTCAGCTACTGATGAAGATACATGAACAACAAGTCCCACCCACTGTACACTTTGAAAACTGAAACTTCATTAAATCAAAAAAAGAAGTATATTTATCTTTTGAAATGAAGACCCACACAGATATGTACACACAAAAATACAGTTTTGTACATCATCCAAAGAACAGTGGCATCTTCATTGCCATGGTCCTGATGTGTAATAACTCTATCTCATCTGTATCTTCAAACCTATATGCATCATAAATTCCAAGAAACCTCATCATAAAACTACTATTCTTACATTGTTTCCACAATTGACTAGAGCATCACTTTGTAGTATTGTAGCACTTTCCATCCAAGAATAGAAAAAGTCTTTTATGATTCCTCTGTTTACTTCCAGATAACCATGGAGGAAGTTCAATGGTGCATACACTTTATTGAAACTCTTATCCAGGAAAACATAAAACCAACAGAAGAGAGTAATATTGTGAGCTCCTTGAGGTTACACACTACTTTATTAAAAAAAATAAAAAATGTTGATGGATTGAAAATGTAAAGTTCTAACTCCATCTTAACATTGTATCAGTGAAATATTTCTTATCCTCTCCACCAACATCTTGTCTCCAGCCAAAAGATACTCCTCACTGCACACTTTATACTCAACCCCACAGTCACTGAAAACATAAAACATAGAAATCTGGATGCTTCTCTTGTAGGACTGAGGTAACCTCAGCTTACCTAAAGCACGAGTGCCTTAGGGTAACTTGAAAGGCAGGAGGCAGCCTAACTCCTTGGGCCACAAAGAGGTCCCCAAATAAGGTAAGGACAAGATGTTACTTCAACCAAATACCCAGATAAGTGTTTGTTCTATTTAATACATGGAACATTGCTTAAAAGAAAACAGGAGAAAAGAAGAGAATAAGAGGTGAGGAGGAGGTGGTAAGGAGAAGAAAGGAGAAGAAAGGAAAAGAAAGGAGAAGAGAGAAAAGGAAAAAGGTATAAAGGGAATCCCTCTCCCAATATTAACACATTTTTAGCAACCATTCAGCAGATGGGACACATTTTGGTCATTACTAATACTTAAAAAGATCAGTCTCCTCAACTCCACTGTGACTTAGAGCAAAATTTGTATGTGTGGGAACTAATCATTTTCTACTTCTCCATCCGTGAGCTTGCCAAGCAATTATTCCATAATTTGCCAAGCAAAATAACTCTGTTGCCCACCAAGAAGAGACTAAAAAGGAAACAAATAATATATGTATGTAAAGAAAAACATATAAAATATACATCTTATCCTTTTTTTAATTTCCTGGGTAAAATTTATGAACAGCTGGTATCTCTGAAGATATACTATTTTGTCTTGGCAACATAACTATTCATTGATCCATACGGGTATTTGTGGTGATCACGTTAATAAAATAAAAATAGAAATATCTTTGAGTTGTATTTGTTTTTCAGAAAAAAAATCATATATCTCCACAGCATTCTCACTGCTCTTTCTGCTGTCAGCGACAAAATGGGTGAGGGGAGGGCACTAAGCCCAATCTTAAACAGGATGTTTAAAATAGGGTGGGGGTTGGAGGCTGAAAAACAGAGTAAGGTGTGAAGATGTGAGTCTTAGGGACTCACGGGGCATTAGGGCAAAGCGCTGTACTTCAACGGCCTCACTTCCTTCCTCTCAAAATGAGGACTAAAAAATTTACATGGTTTATTTGATTTGAAGCAAAAATAACTTAAACTGTAGGGGGGTAAACTGAAGGGTGAGGGTGGGGCATGGTTAGAATGAGGGAGAACAAACACATTCATGAAGAAGCTGGTGGTCTGCAGGTTACATTTTGAGAAACATTGTCAACAGTGACTTTTTTCAGTTTATTCAACCTCTTTATATTTATTTTTATCATTGCTTCCTTATAAACAGAGTTTTGTCAATAAATATATTCCACACATAAGAAAACTAAAACAAAACAAAAATCCCCAAACCCCTTCTGAAAATTTCAAATAAACATTCCTGATGTTCTGTACCCTATGGTTATGTCCATTCAACAGACAGAAGCATGAGGGATGCCTCAGGCACTGTGCTGGGCAATGGAGACGGAAAGGTGAGATGGCAGACTTCCGGGGTCTACGTCTAACAGGAAGAGAGAAATAAGTAAACAAGTAATTAAAGTACAATGGGATAAATATAATATATTTAAGTACAGCTACATGCAACTTCCATATACTAGCTGCTAAATGAAGTAAAGAAGAGAGTTGTGCAAGCACTCCATCTGTTTTGAGATGGTAGAAAATCAAGACGATATTGCTATCCCTGCTGAGACCATGACTCATTTTCCTAGTGGAAGCCAAGAACATATAAGTTACCCTGGCTCTGATTTCTATAGTTTAGGAATTTTAATCCAAAAGCTATAAAACATGGCAATTGCTGTGTGGCCTAAAGCCTAAAAGAATAAGTGAGTGTCCTGTCCTAGATCTCAGAGGTATGGAGATCCTCTTCTCTGTGCACTTATTTTTCTCATGGAACAGGTCTTTCCCACATGGGCTCTTGGGTCCTAGTACCTACCTACCATGAAGTTGTTTCTGCAAGGTAACTCAAGGCTTAGTAGGAGAAAAATTCTTTTACTATAATAGCAAGAGAAAGTACTAGCCGAAAATTAATATTTGAAATTCAATTACTTAAATCCTCTACCCTAAAGTTATCAGCAAAAAGAACTTTTTTATCCCTCCTCTGCATTTAGGACTCAAAGCCCCCACCTCACTCCTGCCCCCTCCACAAAGAAAGCAGAGAATAACACAATACTCCCCTGAGGCTAGATACAAAATTGGACAGGAAGGAAGTGGGTGGAAAAGTGAAATAAGGGAACAGAGCACTGAGGAGCTGTAAGGCAAGCAAAGAGGCAGAGAGACGTCAAGGGAGAGAGTCCAAAAAGAGTCTTAGTTACCCTTGTGGTTGACTGCATGATGTGTCCCAAGTATTTAAGACCAAAGCCCCAGAGTTCAGGAATAAGTTGAATTTTCCAATTTCCACCACCTTGAAGACTTAGAAAGATATAGAATATAGGACTTGTATCTGAAATAGTCAGTTAAAAGTGTTTCTGATTCTATGTATATGCTTGACTAGCTAACTGTGGAGTCTTTGTTATTAACTAAAGTACCTCTTCCTTCCAGAATAAGGAAGATTAATTGGATATTTTAGCAGTGACGTCTAACAGTCTTTGGCCTTTTCTTCAATCCAAGGGAATTTTTAAATAACATGCTTCCTCTGCAAGTGCTATTATTTCCGCATCTACTGTGTGATGTGTTGAGGATATATCCAAACTTATAATCCCCAAATTAAAAATTTCTGGGCTTAGTCTGAGAAGTTTAACACTATCAAACAGAGCTTCGAGGGGCATCTGGGCCAAATCCAATATTGGAAGAGGGCTATCTCTGACCTATTAAATTAACCCCTAGTATTTAGATTGCCACCTTAGGAAATTATGTTGCCTTAGTTTCACCTAAATTCTAAAGTCAAAGACTCCTTGTGAAAGTAGTGAAAATACCTATGCTCATGATCAGTTTCCATGGGAACCATGACTAAGGCAGGTCAAGTGTGGGTTCATCTGACTCCCATCTCCATATTCTTTGCAAATATAAACAGAAGGGCAATATCTTCACTAGTCCTCATTGTTGTGAGTGGCTGGAGTAGAAACCTCCATTCTCCTTCCCTCCCTAACTCGATCCTTCCTTTGCTTCGTATCTGAATAGAGGCAAAGAACCAGGGATAATACAATCTTCCTCCATTTAATATGGGAACTGCCTCGCTCCTTTATTTCCTTCTACTTTTGCTTTCTCTAGTTTTTATCTATTCTTCCTCCAGGCACACAATCCTATGGCACATATGTAATATGCTCAATCATAAGCATTAAGGGAAGAGCCTGGTCATTGACTTCCATGCCTCCGTTAGACAGGAAAGCCCTAGATGCTGCATCTTAACACAGACACTAGGTTTTAGTCAATTCTTCACAGTAAGGCAAGGGCAAAATGCAAGGATATAAAAGGTACTACGAAGCACAGGGAAATAACTGGGGTTATTATCAGTTGAGATTCTTTGGGTTACAAGTAATAAAAAACCCAACTCCTACTGGATGAAGCAAAAGAGAAGGCATATTTTATGGACTCACAAAACTGAACAGTCCAAGTTTGATCCTGCTCGCTGCAGGAGCTTTGTTTTAGTCACAAACATTTCTGGGTTCCTCCTTCTAGCTCTTCTTCCTCTAGACAAGCTCTAATCTTTGATTCCACAGGATGGTTCCTAGTAACTTCAGGCTCATATCTTTACCACCCCAACTTCAACAAAAAGAAAATCTGCTTCCCCAGTAGATCAAACAGCAGTTACCAGAACTGAATTTCATTTTACTTTGATTGGCCCACTTTTGATCATGTGCACATGCCTGTGACCAAGGGAATACACTGCACAGATTGGTTCCACCTAGGGCACATGCTTCACTCCCTCAGGTCCGGGTATGAAGTCAGTCTCATAGGAAATACGTGCACTTAGAATAGGAAAGGGGAACCATCAAAGCAAAAGTGTGTCCTCACGAAGGGTGTGCAGGTAACTGAATGGCAAAGTTAATAAGCAATCATTAGGTTACGCCAGCTCTGCAGGGATGATCAAGACATGCTTCATACTGGAGATGGAAAGCAACTTTAGAACTAAGTTGTGAAGAATAAGTAGGAGTTAGGCCAAAGAAGGCTGATGTGAGAGTAGACAGGCCGTCCAAAGCTAGGAGAACAAATGCAGTGAACAGGCAAAAAGTCATAATCTTTTCCAGGAAATTTGAAGTAAGCACTGTAGAAATGTGCCTGTGGGAATTTGCAATAATTGAGGCTATAAAGTAGCCTTATGGCTAATCATGTTGGATTTTATATGCCCTCCATAAGAATTTAGATTTTTATCATTTATGAAGAGATGAGGAGCACTGAGATAGATACATTCAGCCAGGATTTGGTGTCCCGAGCAGTATGGAAGGTGTGTCCGATGGCTGAGATGTGGACTATGAGAATGGAGTGGAATCTCAGTCAAAAATATTTTATGTAACCTGAACCAAGGTCATTGGCCATGGAGATTAAGAGGTGGGTCTAATTAAAAAAAGAAGGAAATTCTGCCATTTGCAACAACCTGGATGAACCTTGAGGGCATTATGCTAAGTGAAATAAGTCAAAGACAAATATTGTATGACCTCACTTATATGTGGAATCTAAAAAAACCAAACTTATAGAAACAGAGAACAGATTGGGGTTTGCCAGAGGTGCAGGGTAGGGAGTTGTGGAAATGGGTGAATATGGTCAAAAGTTACAAACTTCAAGTTATCAGATAAATATGTCCTGGGGAAATAATGTACTTCAGGGTTACTATAGTTAATAATACTGTAGTGTACATTTGAAAGTTGCTGAGAGAGTAGACCTGAAAAGTTCTCATCACAAGAAAAAAAATGTGCAGCTATGTGAGTTGATGATGTTAACTAAACTTCCTGTGGTGTTCATGTCACAATAAATACATGTATCAAATCATTATGTTTTACACCTTCAACAAATACAATGTTATATGTCAACTCTATCTCAATGCAACTGAAAAAGAAAAAAGAGATGGGGCTAGATGCAATAAATATCGAGGTGGTAGACATGATGGACCAGATGGCTGACTCGAGGTAGGGGATGCAGGAGAAAGAGATGCCTGCTCAGGTGTCTGGCTTGGAGGACTGTATAAAATGGAATGCAAATTCACGAAAATATTTAATCTGTGAAGACTGGCCATTCCATTAACATTAAGTCTTGGATTGAACTTTCCAACTCAGGTTTTCTAAAAAAAATATGCGTGGGTGAGTGTAGTTACCTTTTAATATTTATAAAAGGTTTTATGTGACTAACCATTTCATTCACAAATGCATCATGCAGCCTCCCCCCCACACACACACCCACCCACATTGCATCTGTTCTATGTGGGTTATTTATGACACAGCTGTTTTAGCAGTTGGGATCCTCATGCTGCTGTCACAATACAAAACAAACAAATCCTCTCCACCATCTTGACTCCATTTGATTTCCAGCACAATAAAGTGGAATATTGAGGAAAAGGCCTTATCATCCATTCCAGTCCATAAAAAACACAGCTAAGGTCATTCTTGAAGCAATGAAATTCTCATGGTGACATTTTATCTCTGAAAAGTGATTTTTTTTTTTAGTGGTGACAGAGTCCATCTGAAACAACCCTGGTATTTATGTGTTTTTGTGTTTGTGAAAGATATCCCTGCAGGATATCCTCTTTAAGCTTTGCAGCTGTTGATAATGGGTCCCTGCCCAAGTGTGGATTTATTCTACAAACACATTTATCATTTATCAAACATATTGGCTGGCAAAGGTTTTGTATATTCCATGACTTGTAACATTCTTGCTCCTAAGTATTCTGAAACCATTGAAACACAGTCACATTGTCCTTGCTCACCCTTCAAAAAAGAACTGAAAGGCTGACTTTGTCTGGGAGGTGATAGGATTAAACAGCATTTATGCTGAATCCACAGCGTGTAGGGAGCATGAAGCTGTTTTTTAGATGAATCAGCTGATTCTTTGTGTTTTACAAGCCACTGGAGGCATTAGTTAATGAAAATGTAAGAAAATAGCTCATCTAACCACACTAGATGGAAAAGGGAAACA
The DNA here is from genome assembly GCF_964194185.1 of Rhinolophus hipposideros. Taxonomy (NCBI): domain Eukaryota; kingdom Metazoa; phylum Chordata; class Mammalia; order Chiroptera; family Rhinolophidae; genus Rhinolophus; species Rhinolophus hipposideros. The sequence goes on along the minus strand of NC_138051.1, from coordinate 66,772,511 downwards.
AAGGAGAAAAATAAAACTGGACAATCAGCTCTAATGTGTCTTCTGGAGCAAAACTTAACATAAAACCCAGTCTTATTTTACTATAAGACCGGGTAATATAATATATATTATAATTAATATAATATAAAATAATACAATACAATACAATACCGGGTCTTATATTAATTTTTGCTCCAAAAGATGCATTAGAGCTGGTTGTCTAGCTAGATCTTATTTTCCAGTATCACCTTCTGGAGAAAGTATTTTGTTCACTCACTCCAGAACCTAAACTAGCAGCTGTGTTTCCAGAGAAATGGGCAGATGCAGGCCCAGAGTTCTAAGTTATGGAGGAAGCTTGCCAGGGTGCTACATGAGTCCCACCAAGAAAGGCCAAGGGAATGGCCCTTGGGATATCAGATTGTTCCCAGCAGCATCTTTTCAGACCAAAGGATCCAGGTAAAACTGGATCAGTCCCAAATTGGACAGAACTTACTTTGGCTCAGAATACCATGTCCAGAGCCAAATCAGAACCAATCTGCACTGCAAGTGAGTAGGAAATTCTACTAGGCTAAGACTGCTGGCGTTCATTCCTTAGCTAACAACTCACTCCAGCTGGACAGGAAGCCGTGGGTTGGAACTTTGCTATTACTTCTGACTTTTTTCTCTTCTGAAAGCATGAGGAGCTCTCCATTTCTCCCAAAATGGATGATTCAAGCTCCGGATTTCACTTCTTTTAGGTTACACTGATCTGTTCTTTCTAACCTTTCTCCAGCTTCATGATACTTGCTTATCACGCCTTAACTCACTGTCTCATCTCCTATGTTGTATTCCTTCTCTATTCTTTTTGTCTTTTCCAAGTTCTACATTTTCTCTCTTGTCTGCCCATTTCACTCCTACCAAGACTTTCTTTCATTTGAGGTATCGATATTTTTACTCCCAGAAAGTTAGAGCAACCTGAAAACTTACAACATTCAGATAGAGAAAAGGTAAGCAAGATCAAGGAAGTGATGAGGTAGAACAGATAGAATTCCTTAAAGTCTGATCCAGATATTATCAAAAAATTGTATTGATATAAACTACACAGTTTAACAAAACTACAATCAGACTCACTCTTTCAGGTTCATATGTCTTCAATATTTTAGTCAGCAAAGTATGTCAAGTCAACCAAAAGCCGGCGGTGCTAGTGCAATGGGAGGGCCTCATTAAGATGCCTCTGTGTGATTCAAGGCATATCACCAGTTCTCTTAACAACCCTCTGCCCAACCTGAAAAATCCCACCTTGGTGTTAATAATCGGTAAGATAACAAAGCAGGGAAGTTTTTCCAGAATCACCTGTATTTCCTCTGACCCACAAGTAACTGATTATTTAATCAAATTAGATAGTTGATGTTTTGGGCACAGAAAAGATGAGTTGCAAGATAGATATCTTTCAAATGCTGGAAGCAGGTGTTTGGGAGTGGGGAGTGGTATCAGATAGGACTCTTTCAGTTTCAAGTGACAGAAATCCAATTTGAACTAGCGGAATTAAAAGAGGGATTTTTAAGTTCACAAAATCCAAAGAAGAGTTGAAGGAACAAATTGAGAAAAAGGCAAGAATCCAGCTTTGCTCAGGAGCATTTAGAACCAGAAATACAAATCCTGGTTCCATCTCTCATTTCTGCTTCTCTCTACAGAGCAGCTCCATTTCTCACTGCACATCAGTGTTCTCCATTTGGCAGCAAACAGAGACTCCAAGAGCTTCCCTGAGCTTTGCAACCCACCACTGGGAACCTCCAGAGAGAGAATGATTCTCTTCTTCTTTCCAAGTTTAAAAATTCCAGGGAAGGACTCTAATTGGTCCAGACTCGGTCAATGCCAACTCTGGGCTAATCAGCTGTGGACATGGAGGTCATAGTACACACTCACAAAAGATGATGGCAGCTTTCACTAAAACCCCATAGTGAGAGTAAGGGGAGGAGACATTCTCAAAATATTTAGTAGGGGAGGGGTTGCTGTTCTCAGACAACAAGGATACATTGGGCAAACAGAACACTTACTGCCCACAACACACAGGTCCTGAATGACACGAATGATAACAGTCACCAGAGAGATGGGACCAGAGGGCCTTAGGAGACTGGTGATCCACACCAAAGGTGGCAAGGTAGGGAGCAAGCTGTGCGTTTATTGCAGATTTATAAAGCGCGATTCCTGTACTTGGCTTCTCAGCCACAAAGATTACTAGATCCAAAACAGTAGATGTATAGAGCCCTGGAGCTTCCAAGCTACAAAATTTAAATAGTTTAAATAAAATCAGCTCTCCTATGTGAAGTAGAAAAAATATAGAGTGGTTTCTGCCTCCCAGTTCCTGGAACAGAGCTCCTAAAAACCTTGTAATTTCCTAAGTGATTAGAGCACTACAGCATCTTTTGTTCTAATATTTGGTTTTGACCCTGGTTCCTGACACAGAGCTCCTAAATCCTTTGGAATTTCCTGGGTGATAGGAATGTCTTTTGTTCTAATGAGGTGACTCTTGGTGGGCTCTTGGATGGGGGCTGGTTACCAGAAAAACCAAGCCATGATTAGAAGCTTGGAACTTTCAGCCCCACCCATCCACCTCCATTTTCCAGAGAGGTGAGGGGGGCTGGAAATAAGAGTTAATGGTCAATCATATCTATGTGATGAAGGCTCCATAAAGATTGCAAAAGTACAGGGTTCAGAGAACTTCCAGGTTTGGGAACACATTCATGTATGGGGACAGTGGCTCAACCCAACTCCACAGGGCCAGAAGCTCCTGTGCTTAGGACCCTCCCAGACCTCCCTCATGCAGCTCCTCATCTGGCTTTTCATCTATAACCTTTATCATATCCTTTACTTATATAATAACCTGGTAAATGTAAGTGTTTCCCCGAGTTCTATAAGCTGTTCTAGCAGATGATAGTAGCCAAGGAAGGGGTCATGGGAACGTGCAATTTGTAACCAAGTCCGATAGAAGCTGTGGGTAATCTGGAGACCTACTGGTAGTTGGTGTCTAAAATGTGGGGATAGTCTCCTGGGACGAGCCCGTAACCTGCTGTGTCTGCGCTCACTCCAGTTTGTCTCAGAATTCACGTGAATTGTACGGCACCCAGCTGGTGTCACAGAGAATTGCTTGGTGGGTGAAAAAAAAAACCCACACATTTGCTGTCATATGTGTTGCGAGTGTGGTAGTAGTATGAGAGTAAAGAAGAAACACACAGAAATATTTTTCCCTCCCTCCTGACTACCTTAGGTACCTTTAACCAAGCAAGATTACAAAACATTTCACTAGAGTGGACTCAAGTTCATGTAGTGTTCCCATAAGAAATAGCATCTCCAGCTCTCAGACGACACCAAAAATACAGGGGCTATTAGACAAATATCTTCTTAGAAGTGGAGATAAACTGCAGACATGCCAGAAACGTTCAAACCCTGCTCATCTACTAACCCCTTGCTTTCAGGGGAATTAAAACTGAAGTCGTTTCCATAATCCCAGAAGATGTTTTCAGTAGCATAATATCATGAAAGACTCAGAACCAGTGAAAGGATAAAACTGAGGAGGTACATAAAAGAACTTTGAACACAATGAGAATTTTAACATTAATACAATTTTGTTAAGAATCTGTGTCCGTTCTCTTATGCTCTTGTTTTTGTTTTTTTTTTTAGAGTACTATCTACCTGCCTTGCAGGAGTTAAAGCTGAAACTGGCATTAAGTTTCCCACTGTAGCAGGGTGGGTAAGACATTTGTCAAGTTTATTTCTAAGAGGAATTACGCTTGAGGTTATCATGCAGTCAAATAAACTTTTTTTCTTATGGAATACATGGAAAGGGGTCCAGAGGACTGGAGGGGCCCTGTTTTTCATTGAACAAAGTGATTTTGTTCTGAGGTTAAGTCCGTATGACCCAAAGTACAGGCTGGTATGCAAAAAGTCATGCATTGATTTAAACAATAATAAATTGTGGTCCAGAGCAGGGGAAAATCTGTCCCCTTATGGACTTTGAAGACCATACAATTTCACTGCTGTGATTTCAAAATAAACCTTGCACTTGCTAAGTTTTGGATTTTCAGCAAATACCAGGAACTTTTTAAATGGATACTTAATTCAGACCAGTCAATTATGATGCATATGAAACAACTCTTAGAAATCCAAATGGATAGGGAAATAAGTAGAACATAAATCATTATAAATAGCCAATAAAATTCAGAACTTAATGGTCAAGTAATAAATTTTTAAAACATAAAATCTGGTAAACATCACACGGTGACTAAAGTCTGTGTTATCCAGGATTCAGGGCCTTTTAGCAAGATAATTTAGGAATGGCTCATCCTTGCAAAACCCATGGGACCCATGGAGGCAGGTGTGTGTTATAGGAGATAAGAATGAGTCATACTGTGCCTGACACATGGAAACTCTTCAATCATTATTTATTGAGTTAATTAGTTAATTACTATGGAGTGGCTAAGTTAGTAGAATAGGTAAGATCATTACTAACTTCTACCAGAGAGGAGGGCAGGTTACCAACAGGGGCTCTGGGAAGGCCAAGCTATGTACACTATGTTCCTTGCTTTCCAGAAGTCACCACAACAGGTCATGGGGCTCTGTCAACCCACTGCCTTCTTATTACTATTCTCCACTACACGGGGAGAAGCAGCCGGGGAGGTGATGACCAATCTGACTGTCTGAGGTGGTTCGTCTCGCTAAGCCCTACACGCCCCAAGGTATCTTCCTCAGGGATCTCATGGTTTTTGATAGTTCCATTGGTGGAGTCGCCCTCAAATGAGTTCCTGGATATCCAGGGAATGACACCCCACAGAAGGTTACCTGCAACAGCCTGCTCATCCTAAAAGAGTCCTTTAAGCTCGCTGACTCAATGATAATGGCAACTACAACCCCCTAATAATAAAAATAATTTCTTATGTTTCCCAGGAGATTTACATTGAGACAGTGTAGTAATATTAGATGGCCTGAGAGGGAGGCTAAAAACTAAGCCATTTTTCTCATCTCTAGATCCAGGGTGATAAATTGGTATATCTGTTTTCTCCCTAAAGTAGGCTTTGTGCTGCTCATTGGTCGCAATCTTACAACTCAGGATTCCCAGGAACATCCTTCAGAGGCCGGAATCTTTGTTCCTAAAAGGTTCTCCATCCTCAGTCACAAAGTTCATGATCCAGCCCACCACCCCCTTTCTCTGAGGCCTTCCATGCCTCCCCCAGGCTGGACTATGGGCTCCTCCCTCTAGTAAGTAGTTCATGCCTCTCTCACAGCCCTTAAGCACATTCGGCCATGTTTATAATCAGCTGGGCTGTCTGCCTCCCCAGTTTGATTCCGAGACTCAGAGGGAAGGAGTTTTTGGCTTAGTCATTTTGTATCAACTCAGCACAACAGACACTCAAATGTTTGCTGAATTAAACTAATTCCAAACGAAGCATTTTTGAATCCAGATTTTCCCCAATTCATGTGTGGAGACACAGACCTATATAAAATGTGAAGGGAATCATTGTAAACCTTAAAAAAGGAAAGTTGGCCACTCTTATTAACCAAGAGGTATCAAGGGGTAGAGCTGGTAGAGATTCAACCAATCTGTTTTCTGCTCCACACCTCATCTTGCCTTCAGAAATAGCTGGTGCTTCCAATCCTTTAGCCTTTCTGGGATCCTACAGTACAAGTTGGGGGGCTGCTTCTTGACCTTTCCCTCTGCTCACACAGGAGTTGTGTCCTACACTCTGCTAAGCCACTTCTTGCTGATCCCATGGCTTCTATCTTCCAAATTGTGTGGACAGCTGTCATCTAGGGATGTTGCCTCACCTGTAACTTTTGTTATTTGGGTTTATCACCTTTTTCATTTCTAATATCCCTCTCATTTTTTGGTGAAGTTTCCAGAGGAAAAGGATATAAAAACATGTATAAATTCCACCATATGTAATCAGATTTCTCTGAACTAATTATTTCAAAATGTAAAATTATACATTGGGGTTAATAAAACAACTGTCGTTACTACAAATGACAAGGAAACTATCCTAAGGAATTTTATAATTTTCTATAATTTACCTTTGACACCAGAAAAGTATGAGGCAAAAACAAAATGAAACCTTTTAACTCATAGAGAAAGGATAGTGGAAAACTGTAAGAAAAAGACAATCTTGTTCTGCAATTTCTAAATTCACTCTCACTCTATCTTCATGAATGATGTGCTGTGTGAAGAATCCACTTCTGAATAGGAAGATTACTGAACATACACAGTTTAACTACACCTGTGTCTTGCAATGAGAAATAGGCTGCCCTGACCAAAATATCGTCCTCTATTCACCTTAAACAAGAAATAGACATGAAACAGAGAATCATTGTAATGAACAGAATGTTTCCAGTGTAATGTTTCCCATGAAATGAAATGACAAAGAAAAAAAATGAGACATGGGAAGGGAGATAAATAAGAAATCTGAAGATCTCAGAGCGAGTTCTTTCCGCCACTGACTAGCTATATCAATGTTAGCATTATCTCTTAACTTCTCTGTGCAGCACTTTTCTAAAAAACAAGGTTGGAGTTTACCATCTGCCTGAATTTTCAAGGCAGCTCAACTCTCCTACACCCAGGTACTTGCCACGGCACACATATGCCCACTCTTTGGAGCGATGGTCCAGAACTCTCCTTGCTTTTCTTCCAGCAACTCTGGTTCCCCTCTCTTGGCTCCATCTCCAGCCCCCTTTTTGGCCCCATCAGTTAGGCGGCTGACCGCTCTGTATCTTGACTCTCCTAAAAGGATGAAGACCCTTGAACACCATTCTCCGGTTTGGGCCCTGATTGCTACACTAACATCCCCCTCATTCACTTGCAGAGAGGGGAAAGAGAATGATTCACACAATCATTTCTGAGTTCTCTTTCAGTTCTGGAACCCTGCAATTCTAGTATCAGTGGAACAATGCGGGAACAAATAAAGTTTTCTTTGATTAAAATAAATCTCCTCTATGTTTGACGAACACAAATAATGGCAGGTTCATCTTTAGCAGGAATGCAAGGCTTCTTATGCCTTACATGCAGAAGGAAATCTGTCTTATTTTGGAAGGAAATGTCTTCCTTTGTTACTGTTTTTCTGGTGAAAATGAGGCAGTGTCACTATCTATAAAATTCTTCAGAGACACTCGGTTTCAATTACTTCCCTCCTGGGGAGAAACTGATGCCAAACAGAAAAATAACCTCCAAAGATCTTAACACCAGACACAGAGCTGCCATTGCCACGCATTTCTTGGGATGAAGCCACATTTATCAAGCTTCACTTCTTGCAAATGTTTATTGACATAGAGCTTTTGACAGGAGTCAATCTGGCTGATAGCTTTTTCCTGTTGAATCCCAAGTTGCTTTTAATGCTGAGAGCTCCTAAGGACGAAAATGAGGAAATTATGTCTGCAGCAAGAGACAGACCCTTTGGTCTGGATTTCACCTTGTCCCACTTAGCCTACACTTAATAAATAGGAGCAGCCCATAGGGAATGATTCACAAACTCGTAAGAAATCAGGGCACTTAAGAGAGTTTTATCAAAATGCTCCAAAAGTGACATTTACTGAACATCTACTAAGTGCCAGAAACTATTCTAGACACCTGGAGATTATTTCTTTAATTAAAATTATCTTTTAAATTAAAATTATCTCTTTTGATTTGCATGAGAATCTATGATAGGTAATACTGTCCCCATTTAATGGATAAAAGAACCCACCACAGAGAGATACATAAGTAATTCAAATTCAGAAAAGTGGTGGAGAGAAATGGTTATCCCAAATCTAGAAATTGGATTTTTTTCACCTCTGGTGTGTGCTGCAGACCTTCAACTTCAATTCAACAAAGGATAACATGCGTAAGGAAAACTGAATCATAGAATCATATCTTAGACCTTGAAGAAACATTAGAGGTTATTTAGTGTAATTTCTCTCATATTCTATATTTAAAAAAGAAAAGAAAGAAAGACCCACAGATGTTAAATGGCTTGCCTGAATTATATGCTTCCAACTGTGCAAATTGTGAAAATATTTCTTGATTGAAGTATTAGGGATTAAGATGCAGCCCTTTTGTAGTTAATTGGGGAAGTGATGTCCTAAATCAGCACAAACTGTTTCATTTGCTTTCAAATAACTGGAGCTGTAAAAAGTTCCAGGTGGGAATTTCTAAGATAACCCAAGGAAACAAAGTACTACAGGGTTTAAGAAATCTTTTCTGTCAAACCAAAGTCCTCCAAAGCATAACTGTTTTTATCTCTGAGTCAAAATGTGGCTGAGCAAATCCCTCTGCAACTAGAAGCAGCAATGTAGTCTGTGTTTTCAAATCTAGGAATTCACTCAACATAGGGTCAATAGGTTAGCAGAAATGGTGGGGAAACAAGGCAGGAAGGAGAAAAGGGAGAGGAGACGTAGAAAAGATGCATCCACTTAGAGACTAGGAAACAAAGCCAATTCCACATATGTCTTCATTGGTATAGGCATGATTTGCACACAAGCTCACATATATTTGTATATATCTCACATATCTTGACCATGGGTCAGAGACTGGAGCAGACTTAGGTCTGCCCAGAGAGAATTCAGTCTTAATCATCAAGCAGTTAGCCAATTTCAGTTATATCTTACAGGCAAAAGCAAACATTTAATAGACTTCCTTTTCCAAAACGCAAATGCTCTAATGTAGGCAAAGATCATCTCTAAGTTTAAAACGCTTAAGAAATATATTTACCTATTGGCTTTAATGAGCTTAAACTCCAAGGTTCAGAGAGTTATATAAATAACAACACTCAGGGAGGAAACCTATCTTTTGAATTTGGGCTTGTGCAAAGCTTGGATACAAATAGTGCCCCAAAGAGGAATAAACATGATTCATAAGGGTTGTCTCGCGTGGTTAATCCTTCCAGTCAGTGAAGGACTAGATTCTCCACAGATGTTTTCACCAACTTTTTTCTCTCGGAGCATCAAAGTAGGTGTAACTATTATTAAGCATCTGATTGAGTTGTCTGTCTACTAACCCTGGAGGACACGGAAAAGACGATGAAGCAACTTGACAAGGAACAGTATTTGATGCACTTGATTTGTATGCAATCAAGTCATGGGAATACAACTTTTACTGTAAATTAAAAGAGGAAACCATCCAAAGCTTGTTTGTAATGCTTTAAACAGCAATGTTATCTCTCTTGAGTTTAAGTTAATCGACTTAACAGCTCCTCACTTGGACATGTGCTGAAGAGGCCAGCAAATGGAAAGGATAAAAATCACACAGTATAGACTAACACCATTAGTCCATGGCATTCCACAAGTTTTCTCAAAAATGTCTGGTTATATTGTGCAACAGCCTTCACCCTTTTGACCAATATGTGCTGATGTATTCATAATAATTAATAACTGCCTGACTGAAAACCCTTTGTTCCATTTGTACTGAATAGGCAATAAACCACTCCCTCGTGATGGTCAGGGAATGATCTGGAACTTGTCAGAAGATCCTAACAGGCTGGTCTCAGCCATTCCCCTCCCAGGAAGTATTGTCAGAATGACTAATGCAAAAGTCGTGGCAACATCAAATGCTGTCCATTTAAAACTTATGTGAAAGTCAAGCAAGATAACACTGTGAAAATATTAACTATTTATTCTTGAAAAACTTTACCTGCTATTGTCTTACTTAGAAATAGAATCTTCCTCATTCAGATAATAATAATAATAATAATAATAATAATATGCCATTAATAGCTAACAGCCAGCTTGGGTCTCACTTGCCTCTTTGTCACCGAAGAATTGTAAGGACCCAGCTGGCTAATTCTAAATATAAAATTTTTTTACTGTAATAAAAACAAATTGTAAGGACATTAGGAAAAGGGTTTTGTTTTGTTTTTTTTTTGTTTTTTTAACTTAAGGGTTGTGTTTTTTTTTCAATTTTTACCCTTAAAATTTATAGTTTATTTATAACAGACTTTCTCAACCTCAGCCCTATTGACATCTAGGGTTGGATAATTCTTAGTTGTAGAGGGTTTTATAGGATGTTTATAGAATGTTTGGCAGCATCTCTGGTCTCTACCTTCTAGATATAAGTAGCACCATCTCCCACTCCCTTCCCAACAGAGTTGTGACAACCAAAAATGTCATCAGACATTGTCAAATGTCTCCCTATTGAGAACCACTAACTGTAAAAGCTTGGGTCAAGGAATCCTGTTTTACATAAATATGTTCTGCAAAAAAGTAATATGTCTGTCAAACCAGGAAATAGAGGCAGTGAGGGGCGATCAGCACCCATTGCCTGTAGCAGAGCACTGATTAGGCAGCTTTGCTTAGGGTCCAGCGATGATGGAACCAGCTGGATTTTACCACCACTGCAATGGCCCCTTTGGGGAGCTGAGTGTTTAGTAGTCAAAGGCAGGCCAAGGAAAGCCAAACTTTACTTCTAAATAACACAGGTTCCTTATCCATGTTCAATCCTTTCTAAACCCCTTAGCTGAGGAAGAAGGACTACCTTGTTGATTTCAACCACATCAGCCCGCAGTACCAACTGCATGTCTTCTAATTTAAAGAAATGAAATTAGAAAAATCATAGTGTTTTAAAAAAAATTGTTTTTAAAAGATGTTTGCATAAAAAAATTCTAGGGATTCAAGGTTATAAAATGTGTGTGGGTCACAGGCAAGAAACTTGCTTTTTTTTTTTTTTTTGGTCAAAAGCAAATTCCTTTTAAGAACAAAATAAGGTCAACAGGTCACAAAAGCTCTTTTACCTTCATTTGACCCCTTTAAAATATGAAAGTATTAATCACTAAGGATTGGTCAGGAAGGAATCTCTACTCCTCATTTAGTGTTTTCAAGTAACTCAGTCTTAGCCTCTCACTTACCCAGGTTCCAAAGAACAGCCATTTTATGGGACAGTGGGGTTTATTGGGCACACCTGCCTTGGCAGAGTTGTCTGTTTGCCTACCAAATATCCTCTCATCCACCCCCCTCCTTTACTAATAAAACTCCAATTTTGTTGGATGTGACATTTTTACCTAACATTAAAAAAAAAAAATAGGTACATTCCCAAGCTTCTCTTGCAGTTGGGAGGCTGTTTGATCCAGTTCTGGCTGGTAAGAGATAATAGAAAATTGTCAGGAGCTTCCAGGAAAGCTCCTTAAAAGAGGCAGATTAATTACCTATGCCTTTCCCTTTGCTCTTTCTCCTTCTTCCTGACTGGAACACGGAGACCATACAGGACAGCTGTCTCATGATCATGAGTCAACAAGCCCATGGTAAGGATGGCTGAGCAGAAAGACAGAAAGATGTTTCCATGTTTTGGCCACTGTAAATAATACCTCAATGAACATCGGAGTATGTATATCTTTACGGATAAATGTTTTCAGATTTTTTGGTAGATAACCAGGAGAAGGAATGCTAGGTCATATGGTGATTCTATTCGTAATTTTTCGAGGCACCTCCATACTATTTTCCAAAGCAGCTGTACCAATTTACATTCCCACCAACAGCCCAAAGTGTCCTTCCATAGATGATTGGGTAAAGAAGATATGATATATATGATATATATATATATATATGTATATATATATATACATATATATATACATATATATATATATATATATATATATATATACACACATACAGTGGAATACTATTCAGCCATAAGATGAAATACTGCCATTTGTGACAACATGAATGGATCTTGAGATTATTAAGCTAACAAAATAAATCAGACAGAAAAAGCCGAGAACTATATGATTTCATTTATATGTGGGATATAAAACTGAAAGCAACAAAGGAACAAAACAAACAAAGACACAAGAACTCATAGACACAGACAACAGTTTAGTGGTTACCAGAGGGTAAGGGAAGTGGGGGGATGGTAAAAGAGGGTAAAGGGGGTCAAATATAGGGTGATGGAAGGAGAACTGACTCTTGGTGGTGAGCACACAATGGGATATATAGGTGATGTATTATAGAATCGTACACTTGAAGCCTATGAAATTTTGCTAACCAATGTCACCCCAACAAATTTAAGAAAGAAAGAAAGAAAGAAAGAAAGAAAGAAAGAAAGAAAGAAAGAAAGAAAGAAAGAAAGAAAGAAAGAAAGAAAGAAAGAAAGAAAGAAAAAGAAAGAAAGACAGGAGGAAACGTGGTATTTGGTAGAGCTTCTATACCAAAGCTGATGTATTAGTTTTCTGAAGCTGCTATAACAAATTATTATAAACTTGGTGGCCTAAAACAATAGAGATTTATTCTTTCACAGTTCTGGAGGCTAGAAGTTGGAAATCAGGTAGGGCCATACTCCCTCTGAGGGTCTAGTGAAAAATCCTTTGTCTGCCTCTACCAGCTTCTGATGGCCACATCACTCCAGTCTCTGCCTCTGTTGTCACATTGCTGTCTCCTCTTCTGTCCGCCTAATCTCCCTCTGTTCCACTCTTATAAGGACACTTGACATTGGATTTAGAGCCCACCCAGGTTATCCAGAATGATCTCAAGATATTTAACTTAATTACACATACAAATAATTCCAAATAAGGTAATATGCACAGTTTCCAGGGATTTGGATGTGGACATATCCTTTGGGAGTCCACTCTTTAATCGACTACACCTGGATTGCCTAACTCAAGACTTCTTATTTATTCTCTTCCCTCCAGAAAAATACAAATCCTTATTAATTTAAGCCACTGTTTTCCAGCTTTCTGTGACTCACAGCCAAACACATTCCCTAACAGATTGCTTGACTCAGGACAATAGGAGGATCTCAGGGATGGATCCTGAGTACAGTTTAAACCACATGGGTTCTGAATCTCTGTTATGGCTTTCTTGCATAGAAGATCAAGATTCCTACTCCATTTCTCAGTGTGAACCCTGGAGTATCAGAATTACCTGGGGTGCTTATTTAAACCTCTCAAAATGAATTTGCTGAACCAGAATCTCTGGGAACTTACATCTCTAACAAGTTCCCGTGAAGGCTCTTATGTCCACTGGTGCTTGAGGACCACCGGGTTCTGCATTTTACAATTGTCTCTGCCTATTGACTTGTTTGAACAATTCATCTGTATCACTTGGTGTGGATTGTCTGCCTCAAATCCTGTTAATTTTGCAGGTAAACCTGTTTATCTCCGTTGATTAAACAAAATCTGTGTTTCCTTAACAATAAAAAATTTTCTAATACTGAGTCTTTACAGACTTCAAAAGCTACCTGATAACCTAGCCTAGACCTTTTTGTGGACGCTTTGTAAAAATGTGCTTATTCTTAGTTACAGATTGCACAGCCGAAACATATCATAACATCAGATCAGAGTTAAAAAGGCAGCACCCAATATATGATAGGAGTTCTGTTTCTACAGAGGGGCAGCAGGCATCACAGAGTACATGAAAACAGAACTCCCCTCAGATTCACGACTCCATTGGGATTAATCAAATCCCTGGTTTGTGAGGGAGTTTATTGTACATTCCTTTCTCCTTAATTTCTTTGATTCTTGCTTTTCAACTTCCCTTCGAGAGTGTGATGCATGCCATTTGGGATCAGGTGGTAATCCCAAAGTGTGGCTCCAGACCCTCCAATCACCAGTTATAAGTCCTTCCTTAAGCCCCTGTGATTTTGCCATCCACCCAGTGTTAAAGGAGGCCTATTCCCCTCCCTCATTTACAGATAAGGGAGGAGAAGCAATTATCTGAGGAGGCAGAGTTGGAGCCAGGTTTTTAACTTTGGCATCAGCCAATGCAAAAGTCAGAGGCTGAGTTCTGAATCCCACTCAGAATTCAGGCTGCTGGTAACAGAAGAAGCACAAAACTAAAGTCGAGTGGCGGCACTCCTAGAAAACCGGCTGCATAGAAAAGGCTTCATGCCAAGGAGACGCTGGTCTGAATCACATTAAAGGTCAAAGGAAAGGATTGTTTTATTTCCTAGAAACTGAACCACCAGAACCACACCCACCTCCAATCCCTTCCAAATCCCCTAAACTCAGCTAGAAGCCAGCCCCAGATGGGGGAAGGGGTGGTGAGATTCCTCTGGCTTTAAAAGTGCTGTGACACATTAACTGCTTCCCTGCTAAGAACTTTGCCATCCGTCTCCAGAGCTGAAACCAATGTGTGCCGTGCACAGCCCCCAAATGAACATTTGTTTCCCAATGTGTGCTGGGCTTGTGCCTCTGCCAGGCCTCCCCACCCATCAGGGGACCTGCAAACCTACAGCAGAGTAACCGCCACACCTACTGATGTTTCAAATATTGGCACAAGTTGAGAGGACATGAGGCCGCCTTCCATGGGGCTACACAGAGGCTCCTCCTCTGGTTGTCTGGTTTCTGTTTAGAGGGCACGGAAGGGGTTAACCCACTTTGGTCTCCCCGTGCCACTAAGCATGCTTAGAAAATGCTGCCAGAGAAACAAAGCTCCATTCCCTTCCCACTTGTGTTGGGTTCTGTGTTGAGACTGTTTTCAGCTCTGAACCTGGACCAATTTACCTATGAAAATCCTTTTCAGAAGTCTACGGACGCCACCCTGGTGAGAGTAACTTCTTCCTACTCTGCATCCCGGTAGCGTTCCACGTCTGCATCATCTCCATGGCCTTTCGTGTAGGCGGCCTGGCTTTGTATCTGGGTGTATGTGTCTTATCTCCTTCTCTGCTATACACTATGTCCCTGGAAGACAAGTAGTGTCATCTCTAAATAGAGTTAGTTAATGAGAAATTATCTTTCATGGAATGAATACAATTTTAAAGTGAGGTGTGTTTTCTATTTGGAGGCTATCAGAAGAAGTTGTTGTGTGGGAAATGAAAGGATCAAGTTTACACTTTAGGCCAAAGCAGCCTTGACCAAAAACATCCCTGACTGCGTCAGGCAGAGACACAGGGTTGCCCCCTGACCCCTACCCATATTCAGAACCAAACCTTGAGCTCTGATTCTCTTGTGAGAAGATGGGCTGCCGCTGTAAACAACATGAAACTTCTAATGTTATGAATTAGAAAGGATATTCAGTGGCATTGAAATCACTTTGTAATGTTTAAGAACAGCATGTGTGATGGGAGATTTGGCACCGGCGCAGCTGCCTCCCTATTCAGAGGCAGAAAATGAGGATAAATAGGAAAATATTGGTTAGATAACTAAGGATAATAGAATCTTGGAATAAAATATCCAGTTGTCAGTAGGATATAATTACACCCATAAGTGAATTTCTTCGAGGTCACTTTCTCTTCTTCAGAGATTAGATTGCTGCTATGCCAAATCTCATTTTTCACAGCTCACTCCCTGGGCGCCCTCTCCCCACACCCCCATCAGCAAAGGAAATTAAAGGTCAAATGGCTTTTTCAGAAAACAATTTATCTCCAGTTTCTAGGTTTTCATTTAATAAGAATTTATTGAATGCTAACGTAATCAATGCTAAGCAGCTGTAGTAGCTGGTCTCCAAAGGTACCCCTCCAACCATGCCTCCTGGTGTTTCCTTCCCTATGTGGTTCCCTCCTCTTTAATTGGGGCTCTCATTTTGGAGACCCTGTGACTCCTTCTACACCATAGAATGTGGCTGAAGTGAAACTGCATGATTTCTAAGACTATATCATAAGAAACTTTGCAACTGCCACCTTGATCTCCTTGGAGTGCTTGCCCTGGGAGAAGCCAGCCACCAGGTAAGAAAGTCAAATACCCTGAGACTTCCATGCTTTGAGGAAGCCCAAGCTAGCCATGTGAAAGGCCGAGAGAGAGAGAGAGAGAGAGAGAGAGAGAGAGAGAGAGAGAGAGAGAGAGAGAGAGAGAGAGAAATACACAGATACACAGACAGCCCTGAGCTGTTCCAGCTATCTCATGTAAGAGTCAGACATGGAGGACAAGAAACTATCTTAGATTTTCAGCCTAGTCAGGCCTTCAGATGACTGGTCTCTTCTACTGTCTGACTACAACTGCAAGAGAAACCCTCAAGCAAGGACAGCCCAGCTGACACAAAATAACCATGAGAGATAATAAATAGTTATTGTAAACCTCTACATTTTGGGGTGGTTTGTTACATAGCCAAAGATAATCAAACCAGTTCCAAAGAAACATTTTATTTTCATTAAAAGGCGCAGGCCTTGCCCTTGGAGAACTGAGATTACAGGTGAGGCAGCAACACACCCACAGAAAGTGACATAATTACCCTATAACATAATTCATGTGCACATACAAAAACAATCCTTTCCAACTCAGGAACTGCTTTAAAAGGCCCGCAGCTGGGTTTGTAAAAGAAGAAAGTGGCACCAGCCTTGCCAAGGAGAGTCGCCAAATGAATCCTGGCAATCAGTGAGGGGACAGCTGTCACTTGTACAGAAAGAGTAAAGACAGAGCTGAGAAACATTGATGAAATGTAATGCAGAAAAGTGAGCAGAGAAAAATGGCACAACACATTGCAAAAAATCTTCAAATGTTCACATAAAAAATATAACCAAAAGACATACAAATTAAAGCAAGACACAATTTTTCAACCATCAGATTGGCAAAGATCTTTTCAAAATGATAATATTCAGGCTTGAAGGGTTCAGTAAAACCCATGTGTCCTTCTGGCAGGGGTGTACTTACTGTAAATGAATCTAATCTGTCTGCCTGTATGCATCAAAGCCTTTAAAATAATCGTATCATTTGCCTGTTACTGAATTTCTAGAAATTTAATCAGAGGAAATTATAAACCATTTACAAAATAAAAAAAAATATAAGGGTATTTTTTTATAGATTAATTTATAATAGCATGAATTAAATATGATCGAAATGTCCAGTGATAGGGAAAAGGTTAACTTTGTGATGGTATAACTACAGAATATTTGAATATAAATATTCAAAATATTTAAAAACTGGTATGGAACAGGCACTAACCAATTATAATTGTAACCAACACATCAGCTAATCAAAACCAATAGACCAACCAATCATAACAGCTGCACCAACCAATTAGACCAAAAGTACAAATGACCCTACCTATAGCCACCATGCTGCATAACATCTGGGGACCCTCCTTGTAACAGGAAAATCACACAACTATTAAAAATCATGTTTTTAAATAATGTTTAATGCCATCACAGTGGAAAGTTAAGTGGAAAGAAAACAAGAAAGACCTTACATAATTTATAATCTATACACATATACAAGTGTATCCATACAAAAAAAGGAAAGCAAATATATCAAAATATAGTGGTTGTCTTGAGTGGTGGGATTATCGGTCTTAACTGGTGGGATTATTGGTGACTTATTCTTTAAGTATTTTCCTTTGTTTTCCAAATCATCTACGACAAACATGCATTATTTTCATAAGTTATCAGAAAAGGTCACATATAAAAAGAAGAAAACACAAGTAATCAGCAGGCTGTGGTTGGCTGAAGTGTATGACGTTTGACTTGGAGTGATTAGCAGAAATGAAAGGAAATTCTAGTTTGCAGTGGAGTGTGGGAAACTATAGGAACTTGAGAATGAGAATGGACGAAGCATGAACAGAATGAATTCTAAGTGCTTCAACGAGGAAATCATGAAAGGAAACCAATGTTGTATGCAGATTATTCTAACTGCTAGGAGGAAGTCTTGTGCAGAGAGGAGAGAAAGGGAGAGTAGTCAGATAGCTTCTATTCTAATACAATTTTTCTGGCAGCTAAATTAACAGGCATACACATCCATGATTTATGTTTCTTTCACCCTGTCAGGATTTTGACTTCAGCAAACTACATCTGCTCTTGCCACGCATCCTTAATATGTATCTCATCAACAAATCAGGCGTGGGTGTCTTCTCCCAGTTAAAGGTCTGTATAGAAAGGGGGACACAGGAATGACGTAGCACACTAATACTTGTTCAAGGTCAGAATTTCTACTTACTGATGGCACAAGAGCTTTGGATTAGACAAGCTTTGGGTCAGACATCTAAAAACATGCTTTCCTCTTTTTTTTTACTTTTTTTTGGAAATAATTTCAAACTTACAAAAAAATTGCAAAAATAAGAATAGAAAAAAGAATGCCCATATACCGTTTACCCATAATCACCTAGTATATTACCTATCTACTTTATCATTTGTTCTCTTTTTTCCCTTTATCTCATATATATAATATATATATACACATAACATATATAGGTTTCAATCACTTAAGTTGTGCACATCACATATATTTCCTAAAATTAGGATAGTCTCTTACGTAACCACACTACAATCATCAACTTCAGCAATTTTAACATTGATGAAATAATTTTATCTAATCCATTGTCCATATTCCAATTTCAGTAGTTGACCTAATAATATTTTTTGTTAGCATTTTTCTCCTTTAATACAAGATCCAGTCTAGAATCAGGTATTGCATTTAGCTGTCATGTCTTTTCAGTATCCTTTAATTTGGAACAAATTACGTCCACAAAAAATTATACACACAAAGGCATTCCTCTTGATTCAGACATCAGTTTCATCTGAATTATACACTTTCCCAATTAATTTTGCCAAGGAATCCCCGCCAACCCTTTATCCCAGATTTGCTCTCAATGGCCCTCATCTTATCTGATCCCTCTTACATTAGAACGTCAGCTAACACAGTCAGTTTGGGTGCTGGATATATTTATGTACTTCCAAAGCATTTTTTTCTTAGCCTTAAAAGGACTTGTGACTGCAAATAGCATTCCAAATAAATATGAACCAGTGATCATTTCCTTTAAGAGACCATATTCTTCGGGGCCTGATGAGAGAATGTAGCACAGACTCTTTTGTGGTGGTCAATTACCAGATCACTTCATGGGCTCAGAGTATTTCCCCAATCCCCTCCTCCTCCTGTCTCCTTCTGAAGTACCATGACCTTTTGACAGCCAGCTCAACAGAGGGCCAGCCCATTCCTCTTCAATTACTCTGATAAATGTAAGAGCAGAGATGGCTACGGTTGATAGGCACAACTAAACAAAGGCTACAGATGAGAACTTTTGATGGCTATAGTTTCCATCTGAGCCTAGGAGATGGTATTAATCCAAATAAATGTTGTAGCCGAACCATCTGGGTGGGGGAAACTTGACTACTAGACTGAAATCACAGACACAGTACAACCTGAAAAACTACACCTCTCCTGATGTCACGATTTATTTGCATGCAATCCCAGCCAAATCAACATCGCCATCTTAATCAAGAGGGAATTACAGGCTTCAGCAGAGAGGTAACACTGTTCGTAATTACATTTGAGCCATTTTCAGACACGTTGCATGCTGAGCTGATATATTTAAACAGATATGAGAAGGAAAAAAAGAAACCATAGAGAGAGTTTGGGGGCTATTTGTGTCCAGAGTGGTGATTCAAGAAGTCATTGTGCTCACATTCAAACCTGAGAATGGAAGCGCCAGACCAGGAATCTCAAGGTCAGGGAAGAAAACAGCACCAGCATTGTGTATATATACCATATGAGTGGAGGGTGTTGCAGTCGTAACTGAAACTATCTAGACTGTTTTTCTTTTAATCAAAGTAAATTATCTCCATGCATCTTTTAGGGGGAAAATTCCAAGTACAGTTGCCATATAAGACATGGGAGGGTTTGCAAACTGCCAGAGATACAGTTTGGGAAAAAGACCACCCTGGCTGGCTGTGAACATGTTCATGGAAGCCCAGGGCGCTGTGCCCGGCTCTGGCCTTCTAGCACCAAATAGAAATTAAGGAAGTTGGGGATGGACAGAGAACAGATCGAGTGATATTCATTTGTACTTAAAGTTTTGTGAATTTTTTTCATCTATTTTTTTTCTCCTCCGTAATTTGTATTCCAGTATTTGAGAAAGAGGATTTGCTTAAATTTAATTTAAAAAGTCTGAAATGGTATTTGTGAATAAGGAAATGTGATTTTCTTAATTTCCAGTGCAGGCAGCATAAAAGCAGTGGAGGTGCAGTGGAAGAGACATGGCTTTAGTTAAAGAAGAAAAATGACTTATAATTAACTCTGAGATGGCAGCTTGAGCCATGCTGGCCTCAGCCCAAAAGGGCTTTGTTTATATGCAAATGACTTTTTCTAAAGCACTAGAAAACACTTCATTTTCTCAAGGAGGTAAACGCCTCTTGATATCTTGTCTATTCTACTCATTTGGTTATTTTTTTCCTCTATGTTTCCCCCTTGATATTTTTAAAGCAAATGTCAACTTTAGTTCCTATTAGAAATGATCACAAATTCCAAATTAGTCCATTTTTAGTGGTCAAATAAATAAATATATATATATATATGTGGATATATACATATATATGGATATATATGTACACAGATATAGATATAGATATATAGATATATAGAGAGAAAGAGAGAGAGAGAGAGAGAGAGAGAGAGAGAGAGAGAGAGAAAGAGAGAGATAGAGAGAGAGTTTTACCATTACAATCATTTTACAATGGTGACTTATTAACAGGCTTCCCCTGGAACAAAGTCAGTCAGGACATGGAGAGAATGAGAATGTAGGGATCCTCAGCGCTGTCTTGGTGACAGCTGCAATGAGACAGAGGAGGTTCCATCTCTGTCCCTGGTCCTGACATGTCTGTGGGGCCAGAGACCAGCCCAGCTGGACACAGAGCCATTCTCACAGCCTGGTATGTTATGGCTGTGCTCACGGTCCTTCTGGCAGAGCGCTATCTGGAAAAGGAGAACATGCTCTTTGCCAATCACCTTCCCTCCCACACACAACGCAGAGTCTTAGCCCACCTTGCCTAGAAGGAAAATGGTGAAATAAGGAGCTCTAATTTCTGGGGAATGGCCATACAGATCTTATATTACTTCATGTAATATAAATTTCTAGCAATGAAGGGTGCTATTAGAATGTTGTCAATCAAATCTCCCCATCCATGGGGGCCCCATCTGGAATTACTCCCCATCTGGTATTCATTGGTGTTTCCCTCTGAGGAATCCCCCACCCAAAATATCCAATCACCAAATACTGCCAGTTTTACATCTTAAAAGTGTTACGTCTGCTTTGTCTGCTTCTCCCATTCCCAATACTCTTCCTCATCACATGCCATTTATCTAACTATTGAAAGAATTGCTTACCTGGACTTCTTGCCTCTGACCACTAACCTTCAGCACAACCTTTACATTGTCACCAGAAAGAGAGATGGATGAGTGAGGGACAGAGGGAGACAGTCATGTCACCTCATGACTCAAAACTCTTCAGTGGTATCTGAGTCCACTCAGGCTGCTACAACAAAATACCACCGACTGGATGGCTTAAACAACAGAAATTAGTTTTCTCAGAGTTCTGGAGGCTGGGAGTCTAAGATCAGCAGATTTGATTTCTTCCGATGTCTTTCTTCTTGGCCTTCAGAGGTTTACCTTCCTGCTATGTCCTCAAGTGGTCGCCCCTCAGTCTGTGTGTACACATACCTGGTATCTCTCTCTGTGTCCTAATCTCCTCCTTTTATAAAGATACCAGTCATATTGGATTAGGGCTGACCTAAATGACCCCATTTTAACTTAATTACCTCTTTAAAGTCTTTATCCCAAATACACTTACATTCTCAGGTACTGAGGATTAGAACTCCAACATATTTTGAGGAGAAGGAATTCAGCCTATAACCCTGCTTGACCAACAGAATATGGTGGAAGTGATGCCATTCCCATTGCGAGGCCCAAGCTTTAAGAAGCCTGGAGCCTCCGCTTCCTGTGTCTGCAATGCTTGCTCCTGGAACCCAACGGTCATGCTGGGAAGAAGCCCAGGCCACATTGGGAGGACACGTGGAGCTGTTCTTGGATAAAGTCGTATCAACCACCAGATAGGAGGGTGACAGCTATCCAGATGACTCCAATTGCAGCCACCACCTGACTGGGACCGCATAAAAAACCCCAGATGAAAATCTCCTAGTGGAGCCCAGTCAATTTCCAGAAACGTGAGAGTAATTAAAATAAAGGTTAAATTTTAAACCAAGTTTTGGGATGATTTCTTACGTAGTAATGGGTAAACAAAACAGGTATTTTTGTGTGAAATCCTTCCATTATAGCATGGACAATTAATATAAATTTAAAACACAAAACGCTGTTCCAGTCAAATACTATGGTTCTGTCTGCTGTTTGTAACTTTGGTTTGCTTTGGCAATTTCCAAACACGTGGGAGTATCTACTAACATCCTGCTTTTTCATACCTGCAAGCCTTTATAAATGCTGCCTCCTTTATCCACACTCACAACAACTTAGTTTCCTTGGAGTAGGAACTTTTTAACTTTTATTGAATAGATGAGCAGATAGTCAGGACTAACTATACCGAGGTCACTTCCTGTCTTCCTGGATTCCCCCTTGAATCCTTATCACACGCCCTCTTTAACTAAGGTAGGCAGATCTGGCGCTGTCCTTGCCACTGGCAGCACAATGGCCTTGACCTGTTATATAACTTCTATTCTCCAGTTTCCCCCACTCAGAGGATTCTCAGGAACCTCTTTCCTGGTTTTCTGGGTTGTCTCCTTTTTCTCTTCCTTCATCTTTTCTCTCGCAATTCTGTTGTTTATCTGCTTTTCTCTTGAATGGCTTTCAATTATTTAAGGAAGATTGCCAACCAGCACGAATTCCAGGCACTGAACTCAGCAGTACGGAGGGTACAGAGGGTACAGAGATGGACACAGCACTCACACCTGCTGAGGAACTCACCGTCTAGTAAGTGGGAACGCCTCGCATTTAATCTTCACACGCACTTGCAACGAGAGATAATCTGTCAATATGCAAGTCTACCACAGTGCAGATCTAATCTTTCCTTATTTTCCACAATAGTAAATCAAAAAGAAAACTTCATTTCACAGTGATAAATTCTTGGCTGCCTGGCTTTTTCTCCAATCCAGCTGCCTCGTGACAATCAACTTGTTTCTTTGTCCTTAGAGTGAAAAAAGTTTTTTCAAATCTTGCAACTACAATTATAGTTAAATGTCAGTTAAATATTTCCCCTTAGAATTGTACACCTGAAATCTATGTAACTTTACCAACAATTGTCACCCCAGTAAACTTTAATATATATATATATATATATATATATATATGTGTGTGTGTGTGTGTGTGTGTGTGTGTGTGTGTGTGTATATAAATGCATATATATATATATATACATATATATATACATATATATATGTATATATATATATATATATATATTTGCCCTACCTCTAGTCTCTCCACCACTCCGGTTCCTTCCACACAACACTGATAATCTTTATAAAATGCCATCTAAAACCTATGATTAGTTGCTTTAGTGTGAAAGAATAGGTAGAAGAATGGGTTGGACATTTAATAATTCCTTTGGTATAACTGAGTAAAGAAATGATGAAAAAAAAATAAAAAAATAAAAATAAATAAAACCTATGATTAGAGGCTGTCCATATACCAGATGACACTCCAAATGCCGTGGCCTAAATGTCCAAGGCCTGGCCCCAACCTATGTCTCCTATTCCCTCTTCTGTAACAGCCTACATGAACACTGGCTCCGGGCAAACATATTCACTTGTTATCCCTCAAAACGCCAGAATGTCTCCCGCAGCTCTGTCTATGGTTTTCCCCCACTTCCACTTCACAGCTCACCCCACCCAAGCCCCACACTTGCTTGAGAGACCTCACAAACCCTTCTTCTATGGCCCAGGATCTTAGAAGCAGAACCTTCTGTGAACCCAGATGATACAGACTTTCACAAACTCAGACATACTCCCTCGCATTGTCATCTCTCTGCATGTAGGCTCCACATCTCTAGAGAGACTGTGAGCCTTTCAAAGGCAAAAGTCATGTTTCACATATCTTTATATACACAGGACCTAGCGCAATGCTCAATAAATCCTTATCCTCAATAAATGTCTGACAATCATACCCAATTGTATGTGTATAAATTATATGTGTGTTTGCTTTGGTTATTGATTAGACACAACCCAGCTGACAGTTAAACACCTCACTTTGGTCAGTGACCTTGACTTCGCTTCTGACCCTGCGATAATGTGTAAAACTTAGCAGAATTTACTGGCCACTCACTAATTAAATAATTGACCAGGGGTTACACACTGTAAACACCACCTAAAGAAATGTGAAATCCTGTTTCTAAAACAAACCATGCTTACCTCTAAACCATGCATGACAACTCGATACCCCTGGGAACTTACCAAAACAGTATGTGAGGAATGGGCTAAAGGCACCAAAAAAAGGGATCAAAATTAATTTCTTATCTTTATCCCACAGAACCCTGGAATTAGCATCCATGCTGAAACAATATGAAAGTAGCAAGACAACAATTGTCTAGCTTCAAATATGTGAAAACTAATCTAAAAACCAGTCAGTGGATATAATTGAGAAAGCATTCTGCTCAGGGTTGCTGAGCTCCTGTCTCACTTCTTAAGTGTGAAATGACTGGATTCTAAAGACCTCTGCTGAATGCCGGTGAAGGGGAAAAGGGTGTAACCTTTAAGCAAATAGAGCCATGTTGCCAAATCTATATGCAATTAATGTAAGGATTAAGAGATAATAAGTGCCCTGGATTCTAGTTAGGTTTTAAGTGGTGCTTAATAAGACTATTGAGGCAGAAAATCCTGGCCAAGAATTGCCAAGTTGAGGCAAAGCTTTCCAAATCATTTTTAAATAGCTAACTAGTGTTTTATAGTTGTTTGTGGCCCAACAAATACGGACAACACATTATGACTTTTACTTAAATGTCATGGTCCAGAAACATTTAAGTATTTCCACTGAAGACTCCCCATTTTGTAGATGATTAAGAGTGAGCTCAGGAAGCATCAAACAACTGACTTGCGGTTACACAGGCGTCCTCACCTAGAGGTCATCAGCTTTCCACTGTACCCACTGCCCCTAATTCAAAAAGGATAGGACCTCTGGAGAGGAAGTGTCTGAAGATAAAGCCTGCATTAAGTGAGCCTTACACGGACAATACTCAAAGTATCTGACACACATTTGTGGTTATGAAAAATTGAACTTCTTAAGTTGACTTTCTAGACCAAGGATGGCAAACTGGATTCACCCCTGAACTAATCTGATCAATTGTCTGAAGCCCCATGCTGAGAAAGTTTCCAAGGCTGTGTCTGAGTTTGGTAGGAAACACTGATGCAATAGATTAGTGATATCTGCCACAGGCAAGGAAAGGTGTGTATTAGAAGCGTGCCTGCCACGTCTGTGCTGTTCCTGATTTAGACACTCAAATGAACTTATTGTGAGTTTTCCCTGGCTCTGGCTGGTACTTGAATTCAGTCCTCCCAGTGCAAAAATAGCTGCTTGGACAGGTCAGCCTCCTCATAGAGGAGGGATGGGGTCTGTGAGCACCTTGCTTCAGGTTGAACCATCCCACTGGAAGGCCAAATCAGTGTGTCTAAATTATTTGTTTTGTAATATATCTCAGGGACATGCACAGAATATGAAAATTCCAATTTCCCTTGAAGAAAAGTACATTGTTCACCTTGTTGGTGACTGGCACCACAGTGAAAAGAGTGAGCTTGTTGTTTGCAATCTGCCATACATGACATAGTACCATATTTTAAAATATTAACTAATGTCTTTCTCCCATTATTTGCCCCTTTCCATTTTTCTATTTCTCTCCCCAACTCCCACTACAAACAAAGGATCTATTTTTTTCCCCCTAAAGATCTTTTTTTTGTTCCCCTTAGGATCTAATTTTAATGGAAGGATTTGATGAGACAACAAACCCCAAATTGCCTGCTAGACACTTGGACACATTTTGTTTATCTAGTCTTCACTTGTGGACATTTGTGTTATTTCTATTTTTTATCGATTATGAATAAGGCTACTATGAATATTCATGTACAAATTTTTGAATGAAGATATGTTTTTTTCATTCCTGAAGACATGTTTTCATTTCTCTTAATGAAGCAATTCTTCTGTTGCATCTGTTCCTTTCATCAAAGAAGCCAAAGATTCCCCAACATGCTTTCTCTTTGTTTTATTGGCCAGAGCTGAGTCACAAAGTCACTTCTGTCTGTTAAGTGAGACTGGAAAAGAGACTGTCCTGATTTATTCCATCATGGGAATTGAAAAGGTGAAAAGGACGTTGGGAATGACTATGGCTGCCCAACTAACATTGTGCTTCCTATGGAGATGTGCCTACTGAACACCCCCAGTTGCATCAAAGGCACCTCCAAATCATCATGTCCAGCCCTCATCTGGTCATCCCCTCCCTCCCATCAAACCTCGTCCTTCTCCATCACAGCTTGGTTTCCTCGACTCCTTTCTTTCCCTCACCCCTTGACTTAATCAATTATTTCCAAGTCCTATTTTACCTCCTAAATACCTCTTGAATCTGTTCACTTCCTTCCATCTCCTCCACACGATTTAAAAAACTTTCATCTCTTCCCTGCACTGGCACAATTGCCTCGCCTCTCTCCTCCCTCAAACCTATTGTCTACACCGTGCCCAGAACCATAGCTTCAACGTGCACATTTGCTCATGTTGCTGATACTTAAAATCCTG
The DNA here is from genome assembly GCF_964194185.1 of Rhinolophus hipposideros. Classification (NCBI taxonomy): domain Eukaryota; kingdom Metazoa; phylum Chordata; class Mammalia; order Chiroptera; family Rhinolophidae; genus Rhinolophus; species Rhinolophus hipposideros. The sequence continues at coordinate 66,746,184 of NC_138051.1, read as the reverse complement.
CGAAGCCTTCTCATTGTAAAAGCAATGATGAGGACTAAGACCCATCAAACCCCTTTATGATCTTCCTGTCCCAGGCCTCTGCACATACTGTTTTTTCTGGCCCAAATGTTTCCCCCATTCCTTTGTCTAATTAGTTCCTACTCATCCTTCAAAGCTCAGCTCAGACATCCTTCACTCTAAAAACCTTCCCTGATTCTCCAAACCAAGGCAGGTCCTCTGTCATATATTCCTATAACGTGTATTTTGCCTTCTCCATTTAGCACATACAACTAACTCAGTGTGTAATTATGTGTTTAACTGTCTCTCCTATATGAAAGTAAGCTCCCTGGGCCAGGTTAGCTTCGTCTTGCTCTCTGCTCCTTCTCCCATGCCTAGCACAATATCTCACACATGGGAGGCACTTAGATAGTTGTTGAACATGTACATGAACAGAGCTGATTACTAAAACAAAGAAAGCGACTGAAGCAACTCTGCAACTGGGGAGCAAAAGGAAGAAGGGACGGTTGAAGAGACTTTATCTCTTCCACAGAGTATGATGTTGCCTTCCTTGTGTATAAAATGTTCAATAGCAGCCTTTGTGTGCCTGATTACTAGAGCATTCAGTGATATTTGCTCAGATATTATTTCCAGATCCTTTCTTGTCTCAAATTCAAGTCTCTGGATGGCTAGGATAATTTCTGGTAAAGTACCTGAGGAATACTACCACGGCGTTAGGCAGATATTTAATAAAGACTTTGAGTTTAATTGAATCCTGATATCACCAAATTATAGCATCAGTGGCTTCTAGGCTCCAAAAACATTGTAAGGAGAGAGGGAAAGTGCTTTGAGGGCAAGGACAGTATATTATAATCTTCACCTTGCCTGCAACGTAGAGGACTAATAAATGTCCCCTGAATGAGGGCCTAGTCCAGGTCAGGGACTCCACGGGGGCCTGGTAATGAACAGACCCACTGTGATTTCCTATTTTCTCTCCTAAAATCTTTCATAAGATCTCCACTTTATAAAAGAGAAATCACTCCTATACCCATGTCTAGGGTGAGTGACCTGTTTAAAAATCCAGAGATAGAGCCTCTGGGTCACCTCAAAATAGGTCACAACTTGTCCTCTCAACTTAAGGAAACAAAAGAAAGAGGTGTGGGGCTCAAGCCCACTCTCTTCTACCGTGTTTCCCCAAAAATAAGACCGAGCGGGACAATCTGCTCTAATGTGTCTTTTGGAGCAAAAATTAATATAAGACCCAGTATTATATTATGTTATGTTATACATATTATATTATATAAGACCTAGTTTTATATTATAGTAAAATAAGACCGGGTATTATATTAATTTTTTGCTCCAAAAGACGCATTAGAGCTGATTGTCCGGCTAAGTCTTATTTTCGGGGAAACACAGTAAGTAACGGAAAAAGCAATTTTCTCTCAGTTGTTCAGATCATATCTGGTGATTTCTTTTTCCCTTGCACAATGTGGAATTGCCTCATTCAGCTCAGTCCCACTGGCCCTAAATCCTAACACTCTAGCTTTCTCTTCGATCTAACCACCCCATGGAAAACAGCAATAGTGCTGATTTACTAGCCTCTCATGTACTAGCCTCTCCTGAGTCCTAGTCTGATTCTGCTCTGCTGCTCAGCCCCAATTCATAAAGCAGAGCACTATTTCAATCTAAGTATCCCCGCCACACCTGCTTCACGTTGAGTGCTGAAGCCACTCGGTCAAGTGGGCATATGCTCTTTGTGATGTCTGTCTCAGGAGACTGCACCAGGTGACCCCAACCAGCTCCCCACAAACACTGGCTAAAAATTTCAAGGCCAGCAGAAGCCTTTCCAAGACAAACCTGGCAGTCATTGAATCCAATTTCAAATAAATGCCTGCAAAGACAGAAGTATTATAAAGAATTTTTTTCCTGTACCCCCGTCCTATAGTTCTTTAGTTTAAAAAAATATGCCAGTGGGGTGCCAAAAAAATGTATACAAGTAGACACTTTGGTCAACGTTGCTCAAGCAGTAGTTCACCGTAATCAGAAGTGTCTGGACACTGATGGTAACCACTTTGAGCACTTCTTGTCATTGCAGAAGTCAAACGTGACTTCTATTCATCTTTTGTTATTGGTATATATTGAGTATTACAATTTTAATAGCTTTTTCCTTTCTTAAAATGTGTATACATTTTTTGGTACCCTCTGTATATTAAAAAATAACTCATCCAATGCTTTGTATCCAGATATTTCAGTCACTTGGCACAGGATAAAATGTCTTTCTTTTACATTTTTCACAAACAATTTTACAAATAAAGAACCTTTTGTAGGAATGGGATTATATGCTCTATAAACCAGGAACAATCTATGCAGCTAGAAGTAGAAACAACACTCACCAGTAATTCCTGGAAAGTGAGGCTGAGACATCCATGCGGCGGTAAGTAGGACGCCTGATCTGTCCAAGGCCCCAGCACTTCTTAGGCTCTGTGTCCTGGAATTGCTCAGGCTCTTCAGGTATTTGGTGAGCAAGTCCAATCCAGCAGACCCCCATCCCAAGGCACAGGCTGAAGCTGAGGGCTGCGGCTGGGGTACAACCGATGAATCATTTCCCAAGGGCTGAGATTCTAGTTCCCACAGGAACCACAGGGGCTAAGATGGCAGCAGCTCTTCAGGTCTGGGCTATCCACTCCCCACATTTAAGGTCAATAAAGAGGCTTCCTGCCAAATCAACTAGGACACTGTGGATTCATTTTCTACTTTGCTCCATCCACCAGTAGCCAAGCCCTCCCGGGTGAGTCAGGTGGGGAGGCCTCAGGTCAGTTCTCACAGGTATGAGGAAGTGGAAATTCAGGCTGTGGTCAATTAAGAAGATAGAAGCCAGAGGGAAGGGAAGGGCTACCTGCACCAGCAAAGCGATCCAAAATGGTGGATTGAAAGCAAGGTGTTTCACCTGAGGTCTGAGTTCTAGCTGCCACCAAGAATGCCAGAGAGAATTCCTCATGGTATCTCTTCAAGGCATGGTGACCCCTCCCACCCTCCCCAGACCCCCCTCTCAAAAGACCTGAGCATCAGGTATTACCCTCTTAGCAATCAGTTCTTTCAGTTCACATAGCTAGCCATTTCCAAGTGAGCAAGCTGACCCCAGGAAGGTTGAGTAAGGACCAGCCCCAGCTTCTCACCCATCCCTCTCTCCAGACCATGATACCTACTCGTTCACACACACAACTAAGGGAAGCTGTCACGCGGGGGACCCTGCTCGCTGCGCCATTTGTCGTGCAGGGTCTCAGCTCCCACTCCCCGCCCAAGAACGCAGGACACGGTAAGGCCAAAAAGGAACACCCACGGAGCCATAAGTAGGGGAATCAAACCAATATATTCTCGCTGGTGGCTGGGCTGGAGACACAGGAAGCAGGATCTACATAATCTGCCTAACAGCAGTCCGCGCTTGCCAGCCACCATCCTCTTGCTAGCCCCCATTCCCTTTCTGCTAGCATAGCCACAGCCGATATATTAGTGGCCAATGGCCTACGGGTTACAGCTGACGGCCAACTAGCCACAGCTGCTGGCCATCTGATCACAGTTGATGGCCATTTACTACCCGAGCCAGCACCTTTCTATTGTGAGGCAGAGCCTGGAAACTGTTTTTTTGGGGGCTTTGTCCCCACAGAAGCCATGCAAGTGGTTCCTTTAAAGAGCAACGAAAATGTGCTTCACAATTATTTTCTGTCCTTGCCTGCATGGGAAGCAGCTGGTAACTTCCTCTTCCTCAAGGAAGGGGAAGGGGTGAGAAGACAGAAATGTAATCTCTGGCTGGAAGCTCCTCTGGAAGAGCCCATCACACTCCACAGAGCCTCTGCTCCCCTCACCAACCTTGTTGATAGGGCACCATGCACTGAACACACCAGTTCTCAAGGTCCATGATGCTGAAACTGTTCTCCAGATTCTTTGGCAATTTAATATAGTTCAACAATGGAGAGTGAATCATACTTCCATAACCTGCTTTGGGTTTCTGTAATTGAGAGGAAAGATCTTCAAGTCCAGCACCTTAGCTATTCTTTTCTCAAGTAGTGAGCTCTTTTATTTAAACAGAACCATCTGCCCTGAGTGCCAGGGTTTTTTCCCTCTGAAGCAGTGGGGCAAATGCTGATAGTGCGTACAAGCTAAAGAAGTTGGAGTGTTGTAACTGCCTTTCTTACATTGCTCTTTGTTTTTGAAACTGCAACTTGTATAGTCTTATTTGAGTCAGAATTCTTATTCCCATTGGCAATTTTTCAACTCCCAAAGATTAAAAAAGAAAATCAAAGGCATATGTATCTTTCTAAAACAGCACTCTGTTCTCCTAGCTCTATTTTCTTTCCTTTGTCCTTAAGACTTTGCATTCCCTTTGGGCCACCTCCTTGATGAAGTCTCTGATATGAGATCTGCCTCCAGGCTAATTTCCCAAGATGGAACTCACCCTCCATCCTTCGCCTCAATTATTTTTCATACAGAACTAAAAATTCCTTTTGCCAGTGTTCTTACTCCAGAAGAACACATGATTTTTCTATTATGTAAAATAGAAACTAAGTACAGAACAACATTCATATCAAAATATTTTATCCCATTGATGGGTAATTCTTGAATTGGTAATTGCTTATAAAATTTGGTCCTGCATTCAGCTCCATTTATGTGATCGCCCCAAAAATTGGAAACTAAAAGGGATCAATCTAACTCTTAACAACTTTCAATTACAGATACACTGTAATTCAATTGTTTTGAAATAATCAACAAGAGACTACAACTACAGAAAGAAAGAATATATAATTGGAGGGAAATCAGTAGATGTTTGCTCAACCTAAAAAGCAAAGATCACTATATGATTAATGATAGGAAGGTGAGTCAGACAGCTTTGGAATTCTTTCTGCATCAAGCTTGGTACATAAAAATAAGTAAATAATGAAATCAACATGGTAGTGCTGGTTCTTTTGCAATCAGGACAAACATTAGAAGCATGTGAACCTGTGCAATGATTTATTGAACCCAAACACTGCTTCTGAGATGAGTTATCTTATACATTCCACTTATAGGCTAGTCACTGTGTTGTAGTGCCTCCTTAATAATCTGCAAGGCACTATACAGCACAATAAATAGGAATATGGACTTTGGAGTTAAACTGAGTGGGTTCAAATCCCAGTTCTGCTACTCGTTATCTGGTGTATTCTAGATGTACCCTGATATCTGCCCTAATGCTCAACTGTCTATGTCATCAACCAGCTTCAATGAACTGTAAGTTCTGAATCTGCCACTGAAGGCTCCTGGCAGGAGAGGGGAATTAGGGTGCTTTTCCCCATGGCTCCCTTTCTGCAAGGATGCCATGGGCTAACAGTGTCCCTACCTAGAGATCACTGCTTCTCACAAAGTGCAAATGGCTTCAAGCACCTCCCTCTCCTTTTGAGTTTTGCTGAGTGCTCCCTCCTCTCCTCGTTCACTGAGACCTAGAGGTAGTAACAGCTGCCTGCTCTTAGTTCCATCAATGCTTCCCATAAACCCACATTTGTAATTAGCCCATTTTATAAATAAACCCTCCCAAGTTAACTGTTTTTATGGGTCTTCTATGTTCTGTTTGGAACCCTGTCTGATAAACAGTGTGACTCTGGATAAATTATTTAACCTTTCTATTCCTCTATCTAGAAAATGGAGGTAATAATAGTAAGTTACCTTCTAAACTTGTGAGGGTCAAATGAGTTATTAATACATGTGACATACTTAGAACAATGCCTGGCATGTAGTAAGCAGAATTATTTTATTTTATTTTTGTATCACTACCATTATCATCACTACCATCGTCCTCGTCATCATCATCATTAGGCAGCATGACTAAACAAAGGTGACATAGCTACTGTCCTTCAGGAGCTAACCATCTGATTTCTAGCATGCTGAGTTGTTTGTGGAGAGATGTTTTCTAAAGAAAAGACCCAGAGAAATCTGACAATTACTACAAAAAGCAGCTTAGGGGAAACCCAGGGGTGATTTAGCAACACTGGGCAGTTAAGATGGATGGTCATTACCAGGGGTCTCAAAGGAATTTTACATTCAGTTGCTTGCTCTGCTTTTTCTCAAGTCTCTTTGATGTATCTTATCCTAGATTCATAGACGTTTAGAACTGAAAAGGACTCTAACTAGAAATATAACCTCTCATTTAGCACTTTATTTAGAAAAGAAAATTGATTTAACCAAAATAAGCTTTTAGGCCATTTAGATGCAGACTCTGCCTAAGAAAAATAAGTGGGGAAAAAATGTTGAGGCACTTTAGTCTTGCTCAAGGGATTCTCATCTAACCATTTGGAAAGATTTATTTCTAACCAAAGTTTCCTAAACCCAAGAAAGAATATTATTGTATTCTCTCCCTAGAGAAGGGAAATGGATCTTAATAAAAGAAGGAGGAGGAAGAGGAGGAGGAGAAGGAGGGGAAGAAAGAAGAAAGAAAACAGAGAAAACGGAAGTTCCCCCATCCATTCTGCAGACTGATTTATAATACCCATTAGGTTCAGGGGAATATAAATTGCTATGTGTCCAAAGCATTTGACCAGGACTTATATTCAATTCCAGGAGTGATAGTAAATGGGGCAGGGAGCATATAATATCTCAAACGATGAGGGAAACTTCTAGGATATTATGTGTACCCAAGTCAAATTGTGAGAATCCCACTCCTTTGGGAGAATGAAGGGCTAAATCCATCCTTTTAAAAATTGGGATCTTTGGGGGAAAAGAAACAAGATCTCACCCCAGAAGATTTTATTTCATTTCTTTGAGCCTCTATTTCCTGTAAAATGAGAGCGTTGTACCAGATGGTCCCTGTGATTCCTTCTAGTTCTTTACTTCTAGATTCACTGAATTTTAAATTGGATATTACAGATATCAAAGAGCCCCCTTCTTAGACTCAGATCCTATTACAAAGAAACAGATGAAGGCCACACCTCACTTGTGAAAGGATCAAAGTTGCGTTTTTTTATTTCTTTTTTTTTTTTAACATCTCTGAGTAGCTTTCTGAGCTTTGAGTCCAAAAATTTATTTTAAACTCATCCAGTTGTTTCAAACTCCTGGTGAACAAATTTAGTTGAAAGAAATTGATTAATGAGTAGCATGGCAGAGGTCACTTCATTAATATGTTCAATTAGGAAATCCACTTGGAAAACTGAATTGAAATTAGAAGGATGAAAAGACACTTCAAGCAATGTTAGAAAACAAGTCAATGACAGAGAGAAGATACTTGCATCACAGATAACCAGCAAAGTACCAGTAGCTAGAACTTATTTTTAAAAACTGCACATCGGGTGGCCGGTTAGCTCAGTGGGTTAAAGCAGGGTGCTAATAACACCAAGGTTGCCAGTTCGATCCCCACACAGGCCACTGTGAGCTGCACCCTCCTTAAAAAACAAAACAAAACTGCAAATCAACAAGAGAACAACAATCCAACATAAAAAAAAAAAAAAACAGGCAAAATATTACACTTAAAAAACAAAACAAAACTGCAAATCAACAAGAAAACAACTATCCAACATTAAAAAAAGACAGGCAAAATATTACACTCTATAGAATAAAAATGGCCAATGGGCATTAAGAAATGCTCAGCGCCACTAGTAATCATGGAAACGCAGATAAAACCAACAAAGACCTTTTCACTCCTATCAATTTGGCAAAAACTTAAATGACTGAAAATACCAAGGGTTAGTAAAGATGTGTAGCTATAGGGACATACATGGCTGACAGGAGTATAAATAAAAACAACCACTTAGGAGACAAAATCGAATGAAGTTGAAGACATGCATACCCTAATGCCTAGTAATCATACTTCTAAGTATATAATCCAATGAAATTCCGACATAATAACTCAAGCAGATAGCTTATAAGAATATCTTTATAATAGCAAAAATTGGGCATAATCAAAATGTCAATCAAGTAATGAAAAAATAAATTTGGTATAATCCTATAATGGTATATTATACAGCAGTCAAAATAAATAAGCTTTGAGCCACACGTACCAATAGGAATTTATAGCAGCCTACTTATACATGTTTATAATGTTTCTTTTATCTAGTATTATAAAACACACTAAACACTATATTACTCATGTATACACATACATTTAGTCAATGTATAAAGTCATGGATGGGACTGTTTATAGGTTTAAGTCCAACATAAGGAGAGTGGAAACATCTGATGAGGGAAACAAGGAAATTTGAATAAAAAAGCATTCAGAGAGCACAGGGAATTTCCATGATGTTTAGTTTATTTTTTTTAAATGATCTAGGAAATTACAAGATAAGCTTAGAACAACTTATGGTACCAGAAAATAAGGAAGTACTCAAAAAGGATGTGCATGTAGAAAGGATGTAGGAATCATCTTGAAGTAGCTACCAAAGGCTAAATCTAGGACACTTTGAGTGACAAAATAGTGATAGTAATGGATTCTGGGTTATGAAATAAAGACAATTCCATGAATCCATGTTGATATAAATAAATAATTAACTAAATAAGTAAACAGAAGAGAAGTTGTGATGGAAATAGAAAAAAAAAATCAGCATTTGGCAAACACCAAAGTGATAAATGTTGCAAGCAAGAATCACCACTGGATGCTAAAATTAGTAGGTAAATTACGTAAAGATGTGATGAAAAACAGGCTAGTTGCTTAGTGTCAATGTATTCCTACAGAAGATACTAATATTCACTAATCACAAAGGGGTAAAGAATAACCTCACAGTGGAGAAACCTGGAAAACATCTCCTTAGCCAAGTAATCAAAGTGAACGTCACCAGGAATGGAACATATCAACGTTGAGAACTTTCTGATATGATGCACTGAAAAGGGCACAAAGTCAGTTTGGTGGTATTTTTTTCTAAAAATGCATTACAGGAACTTAAAAACTTAAACATAAAAAAAATACCAGACAAATCTAAATTGAGAGACATTCCACAAAATAACTGGCCAGTACTTTTCAAAAGTATCCAATCATAAAAGACAAAACAGGAATTGTCCTTGATGCAATGTAGGACCTTAAACCAAAAAACAGACATTAATGGGGAAAACTAGTGACATCTGAATAAGGTCTGTAGATTAGTTAAAAGTACTGTATCGATGTTAATTTCTGGTTTCGATCATTGTACTATGGTTATGTAAAATGTTGATATGTGAGGAAGCAAGGTGAAGGATATATGCAGACTATTTGTTTCGCAACTTTTTTAAGTCTAAAATTGTTTCAAGATAAAATGTTTTACAAATAGCTGAAGTAAATGATAAAATGACAAAGTGATTAATGGTAACGAAGTATCTGTTATCTATACTTCTCTGTATGTTTAAAATATTTCACAGTAGGAAAAAAACTTGAGGATGTGTAAATTTAAAATTTGAGTATAAGGAATTAAACAGTCTAAAGCGATATTATTATGACACAACATTTTAAAAATGAGTTACTGTGGTGAAGGCCCAGGCTTTGTCTGCCTGTCAGGACCCTTGATAAAAATTTAGAAATATAAACACTTGGCATGTTGAGTAGTCCCAGTCTTCTGATTCTCTGCTAAGCAAAACGCTTGATGGTTTCCTGTTCTTTCCAGTTCTTCGGCTTAGTTTTCTCTTGTGATTCATGTTAATTTCACTCAGACTGTTACCACTCTAATATTTTCCTTGATTTGCTTTCCACCTAATTCCTCACCAGCTTAGAGGTCTGGGGTACAATTCATTTTGAAGCTTTAGAAGTAATTGTCAATTTATAGGAAAAAACATATGAAGTGAAATCAATGGTACAGACCAGTTGAGGAGATGATATGCTCAGCTTTGAAATGTTGCGTTTGAACAGCTTCATCATGACCTTCACGTGGAGATGCCCTGTCAGCAGTTGGGAATGCAGGTCTGGAATTTGAAACTGCAATTAGAATATGACCGGGGTATTTGTGGGTTATCCACAGAAGATGTGTGACTTGATAACACCACCAGTGTTTGGGAATGCAACCTTGAAGAACACCTAAATTTAAACAGAAGGGAAAAGAGAAACAGGCTTTATTGGGTGAGAGTGGAAACAGGATTCTGCTTTATTACCAATAGTGTTAAGTGATGTAAGAAATTCAAGATGAGAACTGAGTGAAACCAGCAAATTTGGTTATTACAGTATGACTTTCAAGGCATCGGATTCAGCAGGGTAATATGGGGGGATGGGCCCACAAGAAACTAAGGCCAACGTGAAAGGAAAGGAATAGATACTTTCTATTCTATTCGTAAGAAGGAGGCGGAAGATGCGATGAGTGGTAGCCTTGAGGGACTAGCACTAAGGGAAGGATTTTAGAAAGAGAAACAAGCACACTTGGAGGAGAAGAGAAGGAGCCAATAGAGAAGGAGAAAAATTATGCCCTAGAAAGATAGGGCAAAGTCAGGAAGGATACGAGAGAGAGCATGCAGGTCATAGGTGGAGGGGTGTACCAGGAGGAAGAGCTGAACCCTCTGTCTTCAGTGCAGCAGAAAAAGAAAGACAGATTGTGAAGATTCTGGAGGCAGAAAAGAGAGACACTGAGGAAGCCTTCGCCTAGAGCCTCTGAGAAGTCTGAGTGAAAATCACCTGCTGAATAAGGAGTATTAGGGGAGAGGATGAAGGAAATTGTGATTTAAAACACAATTGATGGTTAAGCAGCCCAAGAGTGCAAAAGGATCAATTCATACAGCATTTAATAAGGGCGTTTTTGCACATGTTTTGTAACTTTATTCCCATAACCCTGTGACATAACTGGAATGGCTATTCCCAACCCCATTTTGTCCATGAGGAAATCAAGGCTCCATTATTAAATGCCCACTAAGATTGCACAACAATCAAAGCAAGATTAGAACTCGGTTCTTTATACTTCACTGTGTTCACTCTAAGCACTTTGGAAGAAAGTGCTACTTTACACAAATTATCAGCAGCCAACCAATTTTTTTTAAGGCTCTCAAGAAAAGCTGCCAATGTGTGCACTGTCAACAGAATCATGCCTAATAATCTTATTAGTTCAACAAGATTCTTCATTAAATTTGTTACATGGTTAGATGGGGGTTGGTAGCAGATGGTAGATATTGAAAGCAGCTCCTTACAGCTAAGAGCTGTTGGCAAGCGCATTTAGAATGTACAATGATGGATGACATAGTATTCAATTTGGGGAAGGTGGTTGAGTCTAATAGGGTGACCCCAAGGGTCAAGCTCAGGCTTAGTCCTATTAACATCTCTTATGATTCTTGCAGCATGCATAACAAAATGCTAATAGAATCTGAAAATAATCATAACTGATAGGTGATGAAAATATTAATGAGGCAGGGGAAAGAAAGCAAAAGGAATTTGATATGGCTTAAGGTTTAAAGTGAGAGAAAGGACTTGCATAAGATTTAAAGTGAAAAGATTTTTTTTTTTCACTTAAAAAGAAATGAAAATATACTATCGTAGGGAAGAACCCCTATACTCTTGGAAGAACCTAGAAGATGATTAGAGGAGAGGTAACAAATGATAATACAGAGAGGACAACAAACTGTCAACAAACAGCCAAAAAATTCAATTGAGTCTGGAGATAAAATTACGATGGACATGTTATTACTTGCTTAACAAAAAAGAGAGGGAAGAATGGATTTATGTGTTTGTGCACATATATTATACACACACACACATACAATATCTCTGAAAGGATACAGAAGAAAATAACCTTGGTGACCTTCAGTGAAATAAACTAGTAGCCCACAAACTAAATCCAACCTATAGATTATTACATTTAACCACACATTATTGAAAATGTGAGAATATTTAGGCTAAGTATAAACTCTCCGATTTAGCATAATCCTCATCATTCTCTAATTTACCTTATCCAGCTGATTTCATACATTTACATTATCTGCCTGGTCCTTAAGGGGAATTTAGAGTTGGCAGCATTACACACGTCCACACACAGAGACGCAGCCATATGTAGGAACAGATAAACATAGAAAAGGGCCCATACAGATACATACAGATATATTTTGAAAGGGTAACAATGATCTCTGAGTAGTTAAATCATGGGTGACTTTTGCTTATCAGCACTTCTAAATGTCCTACTCAAAACAGGTAGCACATTTATAAGATAAAAAGATGGTTGCTCTTAAATTCATGTTTCAATTAACATCAGTTGGCAGTCTCTAGCCAAGTACAGTCATAGACTTTCCAGGGAGATGTGGTGGAACAATTATTCTGATAGATTTTGCTTCCCACTCTCTTTTGCTGTGTCTGGCCTATGTCTTTGCATGTGTCTTCAACACAAGCCAGGCAGATGAATGTGTATTATGGGTCAATCACCCCCATTAACTCAAAAAGCAAACTAAGCCAGCATGGTGTGCACTTTTCAATAAAGAAAATATTTAAAAAGAATTTAAATGTTTTTCATTTTAATAGGTAATATTTTAATGGGTAGCTTTTAAATTATAAAATAATAGCCTGGATTCCCAATCATCCAGTTCCCCTTTACAGAGGCTGCCAAAGTTACCAGATTATTATGTATTATTTCAGAAGTGGCCTATGCATATAAGTAATTACAGATACGAGTAGATGATCTTTGGGAAAATTTTGTCCAGAGCAAGTCCATTGTTTTTACCTGGGTATTATAAAAATGAATTCGAAATGTATTTTTTTTAATGATGTGAACAGAGGTCACTCAGTTTATTATGAAACATCATGGTACTTGCTATGACAGGTATGTGGACATTCCATTATAACAGTGGCCACAGGGACCAGCCATTTTCTCCCTGTTCCTGCTGTGGGGGAAGCAACGAGATAGAAAGCAAGAAAATCGGCAGCCTACCCAAATGATTCAAGCAAGGAAATCAACTGCGTTAGTGCTTTTAATGATATTCCTCTAATCTGATCATTATTATCCCATTCCTTTCCTATTGCTGACAAAAAGCCTATGGAGAATAGCTAGTTTCAAAAATGAAATGGGCTTGATTGCGAAAATATGCAACCTTATAATTTCAGCGATAATTTATCTTAGTCAGAGCTAAGCGAATTCAAATCCAATCCATCACATTTCTACCTCCAAATCTCCTAAACAATCCTGAAAAGACACAGTTGTGTCTGCTTCTCGAAAGTCATTTATCATTTTTAAAAGGGGAGAGGGAGAAAGTGGTTTCCCACATAATTAAAAATCAAGAGTTCCCCACTGTGGATGCAGGGATTCTAAGAGCGGTGTCTCTGCCGAGGGGGTAGGAAGGAGGACTGGGACGTGTATTTGTGGACAATAGCCCAGGTGAAATAAACATCTCTTCTTTCATAACCCATGCAAATGCCAGCATACTCGAAGGGATTAGGGGAGAGGTGGTCTACCTTATCATCAGGATGTGACCACATGACTGGTGACCTCCGTAACCTTGTCCTGACTGGTGTGAGGGTGTCTGGGAAGCCAGCTCTCTTCTCTCTCCTGCCTCTTTTCTCCAACAATCTAAGTGGTGTGACTGAGGCGTGCTGAAAGGTGAGCCTGTCACACAAATCTCCTCTCCAGCAGCCTGCCAGAATGTGGAGATGTGACAGGAAAGGTCATGACTCCCAAACAGAAGTCTCCCTCGTGATTTTGAGCTGTCATTATGCAGGGTAGCAAGACTTTCTTCCACTTACTCCAGATCCTGGGGTGGAGACTTTCCCAGGTTCTTCTGGCAAACCCTTTCTCCTCAACTCCAAGTCAGGAGCACGTGCTGTCAGCTACTTAGAACACGAGGCCACGCTGTGCTAAGAATCAGGGAGCAGGGGTCAGTCCAATTGCTGAGGATTCTCACCATCCTGGTTAGTTCATTTTGCTTTGTCCCTGGGCTGGCTGTGGCTGGCTGACTCCTCACTCCCCACATGTGGCCCCACGCACACTGCCCCTGCCTTCAGGAGCAAACCTTTGACTTTCCTGAAGCCCTCTGACCCCATCATGCCCCACACCTCTTTAACAAGATTCATATTCTCCCCACACACACACATACCTTTCCCACTCTCAAAGCTGGACCTCTATCTTTAGCAAATCTACAAACAGATCATGAAGAAATTCAAGTTAAGCATATCTACTTCAGGATTTTGTCAATCATCTTTCATTCCCTCTCTCCCATTCCTATTCCTCTCTGTGTCTTCAGAGGGCTCGAAGCCCCCCAAGCTGACGAGAGACATGAACAGCACAGCACAGTTCAGTGGCAGGACCTGGGTGTTGCCCACCCTTACTGGGTGACTCACCAAGGAAAGGTGCTGTCGCTTCAGTGGCTAACGAACAGCTGTCCCATTTTCCCTGTTAAGAGAAACACCACAAAAATGTGCATTTCTATTTGTTGTAAAAATCTCTATAGAGTAGATCAATCACCTTAGAGAGTGCTACTTTTAAGCGGTTAAGAGAATAAATGCCATCTAAAGTGTAATGTGGTAAGCCAACTTTGTTTAAATGAACCTGTATGCTTTTCCCTCACTGAATGTGGACCAGTGACAAAAAGATTCATAACCCCCCGCCCCCAAAAAAAGAAAAAGATTCACAACCCAATCAAATTGCTTTACACAAGACCCTTTCCCTTAGATTTGGGAAGCCCATCTAACTGAAAGCCAAGGGTAAGCATGATAAGGGAAAATGAGAGTAAATAACTCCCAGGCTCTGTTTGCGCTGCAGGGCTGCTGGGCTGGATAAACACCGGAGGCCTGACATCCAGTTTGTGCCTTGAGCTATTTGTTAAAACAACATTGTACTGGAATCAAAAAACATTATCATAAGTAAAACAAGAAAAATACAATGGTTTCCAGACTAATGCTTGAGGGATAATCTGAAATTAGGATGGAATTCCATGTCTAATGAGAGTGCCAGCATTTCTCAAAGGACTTCAGGGAAAACTAGGGTGAAGGCCTATAGGATAGGACATTGCTTCAGCAGCAGCGAGGTCTCCAACACCCATATCAGTGGGTCATCTAAAGAAAGAGCCTCTGCATTCCACTCCTGCAGGCCTCACCGTGCCCTGGGCTTTTTCTCTGGCCTCTCACTGCCTGCCTCACCACAGGGAGAAGCCACTTCTCCACGCTCCATTCCCACGGCTCCCACTCTGTGCTCCAGGACACACAAGCCCATTGCAGCAGAGCCAGATGCCTGTAATCTTCCCCTGTCCGCTGTCATCTGACCCTTGGGGCAGCTAGTGGCTTCAGGCAGCACATTCTCTTTAAGGATTCCTTTCACCTGAGTGATGGAAAGCTAATTCTTGGTAACTTCACCCAAACCTAATAGACAAAAATAAAACAAAACCACACTAAATATAACATTTGGGGCCATAAATAACTTGAGATAGACACAAAAGTTCTATCATCCAGGACTTCAATAGTGGGGACGTCTGCAGCATACGGGAGAAAGCACTGTACAGTGACTTACACTGATACCCATCTGGAAGCCAAATAGTCTATTAGCGTCAGAATGTGTGGCGCATACAAATCGTGTGTGTAGTTATCAGATACAGACATTGTTTATTGTTATTCAGAGGCCTTATTTTTTTGTGACAGCTACATTTTATTAAAAAAGAGTCCTGTTCACCACTTAAACTACTTCCAGCTGGTCAGAAACGCCACCGTACAGAGGGACATGCATGTGAGGGATGAACGCACCAGACACAGGAATCCAAATGTGAGGCTGAGGCTTACTCTAATGACTTTCTAAGTACTGAACAACCCATAGCAACACTCCCGCTCTTTCAGTATAATCTTTCTGCCATGGTACATTTAGCTGGCAAACATTGGAAGCCATTTTTGCCAAAACTACTAGAGGAACGTTTCACTTGACTTTTTGCTATCACCTGAAGGTTTCCATTTAACATGTAAGACAGCCAACATTGAGAGCTGGTTTTACGTTTTCATGACAAAATGTTAGTCCCCCTCACATGACGAGCTGAGCAGCTTTCCATACTAGTCACGTGTACCTGAATGAGGTAAATGTTAAGTTTAAGGCAATTAAGAGAAGGAAAGATTATTTTTCCTTGGCGATGGGGGATACATATTAATTATTTTTATTTCCGAAATCAAACTATGTGATTAAAAATACGTGAAATAGCCACCGGATGCTTTGAAGCAAAAAACACCTTGTCAAAAAAAAAATCATGTCATCTAATCATATGATTTAATCATTTTCTAAATAACCAGCAACATGTCCCAAACCGGCAAATCTAACATAAATGTACTTTGTAAGCTACACTGAAACTTGAGACTAATGAACAGAAGGTAGAAAATTATTTAATGGCACAATATGTTTGTAAGCCGGAGAAAATACTAAAGAGCCTAAGAAGTCCCTTCAGACACTAATTCGCTTGGAAAACAAATAAGAACTAAGAGCTTCTATGATCCAACAAAATACCTGCCCCCCAAACTAAGAAAGGCTGACATGCCCTCCAGGCCATCACCCTGCCTCAAGACAGAGCAAACGGCATTCCAGAGAGATCAGAATCATCTATTCGTCACCGCAGCTACAGGAGAAGTCTCAGCTTTTCCCTGGGAGTCATCAAGATGCCCGAGTCACCACTGCCATCACCTCCTACCTTTCATCTAGCTGGAGTACCTTTTGCTGTGATTCAAGGCTGCCCCTCTTGGTCTATCCTTCGTGAAGACAAAGAACAGTCAGTCACCATCTTCTTACACTAATGGTCCATCAGACAGTTATTATGCCCCACAGCAGACTTCTGCTTGATGAATTATCCCTAGTCCTTTAGCATCTCCTCTCAGGCCTAATTTTTTCTTTCTTTTTTTTTTGGGGGGGGGGGCTCTTTAATCATTCCTATGGCTCTTCTTTGAACAGTCTTTGCGTGCCCTCTCAGGATGCAGAGTCCAGGCCTGGATACTGCATTCCAGCTATGTACCGACAGTGCTGATTAGAACAACATTATGCCTAACAGACCCAGCACAGACACAGACAGGTACAAAGACTAGAGACATTAAGTCCCAACAGGCTTCCCATCTTGTCTTCTACTCTGTTCCCAAGATCCCAAGACACAACTTTCATAATATAAGTTCCCTTCATTTGCTCCACTGTTTTCTGACACTTGCAAACTTTTTCTCACAAATTCAACATCTGTATGTAACAGTTGCTCCCAAATAGAGCTTCTTTAAGACTAACAAAGCTCAGGAACAGAATAAGGCAGAAAGGTTTTAACAGCCAAAGCACTACCTATTTGACCCCGTCTGGAGACTGTGTCCTAGATATCCCGTCTTCCATCTTTGACCCTCCACCACTTAACGCTTCATGACGCTTGTGGATTTGGTACTCTAGGCTAGCTCTACCTACCATAGATGACTGATCCATTATTATCTGGATGATAACACCCAACTCATCCCAACTGCACAGGATTAGCCTCTTCCTTAGCCTTTGCTAGGATCCTGCCCATCTATTCCAATGCTATAACTTCACAGATGTGGAAACAGAGATTGAGGAAAACATAAAGTACATCGAAGCATATAGCCTTAATACATCCCATTCACTTGACTCTTGCCAATCAATCCACAACTTGCCCCAGAGTCAATGCATTCCTTAGTGATAGCTGAATGATGACAAAATTTGTTATGCCCATATTCAGCCATGTGGCCTTCAACAACATGTTTTATGGTTCTTCGGCTGTGTTTCCTCATCTGTTTCTCTGAACACCAGCCCTGTGGACAAGTAGCCCAAATGGACAATGGCTTTGTCAAATCACAAGGTTTCTCTAGTCTCTGATCTCAGATTCCTTTAAAAAAGCTATTTATTTTAACTCCATGACTATCAACAGGCAGAATAGCTTCCACGCAACGTATCTCAAATAGTTTGGCCCCTAGAAACAGGAGGTACCTTTCCTTCTATCTATTCAGTTTCCTCTTATCTAATAGGGTAAAAAAAGATCCTTCTTACTGTGCAGAAGTTGTGGATCCTACTCAAACTCATGCCCTGTTAGTTGAAAACCATTTTATAGCATTTTAAAATAATTTTTATTTTCACACTATATAAAGGTTATATCCGCCATTATTTTCCTTCCTCCCTTCCTTTCATTCTGTTTTTTCTTTCTTTCTCCCACCGACTCCCCCAGGTTCACATCTCTGCATTGACCCCCTCTGAATTCCTCTGTTTTTATCTTCACTTATTTCCCCAGTTTACTGTTTGATATCTAGTCTGAGTCTCCGCTATTCTGGCTACCTTCACCTTTTCCAAATTCCCATTTTAGGGCACTCTAAGAACTGAATCAGGGTTTATTTTCATTTAGTTCCCCATCAATCATTAACACTGCTCATGAGCATTTACCGTGCATTTTAACAATTGGTCAGATCAAAGGAGAGCTAACTTGACTTTTTGGGGCAGTTTTGTTGTAAATATTTTGGATCCTATTCTATTTCTAGTCTCCTCTCTGTAGTCTACTCACATTTGCTGAAGCATTATACCTAATCCATTATGCAGAAAATGGAAATATAATACTAAGTGGCTTATTATAGCTCCCATTTCTTTCATAATGTCATAAAAATTTATAACACTTAAAAGCCGGTGATCCCTAGGTCACTTATCATCAAGAAAGAACAAGTTTATTCTTGTGGAGCAGAATCTATATCAGATGTAGTACTCACATTATAAGATATGTACAGTATCAGGGCAGCCTGCAAGTGTCCAGCGTCCATGCAGTGCCCTGATGGTGCAAAGCCCATTAGACAGAGGCAGGTGGGCTCTTACCATTCAGAGGTAAGGACCAGTGTTTCAGCAATTCACTTCAAATTCCATGCCAGATGTGGTTTCACAGAGAGATAATGATCCCCTTCAAACAATAGGGAATAACTGAGAAAAGTCATTATGTCAATGTTAAAAAATGTACTCGATTATCCTTCCCTAGCTGTTACCTAATCTGAGTTTTATTTCTAAAGGCTCCTGAGTGGAAAGACTTAAGCATTATACATGCCTAATTCATGAAGTAATTGCTTTCAATGTACATCAGATATTGGTAGTGGAATGTGAGGAACTGGGGGATGAGGAGGTGAGGGAACTGGGGACTGAGGTAGCAGCTAAAGAAGTTATAAAACTACACAGCCAATTTCAGAGCTCTTTCTCTCTGACATCAATTGGAGAAAAGGCAAGGAACTGACAGATGAGGCCTGTTTACAGAACAACCAGCTGGCCTGAGGTGACTTCTCCAGAGCCATCTGCCTCCAAAGAGGCCCTCACCTGGACTCCAGGCTGCTTCCTGGAGGAGCCGCAGGCTATGAGCAATACCAACTCCCATTGACAGCCACCTCCCCAGACAGCATGCTCCCAGAACAACCAGTTGTCCAGGTATTAGATTCAGTCTCTCAGCCTTGGGCAACTGTGTAACTAACCTTTTCTGATGACCTTCTTTCAAGCCTTCTGCTCCCACTCAGCTCCTGTGAGTTAGCAGTTCTCTTAAATTCCTGATAAAAAGAAGCATGGCAGACAGTCATATTTCATGCCATTGAAAATTGATCCTTCCACATCCTCCCCCCAAAATATGCAACCATTTGAAACGATGATGAGGTTATATTTACTGACCAAAAAATAGTTCACACTAGACCATTAAAATAAAAATGCAGATTATAAAACACTGATTTTACAGTGTGTTTTAGTAAATATTTTATATGACTATATTTTTAAAGTCATTAAAAAATATGCAATGGCTTACATCAAAATATTAACTGTGATCACCCAGATAAGCCTAGTACCCATCTGACACCATACGTAGTTACTACAACATTATTGACTATATTCTCTACGCTGTACTTTACATCCCCATGACTGTTTTTATAACTGGTAATTTGGACTTCTTAAGCACTTCACCTTTTTCACCCATCCCCCCAAACCCCTCCCACCTGGCAAACATCAATTTGTTCTCTGTATCTATGAGTCTGCTTCTGTTTTGTTTGTTTGTTTGTGTTTTGTGGTGATCACTTCATAAGTTATTATTGGTTGGTGCAAAAGTAATTGAGGTTTTTGCAATTGTTTTTAACTGTTTATACCACAATTACTTTTGTACCAACCTAATATATAAATGTCTAATCACTATGTTAAACACTTGAAACTAATATTATATTTCAACAATCATTGAAAATTTTTAAAAAATGTAACTATAGGAAAAAAGTAAATATATAATCATCATAGAAAAATTAGGTAAGTTCCTCAAGATGGATATTTAGAAGTAAAATTATTCAATGAAATGATCTGATTATTTTTAGGGCTACTAATAATAAACGGTTATAGTACTTAAAAAAAATAATATTAACTGTGGTCATTTCTGGAGAGTGAAATTACAGCTTAGTTTTTCTTTTTGCCCCCCACCCCTTTGTTTTCTAATTATTTGATGAATGTGTGCTATATGTATAATTTTTAAAATACTAAGAGAGAGAAACTCAGCCTCTAAACATGTAGGACAATGTTTTGCTCCTTTCCTTAGGTCAGGGACTTATGAGGCAGCAGTTTTCGAACAGGGGCACTATAGTTCCTTAACTCTAGGAGAAATTTCCACTGGCCACAAGAGTTCCTTGAGTGCTCTGTGCCCCAAAAAGTAACAGAAGAGCCTTTTAAAGAAAATTGAGGCCTGGAGAATGACTGATTAAACACAGAACCATGGAGACTTAAAGGGGGGGAAGTCCAAATAACAATAACAAGGCTTTAAAGATTTGTTCATAGGATGTGAGAGGACCCTTAAATATATATATATTTATTTATATAAATAATATATAAATATAAATATATATATATTTATTATATATATAATAAAACATACATAAAATATATATATATATATATTATATATAAGACCTAAACTAAGACCCTATATATAAGACCTGAAACTAAGACCTAGCCAATCACATCTTTTGGAGCAAAAATTAATATAAGACCCGGTCTTATATTATAGTAAAATAAAACAGGGTCTTATATTAATTTTTGCTCCAAAAGACGCATTAGAGTCGATTGTCCAGCTAGGTCTTATTTTGGGGGAAACATGGGAGAGAGAGAGATAGAGAAAGAGAGAAACTATTACTATGAACTTTTCTTGATGATCAAAATGGGTAGAATTTTATTCATTACCATCATGATTTTATTTTTTTGTATTTTTACCACCTGTACCTAATATAAAACTTCTGCTGCCCTTGGAATAGCCTCCGATTCTCCCACTACCCTTCATGTCTCCAGGCCCTCAACTCTTGACGCCGTTCTTAACAATATTCTTTCAATTAGTCTCTCTGTGCTTCTTATCATCTATACAACTTGTTTGGTTTTGACAATATAAAAGATTTATGTGGCCATTTGAAATTTAATGTGTGTATAGCTCCACCTCCTAAGAAGACATAAGTTCACTACCAGGAGAACCTGGTAGTTGTCTCCAAAATACATTCTTTCCTTCTTCCTGAGTAATAGAGCTCCTGATTTTACCTGGGGCACACAGCCACCCATAACAAAATCTGTATTTCCTGGCCTCCTCACCACTAAAATTGACAATGTGACTAAGTTACTGCCAACATGACATAAGCAAAAGGGCTCTGTACAACTTACAGGAAGTGCCTTTAAAGAGAGGGCACGTGCTCATCTCCTCTGCATTTTCTTGGACATGTTGATGGATAGATGGAGCTCAAGCAGTCAGCTGGGACCCTGAAGTAAAAATCACATGCCAAGGAATACGGAGCAATTAAGACATGAGTAAACTGAGCCCTGATGAAATTCTCAGCCTTCCCTAACAAGCCTGGACTGCTTTTTTCTAGATTTATTTTCTATAAGAAATAAACTTCCATCCACTTTAAGCCATTGTTGTTTTGGGGTTTCTGTCACTCACTGACGAACCTAATCCTAACTGGCAAAAACAGTGACCATGTTTTCATCCCTTCTACAAATGTTTCCTGAGCACCTACTGTGTGCCAAGCACCGTTCTGGCTGTGGAAATACAGCAGTGAACAAAGAAGGCAGTGTCCCTCTCCTCTCCTCCCATTGTGAAGCCTATGTTCTAGCTCAGCAGCCACACTGCCCCTAACACAGTGCTACGCATCTAAGAGGTGCTGAAATATTTGATGCACCAGTGAAGAATGAGCCTCTTGTTTACCTTTTGCTTTCAAACTGAGTTTGTGTTCATCGGTCTGAAAATCTTTGTACAAATAATGCTCAGAGAAAAAGATCATGACTGGTTTTTAAAAGAAATAAAATATTTAACCAACTTTTCCTGTTACTGTACTTCCCCATCACCCCCCAAAAATAGGTAAACACATTAGCAAAGCCTATTGTTGCCTTTTAAATTATAGTAAACAATGATGGTGCCACGATGTCCACTCAGAATAATGCATTGCACTGTTACACATACCCCTCTATGCCTCCATTTCCTTATCCGTAACAGAGATATGGATATCACTATTGTAAGAATTAAATCAGATAATGTCTGAGAAATAGTTAATAAATACTAGCTACACTCAGTTGACAATAAATAATAACAGCTTTAAAAATAGTCATAATCTTGAGAAATATAAATACCATATGATCTCATTTATGTTTGGAATCTAAAGAACAGAATAAACGAGCAAATAAAACAGAAATAGTCTCAGAGATACAGAGAAAAAAACTGATGGTTGCTAGATGGGAGTGGGGTGGGGATGGGGGAGAAGGTGAAGAGATTAGTAAGTACAAATTGCCAGTCACAAAATAGTCATGGGGATATGAAACACAGTATGGGGAATATAATCAATAATGTTGTAAAGACTATGCAGGGTGTCAGATGAGTATTGGACTTATCAGGGGGAATCACTTCATAGACTGTAGATGCCTGACCGCTGCAGTGTACACTTGAAGCTCAAGTGGAATAATACTGAATGTCAACTATAATTATGTATTTATATATATGTGTATATATATATACATATTCCCCACCACCACGGGATGTAAAGTACAGCATAGGGAATATAGTTAATGGAATTGTAACAGCTATACATGACATCAGAGAGGTAGTAGATTGGGGGGTTATCACTTTGTGAGGGGTGTAAATGTCTAACTATTACGTTGCTTTGTACACCAGAAACTAATAAAATAAATAAATAAATAATAAATTTAAAAATAGTCATCATCTTTAATTCAATAATTCCATTTCCAGATTCTATCCTAAGACAATAATCCTAATTATGAGGGGAAATTTTATGGAAAAAACAAATGCTGATACCAGAGTCATTTATAATAGGCAAAACCCAGAGATTTAGTGACCTTTCCCTGCCACTCTTGACTTCTATCCAGTGGGGAGCTGAGGCCTAGCACTCTGGCCCAAGATGAGATCTATAAACCCAGGACTGGCTGGGAAGATGCAGATAAGGGTTGAGAGGCAGAGAAGAATGGAGAACTAAGTCCAACTTCCTGGCAAGGCAGATTTACAAGAAGGAGTAGTTCAAAATGTCAAGTACATCAGGATAGAGTAGAGCAAGAGAGCCAAAATGAGCTTGACCCCTGAGATCAACCTCCTTGAGGGAACATTCTAGAATGTGGATCCTGGAGACATGCCCTGAGAACGGGTGGAAAAGGGAAGGAAGAACACTCAACAGAGCATCTCAGGCATGGTTGGTGGGCGAGCCAGGAGACACAGTCCTGAATAGAAACAAAATGAATTTCCATCATGAGAGGAATGGTTAAATTATTGAATACCACAATAAAATATTATGTAACCATTACAAAATGTTGATTAGAGAGACTATAGTAACTGGAGAAAAATGCTTGAATATTACTAAGTGCATAGGTTTACGTACATACAGTACACATGATATATACTTATATAATTATATGTATATGTAAAAAATATGTAAGTACATACCATATGTATATGTAAATGTACATATATACTTAACATATACATACTATGTACTTATATATAAGTATGTCTGTGTATGTATATATGCATATATAAGCATACACGTATATGATAGCAACCGTGGCATGTGCATGGAAAAAATACTTGGAGGAACCAAAATGCTAATAAGTGATTAAAAAGGTAAAGTAATGGTGATTTGTCTTTTTTCTCTATTTGTTAAATTTGATTTAATGTGTGGTTTTAAATAACTTTTATATTTGAAAATTTAGGTATGATGACAAAAAGAAAATTAGGCACATTTACCTAAATGTTATAGCGCTATTCTTCCAGAAATATGTTTCTTAAGTATAAAATATGTGTATCTTAGGCAATGAGCCATATTTTCAGCCTTCTAAATTCTTTCCTCCAAATATCAACAAAAGAAAGAATGTTCCTCCCTTGGACTAGTTTTGTCTCTTAGGGAATTACTGTAACTCTTTCCTGACATGGGCTATCATTTAGGGGGCAAAACTCAAAAAACTCACTTATGGGATACACACTTAATGGTCAGCAATTACCTGGGTCCTTTCCAAAGTTTCTAACTTGCTCCCATGATAAATCGTATTCACATATTATGTAAAGTAATACAAAAGAAAGTAAAATGCTACAAATACAGTGTTTCCCCGAAAATAAGACATAGCCGGACAATCAGCTCTAATGCATCTTTTGGAGCAAAAATTAATATTAAGACCTAGTATTATATTATATTATATTATATTGTACCCGGTCTTCTATTAAATAAGACCCGATATTACATTATATCATATTATGTTATATTATGTTATGTTATATTATACTATACTATTATATTATATTATATTATATTATATTATATTATATTATATTATATTATATTATATTATATTATATTATATTATAAAGACCCAATCTTATAGTAAAATAAGACTGCGCCTTATATTAATTTTTGCTCCAAAAGACGCATTAGAGCCGATGGTCCGGCTAGGTCTTATTTTCGGGGAAACACGGTATAAGAACTGTTCCATTCCTCATATTACACATTTTTTCATTCCTATTAGGAACTTTGTAATAGAATGGGTGTCATTTTGGTCCCTGACTTCCTCAGAGCACAAGTTCATTTTTGATTTTGGTAATTCCAGAGCTGTGATAAGATAATTTATATGACAGATTTATGACATGATTATCGATGCCAACTATTAGGCCTTCTTCCAAAGACCTCCCATGAATTCTCAAATTGAATTAATTCAGGCAAATATTTAGAAGAATATCCTCAATTATCAAGGATTGATTTTAAAATTAATTTTTTAAATATTTTTAAGTTCTTCTAAATAGTTGGAGAAATGTGAATGTGAATTGGGTATTAGATAAGATGAAAATGCAGTTATGTGGAAAAACAGAGCTCCTTTAAAAACCAAGTGGCAAAATAGTAAGTAAGGTGTGATTTCATTCTAGGAGCAAAAAAATGCATAATTGGTGGGAGATCTGGAATGATACACAATGAAGGGTTGGCAAAAATCATCTCTGGATAATAAAAATAGTGTTTTTATATATCTATTTTTTGCTTAATTGTATTTTTGGTTTTGCTTTCTATAATACACATGTACTGGTACTGTGTTTGTAATAATAAAAGATTATTTTCGATATTAAAAAGGCTCCCATTTGGTACAAAAATAAACCTCTGCATTTCCTGGCTCTGGCTACATACAATATGCAAAATAAAACGCCAGAAGTGAGAAAGCCAGAAATGTGGGCATAACCTCCTGTTAAGTAATGAATAGAAATTTAAAAAGAAATTCATGGGAAAAAGTTGCTCTTGAAAGATTCCCTGCCCAAGTTTGCCAGTTCAAAGGCTTAACACATTTTTGCATAAGATTTGGATAAATAAATTTTAGGGTTGTTTATCGGAACCAAATTCACATTCTCATCATTTTGATGTACCCATTATTAATCACAATCTCCCAACAAAAATTTCCAGGTTGTAATTCTACATCCTCATCTCTGTTGATACCATTCCCTTTAAAATATAGCAGCTAGACGAACTAGTAATAGTTGACATTTTTTATATATTGGTGACACTGAAATATTCATCTGTTATGGTTAAACATAAAGGTAAATTATTCATTGACCACTTCAGCTGTAATGATTCCAAAGCAGCTGTTATTTACCTGGGCAACAGTCCTCACATTAAAATAATTCTGAGTCAGCTCTGGGCTCCATGCTGCTACTCCTTATGTTTAACAGATAGGTTGTAGCAGCTCCAAAAAAACCACTGTGGGCCAAGGAGTAAATAACCATTTTCCAAAGTGTAATTATATACTGTATTTATATTATACTCAGAGATATGATGATCAGGTAAATAATTGAAGTGACAGGTCTGAAACTAAACAAAATGACTTCCAAGGAAACAAAAGGCACTTTTATGCCACCTTTCAAACAATATATATATGTGCAGAGAAAATTATTTTTTTCTTTGCTACCCTCAAAGAAAGCAGTGTATAGAAATAATTATGTAGTTCTCCTCTACCCTCCAAATTAAAGGTTTGCACCTAGAAAAAAGTAAAATAAAATTGACTGTGCCAATTTTAAACACACTCTCTTCAACACTGATAAAGGATTTCCTTGCGTATAAGGACACTTAACTATTGTATGAGATTTTAAAACCAGAACACAGAAAGCCTATAACAATTTCTCAGAGTAGGGTGGGGAGTTTGGGGAAAGCATGTTTGACACTTCTGCAGGACGCTGTTGGGCCTTTGAATTCTCTCCATGTTAAAATAAATGGGTCAGTAGATTGTGGTTCTGCCACGGCAATGCGAGCCCACAATAGCCTGTCCCTCCTACTGATTACAATTAAAAACTGACAAAAATATGGGGAGAATAAACTACGTACGGACTGTGAAAGCAAATAAAAACTGATGAATTTGGGAGGATGGGTGAGCTTCCTTTTTTTTTCCTTTTCTTATGCCGCTTGATTCTGAGGACAGACCCCAATTTCGGAGCAGAGCATGCTACAAGCAGTTAAAATTCCAATAGATCAAATATATGGTGATGGAAGGAGAACTGACTCTGGGTGGTGAACACACCATGGGATTTATAGATGATGTAATACAGAATTGTACACCTGAAATTAGGTAATTTCATTAACAATTGTCACCCCAATAAATAAATTTAAAAAAAAAAGAAATTCCAATAGAAACATGTCTTTTTAGCCCAAGGAACCAAGAAATGTTGACCCTGTAGGATGGAGTGAGTGGGAGAAATCCCAGAGGAGAAAGATCTAGAGAAAGGGGTCCCCTAATTCTGTGTGTGAATTCTTGGCTCAATCTAACATCTGAGCCAAGCATGCAAGGTACAGAATCAAACCAAACCGACACAGCAAAGACTCTGAGAATTTAAATGAGATATAAACCACCTACAGAAGTCTCAGACTAACACCCGAAATACACATGAGCAGGACAGACCCGAAGCAGTACAGCACAGGCTTATATCATTCAATTGACATATAAACCACCACCCACAAAGGTGAAAAGCACTTAGGGTCAGAGCCTAACTTGGTTGATTGCCTACTACAGCAAAAACACCAACATTCTCTTGAGGATTAGAAAAGGACCCAGAACCTCCACAATATTATATTGATGATGTTTAGAACACAATCTGAAATTACCAAAGAAACAAAAAAATGTGACCAATTCTCAAGGGAAAAACAATAGACAGACGCCAACCTCAAGATGGCCTAAATGTTGAAACTACCAAACAAAGACTTGAAAGAAGCTGTTATAACTATGGTCCCTGAGGTAGAAAAAAAACACATTTGAAATGAATGAAAAGATAGAAATTCTCAGTAGAGAAATAGAGCTGCAAAAAAATAATTCCAATCAGAAACTTTAAAAACTGAAAAATACAGTATCTAAAATTTTTTAAAGTTTACTGGATGGGCTCAATAGCAGAACATATGGGAAAATGAAGATAGATCAATGGAAATTAGCCAAACTGAAACACAGAAAGGATTGAAACGAATAAAGGTATCCAGACTTTTAGGACAATACCAACAAGTGTAGGATTGGAATTCTACAAAACAATACTATAACTAATAAATGAATTTATCAAGGTGCAGGGTTCAAGGTTAATATACAGTCTTAATTGTATTCTTATATACCTCAGGCAAACAATTGGAAAATGAAATTTTCAAAACTTTTACTTGTAGTATCACCCAAAATCATAAAATTCTTAGGAATAAATCTAACAAAAAGTGACCAAGACCTCTACACTAAAAACTACGAAACATTGTTGAAGAAAGTTAAAGAAGACTTAAATAAATGGAAAGATATAGCATACTTATGAATTGAAACACTCATTATTTTTAAGATAACAGTATCTCTATAGTGAATTATATACACTATGATACCAATAAAAATATCAGCAGTGTTTTATGTAGAAATTGACAAGTTGATTATAAAATTTATACGATAATGCAAAGATCTAGAGTAATCAAAGGAATTAAGGAGAAAGAGAAAAGCAAAGTTAAGAGGACTTGACCTAATTGATTTCAATACTTACTATAAAGCTACAAAAATCAAGACAGTTTGGTATTGGTGAAAAATAAGCATATGGATAAATGAAACAGAATAAAACCCAGAAATAGGTACATACATGTCCTTTTTTTTTTTTACCAACATGCCAATTCAAAAGGGGAAGTCATTTCAACAAACAGTACTAGGCCACCTGAGTATGTACTTGGAAAAATTGAATATCTAGCCTTACTTCACATTATACCCCAAAGTTAACTCATCATAAGTCATTGAACTATATGTAAACCTAAAACGATAAAACTTCTAGAAGACAGCATGGGAGAAAATTTTTGCAACCTTGGATTAAGTAAAGGTTTCCTAGATGAGACATCAAAATCACAAACCATAAAGAAAAAAATAGAAAATTAGATTTGATGAAAATTAAAAGCTTTTGGTCTTCATAAGGCACCATTAAGAAAGTGAAAAAGCAAGCCACAGAGAGAAAATATTTACAACAAATATCAAAGGACTTTTATATAGAATTTATAAAAAAAACTCTTACAACACAAGAAAGTCAACAACCCAATTTTATAAGTGGACAAAATTTGAATAGACACTTCAACAAAGAAAATATACAGATGGCCAAAAAGCACATTCAAAGATGCTCATTAGTTACCAAGGAAATTCAAATTAAAGCCATAATAGATACCATTACACATCTATTAGAATGGGTAAAATTCAAAAGACTGAGCATGCCAAATAACTGAGCATGAGGGTATGGAGCAACTGAAACTCTTATACACTGCTGGTAGGAATGTAAAATGGTACAACAAGTTTGGAATATATTTTTGCAATTTCTAAAACAGTTAAGCATATACTTACCATAAACCACTCCTAAGTATTTACTCAAGTATTTACCCATTCCACTCCTAAGTATTTACCCAAGAGAAACAAAAACGTTTTCCCACACAAAGACCTATGCATGAAGGTTTTTACAACTTTATTTGTAATAGCTCCAAATTGGAAATAACCCAAATGTCCATCAACAAGTGGGATAAACAAATTATCATATACACACACATACACACAAAGGAATACAATTCAGCAATAAAAAAGGAATGAACTACTGAGACATGAAACAACAGACAAATCTAAAAATCACTATGCAGAATGAAATACTCAAGCAAAGAAAGAGTACACTCTTTAATTCCATTTATATAGAATTCTAGAAAATAGAAAGCAATCTATGGTACCAGAAAGCAGATCAGTGGTGGCCTGGGGAAAGGGATGGAGGGAGAGATGGATTACAAAGGGTCTCAAAAAAACTTTTGAGAATAATGGAAATGTTTGTTTTACTGATCGTGGTGGTTACACAAGTGTATATACGTCAAAACTGATCAAATTGTACAGTTCAAACACATGCATTTTATTGTACTTCAATGGTACCTCAATAAAATTGTACCAAAAATAAGAGGAGGAAAGGAGAATCCAATTTACTGGCAAACGTAATAGGTAGGTCTATGGTTTCATTTCCAGCCATGTGGTGGACTTGACAATCTAATCATCTTACTGTAAAACATTTAGAAAAGAGAAACCATTAACAAACATCTTTTTAAGTGTATATTGACTTCACTAGAAAGAAAGGCACCCACGTTTGGTCCACCCTTGGAGAGTAGGAGAGGTTGCTGGTCCCTTCCCAAAGGAAGCGGCTTTGGTTTAAAACAGGCACTTGGGGCAAGGACTTGGCCCTCATCGCATAGGATTTGGAACTGACACTCCCCCGTATTCCTGAGTGCATTGAAGGACTACATGCTCAGTGAAAGATTGGCCCAGGAAGAAAAATCCGCTGGCCCAGGATGAAAACAAGGAAGCTCTTCTGCCTCGGGAAAGGTCTCTTCTGAGCACATGTAACCACAGCCTATCCACATGTGGGTTTAGGATTTGAATTTCTACTACCTCTGTAGTCAGGTAACCCCAAAGTAGAGACATTAACTTAAAAGGTGGTCCTGCCTGGAAATCAACTTGAGACACCTGGCAGAAACAAACACGATGCTTTTCCCTATGGGAAAATCCTTCATCAAGTCTCACAAGATTCTGCTGATAATACCCCACCGGAAGTGGACTCACAATACAAAGTAACCAAACACATGAGAAAACTAGAAAGGCAGTATGTGCAATGTTTGGCACTTGGGTAACACTTTTGTTTCTAAACACTAGAATTTTTCTAAACGGGGCAAAGACATAGCCCATCCAATCTGGTACCTTCTCAGTGAGGAAATATTCAGAACCCCATTAAAAAGAATTGGGAATTATATCTGCTATACAGGTCCATGAAATGAAGGAAGCAAGTTACAGGAGAATACAAATAGACTTTGTTTTGAAAATACAAAGGTTATGTATTTGTATGTGCACCTAACAGAGTATGGAAATATGTACCCCAAATTTATGGAAGAGTAGGATTTAAGGAGGATTAAGGGAAAAGAGTTCGAGTTTAAAAGAGTTTTAAAAGATGTTTAAAAAATTGTATTGTTCAGATGTATTTTTTCTTTTTTGATAATAAGCATTTGTAATTTATTTAAATAAAGGAAAATATTTTAAAGAGTTCTTTTGTTTGTAATAGCAGCTATTTTGTCATTGAAAATAATGGACAAAACCCAATTTTCCAAGTGCAGTACAACTGCTAGCTACAGGGAAGTGGAGCAATAGACGGAGGACAAACCCGGGGTTCTTTGAAAAAATCCTGTTTTTCACGCTTGTCTACTTTTGGTGTTCTGTCACCTAAAATGTAATTATTCAGAGCTGGTTTTTTCAGAAAGTGTTCCCTTCTGAGAATAACATTCATTGAGAACAACTTGGAAATGATTCAAGAACTGACTGCAGATCACAGTTGCCTTACACAATAAAGTTTATATAGCCTGACCCCAAAGAGATTGGATCACAGCAATAGAAAAGATGGTGAGATCATCCCTTGCTTGCACTTGGCTTTGGTTTAAACAGGTAATCAAAGAAATTCTAGTCAAAGCAGTATAACTGGTTGCATATAAAAACATGAATACTAAGACACAACTCTACATTTTGAAGAACTGAGTTGTCTGAGATGTCTTGCTAAAAAGGTGTCTTGCGGAAAAAAGGATGTCTTGTGGGGAAAAAAAAGTCTTACCTTTAAAAGCAATGTGGAAATAATTTGCTATGTTCCAAAGTTAAAAGCCTTCTTGGAGATAAAAGATATACAAAGCATAGGAAAAGACAAAATTTTAAAGACAGAAATAAAAAGTGGATAGTTAAGAGATTTGTGTTGCATTGAAATTAAGCATCTGAAATTTTAACATTTGAAAAATTCATTTTAATTGAGTACATTTTATAATAAATATGAGATTATGAGACTGAGCTGATTCTAGTTTCAACAAAATTTATCCTTCCACTGGCCCAATTTCAGACACATTGAGCATCAGAAAGAACAATAACTGTCTGTAATTGTAAGACACCAAATGAACAAAACTCCATTAGTCCACAGTGACATTCAAAAAATATTAAGGAAAGCTTTTTATAGATTATCAGCTAATAAAAGTAGAAGATCCTTAGAAAACTACCATTTTGCATTCCCAAGGCAGTAACTGATTCAGGCAAGGATCAGCAATGTAAGCTAAAGCCATGAAGTGGAAGGTTGTGAAGAACAGGATATCCACACAGCGTCAAATAATCACCCACAAATACCAACCTTTTGCAGAGGAAAAAAGACAGACTTTATAATGGAGAGATCTATCTTCAGCAACTTAACCAAGAGATCTCTTAAATTCAGTAATAGTAGGGCAACCTGACATTACCTTCTTTGATGTGAAGCAATAAAAGTACACAAGATCACTAGTAAAATCTTGCCAAGAATGGTTCACCTGAATCCAGTGAGCCTTACACAGTTTACAGGAAATAGAGGGACTAGATGTTAAAAGACAACGTAAGAAAACACCAACTCCAGAATGTGTGCCCTTCTACAAGACAACTGTTCTGACTTTAAAATCTAATAGCACTTTTTTTTTTTAATGTGGGGAGGCAAATCTAGACTAAAAAGACTAGAGACCTACAAGCAAATGCAATGTGTAACATTGAACCCTGGTTGGGGACAGGGGGAATCTGCTATTAAAAATTCTTTAAATAAATTAAAATTTTTGACAAGAGATTAAATATTTGATATTAAGTATTACTGTCCATTTTCCTTGGGTGGGTGTGATCATAATATGGTAGTTCTACGGGAGAATCACCATGATCTTAGGAAAAGTATGCGTACATTTTTAGAGATGAAATATGATGCCTGAAATTTACTTTAAAATAGTACAAGAGTGTGGTGGGGAAAGGGAGGATTGCTAAAATCTGTCCTTGACCTACAAACCCAGCAATATGGTCAAACCCAATAAATATATATAGGGAGCTAAAGCAAGGACTTGTTGAATCTAGGTGGTGGCTATACAAGTGGTTATTGTAGTATCCTTTCAACTTTTCCATGTTGGAAACTTTCTACTAAAATGTTGAAAAGAGGGAGTTCTTCTCAGAAATACTTTCCTTAGAAGAAATCTTTCAAATGTACTTTAAAGTACCACCTTAACTATTCTAACGAACTGGTTTTGCTTTTCTTCATCTACTTACTCACCATCCATTGGGAAGAATACTCCTAAAACCTGCCTTAAGTATTGCAAATATTCTCATGCTAGAATGGCCTATTACAAATCCCACAATAATCAGCACAAGATTTACAGGTGTAAACATCTGGTTTTATACCCAAATAACAAACTTAACAGCAGTAAAACAAATTGTTTATTACAGCATATAATGTTATATTAAATTTACACAATGATATATAAAAACACATACCGTTTATATCATACAGTAATTTAACATCAACAGGAATATCAAAACAAATACTACTCATGCACAAAACATGCATATATTGGTATAAAAAAGCAATTTTACACAATACTGTTTACCAAAAAATTATTTTTAAAAAAAGCCCTTCCAGACAGGGTCAGTGGTCCAATCTGGACTAGATTGCACTAACGTGTTTGGGCCAATGCTTAGATGGCACAGCGCTCAGTGAGCAATTCTGGGCTTGGAGTCATGCCCAAGGGTGCTTTCATTAGGAGTGAATTTCTCTGACCCAAGGACCAAAATTTTATCCCAAAGGCAAGTCCTCCAAGGGAGGAATGGTTTGATCCGCTGCAAATTAGGGAAGAGGAGAAAGGCATCAAAATGTTGGGTAAATGGCCCTAGAAGTGGTTACTGTAACTGGGGCCTAGGCACAAAGTGTGGTAAAAGTTTGACTGAGTCCCTTTAAGGTATTACCAGCCTCTCTATCCAAGTTACCAGCTCTCTGGATTTAGGGTCTGGTCTTCAAGTTCTGAGTCCCGTAAATCAAACAGTTCTGAGAAGAAAATAGAATGGGGGTACCTCTGAGAAATGTAGACTATATAAAAAACTACGGAAAACAAACACCGCCCCTCGTACCTACCTCACACAATTGTATGTGATGCTGCTCAACAGGAAAGCCCTCATGGAGACACTGCCCTAAAGAACCAAGAAGCAAATGTATGTCCTAAAATTCCATTTACTTGGCCTTCAGATCAAAAGGTCTCATCCTAGGAAGACCTGAACATCAAAACCTGTGCCTTCACAGATGCTCGGAAATTTAAAATAATCATCAGCTGATACACACAAAATTCATTCACTATCACCACCATTAAAACCTCAATATTTACTTCTAACCAGCAAAACATTCTTTACCTTCCATTAAAGGCACCAGTGTCCATCTATGAAGAAGAGACATAATTTACCTCGGTTTTGTCTTAACGAAAGGAAAGCATTCCATCAAATTCTTACACACACAAAAAACTAAGACGCCACCTTTACTTCCATCACTAGGAAAACAAACAAACCACTTTTTACACCAACGATGTTACTCAAACGGTGGTCATCAGCTTCAAAGAGCCAGACCGAAAGCGGAGGATTTTCTTCTTGAGGTTATGAGAAGCCTTAATTTTGACAAAGGTTTTGGTGGGGTTGTGGTGAAGGTCCGGGGCTGTGACCGTCTGAATCGGGAGAGTCTGGACAAACTGGGACCAAATCAAGCCCCCGCTTTCCTCGGAGTCGCTGGTGCTAGTGCTGTCCCCGCCAAACTCGCCCTCGCTCACACTGGACTCGCTGTCCCCGAAGCAGTTGGTGGTGTAGTTGCTCTGCTCGTCCTCGCTCGTGTCCACCACCGTGGAGTGGAAGAGGGACTCGCACTCGGCCGAGTACTCGGAGTCGCTGGCCACGTAGGCGTACGGGCTGGCGAAGGGCAGCGCCACGGCGGCCGGGTACAGGCCCGCGTTCTCCCGCCTGCCCCGCCGGGCGCGCCGCAAGGCTTCCTCGTAGGAGATCTCGGCGGCCGACCTCCACCGCCGCGAGTCGGTTCGCTTGTGCTTGGGCTTGGCCACCACCGCCTCCCGGCCGTGGCCGTGCAGCCGGCTCCCCGCCCGGTGGGCAGCCCCCAGAGGCCGGCTGGGGAGACCCGCCTCGGCCTGGCCGCCCGCACTCTTCCTCCCCTTGCCTGCGGTCTTCCTGAGTTTCTTATTTGTATCCACGTCGTCGGGGAAGCGACACTTCTTGCTGGCCACCCGGGTTTTCTCCCTCACGGTGGGCAAGGCGCCGTCGGGGCCGTGCAGGGCCTGGGCCCTGTGCTTCAGGGCGGAGCCCCTGGGGACGGCCGAGGTCCGGGGGCCCCGGTGCGGCCTCACGCCCGCCTGCTGCCCCGGGACGAAGTGAGCCTTCACCAGAAGCCCTTCCTCCAGGCTTTGAGAAGAGGAGCCCTCGCTTTTGAAATCCAGCGCAGGCCTTTCTTCCACGGGGAAAGCTGAGGACAGCAGCGCAGGAGGCGCAGGCGGGGGCGCCACTGGAGGGACGGCCGGCACGCTGCTTTTCTGCGCCATCTTTTTCAGTGGCTGGACAACTTTGTTTTCTTGCAGTGGGGCGAGGACTCTCCCAGGGCTCTCTTTTGGAGAGGCAGCTGGGACCTGAATGCTTTCTTTAGGGGACTCCCCTGTCACAGTAGTGGGACACCGAGCATGTTCCTGGGGGGCTGGCTTGGCATTTTTGGGCAGATGCTTACTTTGAAGTTCAGTGGCAGTGCTAGGAGAGCAGCCCTCTGGCACGGGTAACCTCTTGCTTTCCTGTTGTTCTGCCTTTGATTCTTTTGACCACTGATTCGCTGGGGAGAATGTCCCATTGTCCAAACAGGGGATTCCACCAGAGGGCAAAGGCGCCTGTTTTGAATTCTTAAGGTTCCCATTATTGCCCTGTGAGACACCCCCAGTCACTCTGACACAAACACTCCCATTCCTCAGAAGCCCCTTCGTGGGGTCCGCGTTCACACTGGTTCTTGGTTTGTTGGTCCTTACAGGGTGTGTTTTTTTCTGGACCAGACTCAGAATGTAGCCATCCATTTTCTTACTGGATAAAGGATGGGGAGCAGACCACAAACCGCTTGGAGATGGTAAGGAGGCGTCTGTCTTGATGGTGTCCAGCTCAGATCCGACACAAATCTCACTGGCATGGTTACCCAGCCTGTCCTCTTCCCTCAGGGGGCTGCCCGTCAGGCAGAGGAGAAACATTGGACTCTGCACAGCCACGGCATGAAGTGGACTAGGATAGCGATAGACATCATTCCCGTTTTTAGACACCAGATCGCACTGGTACTTGGGATTCACATCTGCAATGACACCAAGGGGATTAAATTGTGATGTGGAGGGGGAACGGCAAACTGCCTCTGAGGCCTGGTCTTCACAGTGGCCTTCTTTATAGTCCAACCATCCTATGAGATCTGAAAAACATTTAAAGGTACACTCTGAAGAAATGAATTGGTCAGCACCAGCTTGACTCTGGCCAATTTCTAGGAAGACAAATTCATAGGCAGAGAGAGAATGCCAAAGAATCAACAAATATTCCATGAGCTACTCTGCTATTTTACATGCAGTTCAGACTACTGGATGAGGGGAAAAAATATTTAACAAAGAAAATGTAACAAGATATGATATATCCTCTGAAGGAAAAATATTCAGCCATTAAAAATGCTTTCAGGGAGCATTTTCTCAATCCGTTGAGATTTTGCTTCCAGGCAACTGTTGTCAGTTTGGCTCAAATAAACTCTTATTAAATAAATAAAAAATAAATAAAATGTTATCAAATTATTGAATGATATTGGGAAACACTTTAAAGTTTAGCGAAAATCATGATATACCAGACTATGATTATAATTTTATGAAAATTGCATATATGCAAAGAAAAAAGTCTGAGATGAAGCACACACACATGCTAATAGTAGCATTTCATTTCAGTGTGATGGGAAAGCAAGTGATATTTACTTTCTTCTTTGTTTTCTATTTTCTAAATTTTCAATAAATATGTACTGCATTTATAACTGGAAAAGTAAATGTTTTTTGAGTCCTTAGTTCTCTAGGTTTCTCTCCCCTCTGTGTTCTATTTCTAGTTTCCCTCTAAAATACTTCAGATAAACTATACTTTCTGTGGGCTTTCTCCTCATTGTTTTTCAGACCTAATTCTTAATAACATATGTTTGAATATAACTGTCAATTGAAAGGTCAGGGAAATTAATGAAATTTCAATAGCGATTAATCAAATTTAAATAATAATTATCTTATATTTTCAATAGTGACACTAACAAATAAAGCACAGTATTTTTTTAATAGGAAGGAATTCTTGATAAAGTTTTAAAAGATTGAGCAGCGATATTAATGAATAAATTTTCCACATCTCAAAAATGTAGATGCCAAAATACAATGAAATCAAGCTTTCTTGCTTAATTAAATGATATCTTATCTTGGTGAATATTATAACTTTCAAATCCCTTTAATGACCTTCAGTTAGAGAAAATCAAAGTTTTTATCACTATTGAATTTGTCCTCCATTATATTTATTCACTCAAATACTGAAAGTCTGCCATGTGCCAGATTCTATGTTAATTGTTTAATGTAAGGAAAAGCTCCATGAACTTCAATGATAATCAGAAGTCTGGGGGGAAAATACAGCCTAGACCCAGAAATGATATGATTCATTTGTAAAGAAAAGATATTATAAAAGTGCCATATCACCACCACCCACCTCTACTCCCAATAAGTAACTTATTACAAGAGAAACTTCTCTACGTAATATCCTTGCCATCCCTCCTCCTTCACTTCCCGAAGGCCTATCTACCTTGCTTAAAAGCCACATGTACCTACACTTCACCATTCATCCCTTTTCCCTACTTAGAGTTAAGGAATAAGACAGACATCCCATTCCCCAAGGCCCAGCCCAACTGTCTCAATTATGTGAAGATGTGGCATTTGGGAAAGGAGGGGTCTGTCTTCAAGGAAAACCTATACCAAAATGCCTTTAATAGGTTTTAAAGTTTCTCTCTGAAACAAGATTTGGAGAGTGAAGAGGAGCAATTACCAACGAACTTGAGGCCCAGACACTCTAGATAACACAGATCTGTGCTTCCCCAAATGATTGCTGCTGATGACACACACTGTACATATACAAAGACACCGGCCAATTAGCAGCCTCAGTTGTATGGTGCATTGCCTGGACTCAAAAATTCAGCCTTAAACCCAAGTGGAGAACACAGACAGTGACTTGTGCCAGCACTTAGAGCTCCTCTAATCTCCGTATTTTCTGTGCTCTTCTGAGGACTCAAAACAAAGCAGAACTAAGGAAGGAATCCTAAGTTTCAGCAACATCTCTGCCATTCAGCAGGTGAGGAACCTGACAAACAGTGTATAAAATCAAATTCCTCCTCTGTTTGACGAGAAGATTAAAGACAACTTCTGAACTCCTCTCGTATAGTGGAAAAACGTGGACCTGGCAGTCAGTCCTGAGCTGAATCCTGCCTTTGCCACTTACTAGTCGCCCCACAGCCTTAAGTAACTTACCTAATCTGACCTCACTAGGCCTCATTTTTCTGATATATAAAATGGAGCTGACAACACCTGCACCCTACAGAACTGTTGGGAGGGCTCAAAGGAGATAAATGTATGCAGAGCTTCCAGTACAGTGTGTGACACGTGGTGGAAATGCAGAAACTCTTCCAGTACCAATGATAGCATGATTCTCTCCAGAAGTCATTGCAAGGATAGCCCAAAATGGGGAACAATGGCACATAGCCTAGACGGATCTCATCCCACCCAACTACTAAAAGAAAAGAGAGTTGCCATCATGCAAAGCATTCTGGAGAACATGGGAGAGCCATTGCTCCCTGAAGTGCTAAGCAGCTCTTGGTCAGGCTGATAGATATATTTCATTTAATGCAAGCTTTAAATGATTAAAAGGAAAAAGAAAGCAGATCCAAAGCAGTTTTCAAAAGAAAACGCAAACAAGGTAAACAAAGACTGTTAAGCAAAAGGCTCAGAAACAAAACTTAAGATCTATAATACTGAAACAGGATTTCTAAAGATGTCTTGCCATCATCAGACTACAAAGCCAAGTGGCACCCAAAGAGGACTGGAATAGCGGTCATCTTGGTTCTAGAGGCAACTATGGCACGAAATGCAGCAAGCTGATGAAATTCTCTGAGCCTTTGTTTTTCATCAGTAGGAGGGGTTAAAGCTAGATAACCTTTAAGGGATCATTGAACCCTTCCAATTAAAAAAATCTCTATTAATTCTAACAAGTCTTACCTGCAGATTTGAGGCAACCATCTGAGATAGTCAAGGTTGCTTCCAAGGGGCTACAAAAGCATGTGCTGGAATGACAACTGGATAAACATTCACTGAAGACCGAGTTAGAAGAATTGGAAAGGGATCCTGAAGCCCCATCACTCAGCTCATAAAACCCTACAAATAAAAACACCATTTGGAATTAAGATCATGTTAAGCAATAATACACACGTGTGCTTAAAAGGAGACAGGATAATCATCTAGAAAAGGTAGGAAAGGGAGACTTTTGGGAGGAGCAATTTTGGTTCCCTGGACTTAGTGTCCTGATTTTATGGTTTCATTTCAAGTGATCTTCAGAAAAAGCAAAGAGCCCATAACTATGAGTACATTTCAGCGTTACTCTCACCCTCAAATTGATCTTCCTCCTTGACCCAACCTTTAAAGATATATAAGGAAAGAAGAGACTTAGATCTGTCAAATCCTCAACGTTATCATAGACATTTCAGAAAAGAAAAAAAAAAAAAAACACTTGAAAACAAATCTATTTAAGGAGCCAAATGGTTTAAAAGAAAAAAAAACTTTTGAAGTGGTCTCAGGAAGTTGAAGTGTGACTAATTTTCTAGCCCAGTTCTGACTTTCTCAAGTTTCAAAGGAGGACCGCTCTTCCAGAAATTTGAATAGAAGCTTTTATTTTTAAACCCAAGGGACTACAGTCAGATCAATCTCATTATTAAAAATTTTGTAGTCTGGCTTTAGTTCCCGCTTATGCAACTGAATGGCAGATAGCTTTTTCGTTCTCCCTGGAAACAAACTCCATTGCCATTTGCAGGTCTGGGAAAGTTAAGTACAGGGGCCAAGGCAGAACTCCTGAGTGTAGATTCCAGTCCTCGTGCTCACTCACTCACCTGAGCTGGGCCGGCTGTCTGTCTCCAGATGCTCTTCAGATGTCTTTTCTACATCCAGTCTCAGGTCACTTATCTGCTTGTCAAGTTCTTGCAACTGATTCAACAAACCAGCATCTCTTCTCCTCAAACAATTCTGATTAGGAAGAAACAGAGAAAGGAAAAACGAACACATTTGGTGACAAAGAACCAGAAAGTCTGCTCTAAGTCTTCAAATTATCATCTGGAAAGTTCACTAAATCTTCCAAAACCCAAAAATTTACTGGATGACTTGAAATAAAGAAAAACTTCAAGAATATGTCCTATGTTTAATTCCACTTTCTCACATTTTGTGATGACAAGAAGTTTCTTCATAAAAACAAGACTTGCTTTGAGTCTCAAATAATAAATACAAGCTTACTTTCTTCAGGTAAGAATAAGAAAAAAGTGCTGAGATTTTATAAAATCTTGTGTGTGTGCAGCCAATTTTTTTATAAACTCGTACTTCACAGTAGATTCTTTAATTTGAAGTCAGAGTGCAACAGATTTCCTACAAAACACTATACTCTTACGTAGGTGAGATTTTTCTGGCCAAATGTCCTGCAGAGCTTTGTTTTCTACTAGCTGCTTTGTGGCGTTTAATCAGTCTTAGGGCCTTTGAAAGTGAGAAACGAATACTAATAGCCAGTGCCAAGTATAATGTGAGCTGGCAGAATTCAACACCCTCAAGGGAAGGTCCATCAAGATTTGAACTCAACTCGGGTTTCCAAAGGTGACAGATCTGTAGTGCTAACTCACACCGCCACCTAGTGCTTCCTATTGCTGGAAAAGGGGGAAAAAAAAATTCAAAAGGCATCTGGTTCAAATCATGAATGCCAAGTCTACAAATGAAAATAGAACCACAAACACTGACTGGACTGGAATTCTCCTGACATGCTGCCTTGCTCCCCTCCAGGGACAACAGGAATGTGCCACTCACAATCCCGAGATTCATAAAGACAAAAAGGTGCTATTGTACAAGACAATGCATAAAATGTCAATGATGAGGCATAACCAGCAAGAATTGGCTCAAATCAATGTTACATACAAATCTGGTCTGCTACCAATGAAACACAGTAAAATGCCAAAACAGAGGTCTCGCACAAACCACGATGTACATACGTCCATATAAAATATATGCATATGCATTACTAGTACTCTTCCTGTGTGTCCTTTGACTTTAAAGGGGGACAGAAACCATGTGCTTGTTTGCCAGGGTGAGTTTCTTCAGGAAAAATGAACTAAGCAAGTAAAAGCACTGATACTCCAAAAAAAGAGAGAGAAATTATCTTAAAAGAGATAATACAAGAAAACAGTTGACAACCACACAGCATCAGTACGTTCGTGATTGTAGTAGGGACATTATCTAGCATGTGTCTAGTTTCAGATAGTATGACACGGTCAGATTAGGTTGGTAGCCTTTTTTTTTTTTTTTTTTTTGGTTGGGTTGTTTGTTTTGTGGGGTTTTTTTGTGGGTTTTTTTTGCTGTTTTCAAAACTACAGTTTTGAGGTCACAAAAACAAAGCTGCCGCCATTATTCTGAGGCGGGGTCAAAAGCTGTTCATCAATACATTAAGCGCCAAAGTTCTTTTTCTTCCCCATTAATGAAGATGGCATAGAATGACCGAGACGCTGACAGAAATCCAATAAGGTAAATGGTCTCCCTGAGAGCAGGTTCTCTCTTCTCCCACCTCCACCACCAGTCACAGCTAGCAGAAAGTATAACATATGAGAGGAGGGGGCACCTTCCGCAGCCAAATTTCCATCATTTGCGTCTGTTTTAGCTGGCTTATACAAAGGGCTTCTATTTGAAATTAAGCAGCAGCCCAAGCAAACGCTGGCATGCTGGGGAAAGCCCTGGGAGGGGAAAGGCTCCTACGTGCGCTTCCGTGTAATCGTAAAATCCAGCAGTGGACTGTTAAACACACCACAAACCCCCTCCTGGGCTTTTGTCCCCTCTCGGCGAGAGGTACTGAAGCTAAAATCTCCAAATTAAATGGCATTTTAAATGAGAAATTTGCAAACATCCGGGGAGAGGGTATGCATTCGTTTAACTAGAGCGGTTGAAGATTACAACCAGGCCACTCCAAGAATCCCGAAGACAGAGCGGGAGAGCGGCCACCCCCTCCCCGCAGTCTGCGCGGGGTCGCCAGCCCCTCACCTGACACAAAGCGGGCAAACGCCATCCCACGCGCCGCGGGCACACACAGGAATGGGGTCAAGGGGGCACGGGGCGGGGGGTCTCGGGAAACGCGAGAATGTCCCCTGCCGGAGGCACCCTCACGCCCACGCCAAGACACCTGCCCGACCCCCGGCCCCTCCGCAGGGACAGTGGCGCTCCCACCTCCGGGCACAACCTACCAATTGCTTCCGCAGCAGTAGGATGTTCTCCTCCAAGAACTTCTCCTCCAGGCGGCTACGCTGCGCCGCCTCCCCCGGCAGCTCCGCGGTGCGCGGCACAGCGGCCCCAGCGCCCCCGGCGCCGCGCAGGGCGCCCCTGACCAGCAGCTCCTGGCGCTGGCGCAGGTACTCCAGCTCCGCCAGCCCAGCCAGCGTGGCCTCCTGCCGCTCCCGGGTGCGCTGCCTTTCCGTGTCCGCCTCGCCCTTCTCCCGCCAGCGCCCCTCGGGCTCCGCCGCGCGCTGCTCGCCCCGGGCCGGCGCCTGCGGCTCCAGCTCTCTCGCCGTCCCGGTCGGACTCGGCTTCATCGCCCCCAACCCTGCAGCGAGCACCCGTCACCGCAGCCGGGCCCCCGGGGCGGAGGAGTGGGGCGCTAAAGCTTCGGCCGCGGGCTCATGCCGCCCGGCGGCGGGACAGAACGACAGGGGCGGCGACCAGGAGCGTTCCGGACCCGCGCGTGGCCGCGGGCTGCAGCCGTCCTGGCCCGAGCGGCGCCGTCCGGTGCGCCGCGCGTCGCTCGCCGCGGCCCAGCAGCTGATAACGCCCTGCCCGGCGCTACGTCACGCGCGGCGGCCCGGCAAACCCCCGCCCGGCGCCCGCCTCCCCGCGCCGGCCCCTCGCTCCGAGGCCAGCTCCCCCCCGGCTTCCCCCGCGTCCGTCAGGGGCGCCGCGCGCGCTCAGCGCCGGCCTCCCTCCCACTCCGTCCTGCGCGCCCCTCCCTCTCTCCTCCCCTGCTCCTCCCGCGGGTCTCCTCGCCCCCTTTTCGGGTTTACTGCACCCAATTTTTGCCTCGCTCCTTATTGGTTCTTTGCCACCGCATAAAACAAGGGGCGAGCACCTCGAGCCCCAGCATCTTGTTACAGCCGGCCTCGCAGGCAGGGTCCGCGCAGGGACGCCGCAGTGGGGCTCCCCAGAGAACTTTCTGAAACTCGGCCGAGTTGCAGCACAGTCTTTAACCCTTTCCCCGCACGCCCACTGTTCACCTCCACTCAGACTGCTTCAGGTTTCTTTCACCTTACCAAGCTAGGGACGGGGACTGGATTCAAAGGCAACTTCAGTGGGATTGGCTTGTTGACTCCACTTCGTAAAGGCAAGCACCAAAAAGCACAGGGCGATGTTCTAAAACAGTCAACTCTTAGTTGTTGCTGTTTTGAGTTTTTCTTACGGAACGCATTTAAAATTAGGCAGAAGGAGG
The DNA here is from genome assembly GCF_964194185.1 of Rhinolophus hipposideros. Classification (NCBI taxonomy): domain Eukaryota; kingdom Metazoa; phylum Chordata; class Mammalia; order Chiroptera; family Rhinolophidae; genus Rhinolophus; species Rhinolophus hipposideros. Next base: position 66,702,706 of record NC_138051.1, on the reverse strand, counting down.
TCGCTGTAAAGCAAGCGGTTGCATCAATTCTTTTACAAGCTCCGGGCTTCTGTGCGCGCCCGCGCGTGCGCGCTTTGGTTTTTGAGTTTTTATTGTTATTTAGTCTGCGTTCAAGAGAGCTCTGACTCTGAAACCAGACTGCCTAAATGTGAATCCTGTTTCCAGCCAAGACTAGGTGTGCGGGAAAGTTACTTCACCTCTCTGTGCCTCTGTTTCCTCAACGGTAAAAGGAGCTTCTAACAGAGCCTGCCTATAGTAAGAATTATAATAAAATATAGTATAGCATAACATATGTTGGAGGGCGGTGCATTTACAACGTGGTAGGTACATAGATTGTAAAGGTTATGTGAGGCGTAGCTTTTTTTTTTTCCTTCCAGAGGGACTTACAAACTTTCCCCCCTGAAATAGCACTTGTGGTATGGTCATCTCTGCTTGGAACACTGGTCACGGGATTTCAGTGGGATAGGGGTCTGGAAATGCCACTTGTCTGTGAAAAAGTACCATATATATTTTTAAAAGCAGTATATCCAAGAGCCTCAGAGATTGAATCCAGCAAGTCACAATTTGCTGAAGTTCAGGCAAAGTGTTGTGTGAAGGACTGCCTCCTCTATCGTTATTTCAGATTCTTCCACCTTTGCCCAGCTGCTTACCACTGCTACGAATTCTCCATTTCTCCACCCTGTGTGGTCTAAACTTCTCTCCCAGATCACACTTCCTTCCTCTGAACTTCAATTAACTAACTGCATAAATATCTTATTCTTACCAAATGCTATTTGTATGGTTATTTATCTGGGTATGTACACATACATCTACAGACATTGGTGTTTGTGTATGTCTCTTCTCTCCAGTTACATTATAAAAGTTCCCTGGAGGCAGGGACTGTTTTAATACTCTTAGTATTACTGTACTCAGGACAGTGGCTTGCAAACATTGAACTGATGATTGCTAGAGAGAGTCAAGAATATGTATGTTGGTTATAAATTGTCTTTTCATTCACATACTTTCAACTAACTTAATAGTACCCATTTAATCCTTGAGACAAATAGAACCAAGTTGACATTTGCCAAAAAAAAAAAAAGAAAGAAAGAAAGAAACAAGAGTTCCCTCTCCATCCTCTATTGCCCTCCCAGGTGCTATCCCTCACAGACATAAGAGGAATTATAACAACAACTCTGATTTGTAATTAACAAGATTGTGTGCTAGATCTAAAAATAGAATCATGTTCAGGTGTCCATCAGCAAACAATAGGTGTTATTCAGGTCATCTATGCTTTATGCCTACTGTGTGCCAAACATTGATAACACAGGAACTAAATTTTCCTCCCTAATTTTAGCAATGCACTAAAGAATAATGACTGAACCTGTCTGCTAAATGCCACTCACCTATGTCTTGTCATTCATTGTCTCAGTCTATTTATTCATTTCTAGGCAAGCTTCTTGCTTTCTAGTTCTGAACTGGATTCCTTCTGGCAAGGTGGAGTCTATTATTGTGGCCTGTGTTATGTCATGCATTGACAACTATATTTATATAGTTGAAGGGGGGAAAGCTGAAACATGTTTTTACACACTACTAATAAATCTTGTTAAAGCAGGTAGACAAGTCACTATTTCTGCAAACCACCCCACCTTCCCACCCTTCTCCCCACCAAATGCTACTTTGAGCTGGCTCATTAGTCCAAAGCAAACCATTTGCCATAATAGCTTGTACATCTCCATGAAAAAGTGTTCCCAGCAAGTTTAAATATTAAAACTAATGTACTCAAATGGTTCTGCCAATAAAATGGTCATAAGTAGGAAAAAAAGTTATGCTTTCCAAAGTATCCGTTACACATTAATAAATAATGCTGTTCATTCACACGCCCTTTAAAACAAACTCAGGCTGTCAAATGAGGTTAGAAGCAAGGAGCTCAGTGCTGTAATTGTTTTTCCAGGAAAACTCCCAATATCGTTAGATTAAGTATGACTGGTTGGGTTGCCCCTATTCTCTTCTTAACCCAACAGCAAAATTGTCTCCTCTCCATTCTAGTCCTCTGGCTTTGCTTTCCTCTTTGATTCTGTTTTGTTTGCAGGTATTCTGGAGGCAGTTAAAGGTAATTCCCCACTGCTCACTGCTCACTGCTTCCTTCTGTTGCCAACAGAGCCTCACTTCCCTCTACTGTTTTGATTTTTCTTTTTCTTTAAAAGATGCTGGAGCTTCTTCCTCCTCTAATGCTATTTTGTTATTTCCTTTCTAGAATTGTTCAGCCCTAGTTAGTTCTTTTGCTCCGCCCCCGACTCCCTCACCCCCACACCCAGCCTCTGTCTTCTCAGAATAGCTGCTAATCGATCCTCAGAAAGTGTGGCACTGAAGATGAGGTGTCTCTGCTGCAGGGAGGATCTGGAGAGTAAGATAAAGTTGCCAACATGAAAGAGTCTTGATGGAATATATCACAGTTGTGTAGCTTATGCTTAAAGATATTTCCTGGCAGAGCTGGGAAGGGTCCTTCAGATCACACAGTCGGACTCTGTCTTTGGGCAGAACAGCTCCCAGCAGTATCTCTGCTGAACTGTGAGCATCACTCCACAAATGCCTTATCCAGCCGTGAACATTCTATTGCAGTCAAGCAAAGTAAAGAGCATCAATCGCACGTTCTGCTATAGAGCAAAGCAACAAAATGATGCCTTGCAGCTTTTTATGGCCAAACAAACACAAATGATGTAATTGGGAAAAGCTGTCTCCGAATAGGAGGGAAAAAATAAAGGGCAATCCTTTGAGTTGGGGTGATGACCACCATTTGAGAGTCTGGGATCAAAGCTCCAGCCAGACATCAAAGCCCATTTGAATCTAATGCCAGAAGAGCTACAGTGAATTAAACGTCATATATAAACTAATTATAACTTGACCCCCACAATCCAGCTTCAGTGAGCACATAGGGGAAAGAAAGCAGACATTGAAACAAAAGATCAAGAAAAAGGAAAGTTGGTAGGAAGACTGGTCAACATCATGGCTCTGGCCACTTTAAAAATCTTTTGAGGGCAGAGGGGACTAAGGGAATGGAGGCGGAAACCGCAAACTTTTGACAATGCTGGTCTTGTTTGCAAGGCTATGTATGAAACAGCTCCTCCCACCCTCACTGACTCCTGCATAACTAAACACATCTTTACTCCTGGAAGGAAAGGTTATCTTTTAGCTCTGTTTTAGCATTGTTAAAGAGGTTCCCTGTCTACCAGGTTTCTTTTTGAGAAGCACAAGGTGATTCCATGAAGTTTGGGGGTGGCTTCTTCAGGAAGCTCATGCTTCCTTATACAACCCACCATGGGTTTCAAGCATTGGAATCTGTCTGGGAGTAACTTGCATGGTCTTAATCACTGATGTCTCCACCAGCTTCAGTCCCTCAGCTCTACCATGTCTGCTGGTCATCTTTACACATGGAAGGTGCATTGTACCGATTGTGCAAATACCCTAGAATTACAGGCCCTGGTACTAACACCAAGAAACAATTTAATACCATGTTTCCCCGAAAACAAGACCTAATCGTAAAATAAGACCTAGCATGATTTTTCAGGATGACATTCCCTGAACATAAGGCCTAATGTATCTTTTGGAGCAAAAATTAATATAAGACCTGGTCTTATTTTGGGGGAAGCACGTTACTACTACCTCCGCAGGCAAAATTTAAAAGTGTTTCATAAACAAGTAGCCCCTTTAAACAATTGTATTTAGTAGATTTTGCCCTTATTCCAATTTATTGGGACTTGTCCCTATTTATTTGAAATTCCCAATCTCATAAGCTGGTGAACCACTGCACATCTGATTTGATAATCCATAGAACATTTTCCATCATATTTCTTCATTGATAAACATTAATTATTTCTTAATAACAAAATCTAAATTTATAACCTGAGTCTTTTCAGTAAGAAAAAATTTTAAGCAGGCGTTCTTATAGGATAAAGACAAATATATAGCATCATCATTACATTGCACTTCTTTGAGTAACCATTTATTTAACAGATGTTTGAGTATCTAATACATGCCAGGCACTGGGGAAACAATGGCAAACAAATCAGACATAGTCCCTACCTTCATGGAGCTTAGGGTCTAGGAGGTAAACTGGCACTAATTAAATAGTACATGCATATATGTGTGTGATATATATGTATATCCAAATATACATGCAATGCATACTTATTTCCAAACATATATAATTCCAAATTAAGAAAACACCTACCACAATTTGCAAAATAATATTTTAAAAGCAGATACATTTTATGATTATACCCAAAATGTCACAATCAAATGAAATCACAAAAAATTACTGACCTTTATGAAACTTGTTCTTTTACTTTTATTGTCTTTTTAAAAATTTACTCTCCTTAAAGCTACATTTGAAATACCTGTGAGATATTTGCTTTATAGCAAAATAATTCAAAACTTTCATCTAAATATCATAATTTGAAAGGTAGTGTATATACTACTACACTAGTATATATAATTATACACTTATATATATATATAATTAAATTTAAAGGTAACTAATTACCGTACAGATCTATTTATTACCTTTTTCTTCAGAATAATCTCAGAAACGAGAAACAGAAAGCATCACTTCAAACCATGATACCACGTATGAGCAACTTCCAATATGGTTTCCTGATCATTTCTATACCAGCAAAGAGAAATGACAGAGGTGATGTCTTTAATGTGGTTATTAACACGGAAGCAGAGGATTTGGACAACTGGTCCAGTTCTTCCATTTCCTTTGCTCCTATGAGGCTAACCTGAGGACGGAGAAACAGAGCCAGACTTGTAAACAAGCTCCCACACGGGGAGTTCTGAGCCAGTGTTTGCCCCTAAGACCCACAAAGCTACTTTAATTAAGATCCCTGGGGGGGCCTAGGAATCCCTGTGGAAAAGCCCCAATGCCATTATCACCCAGCGAGCGCCTGAAAGCGCTCGCTCCTGGCTGAGGCTTAGGTGGCCTCGCCCCACAGGGGGCCGCTTCCTCTAATCCCCTTGCGCCACCGCAGCAGGCCGTGTGAAGAGTAGCACATCCACTTCAAACAGAAATTGGGCCTTGGGTATGTTGGGGCTAAGCAGAAGGCTGGGGGTTGGGTTGTGAAGAGCCTCAGATTCAAAGAGAAGTCAGCTGGGGTGACAGGCAGTGGCTGTGTGCCGCTCAGCCCCCAGAGACCCAAGCGCTGATAGGAGGGCCAGGGCCTCCATTTCCATCTCCTCCGTGCCCGGGGCGGGCGGCTCTCTCCGGAGCTGGGATGCTTTGAAGTCAGGGAGGATGGTTTTGTCAACAGATGGGACAATTCGCTTCTGTTCACTTTGGTCCGTGCAGACTGAATTCACAGTGGAAGGACTTTTGCCTCATGATGAAGAAACGCTGCCATTTTGTTACACCCAACTCTTCCCCCTCCCAGGCCCTGTGGAGCAATTTGGTTGACCCACACTTGCCTGTAATAGAAGCTGATTCCACAGGACAAAGAATCCCATTCTACCACTGCACTTTCTGATGTGGTGAGAGGATATACATTTGGGGTCAGGCCAGCTTAGATATGAACACCAGCTGCCCCGCAGTCCACTGGCCAGTAGTGCTCACCACACATTGGGTGTTGCCAGTTTTTACTTCTCTCAGCCTCTTTTTTCTCATTTGTAAAAGAGAGATTATACCTAACCTTATAAAGAGGTGGTGAACTATGTGGGAGTAAACAATGGTTACCCCGAAGTCCCAAATATTATACATGTACATCCACACAGAGAATGGACAGTCCTGTGAGATAAAAAGTATCATTAGCCATTGCTTTGACAGTTTTCATGTATTGCTTTGCATTTTTTTCTAAAGGATGTATGGCATATCGTTTTTAGAACACTTTATTTGGTTTTGAACTACAAGTAGGTCTGAGAGACTTTTGAAGAGGGGCATTGTGGTTTCACCCACTGGCACTGCAGACAGCCAAGCGAAAACACAAGGACCCTGCCATTAGAAATCATATGGACCAGAAGAACAATGGGGTGTATTGGAAAGAGCCTAAATTTGGGCTGAGGTTCAACTAACAAAAGTCCTTTAACCTCTATGAACCTCAGTTGACTCATTTGTAAAATAGGATCCCAGTTAATTCACAGATAGTGAATATGAAGGATATGGCACCTAGCATACTAGAAGATGTTAACTTCCTTCTTCTCCTTCATCTTTTATCGGAGGCATTATTTATGTTAACGAAGTATATTTAGCTCCTTTCTGTTTTACATAGCCTATTATTATGGAAAATTTCAAACCACAAAAGAATGGTACAATGAATGTCCATGAACCCGTCACCGAGATTAACAGTTATGAACAGATTATAGATAGGCCCCATTTAGAAATAAATCCTTTTTGTGAGGGGTGTAAATGTCTAACTATTACATTGTTTTGTATACCTGCAACTAATAAAAAGGAAAAGAAATACTTTGATAATTTGCAGACCAGCAGATGTAAAACAGTTATCGATTAGAAGTGTATTCCCATCATTAGTTTAATGCCAGGCATGCAATAAATGCTAGATGTTATTATTATTATCATTAACAATTTTTTTTCTAAACTTATTCCAACACAGTTGATGGACCTTATAGAATACACCTTTCATCCAAAGGGTGCAAAGACTTTCCCACAATCCTTGCAGTATATCGTGATGTGGGGAGACAAAGTTACCCAGAAAAAAAAGCAGTGAAGTGATTCTCCCAGCCTCTCAGGACAAGACCTCAGTTATTGGTCCCATGGTTCTGATTGTTCTTGTGCACCAATAACTATCCCCTTTAGTCCTGTCTCACCTACTGAACTTATCAGTGAGCTCCTTGAGAGCTGGATTCATGCCCGATGTAGCTTTACCTCTTCAAGGCAGGACTGGGTGCTTGCTTACTGTTCAAAGTCATAGAGTCTGGAACAAAGTACTATGAGGAAAAGAACTAGGTAAACCAAATTAACTTGAAAATTAGTTAAAGCATCCCCAGTGTCTAGATTGGGTTCGCTTTGGGTTAGAGAGACGTTTTTCATGAACAACTAAATCTACTAAGTTACATAGATTAAAACTAATGGTCCCTTTTGGCCATCATACATAGAAACACTGAAGCCAAGAACGTGACTTCAAAAACTCAGAAGTAAATTCTTGGCTTAACTATTGAAGCCTCTCTTGTTCAATTAGATTTTAAACTCCTCAAGGGTAGGGACAAATCCTACTTCATCACTAACTCCCTCAGAACAAAGCCAGATACAAAGCAGATACTCACAAAATGCTTGTTTAATTCAATCACCTTTCAAGGTAGGTAGATTGAGATGGAGTCCCCTGTCTGTGACACACTGAAAAGACCAACTTTGGAAAATTCTATAAATAGATATTTAGAAACAGACCATAACTGGGTGCTTTTCCTGTCTGTTCCACCTTCAGAAACATTGTATGTAACTGTGTGTCTTTTAGCAAAATATGAGGAAACAGGAAAAAGAGAAACGGTTCCAGTTCTGAAAAGATAAGAATAAAGTCTGATAAAGACAAAAGGCATCTGGGGTCAATAGAGTTAAAACAAACTCAGACAGCCCAGCCTGTTTGAAGTTGACAAGAAACAGAGAATGACCCATTGGTTCATTCTGGAGCACAAACAGCTTAATCAGCATTTCATCAATGAGGCAACACCATGGGGGAGCTGAGCCAGGCCAACTGGCACTGTGTAAAAAGCCCCGGGTGTTTTTAGGCATTTCTAGAGGGCCTTTCTACCTGAGCACATCTGTGTGTTTGCGTGTTCGCCTGAGGATGAGGAATGGCAGGGGTATCACTAATTTGGGGTTTATACTTTCTCATTGCTTCCAGCAATGGAATTCCTATGAAGATTCTTGTACAATGGTTTGATTTTGTATGGTCCTTAATTTGAGTTTACTCTTTCATGATAGTCTGTAGCACCTCACAGTGTCCTAAGCACCTAGTAGGAGTTTAATGAATGTTTGTTGAATCAGGTATGTGTAAGGGGTAGAAATTTCTAGCATAATATTAAACAAATGCCATTTCTGCTAAATATTACTTTGGTGAAAGCTCTTCTACCTGAAAGTGGTTCCTTTTCAAAGATGGGTGCCTGTGAGGCCACTTCTCAGAGCACAGAAAAATTTACATTAAAAACTGTTTAAACCCGAAACCTTTCTGTCCTACTGAACATGTACCTGGCAGACCCAAATATATTCTGACTGATGCTGGGCCCTTCCCAGAATTTTTCCAGGAAGCCAACGGCTGACTGCAGTGGCTGCAGCTGCTTCAGTCAGCACTGAGGGAGGGGGACCTGGTTCTGTGGCACAATGGGTGTCCTTTATGCCTCACGCTGTACCATGCACCTGGGGGGATTTCACTGGCTTAGAAAAGGCAATGCAGAAAAAAAGCCCAGAGTTTACACACACACCTTTTCCTTCTCCTTTCAGCTCATTTCCACATCAAAGAATGAAGTTTCTGTTTTCAATAGAGCTGAGGCTATTTTAGAATTACAACGAATACCACTCTCATGTACCAATTGTGTCTTCTGACATTTTCCAAACCACGTGTCACCCCTCCCTTTACTCCCTCCTTCCTTTTTAAATATACCCCCTCTTCTGAGGACCCTCCATAAGCAGCTTGGCAATGGAGAGCAAAGGAAATTAAAGTGGATCTTTGGCACACCAGACGGTGCTGAAGAAACACAGAAAACTGAGAGCTGTTTAGCATGTGATTTCTGTGGGGACTTTGATCGTTAATAACCCAAGAGGGACAGAATGCAGACACGTAGGTTCTATGTTCCTACACATCACTCGATAATTGCCCAAATCCTTGGTCTTAGAATAGTTTTCATCCCATCCAATGTGTCTTCCAAGAAAGAATAAAATTAGCTCTTTACCTTTCCCCCACGTCACCACAAAGAACAAAAACCTAAAGCTAGCTGATTGTTTCAGTCCTCTGTGTACCTATTTTCCCCATATGTTCTGACTAGGAGCCTATCAGAAGAATGTGAATAATGAGGCTACATTTCCTATTGACCCAGCTGTTTATAAATAAAGCTCTTCCTTCTAGGAAAGGCAACGACATTTAAATTGCTGAAAATTATCAGCCTCAACTCATCTGAATTTCATCGTGGTGCTACTCATTCAGGAAATGGGAACCACGAGAAGTTTCCCTTTTTTCCAAATTGCCTCCAGATGTGGCATACAGAAGAATCTTTATATTAAAATATCACACAGTAGCCAATGCCCTACAATTTCTTCTGTCACTTTGGTCAGAAGATGAATAACAAGCCACTGATCATAGAAAAAAAGCTCTAGGTGTTGTTTGGGATCAACTTTAAAAGTGCACATGCCCTCATCCTGCTGCATAGTCTCCGGCCACCTTACATGCCCTGCCTTGTTTTTTCCCATAGCGCTTAACACCTTATTAAACTAAAAAGTTTGCTTATTTATTACATTCATTATGTATTGCCTGTCTCTCTTGCTAGAATGAATTTTCCACAAAGGTAAGGACCTTTGTTTTGTTTAAAGATATATCCCAAGGGCCTGGCACACCGTGCTTGCTCAAATACACATTTGTTGAGTGGATGAATGAATGAGCCAGTTTGTCAGTTCTTATTAGGTCAAAATGTTTAGTCCTCACCTCAAAATTGACACTAATGCCACACGTCCTATTCCATATAGGCCACTAAAGTATCACAAGGATATTCCTAATCTTATTCCCAGATGCGCTTTACTGTCTCTCACCCCTTTACCCTGCTTCTCTTCCCAGAGATCTGTTTGTCGATGACACACAATCTACTAGTCCCAATATTCAAATTCTTGTTTTATTTCTCTTTCCTCTTCTTTATGGCTCAGACCACTAACTTAGGAAATTCCTAAGATGTTTCTTTTTCCCTCTCTCCAATTTGTCCTTTTCTATCTATTCTCATTGCCCTTGTCTACGCAATTATCACCTCAAATAGATTCCTAATTGGTCCCATAGCTTTTAGTCTCTCCCCCCTACAGTTTCTTTTACATATCATAAGCGTCGTTTTGATCTCAAATCAGTGCTCTTCCAAAGCCATCTGTGATCTGGCCCACCTAGCAAACCTGACTTTCCTGAGTGATCAAATGGTCAGGAGTTAAAGCTTGAAAAAATAGAAAGTGTTGCATAGGCAAATGAATTATAGTACACAGGGGTGGAGGAACAAGCCAGGGAGAGGAGCGGAACAGCCAGGCCCAGAGACTGACAGAATTCATGGACTAATTGTAAGATACTCGTACTTCTGATTACTAATTCAGTAATTATTTGCTGTGTGCCCGTGATACCTCTGGCAGTTTCAATGCCCTGGGGATACAACAGCAAATAGTTACTTCTTGGAATTCTGGGACAGTTCCGGAACAAAGACCAATACCAAGCCACCCACAGCCTCTGTCCTTGTGCTCACCTGGCCACTTCTCCTGGCCCCAGGAGATCTCTCAGGTGTAAAATCAGCACAGTTAGCCAGGCGAGTCATCATTACACCTTCTGCCCAAAGCTGGGGCTCCAGACGACTTGGACCATAGGATAGTTAGGAAAAAGAAAGGAAATGTTGCCTATAAGTCACGAGTCAACAAACGTTTTCTGTAAATAGCCACAGTTAATATTTTAGGCTTGTGGACCTTACACTAATCTGTCACAACGCCGTAGTTGTAACACAAAAGCAGCCACAAACAACACTTAAACAAGAGCAGAGCTGTGTTCCAATAAAACTTTATTTACACATACAGGTAGTGGGCTGATTTGGTCCACAGGCCAGAGTTCACTGACCTCTGCTCTAAGATACTAGGATATTTTAAATCTAATGCTCAGTTTCAATTAGGAGAGGTAGCATGGAAGAACATAAAAACAATGAGTTTTGGAGCTTGGAAAGCTAGTATAGAACCCCAACTTTACAGCAAACCTTGGGGAATTAGGAAAATAAACAGTTTCCTAATGCATAAAATGAAAAGCAGCAAGGCATGGTGGCCTTCAGACTGCCTGGGTTCAAATTCCAGCTCTGCCACTTTCTACTATCGTGATCTTGGGCAAGTTTTTGTTTTTTGTTTTTGTTTTTTTAACTTTTTGATTATTTTAAGTGTGTTTTTCCAGGACCCATCAGCTCCAAGTCAAGTAGCTGTTTCAATCTAGTTGTGGAGGGTGCAGCTCACAGTGGCCCATGTGGGTGGGGATCGAACCGGCAACCTTGTTAAGAGCACCGTGCTCTAACCAGTGGGTGGGGATCGAACCGGCAACCTTGTTAAGAGCACCGTGCTCTAACCAGTTGAGCTCACGGGCCACCATTGGGCAAGTTTCTTAACCTCTCTGAGTTTCAGTCTCCTCAGCTGTTTTCAAGGGGATAACAAAAACATATATAACCTTCCTCATTGAGAGGATTACATGAAATCATGCATATTAATTGCTTGGAACAAAGTAAGCACTCAATAACTGTTAGCTATCATTTTTTTTTCTTTTTTTACTATTATGTAGTGAAGTTTCCCAAGAAGTGGCTATTGTGACATTACGTGAAAGTATTTGTCTTCTTATTTCAGAGATTAAAAACAGAGAGAAGTTGTTTTGTTTTTACACCCCTGTACTTATTAAACATTTTTACACAACTACAGGGAGCTGAAGTTACCAGCCGCTGCTTTTTCAGATGATTGCCTTTAAGTGGCTTTCACATTTTGAAGATTATTATGCATAATGTATTATGCTTCTGTCGGGATTGAATTTTTTCATTGAGTTTCCTCTTGCCTCCACCAAGGGTTTTGTTGGACAGGACTTGTTCGTGAAAGGAGGCCACTTGTGCTTTTTCTGAATTGTGAGCACAAAGTGTTTCTTTCAGATTTTGTGTCTTTAAATCAAGTAATGTGCTTTTTGTCTCCAATTACAACCAAGTTAAAATTCTCCAATAGACACTAGACTTCCCTTCCCAAGCTATACACAAGTGTGTCCCAAGCCATCGAATACCGTCAGGAGAAAACAGGACTGGATTTGGGTGCCTCTTCCCAAAGCACCCTGTCTTTTTGTCACTTGGTGCCAGAACTGAGGAAAGAAAAGTAGCTTCATGAGGCTGAAGAAATTTTCTGTTCCAGGGCACTGTGGCCACAGCTTAATTATAATGTACGAGTAAGCTTCAAAGCACAAAAACCATATATTCTCTTTCACATTGTATAGCTTATATCAAGAATAATATTGCTGTGCAGTACATCAAAGACAAAGATGGTCTTATCTGTGTAAGAATCTCTGTGACCACTTTTGTTGTCTGTTATTCTTTATTAAAATGCATCTCAGAAATCTTTATGGTTCTTCACATAAAGATCTCTTGAGCCAGGGGTGTGGACTGTTTCCTTCTGGTCATTTCACCACTAGTAAGCATAGTGGCCTTCTCTTTGCCTGCTCAGAGAGAGGGGGGCTGCATTTCAGATTGTCTCAGATAATCCAAGCCACTGTATATGCTGTGCTTTGTTAGAAGGAATCAGCCACAGGGGCAAAGGCGGTGAACAGTAATTAATATGCAAATTTGCTAGTAACTTGCCTCTTGGTGTTGAGGCGTCTTTGTTTGTTTGCATTGTCATAGACAAACTGGAGTTTGTCTTAGCTGTAATTAGCAGGATAAATATAAAATTATGCCATTAATTGTTAGCTGGCTTTTCAAAAATGGTAGTATATGCCTGCTGTGCCTGAGATGTTACAGCTCAGTAGGGGGTTGCTTCAAAAATGAATTTTAAGATGCTGAAATACCCATTTTAATTAAAAGGCAAACATTGAAATCATAGTAACCAGGCAACAAATCATCAATGCATAGATTAACAATTAGTATTTGTACATCAGTTGACCTCATCCCAATGCAACAACTAAAAAGAGAATCACTCTTTTATAATAATAATAATGAAGAGAAATATTTATTAAGTACTCTGCATGAGGTATTCTGCTAAGCACTTTTGTTGCATTATTTCAGTGAATGCTCACTGAAGCTACACCAGGTAGTGCTATTAATAGCCACATACACATGTGGGAGCCAAAGCTTTAGATAGGTGGTTTTTAAGATAGGTTTTTCTAGGGCGGCTGGATGGCTCAGTTGGTTAGAGCGCAGAATCTGGGCAACAGGGGATTCCCACATGGGCCAGTGAGCTACACCCTCCACAACTAGATTGAAAGAACAACCAACGACTTGGAGCTGATGGGCCCCCGAGAAACACTGTTCCCCCAATAAAATTAAAAAAAAAAAAAAGAAAGAAACTACCTGTTAAGTCAGGAAGATTTAAAAAAAAAAAAAGATAGGTTTTTCTAGGTCTGCTCTCTAACTGTGTCAGGATTCTAACCGCAGCTCTAATTTCTTCTCTTTTTTGGTTCTCTCTTCTCTGAGATGTCTACCATTTAGCTGCTTTCACCCAATTCTTCACCAGCATGCTGATGATGGCCTAAACAATATCTCTAGCTCTGAACTGTCTCCTAAATTCTAGGCCACAACAAATTCTCACTTCTGCTACCATGGAAAGCACAGATTCCTTAGCCTGATAATTGAAGGAAGGCTCTCCACAATCTGGCCCAGCTACTTTCCAACTTTTATATCCCATTTTACTGCCATTATTTAGTGCTAACTGGCAAAGACACTTATATTTGTCCCTGAGAGTGGGGTGGAACAGGCAAAAGGGGAAAGTGAAATTTCCAAAAGCACCTATTCTGAAGGAGATTTGGATGAGGATTTAAAAGAAAGTAATGATCAAATTCTAAACTGATAACTTTTGATTGCCCTGATTGCAGAGAAGTAGTACTAGGAAACCAGTGCCTCTCTTTTGGTAACACAGCCAGTGCCTTCAATATAACATGATGTCACAAAGCCCTTGATAATGGTTTTCTTCCAACTTGATCCATCCATATATCCCTAAAAGCTTTTTCTTTCTTTCCAAGTCTCAGTTCTAAGTTGCCCCCCTCCCCCACTCACCCAAAGCCTTCCCTGCTTCTCGAAAGTAGATTAGGCATCTTCTGAGCCATTCCCACTCCACCCTTCCTTTGATGATGACAATATGATATCTCACCATGGTGTAATTATGTGTTTGCCTGGCTGTCTTCCCACTAAACTGTGGGTACCTCGAGGTTAGAAAAAGGATCTTTTCCCCTGTGTGTCTCCCATGCCTAGAACAGTGCTTGGCACCTAATTGGCACTAGTTGCTCTTTGCAAGCAGCCAGTGTCAGACCTGCTAACAAAGTTAGAGAGTGGCTTCAGAGAGGAAATTAACAATTTAAAGCAGAGGTCAGTGAAAAGGATCCTAGGGGAGTAGCTGGGGAAAAGCTACCTCCTGCTGGCCTGGGCAAGTGATCCCCAAACCTATGGCTGGAGTGCTGGGAATGAGTGATTCTGAGAGGAAATCTCAGAGAGATTACTTCATATAAACGGCTTCCCTTCAGGACTTTCTGACGCAAAACACCACAGGCGTAGCCCTGGAAGCCTACTCTTTGAATGTGGCAACTTTGGGCAGGATTTTGGGGGGAAAAAGAGGGATAGTATTTAGTCTACTCTTTCAGGAGATGATGAAATAATGGTGTCACTAGAAGGCATTTCCCCCAGTACTGCCATGGTAGCCATTAGAAGTCCATGAGAACTTGACCTCAATGGACGTTCACATGGACATATACCATCAACCTGAGAGCTGGGAGGCCTCTTTCTGGCATTGTCTGTGGCTCCATAGTGCTGCCAGAGACAGTCAAGGCAGGAAACAGCAGAAGGAATTATTAGAGGAAAAAAAAGTATCCCCATGTTTTCAATATGCCCTCAACTTCCTCCTTCTCTCCCCCTTAACACCCTTTCCCATCAGTCACAGAAGACCAACACACAGCATCAGTTATTCTCAAAGGACAGAAGAATGCCCTAAAACATACACTCTGGGGGTACAGACAAAAACTCCTCGGTTATTCTGCTAGGACTATTATTACAACTCCTCTCACCCTACACTAGCTCTTTTGAACGCCTTTGTGCAGGGTGCAGGGCACAGTGGGGTGGGGGCTGAGAAGAAGCTGGAGCGGGTTTGGGAGCAGGCACTTGTAGATTTGGCTCCTGCCTTCCAGCAACAGCAATCTGAATTCTCCCTCCATTCCCATGCTCTTCATCCAGAACTTCTACTATTTTATTCTTTGGTGTTCCACACAGAATTTCATTTGTAAAAAGAGGACGGGCCCTGCTGCTTACAGAACACAAAAGTGAAAACCATGGCTCTAGCCTCACTCATGAGTTAGGCAATCAAGCACACTGGTTAAGCGCAGAGTTTCAGGGCCAAATGGCCAGGCCTAGATCCTGGATTGGTTATTTACTTGCTGTATAACCCTGAGAAAGTTTCTTAATTTTTATTCCCTTTGTTTACTTTCTTTACCTGCAAGCTGTGGTTAATGATTGTACTTACTTCATAGGGTCGTTGTGAGGATTAAATGAGTTAGAACATGTACAGTGTCGAGAACAGTACTGACACCGTAAGTGCTGTGTGTTTCCTGTTACTATCATTAGCATGTGGCCTCCATGAGGGCAAGGGTTTTTGCTGTTTTGTTCATTTCTGTACCCCAAGCACCTAAAACAGTCCCTGGCACATAGAAAGTACTCGATAAATAATTGTCAAATGGATTGAAAGAATACATTTTGCTACCATCATTTGTGGAGGCCACAAAGTAATATCACTGCTAACTGTCCCTCTCTCTTCACTCCTAACCAATTGGTCCCTGGTCCTCAGGTGTTTTACAGCCTGTAAAGGTGGTGCCTCGATAAAGAGCATGGCCTGGAAGAAATGCACTGCAATGAGAAGAACAAGACTGGGTCTGGGACGAGCTCTAACCCAAGTACATCTATGGCCTCAGCTTCTCTGAACTATAAAATGTGTGAGTTGGCACCAGAAGATATAAGTATATGACCCAGACAGGACTGATGGTGAAAGATACCTGACGATAGACTAGAACGTAAAACTAGGTGGCTTATTTGGTAAAAGTAGGTAGGCTCACAGAGTCATGCTACCAGGAAATAATTGTCCAACCATAAAAATGTCCCAAAAAGCCATCAAAAATTATTCTAGAAGCTTGCAATTCTCTCGAATTACAATATGCTGCTTCTCCATTACAACCCAGTAGATGTTTTATTACAAGTTTTACTCCAAGTTACTGAAGAAAAGGGTACTGACCTGAAAATGTAAGTGCTCCTTCAAAGAAAGCACTCCCTTGCCCCTCGGAACACCTTGACAACCCAGGCTCTCCATATGACCACAGCAGGGAATCCTAGGAAAGACGCAAGTTGGTAGCACACCACACTCAAGATTCATTACTGTCAGTTCAGTTGAAATGACATGTAGTAGCACTCAGATTAGACTGTTTACATAAGAACAATTACTATATGAGGGAAGGTGGGCATTGAAACATGCCCATGTCATTGACATGAATACGGGAGAAGCCCCATGGCAGATAGTATACATGATGTGTCTTCTATCTGGGCATCCATGAAGACGCCGAGGTGAGGTACAAGTTACTTCCGGTGGTAGGGCAAGCTAGTGGGCAGAGGGCTAATGGAACTCCTTGTTGGACAATCTCATGTTAGTCAGACCCAGCAAAAAATCCACTCTCCACCCTCCCCGTCACAAGCTACACTTGGTCTATAGGACTAAGGGAATGATTTACTTTAAGGAAACCTGAAATCACTTTGGAAACATTCACAGCTTTGTTCTTAGAAACGTGGAATTTTTCTCTTTTTTGGACTAGAATCTTGGCCTTTTTCTATGAACATTCATATACATGTCTCGGACCATAAGTTTTAATTTTTCTGAGGCAAATGCCTGAGTACAATTGCTGGGTTGTATCAGTAAATGCATTTTTAGTTTGATAAGAAACTGCCAGACTACTTTTAGAATAGATAGAAATCTAGTGTCTCCACATTCTCACCAGCATTTGGTATTGTCACTATTTTGATTTTAGCTATTCTAAGTAAAAGGCATTTTTAACAGCAACAGTGGATCAGAAAGCATGGAGATAAACATAGTGAAACTTAACTTCCTACCTACTTTAAAAAAAACTAATAATTTTCACTTGTGATACATGCAAAATCCTACCTGATAATGTTTGTATCAGATTCTACTTTATTAAATATACTTTAGCTTCATTTACTTAAAAAATAGTTAAAGAGCTCAGTTTGGAATGGACAATTAATTCATTCAGGTGTCACACTATAAGAACACTACCTGAAGATATTTTGAAAAGTGAGGGCTTATGGGTAGCATATTGGTGAGCAGAGCTTGGGTTCGCCATCAGTAGAATGTCTCTATGTTCCATTTTCCTTGGGAAAGTCCTGGTTTATGCCTGTTGTCCAACATCTCATACGGTTTAGCATTCCTTTTCCGCTGGATTTAAAATCTTTTTAATGAAGTATAATTAGCAATTGTTGCATTAAAATAAGCTGGGGTAGATTTAAGAGGCTTGCACACTCCAGATTTCCAGCTTCTGCCATGCCACATCTCATAGCATGTGAGATGAATGTGCAGGGAACAGAGTTCTTACTTTAACCCGTGGTTAAATCTGAAAGATCAGCAGCAATTCTCTCTCTCTTCTCTTGAACTTTCCATGTGAAACATTACTCACATCTCTCTCGTACGGATGCATGCAGGGCAGTCGTTGATAAAACAAAAAACATTGAGATAAAAGCAATTAATGGCTACTAACCCTTTCCCATCTTAGGGGATGGCAGGAGGCGTTTTTGAAGCTGTTGCCTTACTGGCCATTTGGTATACCAGTCAGTTGTGCTATGGCCAATGTCAGGGCCAGAGAGATAGATGCTTGGGTGAGTGAGAAACATGGGACATAGGGACACACTGTAACATATGTAAGAGAATCTAGAGATTAAGTTGTTACGTGCTGGTTTTGTGACTTATTGCAAATCTACAACTACTTATTTTATTGATAGCTCGTGCTTATATTGCATTAAATCCTTTGACAGCACTGAACTCAATAGAAATGAAGTGATATACTTAGTGAAAAATTAAGTACAAGAAAGTTGATAATGAACATATTTCTCCAACAAAAAGTTTATTGACGTTTGTCATTCTCCAAGGGGTCATAGTGACATCACTGACCACATACAAGCCAACAGATTAAATCTGCTAAGGAAGCATCAGTATCAATGGTTAATAGTTATAAGAAGAATGTGCTGGAAGAAAAGTTAACCACTAAAGTTTCAAGAGGTGCATTTACACATCACTGTGAAGCAGGAGTTTTTGTTTAAATCAAATGACTGTCCTTCTAATTTCAATATATTTCCAATTCCAAGTTTTCTTGTGTACACAGAAAAAGTAAAACAAGAGATGTTAATGTGTTGTCTCCATTAACAGAATCACAGTTAAATGCCACCAGTTTTATATTTAGCGTTATCATTTACTTAAAAGAAAATCTTTTCATTGCAAATAATTGGTTCATTGTTTTCCATCAAATTCATGGAGTCAAAATAAAGATTTTATATGTTAATTCTTCCACATCTGATATTACAGTGAATGCTACTGAAAATCATTTTTGTGGTGATAACAATACAAGTTTTGGTGAAGCAGAATATCGTGGTAAAAACTGTTCTCCAGAGATGCCTGGTTAACTCAGTTGGTTAGAGCGTGGTTCTCTTAACAACAAGGTTGCCAGTTCGATCCCCACATGGGCCACTGTTAGCTGCACCCTCCACAACTAGATTGAAACAACTACTTGACTTGGAACTGATGAGTCCTGGAAAAACACACTTAAACACAACAACAACAACACCAAAAAACCCAGTGTTCTCCAGTTATGGAGCAGAAATGTACTAAGAGTTAGTGTAGTGGTCGTATAATTTACAGTCCTAACCAAACAAATTATAGTTTTCTACTAATTGAAAATGAAGCTACAATGAACAAAATGGACAAATATATAATCACATATACATAGTGTTACTAAACAACAAAGCTGATGCTGAACACCCTTAGTTCTGCAGGGATGGCCCTGCAGGAATTCTGTTCTTCCTATCTGATATTTATAAGATTTTAGAAATGTTTGAGCCTGTGAAGAACTATTTTCTGTATCAACCTAAGTGCCCATCAATGACACTGAACATTTTTATAAACACGTTTTCTAAATTTGGGCTGCATTTTACTCAAAATTAGTTGGAAATATTCAAGTGTTTATTGAATGGAATGCCACATATTTCAGCTTCTGAAACTTAATGAAATTGCAATTATTGAAGACAAAGCTTACAAATGAAAAGATATTGAAATGTGTCCCCATACAAAGCAAGAGAGAAAGTGAACAACTTAGAGAGTTCAAATGATCCTCAGAGATGATTTGAAATTCTATAATTGTGCTTTGGAATATCTCAAGTAGGAAGTATCTTTGATAAAATTCCTGGTTTTAACTGGATAAATTTATATTCTGTACCAGAATGGAAAGAAATTTGAGAAGGTCTACAGTTTGGGGGCATCTAAATTTGTCAAAACATTCCAAAGATTCAGAAATAGAGAGTTTTCGATGAGTTCTTGCTTATAAAATTATTTGTTAAAATAGTTACTCTAAATAGAGGCAAAAAGACAGTCCTCGTGAAAATATTTGGGCTGAAATATTCAATTTTCAAATCGAATATTTCATTTGTGACAATTCAAATAAAAATTAAGTTGAAAATATATTTTGTTCAGCAGAATCTGCTTTGAGCTTAACAAATGCCTCAGCATTTATAGGGAGAGTACTTTCTCAGACAAGAACCAATTCAAAGTGTTAGCCATTTCAAAATTGACCTTAAACTGTAATCCTTAAGGTGATTGTGAGCAATTATACGTAAAAATTCAACTTAAAAAGACCATACTGAAAAAAATACACTCATTAGAAAAATATGAATGGCATAATATTAGGCAGTATATTATGGAACTGAAACTAATTAAAGGACATTTATACTAAGAATAATTACTCTCATGATGTCATTTTTAAACTTCAGATAATAGATACAATTTAAATGTTTTAATGTACGTTGATATATTACTTTTATTCTTTAGAAATAATTTCTCTTTTAAAAACAGTTTTGAACAAACTTAAAACAGGATCTTTGATTCTGGGATATCATTCTGTGATGTAAACAGATGACTAGGACATTTTCTTGAGCATTAATCTATACTACACTGTCCTGAATGCATGAGAAAGTGGTTAATGGTTGATCATTAGCCTCATTTCATTTCTTATCCAGAAAGAAGATGTGGTAGGCAGAATTTAAGATAACCCCCAGGAACCCACACCCTTGAGTGTCAGTGGGACCTATAACTTACTTCTAACCAAGAGAATGTGGCAAAGGTAATGGGACATCACTCATGATTGTTAAGTTATATGGAAAAGACGAAGAGATTATTCAGATGTAATTAAGGTCGATAATCAATTAACTTTAAATCAATCAAAAGGGAGTGTATAGTGGGTGGGCCTGACCTAACCAGGGGAGCCCTTTAAAAGACAGTCTAGAGCTCAGAGATGCTGGCTTTAAAGAAACAAGCTGCCATGAATTCTACAGTTGCAAGAAAATGACTCCCGCCATCAACTACACGAACTCGGAGCGGGACGCCAAGTCTCAGATGAGACCCTAGCCCCGGTGATACCTTAATTTCCACTTCGTGAGACTGAACAGAGAACCCAGCCAAGCAGGGCCCAGATACGTGACCCATGGAACTGTGAGATCATAATTGTAGGCTGTTTTAGGGCACTAAGTTTCTGGTAATTTGCTGTATAGTAATAGAAAACTTAATGGAAAGGGGTAGAAAATTAGGGTTGAGGGCCAAATAGGGAACTCAACCTACCAAGGAAGTCAAGAGTTAGATGATAATTTAAGCTAACTAGAAATGCCCAGCTGCTAAGAGCCACACCATGGGACTGCCAAACTGACAGGAAAACAGAAGTGAGAAAGGCAGCAATAGATAACTTTTCAGATCTAAAAGAAAAGCTACCCACTCATATATGATTGTCATCTGAAGCACATCCATGATCATAACTGGTTTCCTATTTAAGTCAGATTTTACAGGGCTCAGGGAAAAGAGAAACATAATTTCAAGGTTACTGATTATCTTCCAAAGTATTTATATGCATTAGTCAGCGACCCTGGCTTCTTTGCAATGTCTTTGAAAGATAATAGTATTTAGACCCTACTGTGTTCCCATCCAACTCTCCAATCATCTAGAAAATCGTAAGATATTCTTTCAAAGAGTTAAAGTAAGCAATGTGTGAGTTCTGAGATCATTGAAAAGCATTATCTGATAACTGATTTTCTATCATTCTGATATTCAATTTAGAAATGCATTGAAATAGAAGGGGAAGGAAATAAGGCTCCACTGATATATGGAAGCCTTAAAAACCTAGGTCAAAGAAAATATATGAATATATATATGAATCTACTTAAAGCAGGTTGCTTTCTTTTTGCCTTAGTTCTTGAAAAGCTGTGAATGAATTTTTGTCATCAGTTAAATCTCATTTTAAATGCATCGGGGAGCTCAGTATTGAAGGAACTCTACAGTAAATCAAAGTAAAACAAGTTAGCTATTTGTAGGGTATAGAATTAGGCAACCTAAGACTTCTATTCTATTGATTTGGATTTTTGTATATCAGGACTTGTTATAGTGGAGAACTGGTTACCAAAAACGACAGTTCGTTTTCATAAAGTGTGGTGCCTCAGGAACCTCAGCTGATGTGTGATTGTCCCAGATGAAGCGTGTGAGCAGACAGCAGTAAGAACACTGATTGATCTGGAACACTAAAGAGAGAAGGCTGATGGGCCATTGAAACCTATGTCTACTAGGAGGGCTACCGATCCCAGAGGCTTCTAAAGTGGGATATGGACAGACCTCCAAACCAGGATGTTAAGGAAAGAAAGCTCCAGCTTAGGAGACAGTGTCTTACTTTTTGCAGTCTGACTCCACAGTTTAAGTCCTGGAATACTAGAGCTGTGTCACCAGCGGAAGTACTTAGCTACTCTGTACCATCTCTTACCTGTAAAATAGAAAGAATAAAATCCCACTTTCATAAGGCCGTTGTGGCTGAAATACAAAAACACAATAAAGTACCTGGTGCTTAGTAAGTTTTTAATCATTGATAGCTGCTTCTGTTTGGCACAGCAGAGTTCTAGAAGCTCCAATTATTAAAAGGACTGACTAAACCTGGGAGAAAACAAAAGACAGTGCTGAAGAAAAGAAACAGAGGAAAAAGTGCTAGTTTCTCCAGAAGGAGAATGCCTTGGGCATTTTCAGTTCAGCGACTATGTACTATTTCTCATCATTATCTCATTTTGAATTATAATGAAGAATGTTGGGAATAAGTAACCCCATTCTATATAGTCCTGGGAGCCTGTCATTGCAGGTAAGAAGGATTAGGTACCAGCTCTGTCAGTCGTGGCATGCGAGCACATTCAAGCACTTTCCCCCAATGACACGATGTCATTCGTCCTCTTTACTGGCAGCCTCATTCCCCACCCTCTGTACAGTGACAAGGATTGCCACTTGCATTCATCTCGTGCTTCATAACACTTTTACAGTCACAGAATGGCAGCAGCTCCTGAAAATACCCAGCCCTTTTAAAGGCTTAGAAACGACAACAGCAATGAGTGGAGCATCGTTCCTTTAGAACCCGATGTGGTAAATCCTCTCTCCACTGAACTGCCAACCTAGAAACTTGCTCCCTCCTTTGTCAGGAATTCTAGTCACAAAAACCTACACTAAAATGCTGTAGGCACATCAATAAAGGATATAATGAAATCAAATGAGTCTTGTTCCTTACATTTACATGCAAACTATATCAAAGGAGCATCCAGTTTGTTCCTGAGACCCACACAATGGATTCTTTTGTGTGGGAGGAGAGAAGATATATGACGCTGAATTAGGAAGCAATTCCAATTAAAAGGGCTGTGTTTAAGGCTCCCACGACAATGCAGCCTTTGCTAGACAGTTAGCTATTAGATGTGTCTGGCTGCGGAGGTTGTTTTTATGGTAATTGGAGCAAAGCTGGGTGTAAAGAACACAGCAATACTACCACTGGGTCCCAGGCTCCAGGTCACATGCCTCCCTTCCTGCTTACTCCTGTGTGACCTCAGGGATAATAGTACCTGACTAATAGGGTTGTTACAAGGATTAAAAGAAATAAAGCATATTAACCACTTTGAGCAGTGCCAGACACAGGCTAAGCATGCCACAAATGTTAGTGATTATTGTTATAATTTCCCCTGACTTGGCTCCACATGAAAGCTGGCATGGGCCAGAATCACCCAGATGACACGTGAATGGGACCCTGGAAAGATCTGCCTTTGGAGGCCAACTGCTACGTGGTAGGGAAGAGAAAGTTGTCCCTTGGTACGAAGGCTTCTTCAAGCCAGTACAACTTTCTCTCCTAGAGAAACAGAGTTCCTTTTGCAAATATGGGATCCTTGGGACATGGGTCATTTGAATTAGCTCCCCTGTTTCCTGTACACTTTTCATATATTGTCGCTTTTAGAAACAGAGTTGGTAGATGGCATCTTGGAGATAGGTTATTCCCTGTGGCAGGTTGTCTGTAATTTTTCTCCAGATTCTTCGTTTATCTTCAACGAGAGACCCACCTTCTTGTGGGTGAGCAGGCAGGCTGCCTGGTGCCAGCTCGGGTATGTAGCTGAAATGCTACAGCCTACTTGTCTCCGTGGAGGATTGCACTTCTAAAGGAGTCGAGATTTAGCATTTGGCTGTTTCCCCCTTGCTCATTCACTGAAGTGTCTCTGGAGTTTCCTTCAGCGCAGAAGGACCAGAATTCTTGATTTTGTAATGTTTGTGCCATTCTTTATTAGCCTAATATTAAAAGGGTATTTTCAAATGGGCACATGGGTTGGGAGAGGTTTGAAGCATAAACTGAACACGAGTGAAACTATGGAATATATGAGAAATTCAGAACCAAAAGAAACCACTGGAAGTTCTGTCAGACATGAGGTGCCTGAGGACCCTCACGTGCACGTGAAACAAAGAATAGCACAGTTCCCAGTACAGTTAGTCACTCTACGAAGCACAGGATATGTACCTGATGCTTGTTTCAAATACAGGTTTTATTATTGTGAAGATGTGAATGGGACCAAATCACAGTGTCTCTTATATGAGAAAGCCCTGAGGAATAACGACATGAAGCCATCACTCTTGGAGTGACATTTTAAAACCAGTCATGAGGAAGGGAGAGGAATAGGCAAGGGGAGATTACAAAAGGGGCTTTATGTCCATTTGTAATATTGGATTTCTTAAAAAAAAAAAAAAGAAAAGAAAGAAAGAAAGAAAAGAAAAGAAGGTCCTACAGCCATTATGGCAAAATGTAAATATTTGTTAAATCTAGGTGGTGAGTCACAGGTATTTGTTATGTCCCTCTCTACACTTGGCTGTATGCTTAAAAGTATTTCAACATAGTTTTAAATGATTGTGTAGATTTAGAAGGAAAAGCAACAGAGTGTTCGCCACTCAAAGGGAGAAGTCTTGGCTCTGAACAGTGCAATGAAAAGCAAACAAAATAAGTGAGGAGTCGCTCCAAGCTTCCTTCGAGGTAGCTTTCCACAGTGACTCTGGAAGGTGCAGCTCCTGTAAAGGAAAATCCATTCCCTTTGATGCGGCCAAATCTGTTTTAAGTTAAAGGAACACAAGTGCTGGGATGGTGGCCTGTACAGAGCGGCAGTGCCCTGAACCGTGAGACAGAGTGCATTTCCTTTGTTCCCTGACTTCAGTGAGGTAGTGAAAGATAATTTTAAACAATGTAACAAATATGCAACAACAACAAAGCAATGGTTTGGATACTAATCAGTTTAGACAAAATGGGTGATGAAACGGGAAGTAGCTTTGACATCCCTCTTTTCTAAAAACATAGGCTGGGATAACCAAGAAAAGGTGCAGTCAGAATACAGATTCAGAATTGAATAGTTATGTTTCTTCATGAAGGAAAAAAAAAATATATCAAAAAAAGAGGAAAAACCCAGATAGGGTGAATGAAGTCAGTGTTCAACCTAATCGTGAGAGTGCCTCCATTGAACAGCCTACTTAGCAAATGTGGGGCCAACCATTCACCGTCAAGTGTGAGGCCAGCCTGTAAACCTTTCCCCTGCACAGAACAGGCTTCTGTGAGGAAAATGAAATCTGAAAAGCCATAAAGTATTGATTTGGGGGACTACGAGTCGTTTGAGACCTTCAGTTCATTTACTTGTGATAAAAATTTCAGGTAAGTGGGAAAGTAAAGAATAACGCCATGAATCATCTGTGTTCATGAAAAAGGCCTTTGACCAGTATTTCTCTGACACAGTAAGAGAGACTGTCTCAAATCAGACTTTCCCTCTCTCCAAAACTGACCATGTAATAAGAAGACACAGTTAAACAAATTTTCCTCTTATATGGAATGGCACACAACGCCCATTCTTTGTGCTGTGCCTCTTCCACAGTCACGGCCCTAATACAGGTTATAAATTGATGAAAAAGAAAAGGGTTGCTATTTGAACCCACGATTATGTTTTAACCAATTTTCAACATACTATGACTCTGAGAAGACAAATTGCTGGGAGCCAAACCTCAGATACGTGCTTTCAGACTATTTAGAGCTAATATGACTCATCCTTCCAAAATGACCAAAGAGCCCCACAGAAATGTTTTTGCCATTTTTTTTCTGATAAGTCATTTAAAGTGCTATATTGAAACAAAGAAGGAGGGGTGTTTTTTTTCCCAGGACATTTTGGGTTGCAAGTAACAGAAATCAATTTAAGTTAGAGAATATACACAAGGAGAATGTATTATAAGGATATAAGTAGCCTCTCAGACCCAAAGGATGAAAATATGTGTACATGAGACATCAGAAGGGTCCCCCTCCATGGAATCTTCTCCCTTCCGCTCTCTCTGAGAAAGACTTTATCTTAGAAGAAGGGCTTTCTTAGCTACTCAGTCCTCATGATGAATAGGAAATGGGCAGCAAGTTTTATAGTACCAGTAACTTCAATTGCTGGCTTGCGCTCTCCCTCTCTCCCTCCCCACACACCCTGTCATCTTAAGTTCTCTGACTCAATTCCAAGTGCATAGTTTAGGGACGCTCACTGGTCCAGCTTACATCAGGTGTCCACGGCCAGCAGGGCAGAGTCACACAGCTGCCGAGACAGAAAAGGAAGCCAGCAGTCTCCAGAGAAGAGAAATGTGGCAAATGGCATATGAATTTCACTACACATAGGTTATGGAGCAGAATGTCTTCATGCAAAAATATGTACTGAACACCTCCTCTGTGCCTGACACTCTTCTAGGTTCTGAGGAGACAACAATGAACAATAAAGACTCTTTCTCTCAGAAAGTCTACATTCTATTGAGGGTAAAAACAATAAGCAAACATTCAATAGACACCTAATATCATACATATGGTTACAGTGTAGTGAACAGTGGGAGTGGGTTACTGATCAATGTTTAATAGCCACCTTTCTGGAAGGCATTCGACAATTCCCGTGGTATAAATACTTCCACCATGGTCAATTTGAAGCTACCCATGTGGTGTCACTGACCATGGAGTTGGGAGGAGATGTGCAGATACAGAGACATAAATAACCTCAAGAGTATAAATAAGAGTGAAACAGTAAAAGAACTAGGAAGTTATGAGTTTTGAGGATTTATTACCTTTGTTTTTAATATAATTAATTTAATTATAAGTTGACTTATTCAATTTTTAATTATGGCTTTAACGACTGCCTTAAAAAAAATCCCTGCAAATGTAACAATCAGCCTTCACAAGCCAGTATGAGCCAGATCCAGGCCACCACTGGCCATAAAGCAAACAAAGCAGATGGAGGTTATCTACTGCGGAGTAACAAACCACCTCAAGACATAGTGGTTTGGAATAAGAACGGTTCGATTCTATCTCACAATTTTGCGGGCCAGACATCCTGGCAGGGCTCAGTTAAGCAAACCTTCTACTCAGTGTCATCACCTGGCAGATGGACTAGTCCTGAGGTTCCAAGATGGCCTGCTCATGTGTCTGTGCCTTGGGGATGACTAGGAAGCTGGGCTCAGTAGGCACGGTGGCCTGGAGGACCTACACATGGCCACTTCAGCATGGTGGTCTCAAGTAATCAAATCCAGGACTCCCAAAGAAAATGTTTTAAGAGGCAGGAAGTAGAAGCTGCCAGTCTCTTAGGGCCTGGGCCTGGAAACTGTCCCAGCACCACATCTGCCATATTCTATTGCTCAGAGCAACCACAGAACCTGCCTATGTTTAAATGGACGGGGACCCTGTCTTTCAACAGGAATATCAAAGAATCTGTGGCCATCTTTATTCCACCACAGACAGAGAGTGGGAGTGGTGAAGGAGCCGTGCGATTTTAAATAGGGAGCATGTTGAAGATGTTTCTACTAATGTGATTTCCCTCCCCCTGAAAACTGAAGGCAGTGAGGAGTGGGGCATATGAACACAGAAAACCAGCATGCAATTTTGAGTCCAGCTTTTGGCTAAACCCTCAGATCCCATTCTGCCATTAGGATATCTCAGTGGAAAAGTACGAGAAGCCCCAGTGAGACTGAATTCTTCAGTCTGCAGGTGAAGGACACTGAAACCTAGAAGAACTCTGGTGCCTGGTCCCGGGCACCAAGCCCGGCCATGCTAGTTGGCAGCAGAACGTGACTTGAGCCCGGCTCTTCTACACAGGTCTCCTATTTAAAAGTCTAGTGCTTTTTCTACATCTCCCTGCTTTTTCTTATTTTTACAAAATTCTTTCCAAAGTCAGTGTAATCACATGATTTAGCATTTGATACTTTTCTACCTTAAACTATACATATTTTATATCTTCAATGAGGATGTACCTTCCTCGTAAGGAGTGTACACTCCAAGTAAAGAGAGACACTTACCTTTACACTTCTCCAGGACCATTGGGTACAACGTGTAGTTCGTACACTGCATAAGATATCGGACTGGGTTGGGAGCGGCTTGGGAAGAGAGTTGAATGGGGAGGGGGTGGAACACCGCACTTGGCTGACCAGGCTGTGTACTGTGGGGCTGGGCTGCATTGCGCCAGAGGAACGAGCATCTTTTTCCAGTGTCTACAGAGGAGAGGCTGTGCTTATCTTACAAAGTGCACACTGTATAATGCAGTGCTGGACATACGGAAGAGGACCCTGGGCTGGGAGTTGGGAGTGGGAGGAGGATAGGATTAGAGGGAATGGGATGTGCTGATGAATAGCATTCAGATTCCCCCAAAAGCGCTCTTATGGGCACACTTTAGTTATCTATTGCTGTGTAACAAACCATCCCAAACATACCGTATTTCCCTGAAAGTAAGATCTAACCGGAAAATAAGCCCTAGCATGATTTTTCAGGATGCTCGTAATAAAGCCCCTACCCGAAAAATAAGCCCCAGTTAAGACAGTCAGCCAGATGGATGCATTTAGTACGTCCGTTGCAACACATGACAGAGGTATTAAATTATAAAATAATATCAATATATAATTAAATATAAATAAATACTATTATTGACATTAATACTTAAAACAAATGATAATATAAATTATAATAAAGTATTTGTAAATAACCAAGCGGGTGTCTTTGGACGAGAGGTAAATGCCTATGTATACAGATGAACTCCAGACTTACTGCCAAATGACCAATCGGAGTACAGACACAACGCACGAATAACGTGCTCACTTGATGACTAACGGACGTGGTTGTGTCTAATATGAATCTTCATAATTCAATACGTCATGTGTTGTAACAGACATGCTTAATGCATTCGTGTGAAATAAAGAAACGTTTTCTGAATTTTGGTGCCTGCAATTTTTTGTCGCTTTTGTGTGGACCATCATTCTCAACTGTCATCATTTTTGTTGCCACTCCTGTCTCTTAAGTCTTCAATTAACACTTGATTTAATGATAGATTTAAAGGGAATAATATTTTGACCCCCAGACAAGATGAGTGCAAAAAGAAAGAGCTATTCCATCCAGTACAATAAAGAAATTATGGAGGACTCCCGGGGCAAGAATCTTATGGCTTTCTGCAAAAAGAAGCTGGATCTCCCAATGGTCCAAAAATCGCGAGCAGAGTACGATAATCTCAATCAACAGGTGGACGTGGGAAATGCAAAGAAGTGCAAGTATGGATCAGGTCGGTAACCATTATTTCCTGAGCTGGAAGACATCATCTGTGAAGGGATTGCTGACAGGAGAGCAAAGGCTTTGGTTGTGTGCAGGGCTGATATTCACGCATTTGCCCTTGCAATGGCACCACAGTTAGAAATATCTCCAGAAGAATTCAAAGCATCACAACACTGGCTGGATGACTTCTTTCAGTGGTATGAACTGTCTCTAAGATTGACAACACTGTTCAAGCTGGAAGATACTGAAGTTATTAAATGTGCACTTGCATTCAAGTCCTTTGTTGATGGCATCGACTTTTCAAAATACCAACTCTCCAACATAATTGCTATGGATGAAACTGCAGTGTTTATGGGCCAAGGATCTCAAACGACAATTGATCAGAGGGGTGCCTCGTCAATCTATTTCCTTTACTGGTTACAAAAGTGCACGTGTTACCTGTATTTTGGCAATTCATCTGGATGGCAAGAAAGCCCCACCTCTAATCATCACTAAGGGCAAGAAAGATAACGTTGAACATGTTTCAGGCATTTATGTTCTTGAAACCGAAAAAGCCTGTGCACACAAGCAGTTATAAGGAAGTGGGTTGATTTAATGCTGCCACTTATTTTGCAAGGTGGCCAAAGAGGTCTGCTAGTCTGGGATTCAGCCAGCACTCACCACGCTGCAGACGTGAAGAACTTCCTTGCAGAGAGAAGAATAGATCAAATAATGATTCCCGCAGGAATGACTGCCTATCTCCAGACTCTTGATATTGCAATAAACAAGCCATTCAAGGACCATTGAGCATGGAAATCAATGACAGCATTGAAAATAGAATGGAGAGAAATCAGCATAGAAACTTTGTGAAGCCCAGCCTGCAAGAGGTCGTGACTTGGGTGAAGAATTCATGGGATAAAGTCACTGACAGCTGTGTTGCCAGTGCACTACGAGCAGGCTACATGGACAAGAAGTGCTCATTTAAGGAGAGCTCTATTGCTGGACATGAGAGATTGGGGCCAATGGTTCTACAGGAAATGGAATCGCAAGAAATTCAAGCCGGAATTCGGGGTTTGGAGAGTTATGACATTGTTCCAGAAGAAGATGACATGACTGTATTTGAATAAATGTAGATTTTTGTACATGAATAAATGAACAAATGTAGATTATTGTACATGAATAAATGTAGATTGTTATACATGAAAAAAATAAGACATCCCCTGAAAATAAGCCCTAATGCATCTTTTGAAGCAAAAATTAATATAAGACCTGGTCTTATTTTCTGGGAAATACGGTAGTAGAATAAAACAGCCAGTTTGTTGTGCTCACAGATTCTGTAGGTCAGGAATTTGGATAGGGAACAACAGGGATTTTGTCTGTTTCATGTCTGGGGCCTCCACTGGAAAATCCATTGTGAGGCTGGAATCACCTGGAGGCTTCTTTACTCATATCTCCTGTACCTAGACTAAAATGACTCAAAGGCTAGCCTCTACTGGGACTGCCAATAGGAGCACACACATGTCCTCTCCATGTGACTTCCGTCTCCCGCAGCATAGCGGCTGGTTCTGAGAGAGAACACCTCAGGAGGAAGGTCCACAAAGTATGTCTCCCATGTGGAAGCTTCATGGCCTTCTCAGACTAACCTCAGAGGCCCGCGGCATCACCTCCACAACAGGTTATTGGCTATAAGTGAGCCAGTGTGGCCAGCTTAGACCCAATGGCAGGGAAGTGGCATTGCAGACAAGCATGTAGGATGAAAGATACTACTGTGGCCATCTTTGGAAAATGCAACATGCTACGGGACACATCTCTTCAATAACCCAGTACCACAAAAGAGATGGAGCAATGAGGGAGGGATTATGTCTCCTGGACGTTCCCCGTGATGCTCATGGTGGTCTGGGGCAAGGTTCAGGTGTACCACTATCTGAAGCCAGCACCCGAGTCTCCAGAAGTCCCTATCTTTGACGTCTGCAGTCAGGGACTAAGCTCAGTACTGGGAACAGGGGCAGCTGCACAAATGGATTAGCTGCTTTTCAGCCTTGGACTTGGCAGTTATGCCACCAGAATATTCTACAGACAAGCTTGACAGCTTGAGGGTTTGCCTCTTTTTCAATTTGTGGGCCACCAACTAACTGTCAAAGTTACCAGGGCTCATGCCAGAGCCAGATGTTCTTAACAGATGTGCAAAGAAGGCAGCTCCCTTATTACATCTTTTTAAGTTGTCTGATGCTATAAGATGCCTTTTTTAGTCTAATTCAGGGTTGGACACCCCTGGCAAAGCAATTGTAGCCATTTCCTCTATTTCAGTCCACATGAAATAACCAGCCATGATCTCAAACCCCTTTTCTTCTTAACTAATTGGGTGGTCTTCTGCAGCTGGGCCATGAAACCAAGGGAAGTTTCAAATTGAAGAGATACATATAATTTGTTTAAGTTCTGAAATATATTCCTCCCATCCCACCCCATGCCACTATCCCTCTCCATTAATATAAGACATTCTTATTTGGCATAAGTAAGAAAGAGAGATGAAGAAGTCACCAACCATAATCCTAAGTATATTATAGTGATCTCTTTCTATTTCTACCCCATCACTTCTACCTGGGCTTCACACTTGAATGAAGGGGGAAAGTGTGATAAAGCTACCACTTAGCCACAGAATGTCACCAAATAATAAATACTAAGCCCACCCTTTTGCCCCCTTTCCTCTGACCTGGTATTTCTCCAGTTGTGTTGTCTGTGAAATGAGTGTCACCACAGAGGACCTCATCAGATCAGAAGTGGGAGGGAACTGCATACCCACAAAAGAAATGCTACTGATGAGAACAGAATTCCTCTTTCTCTATTGAGTTATGTGCATATAAACAAACTACTTTTATTATTCAACTTAAACATAAAATTTCACTGTTTAAAGTATGCATTTAACTCCATTGCCCACTAACATCCGTTAAAATGAGAAAGTGCTCTAATACATTCCCATTTGTCCTCCTCCTACCATCCCCCAACCAAAATTATAATGTATATTCAAGGTTACAAAGAGCTGAGATTGAAACCAATATGAGGTCGGACAATTAAGTTCGCGAACTCATCCTAGAAAAAGTGCTACATACTTCATTGCTGAATATCACTACGGTCCTGTTTGAAGTACTCCCTTTGGGAAGCTATGCACCGATGCCAGCACCTAGTCCACCTTCCAAGCAATTTTGGAACTCTTTTTCTGGAATGGCCATTAGAGCTGTCATCGTATTAAACTTGCTGTCCTGAATGTCATCCAAATTTCAATATTTCCTTTATCTTTGGGTAAAGAAAGAAGTCATTGGGGGCCAGATCAGGTGAGTAGAGAGGGTGTTCCAATACAGTTGTTTGTTTAGTGGCTAAAAACTCCCTCACAGACAGTGCCCTGTGAGCTGGTGCATTGTCGTGATGCAAGAGTCATGAATTCTTGGTGAAAAGTTCAGGTTGTCTAACTTTTTCACGCAGCCTTTTCAGCACTTCCAAATAGTAACCTTGGTTAACTGTTTGTCCAGTTGGTACAAATTCATAATGAATAATCCCTCTGATATCAAAAAAGGTTAGTACCATCGTTGCAACAAGTTTGTGATTGTCCGACCTCTTATGTTTAGAAGAAGAAATACTTATGAAAAGACATGAGAGTTACAATCAAATATTTGCAAGGAATTAGGCCTTTTCCACATGGTTTTGTTGAGCCCCTGGCCTGTGCCAAGCCCTGTGCTGCTGGGCTTCTATGTGAGAGAGCTGACGGAACCCACACACAACTCTCAGTAAGCCCCAAAGAGTGTACATAGCACTGAAAGTGCACATAGGCCTTAGGAGTCAGTAAGAAATAAAACACAGAAGTCACTAAATCTTGTGACTGACACGAAAACTGCTTTCCATGGTAACAAAGTGGCCCCTGAGTTTCCATGCGTTTCTTCCCTCACCGGAAACCTCCAGTCTAAAAAGATGCAATGGGTAGCCAGCCAAGGCTCTGGGCTCATCTGACTTGGTGAGTTCCTCCGGGGCTGGTGAATTCACTGAACTTCATGTCCACGGAAGTTCCACTAGAAACAGAGGCACAAGCAGCCAAATCTGCTCCTATGTGTTACTATGTGTGATGGCTAATTTTAGCTGAGTCACGGTACTCTGTCAAACATCAGTCTAAATGTTGTTGTGAAGGTAATTTTTTAGAAGCAATTAACATTTAGATTGGTAGACCTTGCGTAAAGCAGATTACCCTCCATGATGTGGGTGGGCCTCATCCAATCAGCTGAGGGCCATAAAAGAAAAGACAGAGACCCCCCAAGGAAGGAGGAATTCTGCCCCTAGACTAACCTTAGACTCAAGCTGCAACATCAACGCCAGTTCTTCCCTGGGCCTCCAGCCTGCTGGCCTTCCTGAAGATTTCGGACTTGCCTGCCCCCACAATCACATGGGCCAGTTCCTTAAAATGAATCTCTCTATATACATACACATCCTATTGGTTCTGTTTCTCTGGATTACCCTGACTGCACACTATGTCTATACACTTTGCACTGCTTACTAGCTGACTCAGGCAGATGGCAGGGACTGCACGTTGCCTGAGCAATATCCATTCTTATCTTCTCTCTTGGTATCAGAATCCTAATCTTATTTGGGGTGATAAAAGACTACATTTCCTAGTCTGCCTTTTCGCCAAGGATGGTCATGTGACTCAGTTCTGTCCAGTGACAGATGAGTAAGGATTGTTGATTGGGATTTACAGGAAAGCTACTTAAAAGGAAGAAAGGTTGCTGGCATGCACCCTTTCTTCCTTTTTCTGTTTCCCTTGTCTAGAACTCTGAACCATGGTTGGAGCTCAGAGGTCATCTTGGACTA
This sequence comes from Rhinolophus hipposideros, assembly GCF_964194185.1. Taxonomy (NCBI): domain Eukaryota; kingdom Metazoa; phylum Chordata; class Mammalia; order Chiroptera; family Rhinolophidae; genus Rhinolophus; species Rhinolophus hipposideros. The sequence goes on along the minus strand of NC_138051.1, from coordinate 66,668,804 downwards.
CGAAACCTTGTGCTAAAAATGGCAGAGCAGAAAAATACCAGCTCTGGACTGCCTACTTCCTTTTTACTAGAAGGAAAACGAAATCTCTTTTTAAATAAAAGGCACTGTAATTTTCAGTGTCTGTAAACAACAATGTGCTATATTTCCTACCTGGTCAGACAATACACAAAAGTGAAAATAGTTTAAATCAACCCTCACCAGGCCTCAAATCCAGATCAGCACTTGTGATCTAGTCTAGCCTTCCCTATAAATTGGATACTATTATTATTCCCATTTTACAGAAGATGAAACTAAGGTACAAAGAAGCTTAGTAACTTGCCAACATCACACAGTCAGTAAGTGACTGAGCCAAGATTTGAACTCAGATCTATTCAACTGTAGAGTCTGCACTGTTAACCACAGTGCCTCCCAAGGGTAAAGCTAAGAATAACACATGGAAGCTACAGGACGCATATTTCAATTCAATATAAGGAAGACCCTTCTAATAGTGGGGCCTGGTCAACAACTGCATAAACTGCATAATGAGGTAGTGAATATCCTGGCATTAAAGTATTTAACTAAAAACTGGATAACCACCCATCAAGGATGCTGGTTTATGGTTTATTTAGAGTCTATTTCCATACCAAGATCTACATACGTGTTTTGACTGAATTAAGTATTCTACACGAAGACTTTTTAAAAGAAAGGAAAGGGTAGATTTCAGGATATTGGTAATATTCTAGTTCTTAAATTTGGTGTGGGATTGAGAGTAGCCATTTTATCACTGTGCTTCATCAGTTACATATACGTTCCATCCATCTTTTAGTACATATTCAATGTTACACAAAATAAGTAAATAAATATGATATATAATTTATATTTATTATTATAATACATATAATCATACAGCATATACTCTTTTTGCCTGGTTTCTTTCACTCAGCATATTGAGATTCAGCCATGTTGTTGTATCAGAGGTCTGTTCCTTGCCACTGCTGAGTAGCATTCCATTGTATAGATGTGTCACAGTTTGTTTATTCATTCATCTGTTGATGGACATTTGGGTTTTCTCCACTTTTTGAATATTACAAATAAAGCTGCTATGAACATTCACGCATAACTTTTTGTGTAAAAATATGATTTCATTTCTCTTGAATAAAGGCCTAGGAGTAAAAAGGCTAGTTCCTATGGTAGGTGTAAGTTTAACTTTTTAAGAAACTGCCCAAGTGGTTGAATCATTTTACATTCCTACCAGTAGGGTATGGACGTTCTGTCTTTGCCAGCTTTGGTATGACCAGCCTTTATAACTTTCACTAATTAAATGGGTGCAAAGTGGTACAAAATTTTGTTTTAATTTGCATTTCCCTGATGACTAATGACGAGTATTTCTCTATGAGTTTATTGGCCATTCATATATCTTCTTTTGTGAACTATCTTTCCAGTTCTTTTGCCTTATTATGATTGAGTTGTAAGAATTCTTTGTACATCTTGAGTATAAGTACTTTTTATATGTGTGAACACTACCCAGGATGGCTCTTCACCATGTCCTGTCTGCGAATGCTAGCGTATACAAGATGGCTTCTTCATTCCTATGTCTGGAACCCAAGCTGAGAAGGCTGGAACAGCTGGAATGGACAGTTGTCTCTCTCTTTATGCCCCCTCCATTGTGGTTAGCATAGCCTTCCTCATAGCATGGTGATTTCAGAGTAGTTAGTCCTTTTACGTGGATTTACCTGTGGATTCACAAACGTTCCAGGAGACCAAGGCAGAAGCTACAAGGCCCACCCAGCGGGCTTCTTAGACTCAACTAAATGTCCAGATGCACACACCACGGTCAAGCACACTTGGTATCAGGATACAAGACAGGAAATCTGCCAGCAGGGCAGAAGCAGTGTTCCTTTTCCAGGGAAGTAGTCTATGCAGCAGTCTACGTGGACATCCAGGGTTCCCATGCAGAATGCGACCACATGACGTGTGTGTGGGATCTACCTTGGCCTGGCAGGGGGCCCCCGATACAAAAGTCAACATTTCTTTTATAAATTTTTTTTATTGGGGAACAGTGTGTTTCTCCAGGGCCCATCAGCTCCAAGTAGGTGTCCTTCAATCCAGTTGTGGAGGGTGCAACTCAGCTCCAAGTCCAGTCACCATTTTATTCAATCTTTAGTTGCAGGGGGCACAGCCCACCATCCCATGTGGGAATTGAACCGGCATCCTTGTTGTTGAGAGCTCGTGCTATAACCAGCGGAGACATCCGGCCGCCCCAAAAGCCAATATTTCTTATACCAACTACATAGGCATAGCTGCCAGGGTACCCGCAAGGACATGTTTTTTTCAAAAGTCACTGCTCTCAGGTAAGCCCAAAGCTATGGCTTTCTCTCAGATATTTTATCCTCCCAGTCCAGATACAATTTTCCACGAGGGGCCATTTTTGCCATAAGTTACTGTACCTAGTAATAGCACAGTTGACAAAGCACCTCTGTCCAGTTGCCAGGGGAAACAGAAAATGTTAACGGAAGGTAGAATTCTTAAGACAACAGAGAAAGAATTTTGTCAAATCCTTTACACACAGTGGGCTAAAGGAGGCAGGATCCTGACACAGTGACTCCCCGCCTCATCAAAGGTGCCCATGCCCTAGAGTGGGTCGGATGCAGAGATCCTGGGCATAAAACATCAAGAGTATCCTGCTCGTGATAAAATAGAATTCTTGTCCCCGAGTCCCTGACTGTCCCATTGACTGCTAAATCAACCCACACAGAATTTATAGCGAAAAAAAAATCCCCTTAACCTCTTTATATACCTCAGGTTACAACTGTAGTAAAAACTTAGTCATATCACTCTTCAGAGGAAACCAGTTAACATCTGCAGAGCAGGTAAAAGATGAAAGATATATTAATAACAGTACCAGGCATGCACTGGGGGCTGTCTCATCCTCTGGGTACTGGGCAATCACAAACCATTTAACCACTGTTTGCAAAGCATTATCTGTCCATTCCCAGTGCAAACAACCTCCACATTATAAGGGAATTCTAATCTCAAACTATCTTGTCATCTGAAACATTGCTTTTCACGACATGATATTATTCTGAGTTGTTCTTTTAAAGAATTTATGGGAATCTCATAATTTGAAAAGAACTAACTGCAAGAACCACTTAATATGTATTATGTACAGGATTTTTTCTTGTAGAAAAAAAGTATTCTAATTACAAGAGTAACACTTAGTATAGATTCATTATAAGGAAAAATTCAAACAATACATTTAAAGTAACAGTATCCCTGGCCCCATTCTCACCTAACTTTCCTCCTTGGAAATGAGCAGGATGTCCATTGAAGGTGCATCCTTCCTTCCTTTTCGCTCTACATCGATAATTAATGTTTTGAAGTACAGTTGACCCTGAACAGCATGGGTTTGAATTCTGCAGGTCCACACAGATGTGGATATTTTTCAGTAAACACAGTTGGCACTCCGTATCTGCTGATTTCACAACTGCAGAGTCAGCTAACCATGGATCAAAAATAGTATTCTCAAAGCTGAATCCAAGGGTGCAAAGGACTAACTGTAGCGTTAAAAGTTATGGGGGATTTTCCATGGCATGGTGGTCGGTGCCCTTAACCCCACATTGTTAAAGGATCAACTGTACCTCTTCTGACTCTCAGCATAATCATTATAGTGCACATCTTAGCCCTTTTGGGCTGCTATCACAGAATACCACAGACTGGGTGGTTGAAACAACAGAAATTTCTTTCTCATAGTTCTGGAGGCTGGGAGGCCAAGATCAGGTGCCAGGATGATCGGGTCTGGTGAAATTCCTCTGTCAGGCTATTTTCTCCCACAGCCTTCCCTGAATCAAGCAGAGAGAGAGAGGAGACCCCTTGTTTCTAATCCCACCACAAGGGCCCCAGTCTCATGGCCTACACTAACCCTAATTACCCCCAAAGGCCCCACCTTTTCCTAATACCATCCTCCTTAGGGAGTAGGATTTCAACACATAATTTTTTGGGGCCTTTGGGGCCTTTAGGGGTCGACAAAAACACGCAGTCCATAACAGTATACATTTCATATCCCTTAGAAAGCATCAAACATACCGAGAGCCCTTCAGAAAGTTTATCACCAGGAAATGTTAATCGTTTCAAAATTAGCTACACACATGTTGGAGGAACCAAGAACTTATTCCTTTTCCCTTGAGAAACAGGAGATGTCTATAGTATAGGAGAGGAACACGACCAGTAGCTTCACTCTATAAACATTCTTAGAATCCCCGAGCAGTTCCCCCAGCCCCACTACCCCCCTATGACAAGTCTGAAAGGAGCTGGCATTTCCAAGTGGTGCAGTTCAAGCCACAGAACATACAGAATAATGCATTCAGCTAAGTCGCCGCTGTGGGCACAGCTCCATGGTACCACCCTCTCCCCTCTGAAGTTTCCATTACCCCCGGGCTTTGATCTGGTAAACAAATCTGCCTCCAATCACGTGGCAAAGGTTGCCCTTCTCTCACTCTCCTCAACGTGCTTGGGAGAACTGAACAATTAACAAATAGAAAGGGTTCTGTGACAGTTCATTATTTTGTACCTGATTTGGGGAGACTGAAAAACGGCCCTTTCAAACAGTCTCTTTTGCCAATTTCCTCCCTTCCCTTCCCCCAGAACCTAAACTCTGGGATTCTCCCTAGGGATTTTATAGAAACCAGCCCATCTGGAACATTCTGCTGACAGAAAGTCAGTAATTGATGCCAGCCGGAGAAAGCACAACCACTGCAACTGCTTTCATTCCAGAAGTCTTGCCTCCCTTGCCGTGTGCCCTTCAGCCAGGCCTGGTTTCATTCCACTGTGTAGCCTCGAGCACTGACAGTCTCCAGAACCCAGTGCCCAGTAGGTGTTTGTCAAACGGAATTAATTGCGTTGAAGTCACTTGCTGTCTCTGAAATTCATTTGAAAGGCGTAATAAATATATATACCTCAGAGTGTGGTGGTAAAGATTGAGTGTTATTTGATCATATTATTTTGGTTTTTTAAAAAAAATGTATTGGGTTCTTACTCCCTACAAGATAAATGGGGTACAGTCTGTTGCAGGTTAAGTGTCAGAGGGGCTTTGGAGCTTACTCGATGGGTGCTATTCAGTGGGTTACTTCCTCTCTCTGAGAGTCAGGTTTTTCTTCTGTTTAATTAGGAAAATAATACCTGCTTTAGAGGCTGTTGTGAATACTAGATGAGGAGACATGTAGAGCTCATTGCACAAGCATTGTATGTAGTAAGTGGCCCATAAATGCTATCGTTGTTATGTGAATAGTCTGTACATTGCGGGCACATGACTAGCACTCAATAAATGTGTGGTGAGCGGGCAAGCAAATGAATGAACACAGCTGTATCAGTTAGGAGTGTGTTGACTACATGTGATAGAAACCCTGCTATAATGACTAAACCAAATAGATAGTTATTTTTTTCACGCAATAAGAAGTTCAGATGTAGGCAGCCCAGACCTGATGTAACTGCTCAAGGAAGTCATTGGTGGTGACCCAGGCCCTTTCTTAGCATGTGGTCCTCATCCTCAGAGTTGAAAGATGCTCTACTTCCTGTGCTCCATTCAGGAAGAACTGGGGGAGGCCTTTAGTTGCCTCTTCTATAAAATGGGAAGAGGCTGCCTCTCTTTCCATTGAACTGTCCTATGATTCACCAACCAATTCAGTATCGAATAAGCACTGCTCATCTAGGAAATGCCTTTTGTGGATAAATTGTTTCATGTCCCATAAATAAGCCCTGTGGGTCTCGATTTCACTTATACTCATTGTTCAAAATGATTAATTTTGAAAATATTTGACAACATGAAGAAACTTTTACAAAAATGTTAAGTGAAAAAAAGGCAGGCTATAATAGTTGATGTAGGCACTGACATGGAAATTTCTAAGAGACATGAAGTAAATAAAAGAAAGTCACAGACAACACTTGCAGATGATGTCATTTTAAAAAACCTTAATTATGACAAAACAAAACTGGTTGAAGTGAGGTAATGGACTCTTTCACTGTTAGTTCTATAGAATTTTAGTTTTGATTTTTTACAGCACATATATATTCATATATTACTTATCTAATAAAATTAATCTAAATTAATTATTATATCTATACAGTAAAGTAATTATATAAAATTATGTATGGAAAAGCTTCTAGAAAAATGAAAACAGATGTGTCAGGCTGATGAAATCACAGAAAAATTCCTTCTTTGTGTGATTATTATGTTACATGTGCAAAAAACAGGATTTTCCCCCATAGTTGTTCACACGATGCACAGGTAGGTTTCTATAACAAACCGAGGGGGGCATTTTCTAAAAGATAACCTTGGGTTGCTGATGAAGAGATCAGACCAGTGCAGCCTCAGTTGGGACCAAAGTTTGGCAGACATTCTCTAGAATGCTGGAAACCAAACTATTTTCGCTGAATTTGGTGAAAAAAACTGTCTCTCTAGTTTCTTGTTTTTCTTTTACTGCCAGCACTGAGAGCCAAAAACACAGGACAAGAACCAGGATGATCAGTACTTCCTCTCTCCCTGAAAGTTTGTCCACACTGGGTCACAGGGTGTTCGCTGCTTGAACTGCAACACTAAGCTGGCTATTACTGACAGGCGAGGAGGCCGGAGCCTGCAGGACCAGCCACCTAGCCCTGCCCCAACTCTGTTGTATGATTCCCAAAAAGGAGGACATTACCTGGGTCATTAACCTTGACTCCTATATAAACCTAGTCCCTCAAAGTAGCTCAAAATAAAGCAATTGTTATGAGAAGATTCCATGTTGGGCATATATATTGGTCAGGAGGTCTCAGCTGGAACATTTTTAACTAGTTCCCACTGATTGACTCATTACGTGCCAAGCACTTAGCTATCCACTTTATATGCATGATCTCAACTCATCCTCTCTGTGACCCTACAAGATAGGTAACACACACACACACACACACACACCATTTTGCAAAAAGTCTAAATGACTGACTTGCTCAAGACCAGACAGCCCATCAAATGAGAGAGCTGAAATGCAAACCCACCTATTCTGATGATTCCAAAATCCATAATTTTCACCTGTGTTCAACATTTTTCACAGACATTTGCACTTAAACAGCGTTTTAGACCTTTGGAACAAAGGAATCGTGCAAATTTGAAGAGCATTTCTTTGTTATGGGAGAAAAAACAAGTTCTCTGAACACTTTCAATGCTGCAAACAGATTCCTTAAAATAGTAACCAGACTTAGTTCTACTCAAGTGCACACAACACAGCCTTTAGGCAACTGGGTGTGTTTTCCCCAAGCAATATATTACCTGAGCCACAGTAGCCTGTAATGTATGGCTTTAATATATTACTAGGGAAAATGTTCTAATGATTTACTGGGGTGCACATCATTGGTGTTACGAGGCGGCATTAATCAAAAGTATGTAGTTAACCTCTGAAAACCATTAGGTAAATCCCAAGCTCTGCGTTTAATGTATTCACCTTGGACCACAGTCTGGAAGGAATGAAAAGATCTCATTGCCTTTGCTTCAAAGCTGCCTGCCCATTAGTAAAACTAATGTGTGAGAGTGTGTGTGCGAGTGTGTGTGTGTGTGTATGTGTGTGTGTATTTGAAATTTTTTACGTGCATTTTGAGATGAACAATCATTAAAAGGTCTCTTGACCTTGAACAACTGACCATGTGTCTCTCTAAAGGAAGAAAGGCCAGTCCCCTAGTTATACTTTCTGAGGAGGCAGGCCTGCCCTACGTTAGTTGGCAACCATAAGAACCAAAATATAAAACCAGAAGTCATTCAATTTTTAAAAATAGATTGATATCACTTATCAGAATGATAGCTTACGAATACAACGATGCTGAAAAGCAATCTCTGATGAAGGAAGTTGTAGAATGGGACGACACGAACAGCAGAGTAAAAACTGGATCAAGTGTACATGCTCTGTTTCTTCTCTGGGAACACTGTCTCCTTATAGACAATCCCCTGCTAAAAACAAAACAAAACACAGTCTGTTTACTTTTTTTGAAATGGAGAGTGGCCTGGCAGAGCTGTCAGTGCTGACAAGAAGAAGGGGCCCCAGGATAAAAACCAAATGCTGGTGTTCATTTCTGCATTTTATTTTCTCAGTTGGCACAACATAAGAATGCTTACATTTCTTTGCAATTTAAAGGGTGCTCTTACCACTACAAATTGATCAACCAAAATAAAAGGGATAGTCACTAGAGCTGAGGTACCACTTGTGGATTTCCTCAGGGAACCTAAGGATCCCTTTGATGGAGATGTCAAGACAGTGTCTCCAAAGCTCCAAGGAGCCCATATTTCCTGACCTCGTTCATGCTGCTGCAGGCCTGTGTGTGCCCGAGCAAGCCATCACACCCCATGCCCTGAGAATAACATGGCAAAGGAGGGAGCGTGGGTGGCCAAGTGGGAGGGGTTGTCTACGAGAGAGACCGTAGACAATATCCTTTCCAGGGAAATACCTTCGATAAAGAAGGAAAAAGAAAGAAAAGAGGTCAAATAATTGCAAGCCTGGGCAGCATTTCACATCTGATAGACAAGGAGTCCCTGCTCTCATGAAGCTAAGTGGGTGAGCAGGTTTAATTAAATAAAAACATGAATAAAATGTTAATTATCAGACACCCTGCAGCCTTTGTGCTAATCACCATTTCCTTCAAAAGACTCCCCAGATTGCATCGGGAAGTGACGCTTTCCAAGAGCTTTGCAGAGTCTTGCTAGCCTCCTTCATCCTTCTGCTTGAACAACCTTATCTTTATTTACAACTTATTTCACCAGTTTACATTCTTCAAGAGCAGAAGTTCCACCTGACCTTAGAGAGCGCCACTCACCAGTGGAGTGTCCCTATTCTGAACTGATCACCTTGTGCTCTAAGGAAACCTACTTCAGAAAACAGGTTACTAACTAGATGCTTTGGAACTTAATACATCATTAAAAAAAAAAAACTACAAGTAATTTCATAAAGTGTTGGTGGATGTTTAAAATGAGACTTTATTAAAGTGGCAGTGTACCTGCCATCAATAGTTCTACACATGTTTCTTTTGTTGCACACAAATAGTCCTATTAATTTTTACTTCTAGATACCTACCTACTGGTAGCATGATCACTAAGAAACATACTTACGTCCTGGACAAAGTAACATTTAATACATAGTCTGTGACTCTTGAAGAGGTTGTATATTTTCCCTTCCTTTTCATTTGTACTAAACTCTCTAAGGACATTTTCAGCTGCTCCAGAAATCATTTATTTGGTTGTTTATTTACCCAAATGCACTCTCGGAGCAGAAAATATCTATGTCGGGTGGGGGAGAAGGGTGTTCAATATCTTCTTTTACAAAGCAATTTCCCAATTCTCCCTGTTACATTGATTGAACAGAACTGACTCATGGGGAGGTAAACCAGAAGAAAATCTTTAATCTTGTTCAAGCCCCATTCAAGTCCATTGTCTGAGACAAATTGGTCCTTGACCCCTGGATGAAATCTCAAGTGGACCCACAGCTTTATCCACTCACTCCTACATAATAAGCAGTATTAAAACCACATTATTGATTATTACATTATTAATTCTTAGATGATAAGTAAAATCATAATATAGGCAGACGCCACAGCTATCCACTTATTCCTACTTAACTAAAGATCCTCTGATCACTTACAATCACAAAATCAATCACAAAAATTGAAATGCTCAGGCTTATAGTAAGAATTCTGAACTATTATACATTTAAAATTGAACCTTCTCCCCTCTCACAGATCTGTGTTCTGCAGCAGGAAGAGCTGCAGCGAGGAAGATTCTTCTGTTTCTTTGCTTCTCCTCCTTCTGCTCTCCCCAACTCACTAAACTACCTCAGGCTCCCGAAAGGTTGTAAGGTGGGGGAGGGAGAAAGCAAAGGGTCTTACTTGACTGACAGCAATATCACCTGGGGTTGAGTTCCTCTGGCTGGATAGCTATCTTAAGCTGATGCTCCCTAAATTGGGTGAAGGGTTAAAGCTGACCACTATTCTTACGGTACATTTCTGGATTCTTCAGGCATCATAGTAGGGACATTAGACTATAATTCTCTTAACTTGTGTAATGTATTTCCTTCTGGTTGGTTTTTTTCCTTTCTTCCCTCAGCCCCAGTGACTCAACTCCTGGTTGGGGTCACATCACCGGCTAGGTAATCCTCCTAGGAAGATGTGAAATGTCTCCATCAGGGCTCTTAACCACACTGCCCCCTGCTGGGCGCAGCACAAAAGCTCACGTACCCTGTACCTCTCCGGACCCGGATACACTTCCCTGTACCAGAAGGGTATCTTGTTCCCAGTGAAAAACAGTTGACTGTGCTCTCTCTTAGGGCAATAGCCGTGACATATCCCCTTTAGACAAGACAACAGTCCAATGAGCTCCCCAAACTCCTGGGACACAACAAGCTCTCATGGCAGGCCCCTTGCAACAGCTTGCACCGGGCCCCATCAAACACCATCGCTCTATTACCAGCTTTTTTCAAAAAATTCTCTCTAATATCCAGCATTAGGCTTTTATATCTTTGAGGGATGCATTGGGATTCAGGTTACCACCATACCCTTTGTAGGTCCCCTTTTAGTGGTGTAGCACCTCACTTTAGAATGGAGGTCTACTTACCACCGATTATCTAGCCTTGTATTGGGGAAAAGAGTTCATTTTATCTACTTGTTATGGAAGCGACTTGGTCTCCTAGACATATGGCAGTGTAGCTGCCATACCAAACCTGCGTCTCAGAATGCCTTGCTATACTGCCTGCACCTAGAGGGTTGAATGTTGGGAGTCCCTCGAACCAAAGGAAACAAGATGAAATCACAGCAAAACCCATTTTCTTTGGGAACAAGATTCACTTTCTTGACCTTTCTAAACACTTTCCAAAAGATAGCCCTGAATTGTCTTGAGAGGCTCACAAATGTAACATCCACACAAGCAACCCCTATCCAAGGGGCTCGCCCCTGAAACAGACACATAAAGAGGCTCCCCCCGCTGCTTCTCTCTTAGGCTTCCGCCAGTCAGGTTTAATGACTTATTTTTGTAGAACTGCTCTGTACCAATTAAAAGTGCCAGCCAATATCCTGAGACAATCTTGGCCAATGAGTGCCAGTCATTAGAGTTTAACTTTTATGGAAAGAAGACCTCTGAGGCCAGGTGAGCTTTAATTGCACCTCTTTTGTTAGTGCGGAGTTCCGTGTTATTATAAGAAAGCATTAGTCTCATACCTTGTTTATACTAGAGAAGAATGAATGGGGCAAAATTGCTCCTTTCCCCTTTCCAAATCACCCTTTTCTTAATAGGTTAAACCTAACTTCTTATAAAACCTTAACAATGAAACATCATGCTTGAAAGAAAGTCTCAGGTTCTTGGCACCAAGCATTGCCAACACTTCATGGTAAGATTTTCCTCTTAGCTAGCTGTTCTTTTCCTTTCAGCAGGAATGCTTTCTGGTTTTTATAGCCAGCCGGGATGAGAGAAGCAAAACAGCAAGAGGTATTCATGTAGTCATGTTACATTAAATTTCTCTAACATACAGATCCATTAGAATTTTCTTTCTTACTTATACAATACTATTGTGTATACATTAGGATTTCAGTCCTCTAAAGCAGGCCTGCTCACAAGAAATAGGAGATTAAAAGAACTGATGTCTCTATAGAAAGAGAAATAACATGTCAATTGTGTTTATTTGTTGGGTTACATGATTTATGCTTTCTCATGTGAAGATGGAACAGAGAAAAGAGGACACGTGACATTGTTTGGATAATCCCCAAAGAAAGATGGAGTTCCTCCTTCAGGAAAAGGGTTGCCTTTCATTTAAAATATAAATGGTACTGACAGCTTATGGGGAAGAGAAAGATTTCTTATGTTCTAAGAAATGAATTCAAGATGCACCTAATTTAGTCTCCAGAGAAGGAGGATACTTAGCATTCTAAAGGGAAAAGAAAAAAAAAAAAAAACAGGGAGATTAAGGAAAAATCCCATAAAAACGGAATTTCAGGGCCTTTTCATGAAACCTTATGCTCATAGAGATGGGAAAAGAATCAATGCAATTTGAATTTAAAGCACACATTTAAAATTCTTTAGTTGCCCCCAAAACACATTTTAACCCCACTCTTCTTAATTAGTTTTCCATTCTATGTAGATGATGAAATCAAATGAAACAAAAATGCTGAGCAAAGACTTTAGAAAACTCTAACATGAAAAAGAATATACGTTGATAAAGTTTCTAAATAGATATTTTCTTTTACCTATTTGATCCTTTATTGGAAAAATAGGTGGCAAAGAGGTGCTAATTCAAGCTGTGTTTTTATAATTCATGATTTCCCAAGGCTCCAAACTGGCACAACTATCATTAATAATATCAAAACACTTTTGTGTATTAAAGGATGATGCACGGCCTTGTGCTAGGGTGTTATGTTTATTTTTTCTTTAAAAATCATCCTCACTGCTTCACAGGAAGTTACATTATAACAGAGAAAATCCAGATGTGAATGTGTAGCAAGAAAAAGGAGAACCAACTAAAAATAAAACTATGGTTTATTGATTGTGCTTCAGAAAAGAAAAATCACAACACACACTCGTACACACACACACACACACTTTTCATTATTAATTAGGGTTACTGCAATAAACATGCATTGAAAGTAAAGATACAATGATGTACCTTCTAGAAATCGATTAAGGGGCAACTTATGCCATCTTTAGCACTTGGAGAATGGGAACCATATCCCGTCATCCCTACATGAGCCCTTCAGTGGATGGTCTCCCTGTCCTACCCCAAAGGGCTGCAATGCACTCACAGAATGAGGCTATCAATTCATTGTGAAGCACATGTCCCTTTTGTTATTGGGAAGTTTAACATCCCTGAAACTTGCAAGCAACTTTATCTTACAAGCAAGAACTTTGTTTACAACATTTAATAGCAAAGGAGCCTTAGGTTAATGCTAAGAACCAAATTATTAACTTTTTAAAAATTATCCTCCCGAAGGAGGAGATTCTTATTAAAAGAGGATTTCAAAGTCACTTTAGAACTGTACCTCTGGGTGTTAGTTTTCAGGCATCATAAAGCATTTGTATTCAGCTGCTTTTTGATCCAAGTAAAACACTTCTAAAGATAAGTGAGGTTTGTTTCCTGAGTTAAGGATATCTTTAAGTGACAGATGCGGGACAATAAAAGGCCTTTTTTTCCAGGAGCATATAAACTGGAACAAGGACAAACAAATTTCAAGACTGTTGAGAGATTGAGAAACCTAACAGGACACCTCACATTTAACACATTCTCAATGGACTTTAGACTTCCTGGCTGTTCCTGAACTATTTCCCATGAAGCAAGGCATCATATATCACTGTCAAAACACACTCTGGCTGATAGTAGTTTCCACAACACTCGGACAAGCCCTCAACAACTCCGTATACATGAGAGCCAGCCTGTGGAAGAGGAGGCAGTTTTAACTTGTGTGAATGAACTATTGTCAGCTCTGCATATGCATTCATTCATTCACTTGTTCATTCAAGAAACATTTGAGGTCTGTCTCTTCTGCTAACGGGTCCCTATCCGACCTAACCATCAGAGTCACCTGGGCCCTCCCACCAGCTATTGGGATGACAGATGTGGAGTGGGGCCTCTTAGTTTTTAAATGGTCAGATTTGCAACTATTCCTGTAGTATGTTAGGATACCACTGATAAAAGGAGGCTTACACACAAAAGGAGACCATCTCTCCAAATTCTTGAGCCACCTTTCCATGCCAACAACCGATTCTGTTCCTTTCTTCTTACTGAGTTCCAGAGCCTTTCTAAGCGAGTACCAGTAGTGGAAAGATTGGCGGTAGAGAGGGGAGAGTGAAGCAAAGAGGAGAAAGTTAGAAAATGAAGGTGTGGCTACCTCTCCCTCACCATTTTATTGCTTCTCCAATTCCAGCTTCCAGTAATGGTAAAGTATTTATAACAGACGGACACTCCTGCCAGTAACAAACTCTGGACAAAATTTAAAAACCAGTCATTTGAAGGCCCTGGAGAGGGCCCAGAAGCAGACAAGAACAAGAGAATATTCAGACGGTGAAAGAAGGAAAACACACTTGTTGAGATCCACCTTGATCCGGGACCCTTCCCAATGTCCACGGGCCTGGAGGATGCACTTAAGCAAAGGGGTTCGTTCTCCTGCTGGGCTCGAGTGTCAGAATCAGAATTCAGGGCAGTCTTGCTGGGTCAGTGTCAGAATCAGAATTCAGAGCTCTCAGCAGGGCTGGAAATTGAGCAGGGACATTCCACAGAGAAGGGAGCCCCATATGGGGAGAGGCCTAATATTTGCATACAAATTTTCACATTCTCAGCTGACTCCAACCTACACACATCGCACACGTTGGGGATGAGAATCCAAGGAACCCAGTAGCAAGCAATAGCTGAAAGCCCGAAAACACTGAGTAGAGATGTCAACAGTTGCCTTATACTGGAAAGACAGAGTTTAGGATTCACGTCCCTCCTTTAGAGGGGCTTGGTAAACAATTTGAACATTCCACTGAAATCTTAGAAAGGCCATAGCTTAGGAATCAGAACCACATCCGAAGGCTAAGGGCTAGGCTTTTTAATGCTTATCCTATGAAGATTCTACTAGATCCTTATAAACTTCTACCTAAATTACCCAAGACTTACTCAAACCTGAAGAGATTTTTATATCCAATCCCATTTTTTAAAGAATTCAGGCTACTTCTACTTGTACCAGTCCTTGCAAGGCTCATATTGCTAACTAATAAAACTAATGGGAAATGCTCCTGATTCGTTTGAGACCTCACAGAAATCAGTAGAATTATGATTCTCAGATATATTATATTCCTACTCAAATACTATCTTGTCCTCCATTCCTCCGACGAGTACATATTGTAGGGCTGAGGATATGCATGCAGCCTTCTTTAATAACCAGGAGTTAAGGAGAACTGGTGTTTGCTTGCTTCACAGGCAAAAATCGTAGGACTTGAGGACTTATGGAATTGCCCTTACATTTTTCTCAATGTCCAAACAAATGATCGTAATGATTCAATTTTTCCATGAGAATCCACTCTAGTACAACAGGCAGATAATTTATTGCTATGGTCTTCTGATATAAGTTGTTCACAGGAAGACTTCAGATGTCTCTTAATATGATTGGCAGAAAAGGAACATAAAGTGTCTAGAGAAAAGTTACAACTCTATATAATTTGTCTACATAATTGAAATTTTGTGACTACATAATCTCAAAATAACTATAAAATTTGAAACTCCATCATTGGTCATGATTGGTCTACAGGCAGACACTCTCTGTCCTCCTTCAAAATAAAAAAATATTCCATTACATGCAAGGCTCCCAACTCAAGGACAACTGAAGGGTTTTCAGGGTTGTCCTTATAAGAGCTTACTGAGACAAGATGCCCGAGCCCTTCCCTTGGGAAGCTAAGGTACAAGTTTTCCACAGCAACACTACACTTTGCATATCCCTAACTTTGCCAAACCCTTTTCTCTCACTGTTCCAGAAAGACAAGGCTGCCTCATAGGAGTGTTAATTCAGCAGAGAGGTTCCCACCAGAAGGTTGTCACCTTTCTGAACACGGCTCTTGATCTGGTAGCTACAACATACCCTCCACGCCTGCATATGGGGGCAGCAGTGGCTAACTGATCAACACTTCTGCTCTCAGCTGCTTAGTGCACTAACTGCCTTCCCCATGCTGTGCAATCTCTGATGCTTCTGGGCAACACTCAGCTTTTCTATGGCAGCTGCCGCACAGATTATGAAATCCTTCTACTGTCCACTTTGCAAAGCACAGCTTAACAACATTCACATTGTAATCCCACCACTTACTTCCCCTTCTAGATGAAGAGAAATCCATGCCTGCATAGTGGTACCTTGGGGATTAAGAATGCTTAGAGCCTACTAAAGCTAAACATATGCGTACCCCATTACCCAGAAACATACCCAAGAGGATGAATGCATCTGTCCACCAGAATATACAATAACATGCATAGCATCATAACAAAGAGTGGCAACAACCCAAATGTTCATCAACAGTACAGTGAATAAATTAATTGTGGAATATTTATATAGTGGACTACCACATGGTAATAAAAAAATAACAAACGATTGATATATACAAAAACATGTATGAATCTCACAGACACTGCACTGCACAAAAGAAGGCAAAAAGACTGTGTATTGTATGATTCCATTTAGGTGAAATTCAAGAAGAAACAAAACTAACTGTTTTGTTAGTGACACAAGTCAGAATGGTGGTTACCCCTGGACAAGGAGGGCTGTGTTTTGACTGGGAAGGGGGCACAAAGGAACCTTCTGAGCTGTTAAGAAATGTTCTATTTCTACCTGGGAGGTATTTACACCCGTACACGAGTACCCATACATGAAAATTCATTGAGCTCTTCACAATTAGTACTTTTCTGGAGAAAATATACACTTCAGTAAAAACTACACACAAGAATACCCAGGTCAAATCTTAGTCAATCCTGATTTAATACTATTTTCAGATGGGCCTGTCCTTAAAAATGACAAAGGCATTTCCTTTGTAAGATACAGTCACCACTGCACATGCAGCTACCAAAGCTGTTCCTTTGCCTCATGTTCAGTCTACTCAAGTGGATGAACTAATCGCTCTGACTTGACTTTGCACTCTGGGAAAAAAAAAAAAAAAGAAATGGTAAACATTAAACAGATAGTAGACATGAATTTGGAATTGTTCATAACTTTGAGATGCTATGGAAACAAAGGGAATTTTTAACTTCTTAAAGTATCCTGATCAAAAATGCTAAAGATATTGATTCACTCAAAGCTATTCAATATTGAAAAATACCTACCTGTTAAGGTAGACACTCATAGACAATACATTATCCCAGAAATCAATGAATGTCCTTGCTAACTCATATGCTAACAAGCAGCTTTTATTACCCCAACTGTGAGTTCCACTAAATTAACACCTATCCCCAATGAACATAGCAGAAAAATTGGCTCAATTTAGACTGGCTATAATGGGCTCCTAACCATCTATCCAACTTTTCAAAAAATAATATTGACAGCTACAGGGACATTTTCTCCATAAAGATGGGTTCTGACCATGGATCCTGATAGCTGCTCAAGAGTATGACGATCCATCCAATTGCTGCTAATTAAACTGCCCCATGATGTTTTACATCATGAAAGAAACAAATTAAGTTCCACAGTAGATAAATACGTAAAAATGGGAAAAAAATTTCAAAATTTGACCAGGAAGTGGGTAGGATCATGTTTTACTTATACTAATATAACCCAGGTAAATGTGAGAAGGCAAGACAAAATACAGAATCTCCTTCTTAAGGCCCTCTGAACATTTACAAACGGATTTTATACAACCACCCACTATAAATACAGACCATCAGTAGTCTGTCAGTTTTCAGAGTGGATAAAACCCATTTGCTGATGAAAGCTACAGATGTTACAGAAGGAAAATATTGCTAGGCTTTGTGTTCCCAACACAGGAATTCCCACTTTCCTATCCAGTGACTGTTTCAGTCGTATAGGAACTCTGCCAGGTTTGTCTCCTAACGGAGGAACTTCACTCTCCACTCAGCAAAGGTAGAAAGAACATGCTAACCTATCCCAGTGGGGTTGGCACACTACAGCCCATGGGACAAATCTGGCCTGCAGACTGTTTTCATATGATCCACAAGCTAAAATCTTACACATTTTAAAAGTTTATGAAGAAACGGGGTGGATATGGAATATGTGACAGAAACCATATGTGGCCTGCAAAGCCTATATGATATTTACTATCTGGTCCTTTACTGAGAAAATTCGCTGACTCCAATTCTAAACTATCAAAAATCCTTACTTAATCTGCCTTCACCGAATGTTCTGTCACTCATGTTAATAGCCATACAATCACCTCCTCAGAGCTCATCTGGCTTTTCTCCCTGGGACATCATTACAGGATGTTCTATGTGACTGGGAACTACTCCACCAATCACTATATTTTGCAGCATGCAGATCTAGCTAAATACTGTCAGAAGCTAATCTAGTACGCTGTCTTATGTCCGACATGCACAAGTCACATGTCCAATGCAGACATCATCCAAACCTTCATGTGCGTTCTAGCTCAGTGACCAGCTTCACTAGAAAAGGTATATGTGTGTGTTAAATTGTAAAAAGGGCCACGAAGTCTTCCCAACCAGATGCATGCTCCTTTGCATTTGATTGCAGATCTTTCCATCAAGAGATGAAGTCTATTTCTCTGTTCTTTGAGTCTGGGCTTGGCTATGTGACTTGCTTTGGCCAACAAGGCATGAACAGTATGACATAAACAGGCCTGAAAACTGCTTGCACATTGGAGCTTGTCATCTCTTGCTGCTCTTAGGAACCCTCAACCAATATGTGAATGAGCTTGAACTAGCCTGTTAGATGGTGAGACACACGCATGGTCATTACCTCCATTGCTAGGCCTACAGCCAGCAACCACAGGACATGTGAATGAGGCCATCAACGACCAATTGGCTATAAATGCATGTGTAAGGCCAGACAACAGCATGTGAAGCAGAGCAGAGTGGTCCCAGCTGAGCCTGGCCAAACTGCTCATCCAGAATCAGGAATAAATCAATGGCTGGTCTGAGTCACCTCGTTTTGGGGTGCTTTGTTTTACAAGTTGAGGCTAATCAAAGAAGCCTCCAGAAGCAGATGGCTTCAAGGCACAGCTTATTAGAGACCTTCAGATCAAGCAGACAACTTCAGAAGTACAAATTTTACCCAAGACAATAAAACAAACACAGAACATTTTGCTATGCCCAAACGGACTGACTTCCTTGTAAGATTGTTAATGTGGACCAATGGGCTCTTCTTTCCTTCTATGTGTTTTTTATGGCTCTACTTCTTCATTTTTTTCCCTCTCCCTTTTCTGAACCAAAATACATTTCCTCTACCTTGTTTCTAAGAATGAGTCAGACCATAGCCTCATCTGCTAGCTGACTTTTTAAAAAATTATTTTTTTATTTTTTTATTGGGGAATATTCAGAAACAGTATGTTTCTCCCGGGCCCATCAGCTCCAAGTCGTTGTCCTTCACTCTAGTTGTGGAGGGCGCAGCTCAGC
Source organism: Rhinolophus hipposideros (assembly GCF_964194185.1). NCBI lineage: Eukaryota > Metazoa > Chordata > Mammalia > Chiroptera > Rhinolophidae > Rhinolophus > Rhinolophus hipposideros. The sequence goes on along the minus strand of NC_138051.1, from coordinate 66,649,740 downwards.
TCCAAGTCCAGTAGCCGTTTTTAATCTTATTTGCAGGGGGCACAACCTCCCATCCCATGCGGGAATTGAACCGACAACCCTGTTGTTGAGAGCTCGCACTCTAACCAACTGAGCCATCCGGCTGCCCCTGATAGCTGACTTCTTGATGAAACTGTTATGCATTTCCAACTCCAGGGGTCATTCAAAACATAGGAATACCTCTTCTTAATACTAGTAAACAACCCCATCAAGGATATGACCTGAACATTTCCTTTATACGATAGTACATACAACAAATCTCTCTAGACCCAGGTACTCAGGCTGCTTGTTCTAATTATATAAAATTGCACACAGCCAGTATTTTATCCAGAGAGAAAAATCAACCCAATCACCTTTGGAAATAATTCTGGGTGTCTATGGTACTGTCATGATCCACGAAACTATTGAGGAATAAGACCAAAGGAAATACAAATAGTTATCAAGCTTACCAAGAAATCCCCATATGACTATCCCCATGGTAGAAATGCCTCCTACATTACAACTTAATACTTACTCCTAATGTAACGCCTTGTGAAAAAGAAAAAAGAGAAATGTCTTTGTTCAGGAAAAGTAGGCTACAAAATGTCAACTGAAATAGCTATCATTGGTTGTCATAATAACTCAGGGAAAAAGACATACACTTTGAACTCTTTATATCTAGATCATATCAATTGTGCAGCACCAGGCCTATTCTTTACCGGTGACCCCTACGTATACCAAGAACTATTCCTGTGCCTCTGTACTAGCTCCTTTGAAGATTTTAAATGCTGTTCAGTCTCATCATAGGTTGCTTCAGAGGTCTCACAGGAGTGAACTCCCAGGAGAAGTTAGAGCAGTCTACTGTTTTGCTTGAGGGTTTTTACCTTGGTTAGGGGTCGCTGAATTTAAGAGATGTATCAGTAACTTATCCCTCATGATGGATAAAATCATAAATTAAACCATTCACACTATAAAGGCCTAGCAAGAGCTTTGATTTGCTTGTTCTCTTGGTAATTAATGGACATCACATAGCTTTACAATATTTATATGCCTCACAAGTGGACATCTGCATTCTGGCTAATTTTTCCTATTGTTTCTAGGTAAACACTTCAGTAGAAAATGAAAAAATAGCTTTAAAAAATCCAGACATGGGCTGATTAATCTCAAAGGTTTGACAGTCTGAGACTTGGAATCTATTCTCCAGGCATGGGCTAGGTCAAATAAAAAACTGACTTCCTGAAATTACCTCAACTATACTAATGGGATTTCTCACTATAAAAATTCTGTTGTTCTCTAATGCATCTTTAAGAGAGCTTTCAAAACTACTGTGCAACTGGTATTTGATGACCAAATGATGATTCTATACTAGGAAGAGACAGAATTCCTTGCAGGCAACTTTCTGCAGGAGACGCAGATGACCAAAAGGGGGAATGACAAACACTGATGTGGCTGCCCAGTCTGGCTCATAAGTATCCGTACCACACTATACGAGGCCCAATGTTCTTCAAGTTAATGTTTGTTATACTTATGGAGGTATAGTAGAAAAGAATACTTCCGGGGAGTGGGGGTGTTTCTCAATAACATCACAGATATCCTAAGGATTCTACTCTCCATTACTGTTCAAGTTATTCATCTATAAGGAAATGATAACATCAGGGTATTTTTTTAAAGTTTTGAAAATGTTTTTTAATATTTAAAAAAATGTATCAACTATAGAATTATTCTTGGATGGGCGGTAATCCACTATGAACTAAGAAATGCTATTTTACAGAAAAATGTTTTGAGGTTTTAATAGAAAAACTATAAAACTGATCTAAATATGTTTAGCATTTAAAAATAAAAATTATTGAGACCAGAAATATGCCAATAATAAAAAAAATATACTGAAGTAATCATCTTCTGAAAATGAAAGCGTTTATTCAAGAGCCTATTAATGTGCAAATTTATTTTAGGATTTCTCTCAAAGGAACATTTGGAATACTTGCCGGTGTGAAGGCACGTAAGCCCAGCAGGAGTAACAGCCTTGATCGTGATAGAGTCCACACCTCTTCTCAGCACCATGTCTTATAAACAGTTCACTCCAGAAGGTAGAAATTATAAAATAAAATAAAAATACTTTTACAGCTTATAATATCAAGAATGCCATTAATTTACATAGTTTTGTACCAAAAGGATTGCGGTGGTCAGTGGAGGAATATATATAGGAGTAATCCTGGCCAGAAATAATCCTATAAAACAAAATAATGATGGGCAGACACCAATTTTTTTTTTTTAAAGAAGAGTTCAAGTGCACAAGGAATGGAATAAATGAAAGATTATACTTCTACCCTAAAATTAGAAAATGCAGGTTTTCTTTTTATGGTTAGAGGTAAAAAAACTACCAGCACCTTTAAATAAAAAATGCTTCTGCTAAAATTAAGAAACATCTTTCCCAAACAGAAAAGGCTCCAAAAATCAGAAACCACGGGGGGTAATGTTTAAAACAAAGCAGCATTTAAAAATGTTGTCCCAGCTTTCACTCTGTCCAGAGACCTGTCCATGAACATCAAAACCAAATTATAATCCACAGAACAGCACTTTTCTTCTACTTGTTTAAGGGGAACTACGAAAAGCAGACCTATCTACAAGGCCTTGACAAAGAGAAATAGGGTCTAAAGTGAAACCTGAAGCATTTCAGTAACCAAATAACTGAGAGAAGGCTGAGGAGCTGCGGCACAAAGGAAACCTGGAGAAGGCTGACACATTTAGGACTTTCCATAGGTCCTTGCAACTTCCATCTTCAGTGAGAAGCAATCCTCAAACTTTTCCTAAGTTCCCCAGGCCATGGGCCCTACTAAAAGTGTAAGGAATTCCACATTGCTCTTCAGTAATTTTCAACCTTGAGTGCACATGAAAATCATCTAGGAAGGCCTTTTTTCTTTTTTAATACCAATGCCTGGGCCCAACCCCAGATCAATAAACCCAACCGAGTATGGAAGCCAAGCAATTAAAGGCTCCCAGAGGTTCTAAAGTGACGCCAGGGCTGAGACTCCCTATGGAACCCAGAAATATGCTGAGAAAAGTCAGGAATGACTATACTTACTGTTTGTTTCAACTGCAGTTGTGACAGAAAAAAAACTTCAGGGAGATACTTTTTTTTTTTTTTGCGAAAGCAAGGCTGCCCTTCTCATGTGCTTATACCTCTAGTGGAAGATGCTTAAATCCCTCAAGATAATGACACCCACCATTTACTAAGCAATTTTCTGGTACCAGGCTCTGGGCTGGGTACCACCCCCAACTTGACTGTTAATCACTATTATCCTGCAAACTAAATGAAGGAGAGGTGTATTTGCTCTTATCACAGAGCAAGTAGGTGAAAAAACTGGAGTGAGAACTTAACATGTGTCTGATTACAAAGCCATGCTTTTTTTCATTTTATGTATTTATGCTTTCAAAGGTAATTCAGTCACATGTTTCACAGTTTTATAACGTATGAAGCTTTGTAAGATATAATAAAAAATGAACCTTCCTCAATTATGTTCCTGTCACAACTGTAGTTCAAATACGTAATAGCTACAGTCATCCTTGGCTCCTACCACTTAGCCTCTCTATCACTTAGCCACGCAACCCATCTCCCTAGAGACAAATTTAGCAGTTTCTTGTTTATCCTTCCGAAGATATTTAATGCATACATAAGCAAATGTGTGTATGTAAGTATATGTGTATGCACATACCATATATTTGGATTCCTCTCCACTTCCGTTTTAAACAGTGGTAGCATAATTCACACACTATTTTGCACATGGCTTTCTTCCCTTTAACAATATAGCTAGGAGATAATTCCACATCGACACATAAACATTTTTAGATTCTTTTTGTACCGTAGAGTATTCCACTGTACTGATATATTATCACTTTTAAAAATCAGTCCCTTAGTGATGGTCATTAGCTTGCTTCCAATTATTTACTGTCATAAAAAATTTGGAATGAATAACCCTGAGCAACGTAATTTCATAGCTATGTACAGATAATTACAGATAAATTCTTAGATATCAAAAGTCATACCCTTTCCCCTAGTCCATGCTGCCTCAGGATTCTAAGAAATAACTCACAGTCAGACTCATGATGATTTACATTTAAAATACTTTATTTAAACATTTTACCTAAATACCCAAATTATGCTTTTCATTTTAATAAAGAATTAGAAATCATTTTTCAGAATATGCTCCAAGAACAAAAGAGTCTGAGATATCGTTTTATACCAGAGAAAAATGACCTCAAAACCAGTGGCACCAATACCATACTGGCTCTCACTTCCCGTTCAGAAGGTATCTGTTCCTGAGGACTCTGGGTCCCCCTGGATGCTGCTGATGCTTGGAGACTGGGAGCCGTCCTCCAGGTTCACTGCGGGTAACGTCACAGACATTTTGGCAGGTGATGCCTGAGAAGTGAAGAGTGGTACTGTTTTACCACCTATGAAAAGGAGAAACTTGTTCAGTGAAACAAATGTATTCCTGAGTATTTATGTGCTTTAAACTTTACTAAATAATACACGGGATTAAAACAAGGATTGCATGTGAGGTCATTTCTTTTCTCAAGGTGCTCAGAGCTTGTCAGAGATAAAATACACCCTTCCTCTTTTCCACTCCCACCCCTAGACAGTTAGGGACAACATTTAAAATGTATATATTATGATCTGAAAGTTTATGTCCACTCAGAATTTATATGCTGAAATCCTAATGCCTGGTGTGATGGTATGAGGAGGTGGGGATCTCTGGAAGGTGCCACGGTCATGAACGCAGAGCCCTCACAAAAGGGATTAGTGCCTTATAAGAGAGGCCCTCACCCCTGCCATCATGTGAGAACACAATGAGAAGGTGCTGGCTGTGAACCCAGGAAGGGCACCCTGATCTTGGACTTCTAGCCTCCAGAACTGCGAGGTATAAATTCCTGTAATATTTTATTATAGCAGCCTGAGTGGACTGAAACAGTATACAAGTACCAAAAGTTGTGGCACAGATACATGCTAGGTAAGAGCGAGTAGAGGACGTAGTGTGGGATGAAGAATTCAATGATACTCTTAAAACCCAGAGCGGGCCACATATATATACCTATCTGCATCTACCCTAATTCATTCCTCTAAGTTTAAAGTATTGCCTGACAATATAAAGAATGCCAACTTGGTATTGTTTAAGACCACAAATATCCTCATTTCAAATTTCATGGACTTACCGTATACACATAAGCATCTTAAAAACAAATTATTGTAAACAATCTTAAAGACATCTCTGAGTCAAGGGTCATAGTATTTTTTCTAAAACTCTTTTATATTTTTAAAGTAGTTTCCCTAGTAATAAAGTGAAATATTCAATTAAATTTTTATAAGGAGCACATGACGGTAGGAAGTTCTGAAGATTTCAATGACTCAATCATCGCTGCCCAAGATGATCAGAATACTGTAAAAGGCAAATTCCTTTCACAGTAGGAAGTCTAACAAAGATCATTTTAATAGCAGACTGTTCCTTTTTGTTACCTTGTATCAGTTTCTTCTTTGTTTAATAAAAGAGGGAAGGATACTAAGATTTGGCATCATTATAGCAACATTGCAGACTGTGATACCACTGTATATGATCCTTTAGGAAAAAAAGCAATTCTTATGTCAACTTAAATAGAATATTTTAAATAGGGAAAAACGTTTTGAAATTTAGCTCGGTCAGGATATTATAAAACTAAAATTAAGAAACAGAGATACTCATCAAAATGGCGGCGTGAGGTGAGCCTCTGAAATTTACAGGGGCATGAGCTCCCCTGAAATTTACAACTAATTGAACATCTATAACTCCACAAAGGACTCCCTGCACAGCAGACAGGTAAGACGAAGAGGCCCACTACTGAATTCACCTAAAGGTGGGAGAATCGCGCGAGCGGGGGAGGAGGAAAGGGAGAAGTGCGGAGAAGGAGCCATGCGGGGGATGCAGACCTAGCTCAGTGCTCGGAGCCCGCTGCATCCCGGAACTACAGCAGCTGCGGGAGAGGGAAGGACTCGGACTGCTAGGGCTCCGCTTATGGCCCACAGGGCTGAGAGGGCAGCATATAACACGGCTGAACCCAATGCTCACGGCAGAGACCTTGGAGAAAAGGCTGAGGGAAGAAGGCTGAAAACGATGGTTTAAGCCCTCACTGCCGAGCAGAGAACGGAAGCCTTAGGCACTGAGACAAGCCGCCCCCACCCTACCCTCCCAGAGTTCGCCCCACCCCCACCTGCCCAGTGCTAGAAGCGGAACAGTAGCAGTGTCAGATCAAAAGAACAGAACATTTGCTGTTCTGAGAATTGTGGACCGCAGACACAGATTCGCAGCCCAACTAGTTCCGGCAAAGGGGAGGGAGCTGTGGAAGCAGGACCGGCTGTGGTGGTGGTTGCCACCATTGCTCTGGGCCACCTCTCACAACTCACCCCGCCCCTGACCCCACCTATCTGGGCGAATCCCTGCAGGAGTAAACAGAACTGCTGAAACATATGGGCTCTAAATCTGGTGCAGGAAGAGCTTTGGAACTTCAAAAGCACTCTGCATACACACACATACACTGTGCCCTGTGATCCAGGCAAACTATTAACAGAGGTGAAGCCTGTCTCCCAGGGAATCCTGGGAGAAGCTGAAATAGTGCGGAGAAAACACAGCACTACTGTGTGAGAGAGAGAAAAAAGGCTACAGTCAGAGAGAAAATAAAACATTCTACCAACAAGTACTGGAAAACAAAAGAAAGACCTCTTCCTATCAACCTGTTGTAGAACCCACTCCTGTAGATATCTAGGAAGAGAAATAATAAATCAGTAATTGCCATGAATAACCAAGGCAACAAGACAACTCAGAAAGAAAGTGAAAAGTCTCCAGAAAAGGAACTTAAAGATATGGAAATATGTGACTTAAATGACAGAGAATTCAAGATTGCAGTTCTGAAAAAACTCAACGAGATACAAGAAAACACAGAAAGGCAGTTTAATGAACTCAGAAACACAATCAAAGAACAACACGAGCATTTTACGAAACAGATTGAAATTTTTAAAAAGGAACCAAATAGAATTTCTGTAGATTAAGAACTCAATAGAAGAAATTAAGAATGAAATAAACAGTTTAGGTAGTAGAGTTGACCAGATGGAGGAAAGAATCAGTGACATCGAAGATAGAAACCTGGAAATTACACAGATGGAAGAAGAAAGAGACTTGAGACTTAAAAGAAACGAAAAAACTCTACAAGAACTTTCTAACTCCATCAGAAAGAGCAATATAAGAATAATGAGCATACCAGAAGGAGAAGAAAGAGAGAGGAACAGAGAACATATTCAAACAAATCGTCGATGAGAACTTCCCAAACTTGTGGAAAGAACTGGATCCTCAAATCCAAGAAGCAAATAGAATACCTAATTACCTCAATCCCACAGGCCTTCTCCAAGGCACACTGTATTGAAGCTGTCGAAAATCAACGACAAAGAAAGAATCCTCAAGGCACCCAGGGAAAAGAAAACGGTAACTTACAAAGGAAAGCCCATTAGATTATCATCAGATTTTTCAGCAGAAACTCTACAAGCCAGGAGGGAGTGAAACCAAATATTCAAACTATTGAAAGAGAGAAATTATGAGCCAAGAATAATATATCCAGCAAAGATATCCTTTATATATGAAGGAAGAATAAAGACCTTTCCAGACATACAGAAGCTGAGGGAATTTTCTAATACATGACCTGCACTATAAGAAATATTAAAGGAGGCTATTCAACCACCATCAACAGGGACAATTTGTGGCAACCAAAACATAAAAAGGGGGAGAGTAAAGGCCTAAACCAGAATATGGGAATGGAGAAAGTAAGCGTGCAGAAGAAAATGGAATACTCTAAATATCAAACTTTCTTTTACATAAACTTAAGCGTAACCACTCAAAAAAAATCCAGAACTGAAATATATACTGTAATAAAAGAAGAAACAGAGGGAAACACCATAGAATACCACCACACAGAAATAATAGACAACAACAAAAAGGCAAAGAAACAATGGAGACACAGCTTGACCAGAAAACTAAAGACAGAATGACAGGAAATCCTCACATATCAATAATCACCCTAAATGTAAATGGATTGAACTCACCAATAAAAAGGCACAGAGTGACAGATAGGATCAAAAAACTAAACCCAAACATATGCTGTCTCTAAGAGACACATCTCAGCTCCAAGGACAAGCATAGACTCAAAGTGAAAGGGTGGAAATTGACACACCAAGGAAATGGTACCCAGAGAAAATCAGATGTAGCCATAATGATATCAAATGAAACAGACTTCAGGCTGAAAAAGATAACAAGAGACAAAGATGGACATTTCATAATGGTAAAGGGGACTATACAACAAGAAGACATAACAGTCATGAATATTTATGCCCCCAATCAGGGAGCACCAAAATATACCAAACAACTACTAACAGAACTAAAGGGAGAAATTGACCAAAACACAATTATACTAGGGGACTTAAATACATCATTGACAGCTATGGATAGATCATCCAAACAGAAGATAAATAACGAAATCGCAGCCCTAAATGACACATTAGATGAATTGGACATAATTGACATATATAGAGCACTTCATCCTAAAACATCAGACTATACATTCCTTTTGAGTGTACATGGAACATTCTCAAGGATAGACATATATTGGGACATAAAATCAGCCTCAGCAAATTTAAGAAGATTGAAACCATACCAAGCATAGTCTCTGATCACAAAGCTTTGAAATTGGATATCAACTGCAGAAAGAAAGCAGGAAAAAATACAAATACATGGAGATTAAACAACATACTTTTAAAGAACAACCAGGTCAAAGAAGAAATTAGAGGAGAGATCAAAAGATACATAGAAACAAATGACAATGAAAATACATCCTACCAAAATTTTGGGGATGCAGCAAAAGCAGTTTTAAGAGGGAAATTTATATCATTACAGGCCTATCTCAAGAAATAAGAAAAATCCCAAATAAATAACCTCATGTTACACCTTAAAGAACTAGAAAAAGAAGAACAAATGAAACCCAAGGTCAGCAGAAGTAAGGAAATAACAAAAATCAGAGCAGAACTAAATGAAATAAGAGAACAAAAAGACAATAGAAAAAATTAATGTGACAAAGAGCTGGTTCTTTGAAAAGATTAACAAAATTGACGAACCCTTGGCTACACTCACTAAGATAAAAAGAGAGAAGACACTAATTAACAAAATCAGAAATGAAAAAGGGGAAGTTATCACGGACACCACAGAAATACAAAGGATCATGCAAGAATACTATAAAGGACTATATGCCACCAAATTCAATAACCTAGAAGAAATGGACACGTTCTTAGAAACATACAGCATTACAAGGCTGAACCATGAAGAACTGGAAAATCTAAACAGGCCGATCACCAGTAAAGAAATTGAATCAGTCATCAAAAACCTTCCCAAAAGCAAAATTCCGGGACCAGATGGCTTCACTAGTGAATTCTACCAAACCTTCAAAGAGGATCTAATGCCAATCATGCTCAAACTCTTCCAAAAAACTGAAGAAGAAACAGTAGTTCTTAACTCATTTTATGAGGCCAACATTACCTTGATACCAAAACCTGGTAAGGACAACACAAAAAAAGAAAACTACAGACCTATATCTCTGATGAATACACATGCAAAAATCCTAAACAAAATTCTAGGAAATCGCATACAACAATGCATTAAAAAGATTATTTATCACGACCAAGTGGGGTTCATCGTCGGGGCACAAGGTTGGTTCAACATCCGCAAATCCATCAATGTGATACATCACATAAGCAAAATAAAGGACAAAAATCATATGATTCTATCAATTGATGCAGAAAAAGCATTTGATAAGATACAACATCCATTTATGATTAAAACACTTAATAAAATAGGTATAGAAGGAAAACAACTTAACATAATAAAGGCCATATATGACAAGTCCTCAGCTAATCTCATAATTAATGGTGAAAAACTGAAGCCCTTTACATTCAGGAACACGACAGGGATGTCTCCTATCACCTCTGCTTTTCAAAATAGTGTTGAAAATCCTTGCCAGAGCAATGAGGCAAGAGAAAGAAATAAAAGGCATCCAAATTGGGAATGAAGAAGTTAAAATACCACTCTTTGCAGATGACATGATGCTATATATAGAAAACCCTAAAGACTCCACCAAAAAGCTATTAGAAACAATCAATGAATACAGTAAAGGTGCTGGCTACAAAATCAACGTACAAAAGTCCATTGCATTCCTATATACTAACAATGAAATCTCAGAAAAAGAAATACAAAAACAATTCCTTTTGCAATTGTAGCAAAAAGAATAAAATACCTAGGAATAAACTTAACCAAGGATGTGAAGGATTTATATGCTGAAAACTATAAGACATTTTTGAAAGAAATTGAAGAAGACACAATGAGATGGAAAGACATTCCGTGCTCATGGATTGGAAGAATCAACATAGTTAAAATGGCCATATTACCCAAAGCAATATACAGATTTAATGCAATCCTCATTAAAATCCCAGTGGCATTTTTTAAAGAAATAGAACAAAAAATCATCAGATATTTGGAACCACAAAAGACCCCAAATAGCCAAAGCAATCTTAAGAAAAAAGAACAATACTGGAAGTATCACACTCCCTGACTTTAGCTTGTACTACAGGTCTACAATAATCAAAACAGCATGGTATTGGTAGAAAACAGAAACACAGACCAATGGAATAGAATTGAGAACCCAGAAATAAAACCACATAAATATGGACAGATAATTTTTGACAAAGAAGCTAAAAACATACAATGGAGGAAAGACAGCCTCTTCAATAAATGGTGCTGGGAGAATTGGGTAGCCACGTGCAAAAGAATGAAACTGGACTGCTATCTGTCACCATGTACCAAAATTAATTCAAAATGGATCAAAGACTTAAGCATAAGACCTGAAACAATAAACTGCATAGAAGAAAACATAGGTACTAAACTTATGGACCTTGGGTTCAAAGAGCATTTTATGAATTTGACTCCAAAGGCAATGGAAGTAAAAGCTAAAATAAACAAATGGGACTATATGAAACTTAAAGGCTTCTGCACAGGAAAAGAAACCATCGACAAAATAAAGAGGCAACCAACTGAATGGGAGAAGATTTTTGCAAACAGTGCCTCCGATATGGGGCTAATATCGAAAGTATACAAGGAACTCATGAAACTCAACAACAAAAAAACAAACAACTCAATTGAAAAATGGGCAGAGGACCTGAAAAGACATTTCTCCAAAGAGGACATACAAATGGCAAATAGACATATGAAGAAATGCTCAACATCACTAATCATCAGAGAAATACAAATAAAAACCACAATGAGATATCACCTCACCCCAGTCAGAATGACTATCATCAACAAGACAAATAGTAACAAGTGTTGGAGAGGCTGTGGAGAAAAAGGAACCCTCATACAGTGTTAGTGGGAATGCAGACTGGTGCAGCCGTTGTGGAAGGCAGGGTGGAGGTTCCTCAAAAAATTACGAGTAGAATTACCGTATGACCCAGCAATCCCTCTCCTGGGTATCTACCAAAAAAATCTGAAAACATTTATACATGAAGACAAGTGTGCTCCAATGTTCATTGTAGCTTTGTTTACAGTGGCCAAGACATGGAAACAACCAAAATGTCTTTCGATAGATGAATGGATAAAGAAGTTGTGGTATATATACACAATGGAATACTATTCGGCAGTAAGAAAAGATGATATAGGAACATTTGTGACAACATGGATGGATCTTGAGAGTATAATGCTAAGCGAAGTAAGTCAGACAGAAAAAGCATAGAACCATATGATTTCACTGATATGTGGTATATAAACCAAAAACAACAAAAGAACAAGACAAACAAATGAGAAACAAAAAATTAGACACAGACAATAGTTTACTGGTTACCAGAGGGTAAGGTGGGTGGGGGGAGGGAGATGGGGGTAAGGGGGATCAAATATATGGTGATGGAAGGAGAACTGACTCTGGGTGGTGAACACACAATGGGATTTATAGATGATGTAATACAGAATTGTACACCTGAAATCTATGTAGTTTTACTAACAATTGTCACCCCAATAAATTAAAAAAAAAACACCAGTAAGAACTGCTTTGAAAAAAATCTCTACAGGACCATAGCATTACATATTCTGACATTTTACAAACCCGTAGTGCAGAATACACAAAATAACCAAGAGAAGTAGTACCCCAGATCAGAGCTCACCTCATTAGTAAAAACTAACACAGGATATAACTATGGCTGAGAGCAAAATTAATTTTCAGCCCACAAAATCAAGTGTTCCCTTGCTCCAATTATTAAGAAAAATTCCATTCTTTGACTTACAAAACTACAGATAGCAGACATTCTTCACTTCTGTGTTATCTAATTTCACAAAATTGCTTTACGGGTACCTGTATTTTCTACGTGCACGAAATTACTGATTAAATTGTCAATGATGTTACAGAGCTATAACTTTTTTTTTAATCTCGGAGAAGTTTCCAAATCTCAAGGACTACATTAAATTGAATTATTGTAAAGTTATGCTATTTCTTATAGTTATTTATATTTATAGAGCAATTACAATTTTGCAATGATCTTTTCCCCATCATTTCACCTCATCCTAACAGTAATTCTGGGAGACAGACAAGGCAACTGAGGCACAGAGATGTCAAAGTTGGCTTTTCTGAAAGCATATGCTGACTAACTAAATATCTATACAAGCCTACTGTGTGTGTGGAACTAAGATGGTGCCAAGAGGGTACACGGGTGACAAAGAAATAGTCCTCATCTTCAGGAAGTTCAAAGCCTAGGGGCGGAGATAAATGTGTACAGGAATAAATACTGAGTTTAAATTAGGTGGAAGTAGCAGTTGAGCTGGGAATTAAAAAAAGATGTGGAAGGCAATGAACAAAAAGAACAACAAAATAAAATCAAGATAAAGTTAGTATGTTAAGGGAACTCTGAGTATTCTGATATCAAAGAACTCATTGGATAAGAGGAACGATGAGAGATGAGAGAGAAGGCCCCAAAGGAAGGCCACTGTCAAATTCTGTAAACACTGATGAGGCACAAAAGATTTTTAACATAGGAGTAATATGAGTGAATGTATTTCAGAAAAGAGAATTCTACCAGCTGTGTGGAAAATAAGCAGAGAGGAGAGAGCTGTATGGAAACAGTCCGTGCAAGTATGGATGATCCTTGGAGTGGAAATACATTCCAGATCTTTTGGAGAGAGACTTAGTACTTACAAAGAATCGAGTATGGCTCTGAAGTGACAAGTCTATTTGACTGAGTACATAGCAATAAGAACGCAAATAAGTCTGAGGCCTCAGTGATATAGAGAGATGGGGCAATACTGGGATCAGTTACATACTTGGTGAATTTGAAGGCCTGCAAGATGTGTGAATGGATTTTTCCAGCAGGCAATTGGAGGCAAAAATGTCAAAGATTGTAAGGCAATTTTAGAGATATAGAAATAGCAGTCATCTACACAGATATAATAATTAGAGCTATGAGAATAGTGATCATCTGGGAGAGAAAACAGACTATGAGAAATGACAAAAATATGGTGGAAGGACAAAGAAAGGTGAATAAAGAGGAAATAAAGGAAAACAAAAGGGAAGTGTCTGAGATAAGTAGGAAGAGACCCAGGAGTGAAGAGTCACACCAGGTAAGAGATTGTTTTAAAAAAGAGCCTAGTATATTTCATCTAATTCAAAATTGGTAGAGCTAAAACTACAACTCACTGCTCTACCCTATATCAAATACCTTAATTACCTACCATAAAAATTACTACTTTTAAAGGTTGTTGAGGGAAATTCTATTTCAGTAGTGGTATGTAATGGTAGGGACAGCTAAAGAGAGGAGCAGTGATAAAGTTTCAAGCACAAGCCCCTTTATGTTAGGTCAAGGTCAAGTCCAGGGCCCAAATGAGTGAAGTCTACTGTCTAGTCACTTGGGAGTTCTACCGCCGCACCACTCGGGGAGCATGTGTCTAGTCACTTGGAAATGGTCCCATGCAGACTGTCGGTGTGAAGCTTTTGTGTGGGAAGGAGTAGAGTCAAGAGCACGGTTGAATGGGGGGCGAGGGAGACCATGGATTCTGTAAAAGGATAGAACTGGGCAGCTGGGATCATACATCTATTCACTCAGCAAACATCAACTGAGCACCCAATACGTGCAGGCACTGTCCTAGACTCCAGCGATTTCAGCAGTGAAGAAAACAAAGGCTCCAATCTCACTGACATCATATTTCAGTTGGGTGTAGGGGCAAATGACAAACAAGTAAGGAAATAAACATAAAATATGTCAAGAAGTAATAGGTGTTATAAAGAAAAATAGGTAAGGGGTAAGAGGGATGATGAGTGATGAGACTTTGGGAAAGTTACGTAACTTCTCTAAACCCTAGTTTCCTCATCTATAAAATAAAGATAAAAGTACCTATCTCAGAGGGCTTTGTGAGGATTAAATGGGATAATGCATATAAAGTGTTTTCTTGAGAAAGCACTCAAAACAGATTAGCTCTTCCTATTAGCTCTTTACTTTTTATGTAACTATCCTGGGAGACGGAACTACCCCAGGAGGCAATGACCCTCAGGGGGCTGCAAAAGGTAGTCGACTTTAGAGAGAGGGATAAGAATGGTTCTTTGAAACGTGCTAAGAAAAAAACCCCCACAGCTCTAGAAGGCCTCCAAATAAAGATGCTACTTTTAATTCTAGTAATTGTGTTTTAAACAAGTCATGTCAATAAAATGCACCATTTTTATCTAAAGATGTTTGTTAATATACATTTTGGGAAGACTTTATGGAGTGTTGATCTACATAAGCTAAAGGGTCACAGTTTTAAGAACTTTAGAAGATAACATTATAGACTGGGAACATTAAAAAAAAAAAGCATCATTTTGATTCCTGTTAACAGGCAAAAAGAGTAACATTCCTATCCAGTTATGGTCCTCACCGAGTTTAATTTTTTTTACAGAAGAGACATAATATCTTAATAAACCATCACTAAAGTGAACATAAATTTTCTGCCTACATTAAATACAGTTTTATGCTTTTACAGTTTGACTTTTTAAACGTCCACAGTCATGTCATTACTCTATGATGTAATTGTTTCAACAGCTGTTTTCAGGTTTTTGTTTTTTTTACAGACTATTCCTTGATTCTATGGTTCTCAGTATGTCATTTAACCTGGCATGCATTTAAGTTGGGATGCCATTGAGTGAGACCATGCATTTGAAGCTTCCTAAAATTTATTTTAATATATTTTTTGAGACATTTGAAATTCAAAAATTTTTGGCTTTAAAAATGCTTAAAATTCATTAAGAAATTTTGCTTTCTGCTCCCTGATATTGGATTTATAAGACCAAAGAACAGAAAAGCTAAAACTAATTCATCCTAAGTAATACAAGGATTGTTAATGTCCATTTAAAATTTTGCCTGTACGTTGTATATTTTTAAAAATATACATAACTTTCTAAAGGGCTTTTAGAAATGGATAATCTATTTCTAAATTCTGATCCTGACTCTAGATTCTGACTCTAATCTTTAAACACTTGATTATTCATTACTATATCTCTGTTATTTGCAAACTTAAGAGAAATTCAAACAAAGCATTCTCTCCTAAAACAAGAGAGAAGCAAAGAAAAGAAGAAAACGTTCCCTTGGTAGCTTCCGTATCTCAAACTCCTCATCCAAATGAAGTAACTGCACAGCACAGAAGCCATCCATATGAATCTGCGGTTTTCTTCTATGAGATGATGGATAGAACAGTTTTAAATTGCCTGGACTTGGGTTTTTCTACATGCAGATAAAGATTGGTTTCTCATAAACTGTACATTTAAAATTAAAATAAAAAAGGAAACAAATCAAATAATCTTTAATTCACGTACATGAAGGCTCTTAACCCATGGTCCATGGATGCATGAACAGGGATCTCTGAATATCCTGAAACGTTATGCAAATTATTTCCATATAAGTACAATTTGGGAGGGAGACATATTGTCATATGTATCTGCATTTTAAAGGGGCCTGTGGCTCCCAAATATTTAAGAATCATTGACTTAAAGGATAGCCAACCCCATGTGCAAGCAAATCATATTTTCTGAGTTGTCTTTCCAGCAGTAGTGGTGGAACATAAGAGTTCCTCTCCTGTTAATTAAGAATGCCTTACTCTCTAAAGCAACTCCACTGCCTCACTAACCAAACTGCACTGTAATTCTTTATGTGTCTGTCACTTCCACTGGACAGTATATTCTGTAAGAGCATGGACTTACAGGTACACAGTAAGAATCGGTAACCTTTTCATCTTGTATCATCGTGATTTGCTTGTGGGTCTCTTGTTCCTGTTAAGTATCCTATTAACCTCTGCACCCACAAAGTTGTAGCATAACACCAGGAACACAGTGGGCCTGGAAATGATTGCTGAACTAAGTTGATTTGTTTCTACCTAGAGTGTGTGTGGCTGCTCAGGGCTAAGGGCTTGCTTTAGCCCCATGCTGACCAGATCTTGTCTTTAAATCAGCCCCGAGTTCCAGCAATGCAGTTGCTTCCCAGCTGTCTATGAAAATGGTACAGTATTTCAGCTGTGTTTTATTGAGTTCTTGAAGCATTTTTCCTGTCCACCCTGGGCTCATCTACTCTTGCTTTAATTCCTTGTTTAAGCAGCTGCTAAACTGTCCTGCTGTATTCAATTCTCCTCACATACTTAACCCAGCCCTGCAGATTTTGCAACATTATAGCTTCAGTGCTTGAGAACAAATATTACAAGTCTTGATGAAGAAAGTGCCTAGTCATTTGATGTTTTAGTATGTAATATTTTATTTGCCTCTGCTTTCCAGAATTAGTCACTATTAAACATTTCTTTCCTTACTTTCATGTTTAAGAGAGTGATTTAAAATGTTACTGTAGTCTCATCCCAAAATGTGCTTTGGATATATAAATCTATTACATTTTTTAAGCTTATATTGCTTCTGTTTTTCGAGTTGACAAATGCTTATTTTAAAATTTATAATTTAAGATAAAATTCTTCCTATAGGAAGAATAAATGTATCGGCACCTGTGAAAACAACTCCAATTCTTTTTCCTCTAAAAAGCAATAGTTTATGTGAAAGATTTGTTTCTTCTTATGCCAGGTTCCAGCTGCTTCACTTTGTTTAAAACTGACTTCAAAGTTTAAACACTGTCCTGTCCCAACAAATAACCTCCCCAAGATGGAATTATCTCAAGTACTATCCTCAGAGCTCTGAATACCACACCTGCAGTCTTTTAATTCAACATTTTATAAACTTTCCAAAGGGAAATGATAAATTTTTTTTCTGTCCCTCAACGTCTAGAGAGTTGAGTTTAGTGCACAAACGGAGTTCTGTATCTGGGAAGAGTTTATAGATATTTTAGATGAATAAAAAATTGGAATTTCTATCTCTACTATGTTGATTATTATGAGAGAAAGAAACTGTAAGGAAATTTAAAAATATGAATAACTCCAAGTTCAACAACTTTTAAAATAAAAATCTTACCTGTAAATACAGATGTAAGGTACAGACTGGGCTCAATTTGGGTCTGATCCATATCGTCTGGTGAAGCTACAGTGAGAATTTTTTTTCATAAGAAAATCAGTTAAACATAAAAATAATCACGATTCGTTTCTATTCACTGAAGAGAACACAAACCAAATGTACTCCCACAGTTGCTCTCATAAAATCAGGTAAACAGAAGCCTGATCTAATGGCCTTAATATAAAGAAGGAAGTTAAACAGCCGAATTTTAATGACTGTCAATAAAATAATACTTTACCTAGTAGATTATTATCTTTATGCATCAAAGATTAGGGAAAGGGGGAAGCAAAGGATCATGAGAGAATTCAGTCTGTGTTAAATAAAAGAAACCCCTGGGCCATTTCTCCCAAGGTTAAAAGTTTGCACAGATTCTCTTACTTAAGGATTTAATCGTTACTGAAAGAAGTTGAGAATTTCCCTTCTCCCTAGGCCAGCATGGGGCACTGCCCAACACAGTGGATGTGAAACAAGTAAAACGGTTGTTAGGAACATGGAAGAGCCCTATACTGTATAATAAACCTAAGCCAACTTTTAATACTAAAATGAAATAGGCTGGGGGAAAACTCTCTTTATGGCTAGAAAATTATGAAACAGAGGAACGTTAGGGAACTGAAGAGAGAAACTTGTAGTGCATACAGTTGTCAGGTCGAAAGGCATCTGCTCTTGTTGATGGCACATGGTCAACCTATGCTCTGAAATAATGTCAGTAACTGTCAATAACCATCGTTTCACACAAATGCTTAGGGCAGAATGATTTGGAAAAATCATTCATAATAGGGTATAATGAGTATTTTCTGATTTTCTCTAAGATAGAAAATGTCAGTCATCTCTTAGGTTTCTTTTATTTCACAAAAATTTAAGGTGCATTTAAAAGAGAACTAAGTGAATGTGATTTTAAGCGGTACCTCGTGCGCTAAACCGGGCAATATAGTCTCACTGGTGACAAATATTTATGTTAAACTATTGTAGTTACGCTGTAGAAAACATAAAAATTAAACACGTTTAAAATTAAATGCAATACAGATCAATGAAGGTAAAACTTAAAGCTTAAAAAGGATAGTTTTAGAAGAAAATATAAATTTATAAGGGTAAGATTGTGGGCGAATACAATTGACTTATATGTTGATAATCTGTAACAGACCAAAATAGAACATTCAACGTTGACATTGTTTTTAAAAAATCTTTCATTGAAAGTGCTTACTGCGCTGTTCCTATCAAACACTCCCATCCACCTCTGTTTCTGAGAGTGAGAGGGGGACAGAAGTTCCTGCTCGGCCCCTCTGGCTCATCAGAGCTACCTTTCAGATTCTACACAGCACCTCGCGTACAAACGTGGAAACGGGGGTCTCGGGACCACCTCAAAGGCCCCTTCCACTGAAGAACCATTTGTTTATAACAAGTAAAATTCAGTGGCAGTCTTCTGTGAAGTGGTTGCCTCCAAGCCCAGAATACAAACTTATCCATTATGTTAAGGTAAGAAATAAGCAACATCATCCTCTTTCATACAAAACAGAACTGGGTGGAAACTAAGTAAAGGAAACCTACTTTAGGTCACAGAGGGTTCAGTTGAAAAAAAAATTAAGTAACTTTTATTGTAACCATCATTATACTAGGTGTTGTGAAGACCACAAAGAAGAGTAAGACATGGTCTCCATCCTCTTTCACTGGAAAGACAAAACTAACACAGAGCAGACAGAGTAGTAAGCAAATCTTCCGACTAATGTTCCTGTTCCACCAACAATATAAGGGATTTTAAAGGCTAATACCTAATTAAACTCCCTGCTTTTTAGCATGGTACCACTCCTATCTGCTACTGTTTCCAGTTGTGTAACTCAAGTTCTACTCTTGGTCAGTTTTCTTTTCCTCTTCTTGTTCTATGGCCTTCTTTTTTATTCTCTTTAAGAAGGTGCTACGTATATATTGTACCTGGATGGTTTTGGAGAAAGGAGTTGTGAAACCTTTTCTAAACCAGTGATTTTCAACAGAGGCTTGGGGTAGAGAGAAGGGAAAGTCTGAACAACGTGGGGTTTTTTTTAAACTAACAAGGGTTCCCTTTATTCTGATAGGCCCACACTCCTCCAAAGTGGTTGTGTCCCCAAAGGGAGCTGCTGCTACAGTGAAACACTTCTAAATTCATAGCAACCTAAATATGAATTTTATACACTCATTTTCTTTGCAATAAAAAATGGAGCATGCTTTATTTAAAAAATGAATTTTAACAAAAAATAACAACTATTTCATTACTCCAAAACAAAGCACACTTCAGTCATCTCTTTATATCCAACAAAACTACATTATTAGTAAAAACACCTAAACTGAAATAACATTAATTTTTATGTCTTCAATAAACTACTTCACAGGCTGAAGTAAAATTACTACAATACTGGATTTTCTTAAAGGACAAGAAATTAAACAGTTTCCCTCCATTAGCCTTCTTCATTTCCCGAGATACAGTTCTTTGCATACAGTTGCTCAAGAAATAGCCAGCTGACTAATGTTTCGGAAACCTTTATTTCAAATGGATATACTTTGTGATCTTTTATAGATCATTTTTTAGGAAAAAACACCCACTTTTTTTCTAGTCATTCTGTACTGTGATATGTAAGAAAAAAAATTGCATGTAAATGACAACAGGACGCTATGTTAGAGGCAGCTGTAAGTGGCTAAGAGAACAGACTCAGAAGCTAAACTGTCTGAATGCAAATCACAGTGCCACCTCCAACTAGCTGTGAGACCTGAAAGAAATACCACCACTTTGTGAAATGTCACCATTTTGCGCTTCCATTTCTTCTTCTGCTTCATAGATTTCTTCTGATTGTTAACAGAGGTGATATATGTACATAATTTAGAGCAGGGCCTACAGAGTAGGCACTCAATAAACAGTAGTTTATTATTATTTAGCCTGTGATGATTTTCTAATTTTTCTCAATTGACCAAAAAAAAAATATTCCCGTTAGGCAACGTTTTCAAAATATTTTTTGACAGGGAGACTTTTTGTTCAAAAAGAAGAAAACGAAAAAATACTGATCACATATTACAGCAGAAGAGCTGCAAGGGATCTTATCTCAGAGATTATTAGTCTTTACTAATCTCAGAGATTATTAGTCCTTACTAATTAGGAAATTAAGATTCAGAGGGGTTACTGACAAAGAAACCAATGTCACAAATTAGTAGTAGGAACTAACATCCATAGTGGAGAGTTCTTTCCCCACCTCCAAACTTTCTCAGACCCTTCTACTAGGATGTCTTCAGATAATTGAGGCCTGGAAGAACAATCAGAAATTCTCTTCCACGTCCTAAAAAATTATCAAGGAAAGAAAGACAGTTTGCTGTTTAAGAGCATAGCCTTTGCTTTTGGAGTTGGACTTGATTCGATTCTCACCTATGTCATTTATTAGCTATGTGACCTTGGGCCAAATACGTACTTCTGAGCCTCAGGTTCCTCAAGTGAGAATAACATTACATAACTAACTGGGTTGATTAAGGATCTCAGTAGTGTGTGTCGCATATAGGAAGTATACATGGATGGTAGCTATTACATATTGTGGTTGTTATTATAAACATAAACAAAACTCTCCTCTACCAAAACTGGGGGAGGATCTCGATTTCTGCACTGATTTCTCCTAACAGTAAAAAAAGCCATTATGCCACTAGCAGTGACTACTGTCTTTATTCCTGTAATAAGTGGCCGCCTCATAAATTTTCACTTGCAGGATGACAGAGTTTGCTGGAAGAATGAGTACTGTGCTCTGCAGGTGGAGATTAAAGTAGCAAACAACTTACACCATGACCAACGAGATCCGAAAACTGTTTATAGTTTGTTGACTCTTAAACTTCCTCATCTTGGTGTTCAAAATTGAAGAAACATAATACGCATTGGTATTTAAGTCAAAGGATAAGAAGAGAACATTTCTAAATACTTGATGTATAAATTTCTATGGAAATTCTGAGTGGTTAATACTAACTAAAAATTGTCATAAGTTACCTATGAATATAATTTATCCTTTTACCTTTAACATAAAAGGCAAATGTGTCAACATTTATTTAAATGTTTAGGATACAACAAAATAAAAACAAGTGATCTTAGATTCGGAAATGGAATCTAAGGCTGGGAAAGCAGGGATACTGCTGAAAGAGCTTTAAATGACGGCACACACAGATTACTGGATTGTACCACTTGTACACTAGGCTTTTTCCAAACACTCACCTCATTTCAGTACTTTAGCACTGTATTTTAGATGGTCATTCAAAATCTTGTACTATATGGTGCTAATTTGAAAGTAAACCATGCTGCAGTATTTCAAAAAGTGGTATTTAGGGATAGAAACCCGGGCTTTACAATTTTTTATTTTTGGTTTGAAAGTTTATCTTCTGCTCCTTAATACCATCTTTAGTAAGACTCAATAGTATAGCAATACTGAAATCTGTATATCATTACATTTAACAAATATAATGGATTATTTAACAAAACTGTGCAGGACTGGAGACTTGTTAACTGCAAAATAAGGATATAAAGACGAAGACCCATAAACATGTATTTTTTTTTTGTTTTGTTTTTTTTTGTTTTGTTTTTTAATTAATTTTATTGGGGTGACAATTGTTAGTAAATTTACATAGATTTCAGGTGTACAATTCTGTATTACATCGTCTTTAAATCCCATTGTGTGATCACCACCCAGAGTCAGTTCTCCTTCCATCACCATATATTTGATCCCCTTTACCCTCCTCACCCACCCCCCACCCCCTTACCCTCTGGTAACCACTAAATTATTGTCTGTGTCTATGAGTTTTTGTTTCTCATTTGTTTGTCTTGTTCTTTTTGGTTTATATACCACATATCAGTGAAATCATAGGGTTCTCTGCTTTTTCTGTCTGACTTATTTCACTTAGCATTATTCTCTCGAGATCCATCCATGTTGTCACAAATGTTCCTATATCATCTTTCCTTAACGCCGTATTTTTTAAGCCACAAAACAAGAGTTTTTAAATGGGTGATGTCCAGAATTTAAAACAAAATCTAAAATTTAATTAACATTAAGAATAGCTGGATCTTCTATACTAATTTGAGATCACTGAGAAAATAAAAGGAATATTAGTAATATTATTATAGTAGTTAAAATATCTTTTTTAAAAAAGTTAACACTTGTTAAACAAATAATCTCCCAGATTAAGTTTCTCATTGGCTGCATATCTAATAGGTATACAAACACGCTGCAATATCAGCATTTTCAAAAATAGTATCTTGGTGGCATAAAAGCTTATATTCAACTGCCAAGAAGCTGATGGGCAATTCAGAAAATAGATGTCCTACCTATCTTGAATGCAGACCATGATTTACTTGAATAATGTACATTTAATTATTAAAGTCATTAAAAACCATTGAAGGGCTTGAATGCATTGCTGTGTAGTGTGATAACAAAGAGAGTTCTTGCCTTTTAGGGGCAGGAATTAAGAGTCTAGAGGGACATTCCAGCATTAAAATTTGGTGGGGAACTGAGAGACTCGATGTTTTAGTAGACAACTTTATCTCCAGTGCATTTCCTGTGGGTTAAACAGCCTGTGACGCAGCTACTAAAACAAACTCCTCTCAGATAATTCTTGATAAAAGCATGCCATAATGTTTTGAAAACTAAAAGAATCTTTCAAATGATGATAGGTTTGCCCTGTGAGAGAAGCCATACTTCTGCATGATTTCATTTATTTAAAGTACAATTTCATTTATTTAAACTAATCCATGCTGTTAGAAGTCAGAGAAGTGGTTATCCTTGCAGGGGAGCATGAGGGGGCTTCCGGGGTGCTGGTCATTTTTTGTTTCTTGAGCTGGGTGTGGGTTACCAAGGTAGCTCAGTTTTTTAAAAATTCTTTTAGCTCTATACTGATGTGTACTTTTCTGTATGTATATTAGGTTGGTACAAAAGTAACTGCAGTTTAAAAGGTTAAAAATAATTGCAAAAACCGCAATTACTTTTGCACCAAGCTAATACTTCAATAAAAAGATGAAATTGAAAAAAACATTAATTTCAGCAATGAAAGGGTGATTCCTTAATAGTTCTGAAGTGTTTTCCAATTACTGAAATAGCCAAATAACTAACTAACCTTACTTACTAGTAGCTTTTAATATCAAGTGAATAGTTACTGCTAGGTCATAAGCCATACCGATGACTATAAAGAGAAATTCCTTTCTGTTTCCTTTCTTAAAATCTTGAAATACCAGTGGGCTGAAATGATTCAGAAGCAGAAGGTGACTTTTGCCATTGTTCTGCTTTGACTCTCTCAGGACTCACTATTTAGGATACTGGATGCTCGGCAACAATTAGTCATTCAATTAAATTGAAAGCACAAACGAAACTCATTGTAACTAAACCTGAAAGCATTTTATTAAGCATAATGTTATAAAGCATAATATTTCTAAAATATTAATACATTCTGTAAAAGCCATTTAATTCCCCCTTTTTTTTTTAAGGAGGGTACAGCTCACAGTGGCCCGTGTGGGGATCGAGCCATTGCAACCTGGTGTTATTAGCACCACGCTCTAACCAACTGAGCTAACCTGCCACCCCTTAATTCCTTATTTTTGGTGCAAAGAAGTTTGCTGTTGCAGTTCAGGTCTGTAAAAAGCAATGACATCATAACTATGTTTAAACTCAATTCTAACTCTCATTCAACAATAACTCCTATAACTCATGTGAACAGGAGGCCACAGTTGTTAGAGAAGGCAACTATTATCACATTCTTATAAATGACATCTGATAGCAAACAAAGCTGAAAGCAAAGTAACTAATAGTTACCAAGCAGTTTGAACTTACGTGCCTCTACAATCTACACACAGAAAATCCATTTTTTGAGATGGAAATCCTTCCTAAATATAAAAACTTCATTCAAATTACAGCTAGGGACTACAGTGGATTTTTCCATATCTAGCCATTCCTAACTAAATTTGGAAACAAAAATTAAATGTGACACAGTGACCAGTTCACTTCACCAAGGCCAGACCGGGTAACTTTTGAAAAAGAGTGAAAGAATGAAAAATGAGCTTTCAAATACAGGAAGCCACTAGAAAATAAGAACAACACCATTCCATATCCTAAAATTAGAGCTTTAAGGATTTTCTGTTGAAGAGTGAGTTTCAGGGCGAGGGGGTGGGGAGGTGCGGGTGGATTTCTGCTCACTGTACACACGACACCAGTGGGAATAAGGGCCAGTCCAAGTGCTGCGTTACCATGACTCTGGGTAATGGTTCCAAGCTGTGAGGCACAGCTGTATGGGCCCTGCCAGCAAGGCCATCGCAGCCGTGCTTTGATAGTGTGGGGCCCTGAAGTGTCAGCATATAGAGAAGGCAGCAGTTGTTGGCTGTGAAAACAGTCTGATACAAACCAGATGGGAACTTACTAGATGGGCAACACAAAGGAAAACAATTGGCTCATTCAACAAAGTCAGGCCCCTGCCCCAGAGAATTCACAGAAGACAATAACACTCACCCAGAGTTGATGCAAACAAGGAACAGCCATGTGGTTACTAGTTTAAAGAATTGTTTTTCCTCAGACTAAACAAAGTTTTGATTTCTAATACTTGTATTCATTAATTGTAGTTTGGGGTGCAGGCCTTTTGCCAAAGACAAATATTTCATTTATACAATATATACTTTTGTGACACCAAGAGAAATATATGGAGACATAGAAACTTATTTGGTACTGCTTCCTGAAAAGTGCTATGAACATAGGCTAAGCTATTTCAGGAAACTGGCAAATTTAGAAAATGATTGATCATGCTGACACAGTAATTAGAAAATATCCAACATAGTATTTCCAGGACGTCCTATGTCTGATTTGTTTTAATGTAGGCAGAATGACATGAATGGCAATAATCACAAGTTTCTCAGAACTTCATCTCTACCTAAACGATTTTTTCTGACTCCATTAGGTAGGACACCATTATTGCAATTATATTCACAGAAAGAAAAGTGCCAGGGCTCTCCATAACCTTACTGTGTGAGGCTCATCCAGAATGGAAAGTGCCTCTCCATTCCGAATTGACAAGTATAACAAAGATTAACAATTAGACTTTAAGATAACTTTTGACAGTAACATTTCACATAAAGACTTCTGTAGGCGTGTACTCCACAACAGTGATTTGTTTTACTATCTTAAAAGATAGTAATCAGCATTCTAGCTTAAAATAATTCACAGGTAATTGACTTTCTTCCACTGGGAATCCCAGTACACCTTGGGCCTATGCATTTGCTACTAATTTAAAAACATACCCCAAAAAGCCTTAAATTTGTAATCACCATTCTTAGGTGATACATAAGGAGCCCACCAAGGAAACTAAAAAAATAAAAGCATTTTCATGCACATATTTGAACATATTTTACAATTAAGTGATCCTGTTTTGTACTTTTATTATAATAAATGATAATTAGGTTTCTTAAAAGAGAAGACATATAACTGTGGAATTATGAAAATTACTGTAGCCTATGAAACACAACTCAGGCTTTCCAATTTGCATTTGCTATGTTGTCCAGATTATTTTCACTGACTCTTCCCACCCAAAAAAACTGTGGTCGAACACTTAGACATCTTCCCTGTTGCATTAGATCTTTCATCCCTTGCAAGGTAATTCTGAAGTAAACCAGAGAAGCAGAAATGGAGTGACAACCTGGGTGTAAGTTGATGTACGCATAAGCAGTTCCAGCCACAGGCATTTCCCCTCTGTACTCGGTTGCACATGCACACTCACATACATTTTTTTAAAAAGTATTGGATAACTGAGTGTTTTCACTATATTTAATCATCAAACCCAAGAAATCAGTTTCTGCTATTATAAGCTGAATTACCATGTAAAAAGTAGGAAAAGAGAAACTAAAAAACAAAAACGTGTTATTTATTGAAGTCTTACATAGGAGGAACTAAGAATAAACATCACACTCATCAATGAATCAATTCTGTAAAAACTTTTTTAAAAGTTGTTTTCAACACATGGAATCAACTGTCTTACAAAATGATTAACAAAGGTAATTTGTTTTGGAATTATTAGTAAATTATTTCTTAGACGTTGGGTTCACTCATGAAAAAAATGGGAGTTGGTATCATTCCATCATTAGGCATACTGACATTTATGCACTTCTTCAGAAATTGCCCGTTGCTACTTTTATTGGTACTTATATATCTAAAGATATCAACCTAATGGACTAGCATAAATTTTATAAGAAAAAAACAAGTAATTGCATTTAACAAGTTTTTATCTCATAAAAAGATCTTGATATGATTTCAGAGAATAAGGGCTAGATCATGCAGAATCTTTTAGGTCACAGCGAGGAGTCTGGACTTTATTCTGGTACAAAAAGAAGTCTTTGGAGGGTTTTGAACAGGAAATCATGTGATCCGGTTCATATTTTTAGAAGATCACTCTAGCTCTGGGTGGATAGTACACAACAGGGGATCAAAAATGAATATAGGAAAACCAGTTGAGAAATTATCTGAATAACATTAAGGTTGAAGATATTATGCTTAAAAAATCAACTGCAAAAATTACAGAAGGTAGAAAACATAATTTGATATGAAGTCACTAAAAAAAAAATCTTGGTCAGGTTTATCAGAACACTGAAAACCATGGTATCAGGCAACAGTTTTTAATAACTTCTGTAGACACTGAGACAATCTTTCCTGTAATAATGAAAGCCACAACAATGGAGAGTTCTTTGTCAGCTGTAAAGGATTTGACAAGTATTAGTTTCATCATTGTAGGTTTGGGGGAAAGAAACAGATCTACCATACTTGGCAGTGATTATATTCTGTCCTAGTGTAACTCTATGTAAGACATACTCATATTGACTAAAGCATGATCAAACCAGTACAGAGCTTGGGAAAATGGTGTAAAACAAGGAAAAGAGCATCATCAGCTTTGTATTCAGGTAGATATGCACTTGAATTCCAGATTTTCATTTTCTAAACTGTGTGCTGCAGGAAAATTAGTTAACCTTTATGAACCTTATCCTTCTCTCTTACAAAATGGGAATACAACTACCTGTATGGCATGGTATTGTGAGGAATAAATGAAATAATAACACAGAGTGCCTAAATGGAAGCACTCTCATAAATGGAAACCATTGTTAAGATTATGATTGTGTTCCGGGCCCAAAAGAGCTGGGGGCTGGGGTTAAAGATGAATAAGCCATTTTCAATTGGAAGTTTAATACGGACCAGGATGGAGCTGAATGTTGGAGAAGGATGAATGAAGTAGAAGGATGGAGCTGAATGTTGAAGACTAAGAAGTTTGCAGACATGTAAAAGTAGGGAAAGAAGGAAACTCCAGGTGGAAGGAAGGTAATGTGCAAAGGCATTGAGACCTAGAAGTGCAGTATGTGGAGAAAACTCAATATTTATTGAATTGAACTGGGTTGATTACACATTATATTGAATGTGCCAATAAAAATAAGTTATGAGCTGACCTTTCTTTACTGAAATCTAAACAATTATTTTTAAAACAAGTGTATTTCCATTGAGTACGTTAGTTATTAGCACATACACTATCTTCTTTTCCTTGTTTCTAGTTAGCTATTAATTATAAAGCATAAATGTTCCAGACCTTTAGCTTGAATGTAATGTATTCTTAAACACCCCAAAATCCAACTTACATTACGCTGAAGATATAATGTATTATAGAAATATAGCAAATTATCTCCCCTGAAGTATTAAATATAAGACAAAGATATGACTAAATTTTTGCAATATATTTGCAAAAATCACATATAAACATATTTTAACAACAAAACCTTTTCTACATTCCCAAATAAACTTTTAGTACAATTAAGAAAATTCATGAGAAAAAAGTATAATAAACTCAGTAATATTTAAGCCAGCTTTATTGAAGTATAATTTATACCCCGGAAGAGTCACCTTTACTAAACTCATATAGTTATATACCCACCACCAGTTATATACCCATCACCAATCAAAATCTAGAACATTTCCATCATCCCAAAAAGTTCCTTTCTGCCATTTGTAGATGAACCCTCCTCTAACTCCTAGGGAACCACTGATCTGTGTATTCTCTCTATCTATATTTCCCCCCCAAAATCTCAGATAAATGTATTTGTGATTAAAATACAGTATCTAGCCTTGTGAATTTGGCTTCTTTCACTTTGTACAATATAGTTGATATTCATCCATGCCACTGTGTATATCAGTATTGCATTCCTTTTCATTGCTAAGTAGTAGTATTCCATTGTTTGCCTGTACCACAGGTTGTTTCCCCATTTACCTGTTGAAGGACATCTTAGTAGATTCTAGTTTTGGTAATCATGAATGAAACTGTTAAAAACTAATAGAATACAGGTTTTGTGTGAACATAAGCTTTCAGTTCTCTTGAGTGAATGCCTAGGAAATGGACTGACTCCTGGGTTGTACGGCAAATTTACACTTACTTTTACAAGAAACTGCCAAAATGTTTTCCAAGGTGGCTGCAGCAGTTTGCATTCCCACCAGCAGTGTATGAGAATTTGAGTTGCTCTGCTTCCTCACCAATGCATGGACTATCAATTCATTTGATTTCAGCCCACCTAATGGGTATTTAGCAGTACCTAATCTCCCCAGTAACTAATGATATTGAACATACTTACATGTGCTAATTTGCTATCTACATAGCTTTTTTGGTGAAATTCCTGTTCAAATATTTCACCTATTTTTAAAATTGGGTTGTTCATTTTCCTACTATTGAGTTTTGTAAGTTTTAAAAATATGTTCTGGACTCAAATTCTTAATTAGAAAGTGGATTTGTAAATATTTTCTTCCAATCTGTAGTTTGTCTTTTTCATTTTCTTAACAGTGTCTTTTAAAGAACATTTTTATTTTGATAAAGACCAATTAATCAACTAATCAATACTTTCTTTTATGAACTATGGTTTTTCTGTAATATCTTAAACATCTTTGCTCAACCAGAGGTCACAAAAATTTTCTCCTGTATTTTCTTCTAGAAGTTTTGTAGTTTTAGGCTTTACATTTAGACTTAGCATCTATTTTGAGCTCGTTTTTATATGTTTGTGAGATATGGGTTGAGGTTCCTTTTTTATATATATATATAGATGACCACGTGCCTCAACACTGGTTGAAAGATCACCCTTTCTCCATTACATTATTTGCCATTCATGAAAAACGAATTTATTATACACGTGTGAACTGTTTTGGGACTCTATTCTATTCCACTGATCTATTTGTTAATATTTATAGCAATACCGCACTATTTTGATTACTGTAGCTTTATAATAAGTTTTGGAGTCATACAGTGTAATCCTTCTACTTTTTCTTTTTAAAAGTTATTTTGGCTGTTCTAGACCCTCTGCTTTTCCTTATGAGTTTTAGATTCAGCTTGTTACTTTCTACTAAAAATCTTATTAGAATTTTGACTGAGATTGCACTGAATCTATACATCAATTTGAGGAGCACTGACATCTTATTTTTGAATCTTCTAATACATGGATATATTATCATCTATCCATTTACTCTTTAATTCCTCTCATTGGGTGTTTTTGTAGTTTTTAATACACAAATCTTGCAAATATTTTATTAAATTTATACCTAAGTATTTCATGTTTCTGTTGCTATGATAAATTGTAGTTTTTAATTACAATGTCCAATTTCTCACTGCTGGTACAGAGAAATGTCATTGATGTTTATATATTGACATTAGCCTGTGACTTGATAAAATCATGTATTAGTTTTAGTAGAGTTTTTTTTGTTTGTATTGTTTTTGTAAGCCTTGTGGGAATGTCTACAAACAATCATGCATTGGCAAATAGTAATAAGTTTAAATTTTGCCTTTCTAATTTGTATGCCTTTTATTTGTTTTTCTTGCATGATTTTATTGGTTATACTGCCAGTATGATTTTGAATAGAGTAATAAGAACAGACTTCATGTGCCTTGTTTCCCACTTTTTAGGAAAGCATTTAATCTTTCACCATTAAGTGTGATGTTGGCTATAGGTTTCTTCTAAATGTCCTTAATGTGTTGTCCTTTGATTCTTAGTTTTCTGAAATTTTAATCATGAATAGACTGTTGAATAATGTCAAAAGCTTTTCTGCATCTATTGAGATTATCACATTTTTTTTCTTTAGTTTGTTCATATGGTGAATTACATTGAGTTTTGAATGTTGAACCAACTTTCTTTTACTGGAATAGGTCCACTTGGTCATAATTTACTGTCTTTTAATATGTTGTTGGATTTAATTAACATTTTGTAGAGGAATTTTTACCTATGCTCATGAGGGATATTTGTCTATAATCTTTTTTTTCAGTAATATCTTTGTCTGGTTTTGGTTATCAAGTTAATGCTGGGAGGAGTTCTCTCCTCTTCTGTTTTCTCACAAAGTTTGAATAGAATTGGTATTATTTCTCTATCAAATAGAATTCTCCAGTGAAGCCATGTGAGCCTGGAATCTTCTTTGTTGGAACATTTTAAACTAACAATTCATTTTTCTTTAATGAATATAAGATTAGTTAGGTTACCAGTTTCTTCTTGAGCTAGCGTAGACAAAATTTTTCCATTTTACCTACGTTGCCAAGTTTATGAGCATATATTCATAATACTGCTTTATAATCTCTTTAATTTCTGTAGAATCTGTACTAATTTTCCCTCTTTAATTCCTAATAATAATTTGTGTGTTTTTCATTTTTTCCTTCATCATTCTGGCTAGGGTTTATCAATTTTATTAATCATTTCAAAGAATCAGCTTTTGGTTTCATTCACTTTCTGTTATATTTATGTTTTCAATTTCATTCTGCTCTTTATTATTTCCTTTCTTCTACTTCTTAGAGGTTTGATTTGCTCTTATTTCTCTGGTTTCCTAAGGTGGAGGCTTAGAGCACTGATTTCAGACCTTTGTAGTCTATTCCAATATAAGCATTTAATGCCATAAATTTCCCTCTAATCACTGCTTTAGTTTCATCCCACAAATTCTGATATGTAGTTTTCTATTTTCATTCAGTTCAAAATATTTTATAATTTCCTTTGTAATTTCCTCTTTGACCCTTAAATAAAGGTTTATTAAATGCTGTGTTTCCCTGAAAACAAGACTTAGCTGGACAATCAGCTCTAACATGTCTTTTGGAGCAAAAATTAATATAAGACCCAGCATTATACTATATATTATATTATACCTGGTCTTATATTATAGTAAAATAAAACTGGGTCTTATAGTAAAATAAGACCAGGTCACTCAGAAAATTGTAAGACACTGAAGAGAGAAATTAAAGAAGATACAAATAGATGGAAACACATACCATGCTCATGGATAGGAAGAAGTAATATCATTAAAGTGCCCATACTGCCTAAGGCAATATACAGATTCAACGCAATTCCTATCAAACTACCAAGGACATTTTTCACAGAGATAGAACAGATAATCCTAAAATTTATATGGAACCATAAAAGACCCCAGATAGCCTCGGCAATCTTGAGAAATAAGAACAAAGTGAGAGGTATCATGATACCTGACATCAAATTATACTACAAAGCTATAGTAATCAAAACAGCATGGTACTGGCATAAAAACAAACACAGAGATCAATGGAACAGAATAGAGAGCCCAGAAATAAATCCATGCCTATGTGGTCATTTAATCTACGACAATGGAAGCAAGAATTTATGTTGGGGTAAAGACAGTCTATTCAATAAATGTTGCTGGGAAACCTGGACAGACACATGGAAAAAAATGAAGCCGGACCACCTCCTTACACCATATACAAGAATAAATTCAAAATGGATTAAAGACTTAAATCTGAAGTAAGATCTGAAACCATAAAAGTCTTAGAAGAAAATATAGGAAGAAAGTTTACAGACATTACCCAGAGTAGTATTTTTACTGATATATCCCCTCGGGCAAGGGAAGTAATTTAAAAAATAAAGATATGGGATTACATCAAACTAAAAAAATTTTTCACAGCAGAGGAAACCACCAATAAAACAAAAAGGGATCCTACTGAATGGGAGAAGATATTTGTCAATCATATATCTGATAAGGGGTTAATATCCAAAAACTTTAAAAAAATCTCTTTCAATTCAACACCAACGAAACAAACAAGCCAATTAAAAAATGGGCAGAGGACATGAAAAAACATATTTCTAAAGAGGACATACAGATGGCAAACAGACATATGAAAAAATGTTCAACCTCACTAATCATTAGAGAAATGCAAATAAAAACCACAATGAGATACCACCTCACCCCAGTCAAAACGGCTATCATCAATAAATTAACAAACAACAAATGCTGGTGAGAATGTGGAGAAAAGGGATTCCTGGTACACTGCTGGTGGGATTGCAGATTGGGGCAGCCCCTATGGAAATCAGTATGGAGGTATCTTAAAAAACTGGAAATGGAACTACCTTATGACCCAGCAATTCCACTCCTAGGTATCTATCCAGAGAAATCCCAAATACTAATTTGAAAAAATTTATGCAGCCCTGTGTTTACTGCAGCACTATTCACAATAGCCCAGACATGGAAACAACCGAAATACCCATCAGTAGACGACTGGATTAAGAAACTGTGGTACATTTATACAATGGAGTATTATGCAGCCATAAAGAAGAATGAAATCTTACCATTTGAAACGATATGGATGGACCTAGAGAACATTATGCTAAGTGAAATAAGTCAGACGGAGAAAGACAAATACCATATGATCTCACTTACATGTGGAATCTAAAGAATAGAATAATTGAACAAACTAATCAGAAACAGTCTCAGAGATATAGAGAAAAAACTGAGGATTGCTAAATGGGGGAGGGGTGAGATGAGTGAGAAGGAGAGGGGATTAGAAAGCACAATCGGTATCCACAAGATTGCCACAGGGATACGAAAGTCAGTTTGGGGAATATAATCAATAAGGTTGTAAAGATTTTGTAGGGTATCCAATGAACATCTTTTTTATTAGGGAGACCACTTCAGAGATGGTGTAGGTGCCTGATCACTGCGCAGTGATCTGCTGATGTGTCTACTGATCACCTGTCTACTGTTGTGTCTACTGATCACCTGAAGCTGAATAATAATGAATGTCAACTGTAATTTAATATATATAGATAGATATAGATGTAGATATAGATATACACATATAGTCATAAGAAGTGGAGTACAGCATAAGGAATAGAGACAGTGGAAATGTCAGGGTATTTTGTAGGGTATCCAATGGACATCCAATGGGGTAGTAGATTGGGAGAGAATTAAGCCTTTTATCACTTTGCGAGGGGCATAAATGATAAATGTCTAACTATTACATTGCTTTGTACACCTGAAATTAATAAAAAAGAAAAAGAAAAAACAAGACCAAGTCTTGTATTAATTTTTGCTCCAAAAGACGCAATTAGAGCTGATTGTCCAGCTAGGTCTTATTTTCGGGGAAACACGATGTGTGCAATTTAATTTTCAAATATTTAGGAATGTTCCAGGAATGTTGCTCAATTTCACTTGAATTCCACTGAGATCAGAGAATATATTTTGTATGATTTCAACTGTTTTAAATTTATTAAGGTTTGTTTCATGACACAAAATATGGTCAACTTTGGTAAATGTTCCATGTGTACTTAGCACGTGTATCAGCTTTTTATTAATTAGATCAACTTGGTTGACACTGTTGCTTAGTTCTTCTACAGTCTTAATGATTTTCTATTCACTTTTACTAATTATTCCTAATAAGGAGTGTTAAAGTCTCCAACTATAATTGTGAATTTGTCTATTTCTCCTCGGTGTTTTACCAATTTTTCCTTCATGTATTTTGAAGTGATGATGTTAGACACATACATATTTAAGATTGTGTTATAGTTTCTTGATGAATTAAGCCTTTTATCACTGTTTAATGTTGCTCTTTATCTCTTGTAATAGTCTTTGTTTTGATAGTCTTTACTTTGATATGTCTGATATTCATATAAGTTCTCAGGTTTCTTTTAATTAGTGTTAACATTGTTTATCTTCTTTCTGTCCTTTTACTTTTAACCTATATTTTTATATAAAAAGCAAGTTTATTGTTGACAGCATAAACTTGGTCTTGTTTTTTGTATCCAATATGATACTTTCTGTCTTGTAATTGGTATGCTTATTTACACTTAATGTAAATTATTGATATGGTTGAATTTAAGTCAATCATTTTGCTTTTTCCTTTTTGTTATTTTGTTGTTCCTTTTTAATTTTATGCCTGCTTTTTGGAATAACTGAGTAGTTTTAATTTAGTACTATTTAAAAATATTTTAATGATTACTCTAGAGTTTACAATATACATCTATCACTTATCATAACCCATTTTCAAATAATATATCACAACATACACTGTAAGAACCTTTCATTAGTATACTTCCAATTCCTCCATTCCATATTTCATGCTATCACTGTCATTTTATTTTTATAAGCCCTATAAATAGATAGCATATTGATATTATTTTTGCTCTGGACAGTCAATTATCTTTTCCGGTGATTAAAAATAAGAACTCTTTTTTTCATACCTTCATTTTAACTATCTCAGAGGCTCTTCATTTAGTTTCTACCTGAAAAATTTCCTTTAACTTTTTGGTAGTACATGTCTGTCTCTCAGGTTTCATTGACCTGGGGAGAAAAATTATTTTGCCTTCATTTTTGAAAAGTATTTCTGCTAGATACAGAATTTTGGGTTGACGTTTTTGGTTTCCTTTCAGCACTTGAAAATGTCACTCCATTATCTTCTGGACTGTGGGTTTGTAATAAGGAGTTGATGTTTTTCTTACCTATGTTCTTCTGTAAGTAATACACCTTTTTTCTCTGATTTCCTACAATATTTTCTCTTTGTCTTTTGTTTTTAGCAACTTGAATATGATGTGTATAAGTATTTTTCATTTTAATCTTGCCTGGCGTTCTCTGAGATTCTTGGATCTGTAGTATGACATTCTTTATTGTTGCTATAAAATTATTGGTCATTATCTCTTCAAGTACTCTTTTACTTTTCCCTTTTCTTGTTGGGATTCCAATTGATGTATATTAGGATATTTGATATTCCTCTTGGATGCTCAGTTTTGTTTTGTTTTTTTTTCACTCTTCTTTCTCTTTGTGTTTCAATTTCTATTGACTCATGTCAAGTTTACTGATTCCTTGGCTATGTTGTGTCTACTGATAAGCGCACTAAAGTCATGGTTCATCTTTACTACTGATACCCCTCACATTTCTATCTGACCCTTTCTTATAATTTCCAACTCCACTCAAATTTCCATCTGTTCACTAATGTTGTCTATCTTTACTATCTTTTGTCTATCTTTTCTACTAATGTAATGATTTCTACATTAATCAGTTTTTTAAATTCTCTGTCTGATAGTTCTGACTAGTGAGTCATCTGTGAGTCTTGCTGTTATGAATGCTTTGTCTCTTAAGTGTGGGTTGTTGATTTCTTACTTTTTTATGTCTAATTTTGATGAATGCCAAACATTGAGTGTAAGGCAATGGAGACTGAGGTTAAGTAGTATTTAAGCATGGAAATAGGGACAACTCTTCTTCAGCTATGCCATTAGTGTGAGGAATTTAGTTAATCGAGTCAGAAGTTGGCTTTGAATTTTGTTGTTGCTGCAGTTAACTTTGGTGTACCACCAGCTTCGAAATCTTCTAGTGTCACATCTTGTTTAGGCTGGGTCCTAGGTTGCCAGAGGGTTTTTCTCAAGGTTCCAGCTTTCAGCTTCACTGGTCCCCTACAACAAAGGGAGTTTCTCCTCTCTACACTATGGTGCCTTCCCATTGGTAAACTGCTGCTGCTTCTTACTCAGTGCTTGTTGGTCTCATGGAGAGGGATGGAAAAGGAGTAGTTGTCTGTTGTCCTGGTCCAGCCTCAGTCCCAGGCAGGTCCTGTATGCCTGGGTCTTGTGGTGGGGCTTCCACTTTGATCCTGTCTCTCTTCCCTGTGGCAGCCAAACTCTGCCTTGTCCCTTTAGCAAGTTTTATTCGAGTGAGTTTCCTGTCCTCTCCCAGCAATAGGAGACCACTAATGGTATTGATTGAATATTGTGAGACCAGCACTATTTCTTTCCTATCTCCCAAGAGTAGATATGTTTTCTTTACCCTTCCCACAGCCACATGGGTTTTCACCTATACTTTGGAGGTGACAGATATGCTGCCCTTTCCCTAGTGACTTAAGGCTTTTGTTATAGAAAAAGGGTCCAAATGGGGCATTGGTCTTTCTAGAACTCTCCTTTTCCAAGAATCTCCCCAGTCTCCTGCCCGGTCTCCCACTTTTTCTTTTTCTAGAGGTCTGTGGAGAAGAAACTGCAAGTGGGAGTGAAATCCGCTTGAATCAGTAGATACCAATGTGTCTATGCTTGGCCTTCAGCCACCTATTAGAACAATATGGCCAAACACATCTCATCTGCTGTGTGGTGCCTTGTGTCTCTTCCTGTGGCCGTGCTCTGGTACACTGAGAAGTGCTGTGTCCCATCTCTTTAGAGGACTCTGTCTCTCCTTGGACGTTAGGCTACTTAGTCGTTCTACATCATAAGCTCTTCGGTAAGTTCAAGAAATGTTATGATTTCATAGTTTATCTGACATTTCATTATAGATAGGGCGGTGTGACACTCCTTTTATTTTCCTCATCCAAGGTAGAAACAGAAATCCAGAATTTAGCAACATTTAAAAGTGAATTTCTATTTTATTAATCAATAATAACATGGATTTGCTGAGGACACATTTATTCAGATAATGCTTGTTACACATTTGGATTCATGGATTTGGGGCGGATTTATCACTCTGTGTCCCATCCCCTTCCTATCAGAGATCCAACCACACACCTGGTTTTGAAATTACGTGTCATACCTTAAGAACAAAAAAGATCAAGTTAAAAAACTTTTAACTATGATTTTGAAATTCCTAAGACTAATTATAATTCTGATAGCTATTGTAATTTAGCTATATTTCAAATAAAAAAGGCAAAAAAAAATTACTGCTTTATTGGACAAAAATTATTTCATTTGCACATGTGGCCAGAAATAGCTTCTAAATATACATAAGCTTTGAATTTCCTAATTCTGATATATTTAAAGTCACAATCACTATATTGTGCTGAGCACTAAAGGTGCTGAGATGAGGAACCTCCACACCACTATCCACAGCAGCTCCACCAGTCTGCATTCCCACCGACAGTGCATGAGGGTTCCTTTTTCTCCACAGCCTCTCCACCACTTGTTACTATTTGTCTTGTTGATGATAGCCATTCTAACTGGTGTGATGTGATATCTCATTGTGGTTTTTATTTGCATTTCTCTGATGATTAGTGACGTTGAGCATTTTTTTATGTGTGTTGCCATCTGTATGTCCTCTTTGCAGATTTTCTATTCACCTCCTCTGCCCATTTTGTAATTGGATTGTTTGTTTTTTTGTTGTTGAGTTATATGAGTTCCTTATATATTTTGAATATTAGCCCTTTATCGGAGGCGTTGTTTGCAAATATCTTCTCCCATTTGGGCTCTTTATTTTGTCGATGGTTTCTTTTGTTGTGCATACACTTTTTAGTTTGATATAGTCTCATTCATTTATTTTAGCTTTTACTTGCCTGTTTGCCTTTGAGGTCAAATTCATAAAATCCTCTTTGAACCCAAGGTCCATAAGTTTAGTACCTATGTTTTCTTCTATGCAATTTATTGTTTCAGGTCTTATGTTTAGATCTTTGATCCATTTTGAGTTAATTTTGGTACACAGTGACAAATAGCAGTCTAGTTTCATTCTTTTGCACTTCGCTTTCCAGTACTCCCAGCACCATATATTGAAGAGGCTTTCTTTTCACCATTGTATGTTTATGACTTCTTGGTCAAAAATTATCTGTCCATATTTATGTGGGTTTATTTCTGGGTTTTCAATTCTATTCCATTGGACTGTGTGTCTGTTTTTCTGCCAATACCATGCTGTTTAAATTATTGTTGCCCTGTAGTACAAGTTAACGTCAAGGAGTGTGATACCTCCAGTATTGTTCTTTTTTCTTAGGATTGCTTTGGCAATTCGGGGTCTTTTGTGGTTCCATACAAATCTGATGATTTTTTGTTCTATTTCTTTAAAATATGCCATTGGGATTTTGATGGGGATTGTATTAAATCTATATATTGCTTTGGGTAATATGGCCATTTTAACTATAGTGATGTTTCCAATGCATGAACATGAAATGTCTTTCCATTTCTTTGTGTTATCCTTAATTTATTTTTTAAAATGTCTTATAGTTATATGACCCAGCAATCCATCTCCGGGGTATATACCCCAAAAAATCTAAAAACATTTATCTGTAAAGATTTATGTGCTCCAATGTTCATTGCAGCTTTATTTATGGTAGCCAACGCATGGAAACAACCAAATATCCTTCAATAGATGACTAGATAAATAAGTTGTGGTATATATGCACAATGGAATACTATTGTATGGAATACTCCATGAATGGATCTGGAGATTATTGTGTTAAGTGAAATAAGTCACACAGAAAAAGTCAAGAACCATATGATTTCACTGATATGTGAATATAAAACTGAACGCAACAAAGGAACAAGACAAACAAATAAATAAACAAAAACTCATAGAAACAGACAACAGTTTAGTGGTTACCAGAGGATAAAGGGAGAGGGAGTTGGTAAATGAGGGTAAATGGAGTCAAATATATGGTGATGAAAGGAGAACCGACTCTGGATGGTGAACACACAAGGTGATATATATATGATATACTGCAGGACTGTACATTTGAAACCTATGTAATTTTACTAACCATTGACACCTCAATAAATTTTAATTTAAAAAAAGTGCTAAGATGGCTAGGAATTAAACTCAAGACATAATGTCAAAAAAGGAAAACATTTGTGATTCTGTAAGTTTATTTCAAACAAAAATGTAACCTGCTTTTGATAAATTACTGCAATTACATTTATTACTTTTAGCATTTCGACACATATTTTCTGAGTGACCTACAAAAAAGAAAACTGAAGAATGCTGTGAATTTCAAGCAACTTAGACAAATGATCTGTCTTAGCATACAAACACAAAACGTGATCTAATTTTTCCCCATTGATTATAGTATAGTATGCTTGACTTCCTAATTATTATTTATTATAATGGTCTTAAAATTTAAAAAAAAAAAGAAAAACTAAAGGAGGAAAATATTTTTTAAAGGTAGCTACTTTAATATATCACTCTGTAGAATTAATTGTTCCTGGGTTTGCAAACAAATAAATGGTTTTAAAACTAGTCTCAAAAACAAAAAAACTAGTACCTCATTTGTATTGAAGAACGTTAACTTGTACAGTGAAAGGGGAAAAAAATTAAAATGACTCATTAAAATCACTTAAAAAGTTGCTTTCACTATAAAACCATTAATCTGGATATAGAATCAGGTAAGTGATATCATGTGGTAAAAAATATACCCAAAGAATTCAATAGCAAATGAAGGAGTATTACTCTTAGACTCCAAGGATGTCATCTGTTGGAACAATCAATGCAATCTCTCTTTTTTATACTAAAATCTGAAAGTAATAATCAAGGCGGGGGAGGATTTTACAGATTTCCCAGAAGCATGCTGCTAGAACCTATGTCTTAACCATATCTTCAGTTAATTATTAATGGATGACCACTGAAAGAGCTGCTACTACTAGTAAATTGCTTGATTTTTTGATATACATTTTTTGATATACACATCGTAAACTAGTACCCATTTCAAAGTGAAATACATAATATCTCCCCCGGAAACAGCCATAATTTGGGGATCAGATATTCTTAGAAGCATTTATCTGCCAGACAAGATGTGGTTTTGATTCCCTAGTGGTAAGGTGAATTTCCTTCATTATCTTCAAGACCTCTGTGTATGAGATAGGACTGAATTCCTTCAAGGTCACCCAAAGTCCTGAAAATCCCAGAGGATGATTTTGGCACTCTGACTCTCCTTTCCTCTGAAACATTTGGCTATGTCTCAGAGTTTCATCAGGGAAAAAAAAATAAAACCCACAAAATTATGGGGAAAAAGTCATAACTAACTGTATTTGCCAAGGCAATCATATGCATTAAAACATATTCAGTATGGAGATATGTATCAATTATAGAGTGAAACACTTGGCTTCTATTTAAAATGCTCTATTTATAGTTCCCTGGGTATTTATTTGTCTTAGCCAAACCTGACATAGGTCTGCTCTCCTAACTTCTATATTACGTAGATGTAAAATTAAATGGGAAAAAAAAAGTATACATATTAAGTCCACTGTTCTAAACTTTTTCTAAATAAAACTGCCCTCTACTAGTAATACCTGAGTATTTTCTAATTCTTCTTATGATTTTTATTGACTTATTGAATGTCAATTGGAAATTATTTAATGACACTGTTTTAAGTCAAAAATTTTACTATTGCCATCTTGTGGTCAGACATTCATATATATGAAACTGAAAACAGCATCACTTTCCTAGAGAGATATTTATCTTTAAAATCTTCCAAAGATATTTCCCTATAAGCTAAGAAAAATGATCATTTTGTTACATATGCCATCCTCCAAGGAGACATAATTCATTTATAATTTTAAGAAATTATAATTTTCTAAAAAGACTAAATTTAATGTATAGTCACTGACCATGAATGGTAACAGTACTCATTTATAGTAGGTCAGGAACACTCATCTGATCTATATACTGTCATGATTAACTTTAAATACCATGAGGAGAGTTTTACAGGCAATTTTGCATAGGATTCTAAAATACAATATTAACACTACTCGTACCATGGTTAGGCTAGAAAAGTAGTTTGGAAAGCAAAGTTGTGACAAGTTGGAGCAAGAGAAGAACAGAAAACAAACAGAAAAGTAAGTACCTAAACTTCATATAGTATAATCTTAATATATATCTTGAGTGCTTCCTTCCTACTTTAGGTCCTTCCCAAAATGCCAAATGCACAGCTATATTTGAAATTATATTGGCACTCCATAAATGAGATAAAAAACAATAATTAGAAAAACAAAGAAAAACACTCCACTGCTTAAAATATTCTTAATACTTCTTCCTGGATTGTGAATAGAAAGTTTTAAACAGAAGACATCTTAATTTCTCCTACCAAATTTCAGAATTCAGGTTATACAAATTTTAATGACTAAAAAGCATGATGGCAAACATAACAAAAGGCCAACAGCCTTGCAGAAACATAAAGACAACATCAAAATGCTGTGATGCTGACTGTAGTTCACACAATTTTGATAATCAACCAATAGTACAGAAAAGTTCATGGATATGATAGCATTTACCATAAGAATCCTTTGTGTTTTTCAGTTGTACTTGGTCAACATCACCACACAACACTAAATGGCCTTTACAAAGCACCATAATCCCTGCCTTTATCATATTATAATTTAAGACAGACAACTATGATATAGATATAGACCTAGATAGAGATAAAAAGACATTCAATTTTACAAGAACAAAATGGTAAGATTAAAGGAATACTAGCTGGGAGTTATAGAAATCCATTAGAAATAGAGTTTATTGGTAAAAAGAACAAAGACATGGTCAAATATAATACCAGATTCTTTATCCCAATGGACTAAATGAGAAAAAACAAACAAAAAGAAAACCTAAAGCACAAGACATACGTAAAAGTAAAGATTTCTCATATCAGGACAAGTATCACACTATAATATTATTAAAAGGAAACGAATCCTACCTTGTTGCTGTGAAAGTGAAGTATCAGATTTACTTCTTACACGTATTATACGACTTTGTGCTGGCTTGTGTTCGACTTGCTTAACATCTTGGTCTTGCTTTTGTTGGTCCTGAAGAATTTAAGACATGAAGTCATAGTATTATTTTTAAGATTACCTTAAAATAATTTGAGCAATTAAATTACTTAGATGTTCATTATATAAAATTTGGATATTGTGCATGACGTCTAATTGACAGATGAACGATGGAGTACATGTTACTAAAGAAAAGATATGCAAATAAAGTCTTTAAAAAGATTTAAATAACATACAAAGATTTCAAACATTCAAATAATTTCTGCCTATCTTTACTAGAAAATTCAGAGCTACTTACAATTCAAACTATTCTAGATATATATGCATGATGGATTTAGACAGGATAAAAACTTAATTTGGCTGTAAGCACTCTCATATAACTAGTTTTCCATAAAATGAAAATTTGCATAATGCACTGCAATTTCCGAAGAGCTTTTATATACAGCGACATAATTTAATTCTCACAAGGGTGAGAGGTATTGTTATCCTCCTTTGCCATTCAAGAAATGTACAGGCTACCATAAGTCCCATCATCTCTCCTCCATAACCTACCCAAATTTGAAATTTATAGCAGTCACAAATTCCTTTACAATCACACATCACAAATTGTGACGACTTTAGCCATTTTCTCTCTTGCTTTTCCCATTTCATGAGCCTAATTATAAGTAAGTCCCTGAAAACAGCTACCAGATATACTTTGACAGTAACTTCAAAAGATATCTCTGAACTCTTATCAACAAATACAAGCAGAGAAGAATGTGAAACAGTAGTGCACATGGACTCAAATATAACCACCCCAGCTCTGGCAGGCACCTATTCATCTATAGATAAAAGTGAGTTATTTTAGACTGTAGTCCTAACAACTAGCCTTAACTCTGGTCTTCTAAGTTTAGAGTCATTAGTCATGTAGGCTCCTGCCTTGAAGGAAATATTATTTTGGTTTGCATTTCGAAGATGGGTATTACGACCATCTCTGGCTGCTTCAGCTCAGAGCCTCCCTTCCTTAACCATGGTGATGAAGGGCTGAGTATGATGGAGCCAAACAGCTCGTGTTTAAATCTGGCTAAGTTGTTTTCTAGTTTTGACCTTGGGAAAGTTATTAACTCCTCAAACCTCAACTTCTTCATGCATAAAATGGAGATGATAATAATAATTAAAAAAAATAATAATAACTATCTCATTAGGCTGTTGTAAGGATTAAATATATAAAGGCTTAGAACAGCATCTGGCAGAGTAAGTACTATAAGTGTGTACTATCATTATTACTAGCCATACTTCTCTATTAAAGAAATCTAACAAATGAATTTTTTGAGGCCCATTTTTCTGATGACACAGCATAGTTTTATTTTAAAGTAGGCCAACAATTAAAGGAAAGCAATCTTTCTTTTATTTTTTAAATAGTTTTTTTGAGGTATAATTGACTGACAATAATCTTCACATATTTAAAGTGCACAATTTGCTAAGTTTTGGCATCTGTATATACCCATGAAACTATCACCACAATCAAGACAATATAATGAACATATCCACCAATCTCAAAAGTTTTCTCATATGTTTGTATTCCCTGCCATTACTATAGATGAGTTTGCATTTTCTAGAATTTTATATAAAAGGAATTATAGAGTAGGCACATTTGAGGAGGGGGTCTGGCTTCTTTTCCTCAACATAACTTTTGTGAGAATTGTCCATGTTACTGTATGTTTCAGCAGTTCACGGCTTTTTATTGCTGAGTGGTATTCCATTGTAGAGATTATACCACCATTTGTACACTCCCTATTTGACGCACATTTGTGTTGTTTCCAATTTGGGCCTACTACAAATAAAGTCGCTATGAACATTCATGTCCAAGTCTTTGTGTAGACATGTTTTAGTTTCTCTTGGGTAAATACCTAGGACTGAAATGCTTGGGTCACGTGGTAGTTGCATGTTTCACTTTTTAAAGAAATTGCTGAATTGTTTTCTAAAGTGGTTGAATCATTTTAAATTCCCAACCAGCAGCATACGAGAGTTCAGTTGCTTTACATCATTGCCAACACCTGGAATGTCAGTCTTTCTAATTTTTGATATTCTAATGGATGTGTAATGGTATTTCTTTGTGGTTTTAATTAGCATTTTCCTAATGACTGATGATGTTGAGAATCTCTTTATGTACTTACTCGCCATCAGTATATCTTGGTGGGGTAAGATATAATAAGATATAATAAGGTAAAATATCTGTCCAAATACTTTATCTACTTTTTATTTATATTGTTTGGTTTTCTTAATATTGAATTCTGTGAGTTCTCATATATCCTAGGTATAAGTCTTTTATCAGATAAGCAATTTGCAAATATTTTCTCCCATCTGTGGCTTGTCTATTCATTCTCTTAACAGTGTGTCTTAAAGAGAACTTATTTTTGATAAGACCAATTTATTAATACTTTTCTTTCATGGGTAGTGCTTTTGGTGTCATTTTTGCCTAATTCAAGGTCAAAAACAATTTTTATTTTATACA
Source organism: Rhinolophus hipposideros (assembly GCF_964194185.1). NCBI lineage: Eukaryota > Metazoa > Chordata > Mammalia > Chiroptera > Rhinolophidae > Rhinolophus > Rhinolophus hipposideros. The sequence continues at coordinate 66,604,918 of NC_138051.1, read as the reverse complement.
GAAGTTATTAACAAATATTTCTGAACCCTACACAATGGTGTATTTCATACACAATCTTTATTTTACATATTTTTGGCTCTCATCCTCAACACCATACTATGCTATACAATACCATGCAATGAATATTTATTGAGTAAATTAATCCACAGTGATAAATGCATGTTATTACACAGGTGTAAAACTGTACTTACTAACATGAGCACTTTTTTTATGTCTTGAAGAGTAAATTTTTTTTTCAATATGTAAGACTATATGGATCATTGGCTTAACTCAGTATGAAATCTTATTTTCATGGTAACACATTTCGCAAATTTTAATGTAATAAATATTTATTGACTACCTACTACACACAAATTTATAAGCTAGATATTGCATAGGGATACAAAGGTATAAATGAAAATAGCTACTAATTAGGCAACAGACATTTTACACACATTATTTTTAATCTTTAATTTAAATATGAGGAAATTAAAGCTTAGAAAAAGGCTGAGGGTGTTGAAGGTCACAGCTAGAAATGAAATGAGCTAAGATTTATACCCAGGCTTGAGTAAGTAAATACAGGAGGCATGAGTTGAGGCGATCTTACTCCAAAGACTATGCTCTTGAGAGTGTACCATGCTAAGGAAATACTGTTACCATCCTCATTTTAAATGTAGCACAAGTACTACTGATTGGGTACCTGACAATAATCTTCAGCTGCTTCTGATAATTTAACATCCTTTGCTTGTGCTGTCAGAATTCTCGTGGGAAGAGCAAGATGAGAATCTGGCTGCAACTCCAATTCTCCCAAGCTCATTGGACCATGACTAGCACATGAATCTTCATAAACACCACCTGTTATCAAATATAAATAAAAAGTTAAAATAAATTGTTAATTTATCTTAGACAAACAATAAATAATTGACTAAAATTACCAATTATTTCTTACCTGCTGAATTAGAAGTAGCAGTGTACTTCAACCAAACACCAAGCCTACATTGCAAATAAAACCAAAGCTCAGAGAGAATGCAAAAAGCGCCTATGTTCAAACAAATCTGTGGACATTCTAACCTAAGTTTCCAAGCAATAAGTTGCTCATTCAGTCTACATCCAATCCCCATTCCTACACACCAACTCCTAACACTCCAGCTTACCTTTTCTATCAGTGAGAGTCAATACAATACTATCTAAAATGTAATCTCAAAGCAAGGGGCAATTTCTTGGCTAGAAAATGTTAGTATTACTTAGCTCTGTTTTGTAGATATTTTTCTTCAAATGATCAAGTTCCTCTTTTCCTAATCTAAATGGCGTCTCCACCACATCAATAAAAAGAAGACAATAAGAGCAAAGATACCTATCTAATAATAATGTCACTATACTTTTATATTATACTTTATACTCCAAACACTTGCATATACATTATCTCATTTAATTCGAATCTCACAATCATTCTGTAAGGTAGGGCAAATCAGATAGTATAACTGTCTTTCACTGACAAAGCTAAGGCTCAGGGAAGTTAATGGTCCAAAAAAATCAGAGTAAAAGATACAGAGGAATTAAAATCCTCATCTTCAAACTCCTAGTCACTGTTCTTTATTTCACATTCTTGCTAAAATATTTCTAAGAAACTCCTGCTTTTCCTAATTAATGGCCACCTTTTAAATATAACACAGTATAGTCTATCTCATTTTAATCAATAGAAATAGACCTGAAGCATTATACATAAACTAAATTGTTTAAAATAATATTTTAAAGACTTCATAGATATTTTCCATATAAATACAGTCTATTGACAATTTCTTAGGTTTAGTAAATAGTCACCCTCTCATCTCTTATGTTAATCTATATTTTCAGGTGAGTTTTGCATGAAGCAAAATACACATAATGAGTTTTAAGCTTTATCTTTCTGGTATTCAATCTGCACAAAACAATTTCTCAACATTATTATCTGTTTAATTCTCATTTAATTACTAGCAAAACATAAGATTAATTTAAATAATGGTCATAATATCCATCATTTAGAGTAACTATTGTTCTAGACCTTATTCTATAATACCTTTTTCTATTCCTATGTCACTTTTCCAACATTTTCTTAAGACTGGCAAATGAATGAAAAGAATTAGCACATAGAATGTTAAAAGAAGAGATTAAAAACTGTGTGCTGATTATATAGTTATATATCTAGCAAAACCCAAGAGACTCTAGTAAGGAAAAAGAAAACTATTAGAATTATTAAGAGAATTTGGTAATGTGACTGGATAATAGAGAAATATGTAAAAATCATTGGCTTTTCTCTATATTGTATCAATATACATGTAAACAATTGAAAAATAATCCTTTACTATAGTGACTAGAACTATAAAATAATTAAGAATAAAATTATTGAAGAGGGCATAGAATCCATATGAAGAAAATTATGAAATCTGCAAGATCTGTACGAATAGTAAGATATACCATAAAAATTTCAATTCTCCCAATATTAAATTCTCTCAATAGACATAAAATAATATAATTCCAATTAGGGTGATATTTAATTGAAAAAAAATTTTTAAAGATATACAGAAGAATAAATGCCTGAGAATTGCCAAGAAAAATATAAAAAATAATTTTAAAAACGAAAACTTGCTCTATCGATAACAGAAAGTGCCATAAAAACCCAATAGTCTAATACATTTTAGATAATAAAGAATGTTTTAGATCCAGAATACTTAGAATAAAGAATCCAGAAAAATATTCCTACATCTATGGGAATTTATTATATTAGTTTGGTGCAAAAGTAATTGCAGTTTTTGCAATTATTTTTAATCTTTTAAACCACAATTACTTTTGCACCAACCTAATACAAATTGGTTAACATTTCCATTCAGTAGGAAAAAGATAGCTTACGTAATAATTGATACTGACACAACTAGCTATTTATCTGGAAGAAAATCAAACTGGACTTCTACCTTATACCATTTGCAAAAATAAATTCCAGATAGACTTAAATATAAATATATACTAAATAATGAAAATCTTGCCAAGAAAAATGTAAGAGACCACAGGTATAAGCTTGTGTTAGGGCAAACCTAAGCAAGCCATGAAAATACAGAAAATATAAAAGACAGTAAGTAACCGTACATAAATTTTTTTTTTCATTATATGGCAAAAGAAGATCATAAGTAATGTCAATGAACAAAGTATAAATTTGGAGAAAAGTATTTGTTACACAGATGACAGAAAGCATTTAAAATATAGAAAAGTTACAAGAAAAATGTAGAACCTACTCAGATAGGGAAAGAACAGAAGAAAAAAATCCAAATGGCCAACAAACATGAAAAGACTTACAAAATCACCAGTAGTCAGAGACATATATTTAAATTTCAAAAATGGCAAAAATAAAAAGAGTAATAAACACAAATTCTGGAGACGACGCAAGGAAAGGGCTCTAATAAATTGCTGGTAAAGACAAATAGGTTTAAACTTGTAAGACAGCAACTTGGCGCATCTATTTTAAAATTAAAAACATATTTGCCTTTGGACCCAGTAACCATTCCTGGGAAACTATCTGATAAACATAAAATACAACAATACGTTAGGATGGATATGTGTATAGATATGTACTCTAGCACTGTTTATAGTGGGGCAAAATGGTAATAAAGTAAATATCCATCAATAGAGCAATGACTGAATAAATTAATGCACTAAACACTAAAAGGTTTTATGCAGTAATTAAAAAAAATAAATTTAAAAAATAAATTTAACCGATATCAGTTGACCTGGAGAAATTTCCAGAGTTTACTGAGTAAAAACAAAATGCAGGCACGTGTGCATGATATGATCTTAAATTGTAAAATAACGACAAACACACACATCGTGTGTATCATATATATCATATGTGTGTGTATGTTTACAATTTTATATATGTGCAAGGAAAATAAAAAGTTTACACACCAGAATCTTACTATTCACCTGGGATAAGGCATAACATGGCATAGGAGAAAATGTGAGGAGAAGGGTAGATAGAGGGCACTCAAAAAAAACAAAAAGTCTGTAGTTTAAAGTAATATATGATATAATCACATTTTGTTTTTATGTAAAATTATATGTGGTTAATGTATGGGTATAAAGAAAAAAATTAATTAAAAGGACACAAGGTAAATTTGGATGAAAGAAAACTAAATGTAGAAACCCAGTAAGTATATAATCAAACATTTCCTCAAAAGCATTAAAAGTGCATAACAGCGTTTAACTCATACAACACCCTATCATTCAACATATATTTACTGACTGTGCACCAGGTGCTACACACTCTGCTAGGTGACAGGGATATGACAGTGAACAAGATAAAGTCTCTACCCTCAAGTGAGATGACAAATCAGTGTGTTAAGAGAAACATCAGGCAGGTGACATTAGAGGACTATACAGAAAGCACATATGACAGGTATCTAACGCAGTGATAAGGTCAGGAAAGGATTCTACAGCAATCGTAAGAACGCTGAATTTGCTGTGTCTCTTCTAAAAAGTATGTTCACTGAGTGTGGGTGTGTTGTCTATATAAGTTAACCCTTTGTAAGAGGGATGCTTAAAGTATTTCATTCAAGTCAAATTAATTTAATTAATCATAACTTCAAATCCCTAATGTTACTTGACAACCATAGAATCTTATTGTTATGACAAAGCAATCGTGGTGGACTGTCAGAGAAGACTAAGGCCACTTGAAATGGCCAGTGCCAGCAGCTTTAGGTCAGGCATATCTAACAGATGATCCCATTTGCATGAAACCCAAAGGCACCTCAAATTCTACATGTATAAAACCCCACTCATCTGTATTTCCTCCTAATTCTGTCCTTCCTCTATATTCCCTCTCTCTCAGGGAATGGAAATATTATCTACACAATCATTCTAGCCAGAAACTTACACATGTCTTAGACTTTCCCTTCTTTGGTACGTCTCAGATTTAAACTAAGAACTGTCCATTCTCCTCCATAAGTGTCTCTCAAATCTCCCTTTTTATATATCCTTGCTGCTATATAATGTCTCACCAGGTTTATTTTAATAGCTCTCTAACCAGGCTCCTTGCCACCACTCTTAATTCTCTCCAGTCTACCCATCACATCGCACCTGAGACGATCTTGCTAAATAAAAGGGAAATACGATCATATCACTCATTTTCTTATAATCCTTAATGGATCTGTGAATATCACAAAACTCTCAGAATTGGTAGACATTCAAAACTGAACTTTCCGTGGGGAAAAAAAGACTGGCATTATTTTCCATTTTGCACAAAAAATGAATCCCTACTGTCTTAGAGTAAATCCAAAAACTACTTGATGTATCATCATTCAGGGTTTTTTAGGACCTGGCTTCTACTCACTCTTCCAATCTCATTGCATCCTAAGCTATAATTCATTGATAAAGTATTTATATTTCCCTGATTAGGTCTTGCTATTCTTCAACTTTATCCCCTTGTCTTATTTCAGATGTATTCTGCCTAGAAGGTCCCTCCTCACTTACCACATGGCAAACATCTATTCATCTTTGAGAAGTCATTTCAAGTAAGCCTCGTCTCATGCATGAAGCCCTTCTTGATGGTCTTCCACAGGTACAACTCTCTTGTACCCCCATCCTATATGGACTTCTTCACAATAATGATAATATTATTGCATGTTTTTGCCTTCTCATCTATTATGTCTACTAGAGAAAAAACTCATTATGAACACAGCCTTACCAGGTTTTATATTCCTAGCATCTAGAATGTGCTTAGAGCATAGCAAGCTTTCAAAAAATATTTTCTAAATGAATAGATAAACACACTGGAACATACTTATCCTACTTCACCATCTAATTTCTTTAAGATTCAATTTCACACTGGCTCTTGTGGGAAACCTCTGAGCCCTCATGAGTGGGTCGAGTTCCGCCTTGGAGCTCCCACAGCAATCTGTGTTGTACTAATCACACAATATTATAATTGTCATCGTTCTTGTATTTCTCCTACACTAGTTTGTAAACTTCCTTGAGAGCAGAGGTCTATCATCTCTCTATCTCAAATGCCTAATATACTACACAGTATATTCACAGGTACACTGTGAATTTATTTAATAATACAAGTTTCCTGAGTAAATGAAGAGCTATATTTGGGTAGTAAATGCCAGAATTCTCACAATTTGTTCAAAACACCAGTTTACAGTTTAGGGTTCCCAAGAACTCTTCAAGCTTATTTTGCATCTTTTCATTACTCAACCCAACCTGAGAGTCTCAGGATTAGAAACAGTAGTAGGGGACAATGGGTTGCAAATAGGACACTTTCTGAAAATAAGCAGGGGCAGAGAAAGGCAAAGTAAGAAGAGATGAGCCTCTCTGTAAGCAAAAACATTAAAAATCAATAAAAGGCATGCGATTAGCCATCAGCAGAAATAATGATACACGGGAATCATTCTTCTACAATAATCATTATGTAACAAAATACTGGAAGGAATTTTTACCCACTCCAGGTATTATTAAGGAGAGTAACTCTGATGTGCCAAGCACTGTGCTAACTACTTATATGCATTGTCACTATCCCTAATAACTTTATGAGGTGGCTACTATTTGTGGTAACCAGCCTCCAAGAGGCCCCCTGATCTCTGTCTCCTGGTATTCACACCTTTATTTGGCCCCCTACTCTGTTATGCTAGGATTGGTCTGTTACTGATAGAATGTGACAGAAGCAATGGCATGTCACTTCTGAGATTAGGTTATGAAAGACGTTGCAGTTTCCATCTTGGTTCTCCCTCTCTCAGGTCATCTGCTCTGGGGGAGGCCAGCTGCGGTGTCAGCAGCAGCTCTAGAGAAAAGTTCATGCAGGGAGGCACTGAGGCCTCTTGCCAGCAGCCCCCCATGAGTGAGCGTGGAAAGCAGATCCTTCAACCCCAATGGAAGCCTTCAGATGACCTCAGCCCTAGCCAACAGCTTGACTGCGACCTCATGAGAGATCCTGAGAACCACCCAGCTAAGCCAGCCCAGGTTCATGACTTTCAGAATTGTCTGAGATAAGAAATGTTTGCTGTCTTCAGCTACTAAACACTGGGGTAACGTGTAACACAGCAATAGATAACTAATACACTAATACCACCGTCATTTGATAGATACAGACACGGGCTCAGAGATGTTAGGTTGCCCCAAAATACACAGAGCTGGAATTCAAACTGATAGCTGAAACTCCAAAATCTTAAATTCTTAGCCCCTCTACTATACTGCCTCATCTATATGCTCAATCTTGCATTATCCCACATTACTTTTTCCAATTAGATTAAACAAGTATCTGCAGTGTACCCGCTATTAAAGATGCACTGTACTGTAGGTAATGTGCTAGACACTTCCATAGGTATAAGGAGGGGCTAAACAGAACATATTATTCTCTTGGATTTCATTCTGTAAGTGTTTAACAAGGTTACCTATCAGTTCTCAAGTGATCTGTGAGAGCCACCTAGTGTCAATCCTGTGTAACTGCTATCTACACCAATAGCTGGACACAAATGTGTCACAATTTCTGTTTTTTGAAGCCTACAAATTTAAGAGAATGTAAAACATAATGTACTCACTATGCGCACAAAATGAGAAATCATTCCAATCTTACTTTACATTTATTTTCATGGAAAATTGTCTAGAATTACTTTCAATTCTGAAATGATATACGGTATTCACTCTGTAAAACTGGGACTTTAAATACTCCATACCAATGTTTTTGTCACTTCAGGTATTTCCTTTTCTGATTTCTAAAAAACCAGCATACCTCGAGAATGGGAATGGAAAAGTAAGTAAATCCAAAATAGTTGATCCTCATTAATTTGAAGATTCCATATTTGCAAATTCACCTACTTGATAAAATTTAGTTGTAACCCCAAATCAATACTCGCAGCACTTTCGCAGTCATATGCGGACATATGCAGAGAAGCAAAACACCTGAATCACCCTACATACACTTTACCAGCTGAGGTTGGACACAGTGATTCTCTGCGTTCTCACCGCAGCTTTTCCACTGTAAGCAAGTGGACTTTTTACTGTCATTTTAGTGACATGTTTTTCACATTTTTGTACATTTTGTCGGTGATTCTGCTATTTTAAAATGACCCCCAAACATAGTGCTGAAGTGCTATCTAGTGTTCCAAGTGCAAGAAGGGCCTTACAGAAAAAATACACGTGTTAAATAAGCTTCATTCAGGCATGAGTTATAGTGCTGATGGCCCTGAGTTCAACGTTAATGAAGCAACAATATATATTAAATAAGTGTCTTTAAATAGAAACACACATAAAACAAGGCTATGTAATTTATCAACTGACACAAATTTTATGATCAGAGGTTCATAGGAACCTAACCCTGTATTTTCCCTCAGAGACTCTAGAACATAAGTGTACTGCAGATAATGAGAATCAACTATATATGCTAATGATAGGTTATTTTCTATTCTGTTCTTATTCCTAAAGTGTTACAGCAGAAAGTTTAAGTAACGAAGTTCTAAAATAGTCCTGAGTGCACTGAGCACGGAGTCAGAAATTCATACAGTGTGAAGAGTGAATTTCTACAGCATTAGCTAATTTACCCTTGTCCTAAACAAGTACTGTTATGTTACAGTTTTGATGGGCGTTACATTTTTTCAGTATGTATTAACATAACTGTATCACTATGAAAAAACTTTACTAACTTTAATATTACTAACATTATCTCATGCACCACCCACCCAGGGATTCATGTACCAACACTGATAAATGAATCCCATTTGGGGAAACACTGCTATGTATACCACAAAAAAGCTGTTACCAAACTTTCAGTTATAAAGACCCTTTTTAATAAAGAAAGTTTGCACGTTTCCACCTGAAAATAGTTATGCTTTTCTCAATTCAGATTAGGAACACACTATAAATAATAAACAGAATATAGCATTCAACATGGAAACAGCACAAAGAAAGTACGATGGGATTCAAAGCGAATATTTTAATAGATGCATCAAGAAGCAAATATTTTGGTGTATACCTGTAACCATGTCAAATTGCTGAGATAATGGCTTCAGAGCACGTTTTTGATCCAAAGACTCTGCATTAGCGACAGGCTGCTGCATGTGGACAGAATGTCCCGTTAAGATGTTCGCTGCCGCTGCTGCTGTCAGCCTGGGCCTTTGTCCTTCGCTAATTTCACCCACACTGCTTTCCAAGTCCTGTAGAAAACAAAAAACAATTGTTAAAACCATTCTATTAAAATCAAGCCAAAGCGGGAAATATTTGTCAAACACCATGCATGATCCACACCACTGGACTCCTCAAAGGTATTTCAGAAAGTGCTTATTATGCCACATACACACTACATGAAAGGCAAGTTTAAAAAGTTAGTTTAATGAGGCATCTAGCCACAGGCTTTCTGTTTCATATCTTGTTTTTGTATGAAGTTAAATAACCATTATCTATTTTTTTAACTTCAGATTAGATATCAATACAACACAAGAAAAATTTTAAGATATTAAATGCCTCCACATATTATTGTTCACAAAGCTTCAAATTAGAATGATAGAAAATTTATCTCTCACTCTTCATTAATAAAGATTGCCTAAATTATTAGTATAAATTTTATAATTAAACAACTGATGAAAAGGATATACCTTAAGTGATATAAAGATTATCCCTATACAAATAATTACATTGTTTATAAGTATGCAGACTGAAGATGACTACTTTAATGTTTAATAAAGTTCTTTCCCTGCGAAAGTACAAAAGTAAAAAATGTACAAATATGCTTATCAAATACATGAAGTAAAAAACTTTAAAAAACTAAGACTTCTATTTTTCTTTCTGTATTAAAAATTAGATACCTAATCATTACCACATTTTGTGATTTGGAGATATTCAAATTAATACGTTTACTAATCAAGAACAGAATAAAAATTCTAATACCTGAAAGCTCTCATGTTTCTCATTTAAAAGGAGTTTAATTTCAACCAAGTGGGGATTTTTACTAGAATATATGAAGAAATAACTACTGTAACATCTTCGATGACTCTACTGACTACAAAATAAAATCTAACTTCTTAGCCCAACATTCAGGATTTTCTATAACTTGCCCTAATTCTTCTCCATATGTTTCTATCACCCCTTAGTCCCTTAATCTGACTTTTCTTTAGGAATACCAATTGCCTCCACATCCTCTAAATAGAAAAGGATTGTTTTGCAATTAATACGAAACCCTTGGAGACTCTTGGGCAAAGTTTAGTACGATGGCAGATACATTTTCTCTCAATATCATGTCCTATATGATATGTCATCAAACTTGAAACAGTTTTTCCTCCTCTGAGTCCATATACACTTATAAAACACAGCTATTTGACCAGTTATTGCACTGTAATTAAGCCCTTTTCTCTCCACATGACTCTCAGTTACTTATAGGTAGGAGTCCTGTCTCATGTCTCATTCATCTTTGTATCTTTTCCAAGGTTGTGTCTGGCATACAGCAAACCCTCAATAAATGGTGGTGGAAAGAAAGAAATAATGAATGATTCTCATAAATCACTTAAAAGAGCTTCAGTTGTTTTCAACTATAGAACAAGAGGGTTGCAACAAATGGCCCAAATTCCTTTCAGCTATAAAACTCTATAGCACTATAATTCCAGGTTAAAGTTACTACAAGGCTGAACCCTAAATAAGTTGAAGTATTAGCATGCTTTAACTGAAAGTAGAAATATTTTATTTTTTCCTGTATGTATCTACCCAAAAAAACCCAAAAAATTAAGGTCAAAAATTACCTCTGAAAGATAGACTGCTTGCTGTGAAACTAATGATTCCTGGTTTTGTTTCGCAAGAAGAGAAAGAATTGCATCTCCATGAAAATTTTTATGGGGCATTCTAATCACTTGTCCTTCACTAGGAGGATCATCTTCCTAAATGAAACATAAAGACAATTAGCACAACCAAAAATTGTATCAAACGACTGCATTTTCTCAATTTATGACTAATAAAATTAACAGTCATCATGAAAATGGTCACATTAGCACTTTATGGAAAGAAAACGGACTCTCTTTTCATTTAGTTCTCATTGGACTATATTAAAAACCCTTTACATTTACCTCCAGTATAAATAATAATATAAAGCAATTTGGTTACATTTACACTGGAGAGTTATTATAAAAACATGACAGTTAAACCCTCTGTCCTGTGAATGAGTTACAGTGATTCACAAAGGTTTTATGTTTGGCTCACAGGTTTCGAGCTTCATACTGGTGCAGTACACGAAGCCAGGCCACAGCGGGCGATGAGGCAAAGCACTGTGGTAATGATGCAATCTGGACCACAAGCAGAAATGGGAAACTGCAGAAACATGTGAAGGCACCTGTAAGACCCTCAACTGTCCCTCTGCCTTTGTGCTGACCTCTGGTGCTGGCCAGGGAGCAGGTACCCAAAAGCTCTCGCTGGAACGCTCAGCCTCGGCTTCTTGGTGCCTCAAAATAGAACTGTCCCCAAAATGAGAGACCATGTGGGCCTAAGAATCAGAGAAACTGGATTCTCTTGTAGATACAAGTATTAACAAGATTTTTTTTTAAATTAAAGTTTATTGGGGTGACAATTGTTAGTAAAGTTACATAGATTTCAGGTGTACAATTCTGTATTATATCATCTATAAATCCCATTGTGTGTTCACCACCCAGAGTCAGTTCTCCTCCCATCACCATATATTTGATCCCCTTTACCCTCATCTACCACCTCCCTCCCCCCTTACCCTCTAGTATTAACAAGATTTTAAATTCAATTAACAATTTTTGACTTAGGTATTTTATTTTTCATGAGATAACGTTTCTTAACTCTGGATTACAAATCCTTATCCTCCAGCTGTATACAGATAAATACCTACTGGAATATGACTTCAAGTTATTCCCCGTTTTTCAAGATTATACTTCTGTATTTGACTTTACTATAAATGTGTGGCATACATGATTTAGGCTTAGTAAAACTATCGAAATTAAGAGTTTAGTTTCAAATGTAGAAAAAGACATGTTATAATTTAGCACTGGTTCAGCTGAGATATTTTCTTTGAACAAACTTAAACATGCTTTGGCACCATAAAGTTCTAAGAGTAGATAAAGATGCCATAATGACATATTAATTAGGCCAAATATTGTTAGTATAATTTCTCTCTGAAAATAAAGACATCTTATTTATGCCTTCCCCATATTATTTTATAAATTAGATCTATGAAAATATATATAACTTTTAAATGCTACTTTTTTCTTCTGTAGAACCAGACAATAACTAGGAAGGATTAGTGCCCCTGGGCCCTATTTCAGAATTGTTTTAAGCCAGTGAATTCAATTGTTTTTTAGCACAAAGAAATTATAATCACGGTTATAGGGAAAACACAAATATATTATGAAAGAGTTGGTTTAAACAGCTAAGGTCCTGCCTGAAATATTATAAAGGTAACATATACAATTGACAATTTGCAATAAGATAGACTTTTATTATCTAATTATAGTAACTGCATTTTTCAACTACTGGAGCCACAGAGGTTAATAATTTTCTTTTCATTCTCATAATTATAATAAAGAGATGTGCAAGAAACCTTAAATTCCTTCATGGATATTTTATTAAATTTTATGTCTACAACTCAAATATTCGAGAAAAATACTCTGATCAATGGCAACAAGTTTATCAAGCTTGTCAGAATTCAATGTGGAGTCAGTCATTTCTTACCATTTCGTGGGCGTCATGCAGTGTACTGGATAAGCTATCATTTAGGTTTGTCAGATACAGTCCATCTCCTAAAACTAGATATTAAAATGTAAAAATTTAGTAAATAATCTGACCATAAAGGCATAGCACATTACATTTAAACTTATACAATAAAAATACTGGCAGAGTTCAGAAAAATAAATCACAAGTTAATCTCACCAGTTTTTTTAAAGGACATTTTACAACAAAGATGAATTTTTGTTTCACCTACCAGCTTGTCAGAAATTCAAAAGAGTTATAAATATCAACTATAACTATAAAATTGAGAAAGGAGCATTCCTATATACAATTGACGTAATCTAAAACTGATTAAAATTAAAAACTGATTAACCTTTCTGGAAAGCATGTTGGCAATATATCGCTATTTTAAAGTTGCATAATCTGACTCAGCAATTCAACTTCTAGGCATGTATTCTAAGAAAGTTATGAGATATGTGCAAAAAGATATATTTATGTGCAAGGATGTTCATTGGAGAGTTTAGTATGGAAACACTGAAAACAATCCAAATGTCCACCACTATGGCACTGTTTTAATAGACTACACAGACTAAAAAAAAAAAAAAAATGAGGTGGAGCTATATATATTAGTAAAAAAAGATGTCCCCAATATATTATTAGGTTAAAAAATTCAGGTTTGAAAACAATATATATATAGTATGATCTTATTTTTAAAGGTGAAAATACATGCATATACAAATATATTTTGGTGTCTATATACGCACAGAAAAGAAAAGACTGGAAGGTAAAACCCCAAACTATTAAGAGTGATGCTAATTCTTGAGGGTGGAATTTCTAAGGGACATTTTACTTTCTGAGGTTAAGGCCCAGAACAGTTAACTTGCAGGGTCCATATCTTTCTACTAGACCATGTTAAATCTTAAAACTTAAGTAAAAACACTTTTTTTTTTGTATATTGAACATTTATTACAATTAATTGGTGCCGTGATAAAGTAAAAACACTTTAAACACAAAAGTATTACTTAAGAATTATCAAAATCTAAGCATCCCTTAGAAATTATCAGAACCTAACCAGTGAAATCAATTGATACAAGTTAACTTACGTTTGGGAGCCACTTTCTGACCACAGTCAAATAAAATCTCTCCTTCAGAGATGGGTCTATCTAAAGTTTCAGTTTCAGTGATAGTAACGCTCAAGCTGCTCTCCATCGTTGAGGAATCAGAACTTGGCATCTGTATGGGGGAAGGCATTTTGGTGCTAGCCGGAAGCGGCACCAAGGGAACTGGCTTTGGAGGTGCAGGTGGAGCGGGGAAATCCATGCTCTCAGGTTCTTCATCCTTGGCCACAGACATTACACTAAGAAGAAAAAGACATATTTTGAACTTAATTAGGTCACTGAAGGCCTATATTAATTTTGATATTCAAAACAGACTCAAAGGTACTGTGTCTCCTTCAGCAAAGTATTTCTATAATCTGCACTACTATAATTAATTAACAAAATTTATTTTCCCAAAATTGTTTGCATGCCTTAATTATAGACCATCTTGAAAGTTCTACCATCCACAAATTAAATCTACATGGAGATATATGGTACTGTAAAAGTCCACTGATCATAGTAAATGAAGATTCACACTGGGAAGGAATCTTTTTCTATTTTATTAACAATAGAATAGATATCTTTATTTTAATCTGTTCCCAAGAAAATCTGTTTAAAGAAAAAAGAATTGAAGGTATAAATAAATGTGGTAAAAACTTTAAAAACTTAAAATTTATGAAACTTCTCTCTATTCAATTATAAAGTAGCTTGTGATTTATAAAGCTTCAGTTATCATTTCTGATGTTTTCAATGGGTCACATAAGTCCACTTCAGATGACATGTACAGTTACTATTATAAAAGTAAGCATGTTATCTTTACATAGCTCTGGGGTGAAGTTCTTCTTGAAGTGAGTTAGGATTCTCTTCTTCCAAAGGCAGGTCTCCATCACCCCACGGCTCGGGAAGCTCTTGGCTTGATATCTTCAATTTATCAATGGAAATCTCTGATAAAGTTGGGGTAAGAGCTGCTGCAGGAGGAGGTGTAGTAACAGGGGTAACTGCTGGAGTATTAACTAGCGTGACAGTCGGCATGTCATTTCCTAAAGATTTTTTTAAAAGAAAGAAAAGATAAAAGATAAAATAACTCCATAGAAAGGCAAGATATATTGTTTCAGAAATCCCACAACATTTTGGCATATAAATAATTAATAATGATGGCCACTAATGGAAAAATTCCCAAATTAATTTAGTTAAGTATAAGAAAATAACCTTGGAAAGACATCACTTTTAACATCAAAATGAACTTAAAAAGTAGTCTATTAGATTACATATTTTTGAAGGGGCAACAAATTCCTTAGTTTCCACGTAGAAAAAAATGATTTATTAAAACCTAGTAAGCAACAGGTAGATATATGTATACTAATCTATAAAACATTTTATAATAGAAACCATGACATTTTATTTAATAGCTGCTAAAGTTAAAACGGATTTATAGAAATAAGGTGTCTACCTTTTTCAGCAAATATTTCCTTCACAGGAAAAGCTACATCTCGATCTGAATCACAGGGAGAAGAATCTGGAGTTTTGATCAACACCAGTTCCTTCGGAGGTGATGAAGGTGAGCGAGGAGGAGTCGGCTGTGGAGTAGCCACCGGGGTACACACTCTTGCCTAAAATAAATGAACAAAAATAGGTAAATGGTGCTCATTATCACCCAAATAAATGTAAATTGAAACAATAAAGTGAGTTCATTCACAGATTACACAGAATTTAAATGCAGGGGGAAGAAATGAAGCCCTTGAACTTCTAAACTATTAGTTTCAAGACTAGCCTGTAGAAAGTCTAGGACAACTAAAATAATTCTGCTTCTGAAATAGGCCCCAAAGAAATCTAAGGCTGCCTCTTCTAACATGGAGAAGATTAAACAGACACAGATGAAGTTCAAACCCAAACAGAACCTGGGTAACAGAAAGGAATTTTAATTAATTGACAAGATACCAAAAATCAGCCTTTTAGCACAAAAGAACAGAGCTTGTAAAAAGCAATGGAAGATAAGAAGAAGTAGGGGGTGGTAAAATAAAGACAACATGGAGATAGAAAGTACTGGGAAAGAAAAAAGTAAACACTTTAAAATCAATGTGTTAAGTCATTGTAATCATTCAAATGATTCAAAATTTAAAAGGTACAAAAGGATGATGGTGAAAATTAGGTCTCCTTTCTTACCCATGTCCTATCTACCTATTTCCCTTCCCCAGCGTTATCAAATATAATATTATCTTGATTTAAGTCATTTATATGTGTAGATTATCTGTGGAATATAGTCCCATAAATGGCTCATACATATTGCCAAATTTCCCTTTATTAGGGTTGTATTATTTTATACTAACACCAGAAGGTATGAGAATTCCCATTTCCCCAAGGGCTGCTGAACACTGGCATTATCAAACTTATAAAGTGCTACCAGTCCCATAAGTAAAAATGGGATTTATTTCAGTGATTTTTTTTCTTATTATCAGGGAGATTCACTATCTTTTTATATGTATATATACATTTGTATTTCTTTTTTTGTGTGTGACCTGTCTGGATATGTCTTTTTCCCATCTTTCAAATACATTATTTGTCCTTTTCTTTGCATTTAAACATCTTTATATAATAGGGTGATTAGCCTTTATTCTGTATTATGAATTGCAAATTGATACACAATTTTAAAATCATGAAGATTATTAGAAATTCTATAGCATTGCTTAATACTTAGCATATTTTTAGCCTTGATTTTTAAATGAAAGAAATACACTGTATTTTTTTCCCTTGATTGCATCGTAAGAGCGCTGTTTTCAAATACACTACTGGTTACTGACTCATCATCATGAGAGGATTTGAAGGTATCCTACTAGTATTGGTAATGGATAATGATGACAAACTTATTAGTTACTGAATATTTATCAAGTTCCAGGCACTAGGTTAAGCTCTTTTTATATATTAACTCATTGGATGTTTCACAAAATCTTATATGATGGCTAAGAATATACAGTGTCATAAAGATGTCAATTCTCACCAAACTAAATCAATCAAAATTGGATTAATTCCCATGACAATCCCAAACAAATCTTTTATGGAACTTGAAAACTAATTTTAAAGGATATTTGGAAGATCATAAGGCCAAGGAAAGATGTGATGATTCTGAAGATGAGGAACAATATGGCAGTGGTGGAGAGGAGCTTGCCCTCCTAGGTATTCAGTAAGCAGATTTTGGTAAAGCCAAGTTCATTTAAACTCTAAATATTTTTTTTCTATTATACAGATGAGACTAAACTAACAGAGCTGAGGTTCAAATTTAGATCTTCCGAAGTCCATGCTCTTAAGAATTCTATATACTGCCTATTTATACTGATTTTTCTATATTCAATTATATTCTATATATTCTATATAGATATCTATATATCTATATATAGATATCTATATATCTATATATCTATCTATATCTATATCTATATCTATATCTATATCTATATCTATATCTATATCTATATCTATATATCTATCTATCTATATATAGATATCTATATAGATATATAGATATCTATATATATCTATATATATATTCTATATATTCAATATATTTCTATATTCAATTACCCTCATATTAGTATAGGCAGTATATGGAATTCTTAAGAGCATGGACTTCGGAAGTTCGGATGTTCCCTGACAACATCTGCATTGCATGCGTTAGCAATGATCTAATAAAGGGTAGACCAAAACTACGTACTAAATCTCTGGCACACTAATCACATTACACCAATTACATTACATATTTGAATTTAATGGAGATTGCTATAATTTTATGTTTATGCCTCAAGTGAGTCAGTTTAATGTTTCACCTACATAAAATGATGTCTTGATAAAATGATGTCTTGATGATCTACAGGATCAGAAGTGACTACGAATTTCTAAGCAGATAATAAAGTACATTTTGATTTTATATAATCTCATGTTACCATTCTGAGGGTTCAGAAGAAGTCACCCCAAGATGTGCTTCTATAGCATGCAGATCACTTTGAGCTAAAGGCAACTTTAGCTGCAGGCTCAAGAGAAACTTCTGTCCCTCCCCTAAATACCTAGAAGAACTTGAATTGGGGCCTTGCCCATAAGATTATTAGAGGTAACCTACCTATATGGCAGGGCAAACTACTGATCACTGAACAGGTGCCCTACCTATAATGACCTGAAGCCCCAAGCTGCATTTCCTTAGCTCAGAATGTCTTATATAACCATTTTACCTCTCTTGTCTCTGAACCTCTCATACATTTGGGGTTTCTGACTCTCTCATGTATGCGGAGTTCCCATACACATGTATGTTTAAATTGGTTCTTTTCTCATTAATCCGTTTCATGTCTATTTGAATATTAGACCATCCAAAAGAACCTTGAGGGTAGAGGACAGTTTCTTCCTGCTCCACG
This sequence comes from Rhinolophus hipposideros, assembly GCF_964194185.1. NCBI lineage: Eukaryota > Metazoa > Chordata > Mammalia > Chiroptera > Rhinolophidae > Rhinolophus > Rhinolophus hipposideros. Next base: position 66,586,758 of record NC_138051.1, on the reverse strand, counting down.
TTAGTAGATTAGAAGCTCTATTTAACAGTAAGGATTATTAAACAAACAACAAAAGTGCCTAAAATGTATTTTCTTTTAAAGACTAAAGATAATCAGTTTACATAATAACCAAAAGCAAGATGTGGTCATTTTAGCTTTATCTTGAATTTTTTTGGGGGGAAAAAGCTACAAAGGATATTTTTGAAATAATTGGGAAAATTCAAATGTGGACTCTAACGTAGTATTAACATATCAATGTTAAACTGTGGGGGTGTAATAATGGTATTTTGGTTATCTAGGAAAGTATCTTGTTCTTAGGAGATACTGCTAATGGTCTTAGAAGTAAAGTGTCATGATAATCTATAATTTTCAAATGATTTTTAAAGAAATATTATAACATATAAAGACAGATAAAGTGTGTTAAAATATTATCAATTGGTAAATACAGGTAAAGGGTATATGTTCATTGTCTCACACTTTCAACTTTTCTATGGATATAAAAGTTTTAAAAATGAAATGCTGAGGAAAATGTTACTATAATCATACCCACAAAGAATCACAAACTATGACCTTATGATACCCAACTTAAAATCTGCCCATTTTACTGTTCTTTAATAAATGCATCAAAAGTTCCCCAGGACCCCAAATTATGAAAGGAGAGTCACACCTACCGGCAAGTACGTTTTGCTTGTTGAAACATCCTCAGAAACACGTGTAGCAACAGGACCTTGCTTCTTTGCTTCTTTGTCACCCAGCATGACAGCAATGGTCTCAGCAAGAGCTTCATTCACAAAATGACTAATAACATCTGAATTCACAGGAACCCCAGCATCAACAAAAAGCTGGAGGGCGCCATTGCTTGTTCCTTCCACTACAAAATGAAAGAACTTCAGAATAAGTGTGCACGAAATATGCTTAATGTCAAACCTTAATTCTTAAAATTTTAGAGATGAGAACATATGTGTACAGGGGATGGGAGGAGGAATAAAAATGAAAATACAAAATCTACTTAGTATGAAAGAGAATAAAATGGTAATTTACATAATGAACAACCTCTCTAAACAAACAAAAAAAGAGAAGGAAAACGTACAGATGAAAATTTATTTATCTGCCCTCTTCGCTACCACAGAGCTTAAGGAATTACATCCACACTAAATGTCTATCTGAAAACAATCCACATTTCTGAGAACTGGCAACAGGAAACCCTGTGATAGATGTTGGTCAAAACACACGGACACAATGATGGTGGGGGCACTTTAGAGAAATGGTAACTGCTTTACAAATTGAAGACAAACCCTCCTTCCTTACTAACATTACAAGGTTAATCCTCTTCAAATGTTTATAATAGTTTAGGTGCTCAATATCAGAAGCTCTATAGGTATATTAATTTTCCAAATAGGTTATACTTTGCACATGTATGAATGTACATAAAATTCAGTAAAACTTCCTTTACTAGACTTAAAGTGGCGTATTTCTAAAGCTTTGTGTGGAAAACATGGAAACAATGACCTGTACAACTTCATGGAGATGTGACTGCACCAAAGAGTACGCCGTAAGTAGTACAACTATGGCAGCAGTATGCAGGATTCCCTAAAACGTGGGTATACAAGATATGTCTTGGGATCACTTGTTGAGGAATAAGTAGAAGTAATTTACTCTGGAGTTACAACCGTAAAGATTATCACAATCCCACATTTATATTCGACATTATATGTCGCTATGTCTCCTTTTTCGTTCCCATAATCCATTGTTTGGGCATGACCAAAAATCAGAACATCTCTGTCCAAAAGCCCAAAAGCCTCCTACCCTGACATAGGCAAAACAAAAGTAAATGCACATGCTTTTAAAGAGTAAGAGCTAAATACCCAATTTGGAAATTTTAAGATTTTCATCCAGAAAAAAATCAATGTCTTCATTTCTTTGTTGGTCATTTTTTTCTTTCCTTCAGAAAACGAGATGATGAAAGAAAACCTGGTATAGCAGTGGAGGAGACATTTGAGTTCTACTAAATAGGAAGAATTAATCAAGTGCAACAATAAATGGTATGGAGCTAGGATGTAGGTTGCGACTGGGTGGTGACTGAAGAAAACCAAAGAAAAGAAAATAGAATAAACAGTAACTCCAAGGTTTTGGAGATTGAGTGCTTGAAAAATTGTGATATTATTAACAGAAATAGAAACAAAGGAAGAGCAGGTCTGGTTAGAAAAATGAGATACATTTTGGACGTGCCAAGTTTGGGATGCCAGTGGAACACCAAGTAGGAATATTCATCAACAGGCAGAACTGCAAGTTTACAGCCTCAATGTGTGGCTTTGGGGTCATCAACTGACGCAGGGTAAGTAATGGCAGGAAAAGACTGGAAAACAGAAAAGAAAGAGGGCGGAGCACAGAAACTTGGGGAAACTTTTATTCAAATAGCAGAAAGAAAAGATGATAAAACAGCAACTGGACTTGGAGCTGAGCTGTGCCCTGCACAACTAGACTGAAGGACAACGACTTGGAGCTGATGGGCCCTGGAGAAACAACACTGTTCTCCAATATTCCCCAATTAAAAACAAAAAGAAACAAAACACAGTGAGATTATCACTACATATTTACCGAATGACAGAATAATTACAAACACTGACAACACCAGGTGTTGGTGAGGATGTGGAGCAACTGGATCTCTCTCTCATACACTGCTGGTTGGAATGCAAAATAGAATAACCATTTTGGAAAAGTTTAAGTTTCTTGTAAAGTTAAACATCTACTTACCATATGACCAAGAAAAATTAAAAGATGTGTCTAAAAGATTTGTTTGCAGATATTCATATCACAGCTTTATTTATAATAGCTGAAAACTAAAAGACTATAAATGTCCATTAACTACTAAGTGGATTAACAAATTATATCCATACAGTGTAATGTTACTACATGCAACAACGTGATTGTCAAAGCATCATGCTAAATAAGACAGACACAAAAGATTATGTACTGTATGATTACAAATATATAGTAGGATTCTAGAAAAGGCAAAAATACAGTGATAGAAAGCAGATCAGTGGTTGTTAGGGCCCGGCGGGCATGGGAGGAGGTTAAGAATTGACTGCGGTGGCATCTGGGAACAATTGTTTGGGATGATGGAAATATTTTTTAATATCATGATCATGTGACTGGTGTACAGCTATGTTTATTTATCAAAACACCTCAAACTTTACAATTAGAATTGGTGATTTTATGGCAAGTAAATTATAACTCAAAAAAGCTGATGGAGAAGGAGAGGGAAGAAGAAAAGAGGGGGGAGAGGAAGAAAAAGAGAAGGAAGGAGGTTGAGAAGAGAGAAGAGGAACAAGAAAAAGAAGAGGAGAAAGAAGAGAATGATGTGGGCTCCATAAAGAAAGAGGCTTGTTTATCCATTCAGTGACTACTTATACTTTCATTAGGTGTAAATCAAGGGCTAGGCCCTAAAGGAGAAACATCCTTAATCCTGAGTAATTTATTGTGTCGTGAGTGAAAGAGATATGTAAATGAATCATAATACAATATGATAGTTATCATAACAAACATATATACAAAGTACTATGGGAAATAATAGAGAGATCTGGGGTGGGAAGGATGGAGGGTGAATGCTGCAGTGTGAGATAAGAAGGTGATGGAGAACTGACCTCCACTACAGAGAAGAACTGGGAAGTGATGTTGGAAGTCAGAGCTTATCTTTTGTCAGCCCAGGACTATGTGACTTCTAGAATATATAAATCCACAGTGACCTGAAAATTTTGTCTTTTAATAACAAAAAAGTCAGAGATTCACTTACCAATGTCAGAAGTCAATGGTTCACTTGCCTCACTGGCTGAGACACTGACATTAGCTATGGTCCGTTGTTGGATTGGAAAGAGCCCAGAGATAATTCTTGACATTATTTCTTGTTCTACCCTAGGAGATAAAAGTTAAGGATTCCTAAATTTCATTGAAATGTATAAAATGTTAGAAATACCACCCTAAAAAATAACCACTATCCATGGACACGAACATTTAAATGTGAAAGCAGTCATTCTGAAAACTGAATTTGGAAAGAAGAAGAAAATGAAACAGGTCTTCATGTGGGAGATAGTTCATCACATAAAATTAAAATCTTTCAGGTTAGTCTAATGAAAACATTAACAGACTTCCTACATTCATAATCAGGTGTAGGTCAATGATTATCCAGCATATCACGCACCTAAAAGGTTGGGTTCCCTACTCTAAAGCACACATACAAAACCATGCAAGATCAGAGCTAGAAGAGAAGTCCAGCTGCCCTCTCTTCAAAGAATTAATACATAGACTGAAATACAGGGAAGCAGTTTTCCTCTTACAAAAGAAAGGCAATTTATTTCCAAAGTCATTTTTAGGAAGGAGAATGGGAAGGAGAAAGGGACAGATAAGGGGAACACATTACAGCATTAGAGCAGCTAATAGATTGATTAAAAATTATTATACAAGTAACAGATGTTCATTATAGAAAAATCAGAAAATACATAAAAGTTGTAAAAATAGGTAAGGTTCACTCATAACCCCAGACTTAGGGATAAACACGGTTTACAATCTGGCATATGTTGTTCCTTTTTTATTTTCTATGCACATTTACTTTTCTTGAAGAGTTCTCGTAAGCCATGGTTAAATCATTAGTATTCTGCTTCATTTATACACCAGTGTTATTAATATCTTTCAACATCATTAAATATTCTTCTAAACCTACTCTCGATAACTGTGTTAATATTCAGTTTAGTTTATTCCATAATTTCCTTAAGGCTTCTCACAGTTAAAAATAGGGATAAAAATATATTTCATAAGTTTATATAAATAATTTTTTTTTAAGTTTATATAAGTAACAAACTGAACAGTGGCTTGTTTGTAATAAGCTCCCTATAAACTAAGTAATCCATGACCTAGTAGAAGAACTGTAATTATTTCCTTAGGATAAATTTCCAGAAGCGAATCACTGTATTAAAGAATATGTACATTTGTAAGGCTTTTGGTACTTAACAATAGGCTCTTTTGCCATAATAAACAGTATAAATACAAATATTCAAGAACAGAAACAATACCTCCAACAATTAGTTAAACCCTCAGCATCACATCGAGCAGTTTCCAGTGACTATAGCAAAGGGAAAAAATTTAAAAAATAGAAGGAGACAAGGATGATTTTCAACCAAAATTTAATACTTTCCATTTATATTTGCTATGATTCTGTTAACGCCAACACCACTGTAAACTCACCACTGAATTAAGCTATTTTCCAATGTTTCTTTTCTCTGAATTACTTTATCCAGAATATCAGCAGTGGGCTGAAAAGTAGAAGCAACTGGCGGAAATGGAGGGCCATTATACTTTGTAGAAATAACTTTAGCACTTCTGTTAAACTCCAGAATTGGTTCAGAGTATTCTGGAATTTCATCACATTTTTCCTCTTCCTGGTAATAATAAAAATAAAACTATTATGTTCATGTATCTGTTCAACATTTACCGAGTGACAAGTATAGGCAGGGAACTTAGGTAGATGGATTAACCAACACTTCCAAATTAATGAACAGCATTTCAAACAGGTTGTATCATATTATTTATAATGTATATATAAATACACCCACTATATATACATTTGTCTATCGTATGGAAAAATACGGGGAGAAAATGGTTTCTAAGTTTTGTTACCTGTATGACATCAATTACTTCATCAAAGTTAGTTCCTGGAAACTTCACCTCTTCTTCATCTACCTTCGTAAATTCTGGAGTCTAAGAAAGCATTTTCAGAAAGTTTTTGTTGTGCTTAATGTCTTTTTAATTTGTACATAATTTATATTTCCACCCATAGCATAAGCTTATAATTACATGACTCTATTTTTTAATTTTAATATCCTATTCAGAATTAATTTCATTAGTAAATGAAATCCAAGATAGTCCCCAAAGCCATTAGGTTCTCATTTCAATAGCTGTAAAAGATTAGATATAAGTTCTTCTGTCAAGGACCCCATCAACAATGCAACTGAAGTCAATCGATCAATTGATACTCTGTGATTTCTCTCCTAGAGTTAAGATAAAATGATCATACAAAATGGAGACAAAGAATCTACCAGACTCAAGAGTTCAAAACACTGGTATAAGGATGCTCATTGATCTCAGTGAGAACTTCAGCAATGAGATAGGAAACATAAAACTGGAGCTAGAAAACACAATAAAGAACCAGTCAAAAATGAAGAACACAATAACTGAAATAAAGAATACATTAGAGGGAATCAATGGTAGATGAGATGAAGCAGAGGTCTGAATCAGAAGGTAAGGTAGCAGAAAGCACCCAATGAGAACAGCAAAAAGAAAAAGAATCCAAAAAAATGAGGCTAGTTTAAGGGGCTTCTGGGACAACATCAAGCGTACCACATTCACATCATAGGGGTACCAAAAGAAGAAGAGAGAGCGCAAGGAATTGAAAACCTATTTGAAGAAATAGTGATGGAAAATTTCCTTAACCTGGTGAAGGAAACAGACATACAACAGGAAGCGCCGAGTCCCAAACAAGATGAACCCAAACAGGCCCACACCAACACACATCATAATTAAAACGCCAAAGCTTAAAGACAAAGAGAAAATCTTAAAAGCAGTAAGAGAAAAACAGTTAGTTACCTACAAGGGAGCTCCCATAAGACTTTCAGGTGACTTCTCAACAGAAACTTTATAACCAGTAAGGGACTGGCACAAAATACTAAAAGTGATCAAAAGCAGGACCTATAGCCGAGATTGGCAAGGCTATCATTTAGAATCGAAGGAGAAATAAAGAGTTTCCCAGACAAGAAAAAGCTAAAGGAGTTCATCACTACCACACCAGTACTATAAGAAATGGTAACGGGACTTTAAGAAGAAAAAAAAGATAAAAAATATGAATAAAATGGCAATAACTACATATCTATCAACAATTACATCAAATGTAAATGGATTAAATGCTCCAATAAAAATATAGGGTGGCTCAATGGATAAGGAAACAACACCCTTACATACGCTGCCTACAAGACACTCACTTCAGATAGAAAGACACACACAGACTGAAAGGAAAGAAATGGAAAAAGACATTTCATGAAAATGGAAACAAACAAAAAGCTGAGGGAGGCAGCAATACTTATACAAGACAAAACAGATTTCAAAACAAAGGCTATCACAAAAGACAAAGAAGGACCCAGTAATTCCACTTCTGGGTATTTATCTGAAGAAACCCAAAACACTACTTTGAAGGGACATGTGCATCCATACGTTCATTGCAGCATTGTTTACAATGGCCAAGATGCGGAGGCAACCTGGGTGTCCATCAATGGAAGAATGGATAAAGAAAAAGTGGCACATATGTATACAATGGAGTATTACTCAGCCATAAAAAAGAATGAAATGCTATCTGCCAACAACGTGGATGACTTAGAGGGTATTCTGTTGAGTGGAGTCAGACAGAGAAAGACAAATGCCATATGATTTTACTTATATGTGGAATCTGAAGAACAAAATAAACAAATAAAACCGAAACAAACACATAGATACAGAGAATATTTTAATGGTTGCCAAGTGGGAAAAGGGTTGAGGAGGCAGGTGAAAAAGGTGAAGTGATTAAGAAGTACAACTTGGTAGTTACAAAATAGTCATGGGGACTGGCCGCAGCCTGACCCGCCGCACGGCCCCTCAGTCTCCCGTGGCCGCCTCCCCCAGGCATGGCCCAGGGCCTCGCCTCACTATGGCAGCAGCACGGCACAGCACGCTCGACTTCATGCTCGGCGCCAAAGCTGACGGCGAAACCATTCTAAAAGGCCTGCAGTCCATTTTCCAGGAGCAGGGGATGACCGAGTCGGTGCACACCTGGCAGGACCATGGCTATTTAGCGACCTACGTAAACAAAAATGGCAGTTTTGCCAATTTGAGAATTTACCCACATGGATTGGTGTTGCTGGACCTGCAGACTTACGACGGTGATGCGGAAGGCAAAGAAGTTGACAGTCTTTTGAACAAAGTAGAAGAAAGAATGAAAGAACTGAGTCAAGACAGCACTGGGCGTGTGAAGCGATTACCACCCATAGTTCGAGGAGGGGCCATTGATAGATACTGGCCCACTGCTGATGGCCGCCTGGTTGAGTATGACATCGATGAAGTGGTATATGATAAAGATTCACCTTATCAGAACATTAAAATTCTACACTCGAAGCAGTTTGGAAATATCCTCATCCTTAGTGGGGATGTTAATCTGGCGGAGAGTGATTTGGCATATACCCGGGCCATCATGGGCAGTGGCAAAGAAGATTACACTGGCAAAGACGTGCTGATCCTGGGAGGTGGAGATGGGGGCATATTATGTGAAATAGTCAAACTGAAACCAAAGATGGTCACTATGGTAGAGATTGACCAGATGGTGATTGATGGGTGTAAGAAATACATGCGAAAAACATGTGGTGACGTCTTAGACAATCTTAAAGGAGACTGCTATCAGGTTCTAATAGAAGACTGTATTCCAGTGCTGAAGAGGTACGCCAAAGAAGGGAGAGAGTTTGATTATGTGATTAATGATTTGACAGCTGTTCCAATCTCCACATCTCCGGAAGAAGATTCCACATGGGAGTTTCTTAGACTGATTCTTGACCTCTCCATGAAAGTACTGAAACAGGATGGGAAATATTTTACACAGGGAAACTGTGTCAATTTGACGGAAGCCCTGTCACTCTACGAAGAACAGCTCGGGTGCCTGTATTGTCCTGTGGAATTCTCAAAGGAGATCGTCTGTGTCCCTTCGTACTTGGAATTGTGGGTATTTTACGCTGTTTGGAAGAAAGCTAAACCTTGAAGATCAATGTCCCCTAATCTGTGTGCTGCAAATAGCCTTCCTGACCTTCATATGCTGTACATGACATCAAAACGAGTCAGGCAATTGATTGTGAATTCCTTCAAGTTTTCTTTTTTAATTATTTTTAATTTAAAAAAGCAAATGGAAAATGTATATTTTGATGAGCTAGGGTGTTATTTTTTTGAAAGTCAGCTGAAGGATGATTAGATAGCATAGCGAAGGCTGCTAAATGCACTGAGCCCCTAGAATGTGATTTTTGTTACTTGTTTCCCCCTGTGTGGGCTTTTTTGGTTTCGGTAGACTCTGAATTTGGTTGTTTGGAGGAATGAGCATCATTATTTTGTTCTGGAGGAAATTCTTGATGGTGTTTCTTTCTCCCAAAGTTAATTGACGTAGATATTAAAATTTGGTGTTTATAAGAAAGTTAAAAAATAAATTAGCAATGCTTTGATTAAAATTACAGATGAGAAAAAAAAAAAAAACAAAACAAACAAACAAAAAAAACAAAATAGTCATGGGGATGTAAAGTAGAGCACAGGGAATATAGTCAATAATATGGTAATAACTATGTATGGTACCAAGTGGGTACTAGATTTATCAGGGTGATCACTTCGTAAGTTATATAAATATCTAATCACTATGTTATACACCTAAAACTAATATAATATTGTATGTCAACTGTAATTGAAAAATAAGGAAACATTAAAAAGAAAACGTGTTTATATGCGTAGTTATGTTAAGTACAGAAATACACAAACACAAAAAGACAGACACAGAATCTATAATTCTGAAAAGGTAAACAGAATAGTTATTTCTACAGATTATTCTCTAGACCTCAATATATATAATGTAGACACCAAAAACCACCACAACCTCTTCCTGAGAGCAGAATGATAAACTGGCCAAAAATTATTATTTGTAATCATGTATGTTTTCATAAACTTCTGTTGAATAAAATTAGTGAATAATTAAATTTGGCACAAATGCATTTCGGGGCAGTTCTATTTTACTATTTCAGACTGAAAAATTCTTGGTGTTCTCCCTCTCCTTAAAACTGTGTCCTTGATGACCAAATTTGCTTACAATAATGAAACCTGGGAAAAGTTACAGTGCTATGATGCTGTGTAGTAAAGTTATAACTTTGTTACTCAATAGGAAATAAATACTGGGGAGAAATGCACATTTTTGCATTATGTCAATAGTATAATGACAAACTAACATCTCAAAACATGAACTCCAATCGTCTCTATAAAATACACATTCAGAAATATTATAATTAATTCCCATTTAAATCAAGGTTCCTTTCCAAAGAGATAGAAATTCTTTCTTCACATATGAGAGTCTTACAACTTAAGAAACCAAAAAGTTACGCTTAGGATTATCACTTTCAGAATGTTTAAAATATGTAACGATCTTAAACAAAGTATCTTTTTCAAGTTCATAAGCAATTCCAGATTCATTTTGAATCTTTTCCTTAAAACCTAAATTATTATAATAGATTATAATTATAATGGAAGACTTTGCATGGGATAACATTAGTTCGAATCTATAGTCAGACATTACTCAAAACTATATGATAAATTTCTGAACAATACCTGTATCCAGGTGTTGACAGGAGGAAGAAATGATTCTTTGGGACTAGGCAGGGATGAACTGACATCAGCACTACCATTTGAAACGCTGTCAATATCTACACTGGGTAATACCTAAAACAGAACACAACATCCAGCCTTCTGTTCATCATTTTGACTCAACTATTCATCAAACTATATATCAACAACATATAGCTCACTTTTTATTGCAAAGTTAATGGATAACAAATTATTTTAATAATGAAAGAATATTTTATAAAATTTGGAAAATGGGGAACACACAAAATCCTACTATCTTGAGATAACTTCATATTCCCTATTCCCTTTACTTTTTTACTATCCACTTATGCATAGCTAAAACGTAAAAGTTTTCATTCCTGATTTTTCATTGTAATTAGGTCATCGTGCTGCCATATAGACTTCATAATTATATTTTAAGTGAATTTATAATATTTTAACAAATATACATGCCTTAATTCTTTAATCATTTTTCTGTTGGTAAACATTTAGGACATTCTTAGTATTTTCATAATATATATATGCCGTGTTTCCCCGAAAATACGACCTAGTCAGACAATCAGATCTAATGCATCTTTTGGAGCAAAAATTAATATAAGACCCAGTATTATATTATATTATACTATACTATATTATGATAGTATATTATAAAGACCCGGTCTTATAGTATAGTAAAATAAGACCTTATATTAATTTTTGCTCCAAAAGACGTATTATATTAATTTTTGCACCAAAAGATGTATTAGAGCTGATTGTCTGGCTAGGTCGTATTTTTGGGGAAACACGTGATATATCCTATATATATATATCACTACAAAAAAACTTCTTCACATGTATAGGGTTGGTTTCCCTAAACTTTAAATTATTTCATTATACTAGATAGATATTAGATTAACTTCTTGAGCCACAGGACTTGAATATTTAAGATTCTTGGTAATTATCGCCAAAATGCAATCCAAATGATCTCTATTTACATCATCAAAAACGTAATCAATTATGTTTTACCCAACCTTCACGGAAATTAGATAATTGTTTCATCAGTAACAGTTTTTAAATGGAGGTATATTATTTTAATTTGTATTTTCTTGGTAACTAGCAAGATTTAAATTATTCAGTTTGCTTGTTTGTAAACTGTATTTCCTCTGCTGTAGAGGCATGTTCTTTGAATATTTCTGGATTTGCATCTATGTTTTCTTATTAATTTATGGAGGTTTTCATATTTAAAAATTAATCCTTTTTACCATATTCCTTTTATATGTGCTCACTATGTGTTTTCCTTTTTATCGAGGAATTTTTACATATTTGTTTTAGATTTTATAGATTCGAATCTATTTTTCTATCATATCTAAGTTTTCTCCTCTCATAATCAGATGCAGCTTCAGCTTTGATAAAGATTCCATGCAATTATCTTCTAATTCTTCCATATTTTTCCATTTTGTAGTTATACATTGTTATAATGTATAACTACAAGTAGCTTATCGCCTACTTGGAACTCATTTGCTGTACAGTAGTAGGAGTTTCAGAGTCTAAAACTGATCTATTTTCCATATTGCTAACCAATTATAACATACATCATTCCATTTACAAGAATCCTATTTCCCACTGATTTATCTATCACATATTACATTCTGTTTTAAATAATCAACATGATTTCTGAAATACTTTTTTATATAGGATCAGTACCAAAACACTTTATCTTTTCTAAATTCTTTGTTTCTTCAAATATCAAAACGATCTTCAAGTCAGGTTTTTTAAAAAAGGTCATAGTTGTTTTTTTATAAATTGCAATTTCACTTAAATTATACATTAACTTACGAAGAATTGACTACTTGAATATTTAATCTTCACATATAAGTCCTTTCTCCATTCCAGTCTTCCTATATATGTTGTATAAAGACTGAAGTATTAATTATACAAGTCACACATTGTCTTTTTTAATTAGTTATAACATACTGTTCAATTATTCCCTCTGGAATATAATTGAGTCACCTGGATATGAGTCTTTGGCTTAGAAAAGGTGGCTAACTCACACAACAAATACATCACATTAATACCATAGTTTTTTGTTTGTTTTATATTTTATTTTTATTGGGTAACTTTTTTCTAGGACCCCTCAGTTCCAAGTCAATTCGTTGTCCTGCTATCTAGTTGTGGAGGGCACAGCTCAGCTCCAAGTCCAGTTGCCATTTTCAATCTAGTTGCAGGGGGAGCACAGCCCATCATCCCATGTGGGAGTTGAACTGGTGACCTTGTTTTTAAGAGTACGCACTCTAACCAATTCAGCCATCCATCTGCTTAATACCATAGTTTTAAAGAATGAAAAACCCATAATGAAAACAGTCTTCATGAAGCAATTTAATAACAGATTTCAATTACTAAAGTTAAGCCAAAGATTTTATTCCTAAAAAATTTCTGTTCATGCACCCTGGCGTACCTGTACAGTAAGCTGAGGAGGGTCTTTCTTTTCTGACTTCATTTCTACCACTGCTATGTTAGGTTTCTTTACTTCAGTTCCTGTTTTTCGAGTTGATGGAGGAATTGAAGTAGTCACTGTTACAGGATGTGGCTTGTTTACAATTACTCCGGCAGGTGGCATGGAATCACTATTGCTTTGGGTTTGTCCTAAAAAGTTTGGAGGAGAAAAAGAGTCAATCTTTTCAGAAATAAAGGGAAAAATCTAATATACAACCTAGATCTTTACGGCTGAATTGTCATCTAAGAGAAAAATACCATCTGCAATCACCATTCCCTCTATCATCACCATTGTCAACATACCATGTCATCCTGTTAGCAATGACTGATTTATTTGGCACTCATATGTACTACACACTTCACATACACTATCTAATTTAATCCTCAAAATAATCCTATGAGGTATATTATCCACATTTTACAGTCGGGGAAACAGGTTTAGAAACACCTAATTTGCCAAGACTAAAATGTATTGCATTATATTGTATTGTTTTTATTTTCAAATCTTCATAGAGCAACAATGAACAGAAATGAAACCAACAACAAAATATTGTTTGACTACCAAAAAAACAGCAGGTAGGGCAACTATTTGGTAACTATCATAGTTGTCAAAAACTTGCTAGTTTTCCCTTCAAAAGCTCAACTTGTTTCCTGTATTTCCAAGTAAAAAGGGACAATACAGTGCACTCATTAAAAGCACAGACTATAATATATAAAGCAAGGCGGCCCGGGTTTGAATCTTGGCTCCACTCTAAGTATGTAGCCTTTGGCAAATTACTTAACTCCTCTGTGTCTTGGGTTATTCATCTATAAAACTGGTATATTACCATGTGTTTTATAGGGTTGATTAAATAAATTAATATCCGTAAAGTGCTTAGATCTGTACCTGGCACACAGTAAGGACTTTACAAGTATTAGCTATTAATTAGTAGAAGGCAAGTTTGAACAGACATTAGCTACCAAACTGACATGTCATTAACCCATAATATAAAAAATTAAAACAAATATAAAATACATTTAATATAATTTATTATTTATAATATAATATAATTTAATATATTTAATATAAACATAAAAAATAAAAATACAAATTCTCTCATGTGGAAAAATATTCATATTTAAATTAGTCATCAAAGTTAAGGGAAAATAGCAATGGCACTAAAAGAAAAAAATAACTAACAAGATTTGAAGAGCTAGTGAAAGCAAAAGCAATTTAAACAAATTTTTACAATGATGAGCCTGAGAGACCTCAAATAAGTATATAACCAACTTTTGGCTTAGAATACACAACCACACAATATTTGCTTATCACAGCAAATAGTTCAAAAGTACTTTAAGTACTTCCCCTAAGACATGAGGATATTACACACATCAAAATTCTTGAATTCTTTAATTTTATGAATGTCTATGACATGTCTAAACATTTTAAAAATTTCATTTCATCTACAGCAATGTATTTTAAAATACCAAATGAATGTTTCCTATGAGTGAAACTATAGCAGAAACTCATCATGTCAAAGAGTGCTATTACCTATTCTGAAGCCCTACCCACCAATATAAACAATACATAAAGGAAAAGGTAGGTGACGATTGTGTCAGCACCATTCTGTAAGTTCTGCTACTGCTAATGAGAATTTTAAATTTACCTTATATATTGTGTTGGATCTTACCTAAAAGAATTGCCATAGGAATCAGATGACCTTCCAGTGTACCTGAAAGAGTAGGCATTTCTCTGCTTGGGCTGAACAAATACTGCTGATCACCAGGAGACAGCGTAGTAACAGAATGTTTCAGTTTAGAATCTATCTTCTTAGGTTTTGTTGCATAAAAATCAGTTTGTGTTCTTATTGACTTCACTTTAGTGCCTGTAATAATCATCGGATGTTTTTAAATATTGTTTGAACATCTATTATCCAGCCATCTAGAAATACACAACTCTTCTTCACAGAAAGATCTCCTTCTATATAATAAAGTTACAGTGCCCCCAAATAGAAGTAACAAAGAAACCAGGGCTTGGGAAACTTTTTCTTACGTAGCTAGTTAGTAAATATTTTAGTCTCGCGGGCCATATGGCCTCCATTGCAACATCTCAACTCTGCCATTGCAACATGAAAGCAGTCATAGACAATACATAAATAAATGAGGGTAGCTATGTTCCAATAAAACTTTACAACAGTTATATTTAAAAATACTAGTGATGTGGTAGCTGTGAGTCAAAACACACAGTGATAAGTGAAGATACTTTCAGTTGTGTACAAAAGTATCATAAAAATTTTTCACCTTTGCTTCCTACGGCTCTTTGAGAACAAACAAAACTACAGAAGAGCCCATAAGCACTTTTATAATTAATACACAGCATATGGCTGACCTTTCTGTTCATAAAGAATAAAATGGACCAAGGTCTTCAAGAAAATGTCTACTTTACCTAGATTATGGTTTAAATTGTTCAAGACTCATCATCTCATAAATGCAAATTTTATCAGGCTTTATCTATTAGATACCATCGAATCCTATTTTTTCCCCATTTAGTCCTACCTTGTGCCTTCAGTCAGGTCTATTTTTTTCTACTCTTTTAGAAGGAATTTTTTTTCCATCCCTAACCTTATATAATTTCATCCGTATTTGTAATAAATAAAAAGCAAAAATTAAACTTTACATATTAAACTGATACTGTAAAATATAAGGTTTACCACAAAAAAAATGAGGTTCCTTACCTTTAACTCGTTCTATTACTTTTGGTCTCTGTGGTTTGGATTTAGGAGATGGGGAATTAAATCTGAGATACGGTCCTTTTTTAAGAGTGCTGCGATGGCCCTGATAAACTGGTTTTCCATAAATTTGTAACATACAGTTTTCATCTTGTATCACCGTTGTTGCTTTCAAAAAACCCTAAGTACACAAAGTTATTCAACTCACCAGCAATAGTCATTAAACACTTATCTCATTTTTCTAAAGCTTCCTTTTGCCAGCTTAAGTACTATAATAAGAATGATCAGGTCAGAAAAGTCCTCTATTTTCAATGGCTTTTAAATTCTGGATATAGTTTTCAAGCTATAGTTTGAAAGTTTTATAGTTTTCAAAAACATGAAAATTAAATATAAAAATCATCCACCCAAGAAACATGAAGATTCTTACACTACTAAGAATAGTTTCAGCACCAAAAAGTAAGATTTAGATACATGTTATATTTACATTCAAGTACAATACCATAAATGAAGTTTTTAAATGCTTTTCTACATTCCTGATGCCACTACTTCAATCATAATCTAAATGCCACAGAAAAGTAGCATTTATTGAACATCTACTAAGTACTAAGCATTGAATCAGGTGCTTTATTAACCTGACCCAAAATCCATGTTTAGCAGTAAGAAAGTTACAGCCTAGTTAGAGCAGCCAAAACATTCCCTCCATAGCACCTAGTACCATGCCTCATAATCACTAGGCACTAAACAAATAAAATATTACATACATATACACTACAAAGATGAAATACAATTTTGAGTACCATGAACTACTAATTTTTAGACTAGATGATCTCTAGATATACCTGCTTTAACTAAAATATGGTGATTCTATGTGTGAGATCTCAGAAGGAAGGAATTATGTATTTTGTGCAGTGCTTTCCACATTATGGATATCCAAAACACTAAAAATCAATAATTTAAAGATAGTTTATATTTGTATAGTCTTTCCTATTTTTAAAACATTTTCATATTCACTTCATTATTTATATCATAAAGGAAATAATCAGTAACAATGTAACATTTATGCTACAAAAGCAGAATAGGATCTTACTTCTTTTGTCTCTTTCTGTAAGCTTGAAGCAGGCTTGCTCCTCACAGGTGGATTTCTAAAATACTCCTCTTTTTGTTCTTGAGAATGCTTTTTTGGAATCACAGAATTATTTACTGTTTTGCTGTTTTGCTTATTGGTTTTAATATCTTTACTCAAACTGTAAGTTTTCTTGGTCCTTTGATTCTTCTGATCAAATCTCTTTTGTTCATAATCATTCCTTGCCAGTTCATCCTTAACATAACCAAAATCAAAATTACTTAACATCTATTCAAGTAGTAATTCTTCCACATCAAAAGTATTAGAAGTTATTTTCCTCTGTAATAGAAATATAGTTTAGCATTTTAAAATACTTTATAAATAAATGATATTGGCTTACATATGAATAAAAATTCTCTAGAAGAAAAAAGAAAAAAACTAAACAGATTGGTTTCTGATGGAGTAGGACAAAGGAGAAATAGTAGATGATGCACAGAGGTAGGACGGCAACTTTTCATTATAGACCTTTTTACACTTTCTGATGTTTGAACCATACGATTGTAGAAACTATTCAAAAATTAAATTTAAAAAAATTTCCAAAAGAGTAAACAACTTTGTAATAAAACTGAAATATACATTTATAAATTAAAGTTGCTTCAAGGTTTAAACAAATATATTTTGTATGGAATCCACAGTAATAGAGTGACAAACAAGGTGTGATCAAACAATACGGTGAATGTGTAAATAAGAAAAATGTATTACAGTAAAAGACACATTGCCATTAATTCCCCTCAAATACTCCCCCTTGCTTCAAACACATGTATCCCATCGTTCTTGCCACTTTCTGAAGCAGTTCTGGAAGTCTTCTTTAGTGAGTGTCTTTAGTTGCTCTGTCGTGGCTGCCTCGATGTCCTGAACCATTTTGACTTTCTGGAAGAGCCAGAAGTCGCGCGGTGCTAGATTCGGAGAATAAGGTGGATGAGGACACACTGTAATGTTTTTATTTGACAGAAATTGCCATATACCAGAAGCGATGTGTGACACAGAGCCTTTCTGTTGTGATCAATAAATACGGTGAATGCTGCTGCTGAGTGCCATCTAACGGAAAGGCAGGGATCTTCAATATGGGAAGCAGCACGTTGAACCTTAGTTAACTGTGTGACAAGTTTCAATTTGTTCAGTGCAGTCAGTCGGGTATGAGCTCTGGTTGAGAGAAGGTGTGTTTTAAAGTGCCGTAAATAATCCTCCATCATGACAATGTTCCCTGTCACACATCACTTCTAGTACACAGTAATTTCTGTCAAATAAAAACATTATGGTGTGTCCTCATCCACCTTATTCACTGGATCTGGCACCATGCGATGTCTGGCTCTTCCCCAAAGTTAAAATGATTCAGGACATCGAGGCAGCCACAACAGCGCAACTAAAGACACTCACAAAAGAGGACTTCCAGGACTGCTTCAGAAAGTGCAAGAATGATGGGATAAATGTGTTCGAAGTGAGGGGGAGTATTTTGAGGGGGATTAATGACCATGTATCTTTTACTGTAATAATTTTTATAATTTAAACATTCACCGTAGTTTTTGATCACACCTCATATATTGCTATGTCTCTGCAGAGCCAGAGCTGATCTCCAAATCTTCTGCTTTTTTCTGGTGCATCATATAGTAACTAATATAAATTCTTCACAACCACATTAGAAATATATACTCTTAAACAACAAAGTGTAAAAATATATTTCACTGTTTACTGCTGCAAAAACTGAATGGACACTTGATCTTACTACCACTGTGAGTAAACATATACACACATCTTACGGTCTGGGAAAAAAACACTTTGCACCTCAAGATAAAAATAACAGTGCTACCCTGTCTACAAAAAAAACACTTTGTACCTCAAGATAAAAATAACAGTGCTACCCTGTCTACTTCTGTTGCCTCAAATATATAAAATTTTAAGAATTTCCTTTAAATTATTGACACCTGAATAGAAATAACTCTCCTAAATTTTTGCATTGCTAATGTCTGAAGATACACCTGGATGTGATTTCTGTAACCTCAATAACCTTAGAAATCTTGTGGGGTATTTTCCCTTTAAATAACTTTGGTATAAAATATACTTTCGTAAGCCAGAGCTTCTAAATCGGCTGTCTTAAAACATTTTGTAAGTATACTTCTTTCTTTTCTCAATGCTTTTTTAAAATTTTCTTTCAAATACTCATTTTTTTAGTTATTACCCAACAATTTGCCAGATAAGAGGGGTAATATAATTTATGAGACAAAGCATTTATTAAGTGAAATGAAATGTATTACTAAGTAAATATAGTGACAGAGTTAAATTAAGAATTATAAGTGGACTTATACAAAGAATATTATGAGAATAAGTATAATACTTATAAATTGGAAACAATGTTATCTCCTGAGAATTCACTTAATTCTATTTCTTCCAATATCTACCTGAATTTCTGCAGAAATAGTTTTAATCCACTCATCTACTGTCTTTCTGATCCGAATCTTCTCTGACATCTCTCTACAAAAGAGGACAAAAAAAGTTTTCTTAAATTAGCATTTAACATCCTGAGAACAGGACCTGGATCAGATCTCTTATCCAGTTTTGAATCTACTGTGTAGCCAAATACACTTCATCTGAAAAGGAAAAAAAAAATGTTATTAATTTTCATCAACTGTTTGAAGGGTATCTGAAAAGCACATGTAGATCCCAGAATGTAAATACAAAAGAGAGAAACATAAAAGGAAAATTCATATCTGTAAAAGCAATAGCAACATGTGTAGGTCCAACTTTCAACTTTATAGTAAGTCCATATCATCAAAGACAATAAAAAACCTTTTCTAAACATTAAAATACATTAGACAAAATGAATGGCATAGAAAAAATATTAAGAAAGCCTGTAAAACTGGTAGTTTCATAAATAACCTTGGGATACCAACATCCTTCTCACCTGTTGGAAGATAGAGCATTGATAAACGAATACATGGCAGCTCCATCCTTTGCACGAATAATAGCTTCGAGGTTTTCTTCAAGTACTTTTTTATTGTTTTGTACTCCTCTCAAAATCTTCTCAGCATCTTTCAATATGGATCTCGTACTGGTTGTTTGAAGCTTAATGGAATTCTGTGAAAGATCAGCAAGCCTCGACATGATCAGAGATTCTTTTGGCTTGAAAGAAAAAAAGTCAGAAATGTTACCATGTAAAGCTCTCATTATCATTTTAATCCAAAGAAGAGCTATTTTATAGTTGGTGCCATACACTATGCCAATATGTTGTAAGGACTCAATTTGTCAAATTTAAGAGCTATAAAAGAATACTTGGAAATTAAGGTTTCTTTCTATTTAGAAGTATTAATGTGAATGGTAAGTGAAATAGGGCTGGGAAGTCCACAGCGGTGATAGGCAGACCAATGGCCAATAAAAGCTATACCTGGTAAAGAAAGCTAAAACAAAATAAGAAAAGGCTGGCTCTAGGTAGGCATGGCAAACATTGTGAACTCGATAAAGAAGAGCCATCTGCAGTTCTCTCTCCCCCTTCCTTCCTCTCCAACAGAAGCTGAAAAACTAGAAAGGGCATATAGCTCAGTCCTAGCCAAGAGGAGAAAGTAGAAATCACTTGGTAAATGCTTCTGGAAAAGTTTTGTAAAGAGAACAGACTGGGTTCACATGATTTTTGGTTTGTTTGTTTTTTTTTTCAGTGCTTTGTCTTCACCTTTCTTCCTGCTTTCTGTCTTGGTAACTTTTTTATTTCTTCAAAATTTTTTCCTTTACTAATCAATTTCAATATCGTGTTCCCTCTTTACCTGGAGTACGCCATTTGTTTCTTTCTTCTTTTGGCCAAGATCATGAAGAACATCATCAGACTTCTGCACAGTCACTTTAGCTGTTCCTGGTTCATCACAGGAAGGAAATTTTTGAGAGAACAGAGTATCAATGCTGTAAAAGATTAAAAAATGAAGTTTCCTAAATTGTCATAAATCCAGAAAACATTTGATTACACAAATCTTTGATACATTCTTAGTTATGTGAATTCTAAATGGTGTCCTATGAATATTGTACAATGAAATTAATCAATTATATGATTAAACATATGTAACACAGAAAATCATAGGAGACAAAACTGCTCAGACCAGACTGGTTTAGGCATAATAAGAAAAGAGATGAACAAGGTTTTACTTTGAAGAAGCTAACGAGAATAAGCACTTCCAGAATGGTTGAGTAAGAACCTCTAAAAATCCACTCCTGCATAAGAACAAAGAAAACACTAGCAAAAGTAGTCAAAAACTACTTTTGAAGAACTCTGAAAATTAAACAGAGGCTTACAAACCTGAGGAACATTAATCAAGAAAACTCACAGTAAGAACTGACTCTCGGTAAGAACAGGAGGATTTATGGCATTTTAAACTTGCCTCATTCCCAGTGCCCTATTCCCAATCCTGTCATAGCCTTGAAAACCAACAGCCTCACAACCACTACAAAGGGCAGAATGGATTTGGAGCTCCTCAGAAAGTCCCATTCATGAAGTTTCTCTTTATTTGACCCGACTCAAAGCTAATTCATTTTTCAAAAACAGTCGCAATTGCTTAACATCTTAGCTGCCTGAAGCGGCCATATCAGTTCAGGCAAAGAGGATTGCCAATAAACTAAAAATTGAGGAAGGAAATGTCCGTGGTGCAGCTCTGAAAAGTTCCAACACATTACTGAGAATCTAGAAAGTCATGTGCATGTACTGGGTATTGTGTACACTCAAGAAAGACCTGAGAAGGGCCTACTCTCACATCTGCCTGACCTTGGGGCTCTGTGCAAGTAGAAAGTTAAGGCTAAGAGAGATTTATAAACTGCCAGAGCACTGAAGGTGTCCTCCAAAACACACACACACACACACACACACACACACACAGCAATTTAGCAAAGAGAGAGAGACTTAATAGTTCAAGGTAGTTAAGGAAATCACTTTCAACTCATTAGCAGACTCAGCTAACCAAATAAAGACTTGCTGCACACGACAAAGAATACAGACTTTACAGAATTAGTCCAGGAAAGAGTATCAAGAACAACAACAAACCCTGTAGGGTAGAGGAAGAAGCATCTGATTTCCAGAGTTGCCACTTTATATTATTTAAAATGTCCAATTTTCAACAAAAAGTTGTAAGACACACAGAGAGCAGGAAAGTATAGCTCAGACACAGGAAGAAGCATCACCAACAGGAACAGTCCCTCAGGAACCCCTAATGTTGGATTTATTAGACAAAGACTACAAATTAGCTATTACTAAATGAAGCTATGCTCAAAAAATCAAAGGAAAGTATAAAAATGAAGTCTCATCAAATTGAGAATAGCAATCAAAATAGAAACTTTTTTTTTTAAAGGATCCAATACAAATTCTGGAGTTGAAAAATACAATAACTGAAATGTAAAATTCACTAGAGGGGTTAAACAATATTGGAGTTGGCAGAAGGAAAAAAATCAGTGAACTTAATTAAGATGGGTTAACTGAGATTCTCCAGTCTGGGGAACTGAGAGAAAAGAAAATGAAAAAAATTAAGACACCTGTGGGCCATCATGAAGCATACCAACATACAGCATAGTCCTAGGAGAGAAGAAAAAGGTCATGTGCACTATTTAACTATTTATAGACATAACAACCAAAAACTTCCCAAATTTAGTGAATATTAATCCACTCATCCAAGAAGCTCAACAAACTCCAAGTAGGATAAATTCAGAGATCCATACTTAGACATGTCATAGTCAAAATGTCAAATCCCTAAGACAAAGGGAGAATCTTGAAGGCAATGAGGGAAAAATGATTCATCATATACAAAGATTCCTCTAAAAGATTAACAGTTTACTTCTCAGAAACTAGGAGTCCAGAAGGCAGTGAGAGGACATAGTCAAAGTGCTGAAAGAAAAAGAATATCAACAAAAATTCTATATCCAGCAAAACTCTCCTTCAAAAGTAAAAAATAAAGACATCCCCAGATAAATTGAGAATTCATCATTAGCAAACCTACCTTACAGAAAATACTAAAGGGAGGATTTTTCATAAAAGGACACTTAGACACTAACTCAAATCCATGTGAAGAAATAAAGAGTACTGGGTAAAGGTTAACTATATAGGTAAAGACAGCATAAGCTTTATTTTTGTTTATAAACTTTTTCTTCTATCTGATTTAAAAGACAACTGCATAAAGCAATAATTATCAAGCTGTAGAGATGGGTTATAATGTATAAATATGTAATTTGTACAATAGCAGAAAGATAGGGGGTGGGAATAAACCCATATTTGAGCAAAGTTTTTGAATCCTATTAAAATTAAATTGGTATTAATCCTAACTAGATTGTTTTAAATTAAAATTTAATTGTAATCCCTGGGGCAATCACTAAGAAAATAACAAAAAAATATAGCAGAAGAAACAAGGGAATTAAAATGTTATACTAGAAAATACCTATTTAATACAAAAAAGGCATTATGGAGGAAAAGTATAGAAAAAAAGACCTAAGACATACAGAAAACAGCAACATGGCACACATAGACCTTACTTTATCAGTAGTTACATTAATTGTTAATGGACTAAAATGTACAATGTCTCCACATGAAGTTACTCAAAATGTGGCTAATTTAGTTTTTATTACTGTAGTTTTAATGACATTCAAAATAAATAAAATTATCATTGCCTAGGTTTACTTAATTTTTTTAAAACTTTTTATTATGTAAAATTTCGAACATACACAAAAGCAGAAAGTTATAATGACCTCCATATATATCCTACTCCATATTTAATTACAGTAATCATTAACTCATGGCTGTCCTCATTTTATTTATTCTTCAACCCAGTGACCCCTACCCTGCATTGTATTATTGTTGAAGCAAATCTCAGATACCATTTCATCAGAAATGAATACTCTGCATTTATTACAAACTAATCAATCTGCATTTTAAGAAAATGAGATATATTCATTTTACATTTATATTAAAGGGGGAAGATATATTAGCAGAAGAAAATAGTAACTAAATCTAAGATGATTTTCAAAAGCAATGGTATAAATTTATTAAATTCCTAAAGAAATTTTATAAATATGAACAAAGCTTTTTTCAACCTATCTTTTATTCAAATCTCTTGTTTTTACCTCTCTCCACTCTCAGGATTCCATTCTATTTTTGACCTGGTTAGTGGGGTTTTGTCTGAAGATTCACTTATTCTTGTCAAAGAATCCTGGTTATTCAAAATTTGTTCCAATAGTCTCACATTCCCTAGAGTAAAAGAAATATAGTGTTATATTTCAAGTACTAATTCATTTTTCTCTTATATAACATCTCACGTATAGTTGTACTAAATTAGTGTCTTATGATGATAATCTATTCAATTCACTCTACAATGCAGGCTATAATTACACTCATCAAATAAAACTAAATATTTATAACGCATGAAAACTGTATCAGTAAAAGTTTAGGCCTGAGTTTATTTCCATCACTAGAAAAGGGCATTTGAATAAGAAATATTTTCTACATATCAACTATTAGTTCAATCTATCCTTTAGCCTCATCTTTAATGAGAATATATTAACAACTTTTTATTTGGTGAAGTTGGTTTTTTAAAGATTGTATTATTTTTTAATTTCTTAAAACTCCTTAAATGTGTCCAAGACAAGATTTTAATGCATTTAAATGATTACCAGAATAAAAGCTTATACCTAACACTTTCACTTTTACTAGGACTATATTTTACTAGAAGGACTATAAGGGTCTTAATTATTTCATTTATAAAAATTAATATATAAGTACTTTTTCCTACTGAATACAGTAATAAATGTTAAATTTCTCTGAGTTTTACTATTGAAATTCACACCTAAAAACAATATAAGGAAACATGGTACAAAATGATCAGCAAAGCATTATTTTTTATTTATTAAAAAAAATTTGTTCATTATAGGTTTAAGTAATAAGATAGAAGATAGAATGTAATTATAAATTCATATCTCTAATTCTTTCTATGAAGAATCTAAAGAAACTTGATTTGCCCAGTAAGTATCATTTAAAGAAAAATATTAAAAATAGAGATTCTACTTCAGTTACTATGAGGCACATAAGAAAATTATAAATCATGAGTGTTGAAATCTGTTACTAATTTGATATAGGTCTAATAAAGTAGTGGATACTAATAATAATTGCTTTATTACCTATATGACCGGACATCTCCATATTTTCTTTTTCTTCCCCAGGATTTTTCCTCTTTGATATTTTACCATCCTTTGAAATAGGTACAGGAGCAAACCTGCGAGGTGTTGGTGTCTCCAAAGGAGATGTCTGTTTATCAAAACCCCTATCTTCAACCTCTCTTGAAGGTGCTTTAAAAGAAAATAAAGAAAAAAAAATTAACTTATTTTTTAAAAAAACTTTAAACTGTAAGATTCAGTCAAGATAGCAGAGTAAGTAAATGCTGTGCTTGCCTCTTCCCATGACCACATTAAAATTACAATTAAATTATAGAACAGTCAACCTGGAGAGCCAGCTAAAGACTAGCTGAACAGAAATCTGTTAACTAAGGATATAAAAAGTCACACTGAGACTGTAAAAAAAAAAAAAAAAGTTTATGGTAAACTGGTAAACACACACCAAAGAGGAAAAAAGAGTATAACACTCCACGTAGGCACCAAACAACAAAAAAAATGTGTTAGCAATTAGCTATCATGGACTCATTCCCCAAAACAAAAAAAAATAAGATACAGTTAAGCAAGCATAAATCAATTTGTGCTTCTTCAAATTTCAATTTGAAGACAGTAAACTCTATGCCTCTTGATTAAAAAAAAAAACAAACCTTTAAATTGTAGAGTGTTACTCTTCCCCATATATTAAAAATAAAATCAAAATTATATAGGATATACAAATTATTAACAAGTATATAGAAATAAATTCATCCTCACTAAAAATCAAAAGAAATACAGACTATAAATATTTTACACTTATAGCTAATAAGAAAAAAATCAATATGATAATATTCAGTGCTATTTAAGTTTGGTGAAAATGGCACAGCCAGATACTGCTTGTGGCAATAAAAACTGATAAGATACTAAGTATAGGAAGTCCTAATCACTCAACTGACTATCCTTTAGTGATTTTAATATTTTAAAGATAATTATGTACAACATGGGAAACACTTTTGGCATGCTAGTTAAAAAGTAGTACAAAATTATATTTATGCTACAACTACAAGTACATAAAAATGATGTATGCCCAAGAAGAAACAGAAAAACATAAAGTTTAATTTGTTGAATTTTTAATTTACTCATTTTTTCTTTTATTTCTGTTACTGTCACTAAAATACACAAAGAAACCAATTCAGTATACAATCAATAAAACATACATCTTTTCCTTTAAAATTTAAGTTTAAAAATACAAAATTATGGCAAGTAATTCTCCAGAACTGAGTATGAAACAAGTGTCCACTTCTACAGAAAACACATGGCTACGTCATACTGAAACCCAGTGTGCTCTGACACTCTTACTCCAAAGCCAGGTGACCTTGTCCAATCAAATCATAACCTTTCTGTGCTTCGTCTTCCTCCCTTCACAACTTAAAAACTGACTCATATTACTCCACAATAGTTTTGTAAAGACCACTCATTTGTTGTAAAACATAAAGCACCTTACAAGTATAAGGTATCTTCAATATGTCTATAATACAACAATAGTCTAACAAACCAAATGTTGGGGATATTGTACTACATGGATCTGTCTGTATATCATTAAAAGGATAGCCCTTGATTTTTATCAATTCATTATTCATATATCAATAATTTAGAAATACACTTATTCATTTATTTTAAATTCCAAAAGTTTGATACAAATAAGCTATGTATGTATTCCTTTGTTGTTATAAACAGAGATTTTTGTTTTAGAATTCTATTAAGACAGACTTGCATTACTAACTCTTTGAAATTACTTAGAAATACTTTATAATTACACTCAAGTGGTTTTTCTCCTGACACAATCAAGAAATATAGTCAATATTAAGTTTGTCAGACAACTGGAGAATTGATTACAAGCATTTTTGATAGCAGATAAGTAAAACTTTTCTAAATTTATAAGTGCTTCTGACAATTTATGATGGTTATTAATTAAAACCATAAAGTAAGACATGAGCCATAACTAGACTGAACAAGTTTCAAAATGACCCAAAAAGTACTTCACCTAAAAAAAGAACTAATTCTATAAAATACTTAATCTTTTATATCCCAGTAATATACCACAAAGAAAATTCATAGTTGACATTTTTTTTTATTAATAGAGAACTACACATTTTTACCTGGCTTGGAAGAAAATGTGCTATGGGGAGATAGATTACTGCTACCAAGATGAGAACAGTCTGGTTTCACAGAATATTTTTCCACCGCTCTAGGAGGAGGCATAGTAACAGGCTGAAAACTACTAGTCTTGAGTGCAGCACTAATGAAGTGAGTCTAGAAGACATAAAATTATTCTATTAATTTCAAATATCATTTGAAAAGAGTTAGGCGACAAAATACATTTGAAGTTTATTAGAGGACTTAAAAACAATTTATTAGATTTAATAAACAATGAAAATATGTACATACATGCAACTATCCACTGTAGCAGTGATGTCACTAGAAGGATATAGCAGAACAAAGACCCGGATTAAGCCCGGCTCTGTGGTGTGATCTTGATCATTTATTTAACAATTGTAAACTCAGTTTCCTTCTTCATACTTCAGAGATGACTCAGAGGCTTAAACAAGCAGGAGATGGCCAGAAGCCAGGGGCCCTAACACTAGACCTTTACTTCGACCAGATAATTCAAAACCAAAACATCTCATCTTTACGTCCGGGATGATTTTGTTTGAAGTAAGGGTTAAAACCCATTGCTACTAAGCACTCAAATAATAACCATACTTAGTAGCAGCAATAATCTATGCATTTACACACAAGTGGAAACTATTAATAACAACAGTTTTTCAGCACTATTTATTAACAAATCTGGAACGTATGAATATCTTACCTAAAACAACTGATTTCAAAAGAGAGTTTTATGCCTAGAAAGGAAACACCTAAAAACATTCGTAGTTTTATAGAATTCTTATAAATGTGTAAAGATCTCTCTACATAAAACAGATGGGACAGACAATAAATTTCATTTCATTATGTATTTATTGAACTACTAATATACCTACGTAGTATGTCACTAAAATCTCAACTTTCTCTGTAATTATAAACTTTATAAATAAGATGTCTGAATTTGCAAAGATCCCATTCTCCCAAAATCAGAAAGTCAATAAATTATGGGTTTATTACATGAAGGATAAATTAATGGCAGACAGGAACATAAGATAAGTAGGACCCTCTCCTTAACAAATCAATATGCTTTTCAAATATATTATCTCATTTTGTCCTGAACAAAAAAACATACTTTCTAGGTTAAGAAATCAAGTCTCAGAGTGCAGTTATCTGTAGCCTGGGAATAGAACTCTGATAAGACTACCTAGCCTCTCACTAGGTAACATGCTGCACACTCAATTTTAGTTATGCATGGAGTAGCTACTAAAACTTTACATTTCATGCCCATAATCATTCCAATAAAAATACTATCTTCATAAGGGGGAAGGGGGTGGTAAAAGAAGGAAAAGGGGGTCAAATACATGGTGATGGAAGGAGAACTGGCTCTGCGTGGTGAGCACACAATGCAATATATAGATGATGTATTATAGAATTGTATACTTGGAACCTATATAGTTTTACTAACCAATGTCACCCCAATAAATCTAATTGAAAAATTAATTAAAATCCAAAAATAATCTTAACATTTAAAACTATTACTAAAGGCTCTTATGAGATTTTGTAGCCAAATGAAAAATTCCATGAAAAATATACTATCTTCAACCACATGAAAGCTCAAGACAAACTATTAAGAAGTCTTGAAAATACAGCATATTAATGTTCACTTTGTGATAATATAGTGAGCTATAATAAATGTATTTTGTATATTCTTCTGAATGCTATATTTTAATTTAATGTTTTAAAGTTGCACATTAATAAGAAAAAAAAGTATACTGAGTTCCTGAGTGCTGGGAATTATCCCAGGAACTGGAAATTCCACAATAAATAAGAAACTATACTATCAACTTCTTGTGAGGGTAACACTTCTTTTTATAAGAGCTCAGTGCCTCATATTCCAAAGATACTAAAAAATGTTCATTTATTTAAGTATTAATTGAAGAAACAATATGTATACCAGATGGTTCTCATCCACAGTGTGCATCAGATTGATTAGAGAGCTTTTGATTCCCAGACCCCACCACAGACCTGCTGTCTCAGAATCTCTGAGAGCTACAGCAGATGTGTTTTTATAAAGCTCTCCAAGTGATTCTGATGCACATTCCCAGGCTAAGAAACACTGATGTAAACAAATAATTTCAATGTGATATAAGCACATTTTAAATGGTATGATTAGAAATACCACAAAAGGAGAAGCCAACTATAAGCAGAGGTCTTACAGAACAAGTGACATCTGAACTAGAAAACGCAGAGTTCTCCACAAAGAGGGGAAAGAATGATGAACAAGCAAATCATTATTTAGGAACTAAAACTGTTACAATCTAATGAGCTATTGCAATAATCAATGAATATTAGCTTGGAGATCCAAGTGACAAAAGACCATGGGACATGTGCTGACTTTGTTGGAGATACCTGAATATCTATTTGTTGTTGCTGTAATTTTTCAAGATGCCTAATATGCTGCTCCATAAACACATTCATTTGCTTTTCATGATCATGACAGTGTAGTTTCTCGTGTTTATTCTGAATGCTTGTTTGCTGCTCTGTAACACGTTGTAACTGTTTATCAGTCTCCTGTAACTTATTGAGTAATTCCGTAACAGAATTGACTTTTGCTTCCAAATCACTTTGCACCTAAAACAATACAAATATCAAAAGATAGCGAAAACATGCTCAATTACTAGAAACATTATTTAAAGCAACTGGGATTGAGAAATGATCAAACCAGATTTCACCCTCTAAATCTTTTTATGCCTTTATTTTTAGAATACAGAAAGAAAAGGCACAACATTGCTATCCCTAAGTAGATCTTTTCTCTCATAAAAAAATAAATTCGCCACATACAATTTTTATATGCCAGAAATAAAATACTTAAATGGAAATTAAAAAGAAGGAAATAGCAGAACAAAGTAGCTTCTGTTACTTCACTAATCTCAGGCTGTTAGGTCAGCAGTCTGGAGTTCTAGTCTTGGCTCTGCCACCTGTTTGTTAGCTCTGGGACCTGTTCCTCCGTATTCTCAGTCTGACCTATTTCTCGGTTTTCCCATTTACAAACTGTGGGGGTTGGCACACATGATTTCTAAAGTCCATTCTAGCTCTAAAATAAGGATGACCGACTGTCCTGGATTGCCCAGGACTGAAGAGTTCCCAAGATGAGATGTTTTCAGTGTTAAACTGGGAAAAGTCCTGGGTTCTCCAGCGTTATCACAGCAATGAGGTTAGGTAAGTATCACAACTCCTGGGAGGTAATACACAACCACGAACAGGAAAATTCTTTCAAATTGAGAGCAACTATACAATGTCTCTAGTCTATACAATGTCTCTAGCTGGACACAACCATTTATAGAATCAGCTCCTAATAAATATTTTCACATTTTACTAAGAAGTTAGGAATGAATATCAGGGGAGAAAAAATACTTTTATCAGTGGAGCTGCAGTTGCAATGGCGGCAGCAGTTGCTGCAGCCACAGTTGTAGCTGAATCAATAGCACTGGGTGAAGTTCTAGTCTCCTGAGTAACAGCGTCCTTTTCTGTGCTTGCATCCTCTAAAAGCTGTACCTTTACTTCCTTAAAAACAGGCATGCTTTGAGCTCTGTAAATAAAAAAAGGAGTAAAAATATTTTCAGTAATCTACATTGAACCATTTCAAGAAATACCGATGGTGGTAATCTGCTGTAAGTAGGTTTTCCTGATTTTTTTAAAAAGTAAATCCCCTGGTTTTCCTTATCAGCATCTTATCAGTCATGTGGTTAATGAAATCTAGGAAGGCTCAGGTGACTAAATGCTAAAGAAATAAGAAGATAATCCCTTGAAGGCAGTAATATTTCAGAAAATAAGACATATGTGAAAAAGACACGGGCACAACTGCAAAGATATGTAATCAAGAAGTACAAATTTAAAACATGCAGAAAATCTCTAAGAATCCAAGTACCAAGCTTTACCCGCAAAAGAAGATAACCCAAGAGGGACTGTTCAACTGCTGAAAAAAATCGTTTTGAATTGCAGCTCATTTAGATTTAATTAACAAATATCACAAAGTATGTTAAAACAGGCATAAAACGCACTCTAGTTAAAGAGCTTGAATTAAAAATAAGGTTAGCAAATAGATACATATTTGCAATAAAGTATTTTAACTAAATACTAACAATAAAAGACTGGTCAATTTTGCTCTGTATTTGGCCTAAAGAAGACAACAAAACAAACCACTGACAAAACTAAAGAGCCCCTGGTGAAAGAGTCTAAGTAAAACAGGCAGGAATGCACTCCTGTCCCCGGTGCTGGGTTTCCACTCTTGATTTTTTTTTAAATAATTTTTTATTTTTCAATTGCAGTTGACATACAGTATTATAGAAGTTTCAGGAGCACAACATAGTGATCACACAATTTTTTTTTTTTTTTATGGAAGGCCCTGCCTCTCCATGACCTGTCTTGGATGCACCCAGGGCAAAACCAGCAGCCAAGATGTAGCAAGTTTCCTGGGATGTAAGTCAGACCATTTCTAGGGTTCATTTGGATGGTGTCTCAGTCTGTTCGGGCTGCTAAAACAGAGTACCATAGAATGGATGCTTTATAAACAACAGAAATTTATTTCTTAGTTCTGGAAACTGGGAAGTCCAAGATCAAGGTGCAAGGAAATTCAGTGTTTGGTGAAAGCC
This sequence comes from Rhinolophus hipposideros, assembly GCF_964194185.1. NCBI lineage: Eukaryota > Metazoa > Chordata > Mammalia > Chiroptera > Rhinolophidae > Rhinolophus > Rhinolophus hipposideros. The sequence goes on along the minus strand of NC_138051.1, from coordinate 66,555,151 downwards.
CGCTTCCTGGTTCATGGTCACTGCATTTTTGCTGTGTCCTCACATGGTAGAAGGCACAAGGGAGTTCTCTGGGGTCCCTTTTATAAGGGCACTAATCCCATCCATGGGAGCTCCACCCTCATGACCTAATCACCTCCGAAAGGCCCCACCTCTGAATCCCTATCATATTGGGGGTTGGGTTTCAACATAAGAATTACTGGGGACCCACACATTTAGTCCACAGCCAATGGTGAGCTGGAGGGACACCAGGTCTTAGTAATGGCCTCCCTGTTCTGGGGTCATGATCACCAAGTCCTTGATCATGGCTCTTAGGGAAATGATGCTGACCCTGGGGGCTCTGGGCCTGATATTGATTGAGTCAGAGCTGAAAATACTCTGGGTCCTCTGAACCATGATGCATGGGGGCTGGGCTCCCTTACTGCCTATCTGATGTGCAACAGCTACTATGAAACGGGTAAGGCAAGAGTATTCTTGACAAGTAATTTTCTGTGTCCGGGTGAGGTTTGACCCAGCTAGGTAGCGGAATCAGACCTCTGCCAAGATTTGGCCCATGGAACTTCTGGAAAGGCAGACCAGCTGAAAGGCGACTCGCCACCCAGTGTGGCCAGGCCAGGACATGACTTGGTCAGCTCCTTAGGACAGTCATCGAGATATCTACCCAACTGAGATGCTTGTGATGTATAAACATCTTTGGTGAAGTATTAATATTTCACTTTACTGCCTTGTGGATCTTCTTGGGCTAGTAGCTCATGTTAGAGCTTCTCAAAATGCCAATACACTGTGTGGTCCTTGCCTACTGCGTTAGTTTGCTGGGGCTACCATAATAAAGTACCATAGACTGGTTTAAACAACAGAAATATATTGTCTTATACTTCTGGAGGCTGGAAGTTCAAAATTAAAGTGTTCGTGTGGTTGCTTTCTGGTGAGACCTCTCTCCTTGGCTTGTAAATAGTTCGCTTCTCTCTGTCCTCACATGGTTTTCCCTCTGTGTGTTTGTGTCCTAATCTCTTCTTACAAGGACACCAGTCATACTGGATTAGGGCCCACCCTAATGACCTCATTTCTACCTTAATCACCTTTTTTTTTCTTGTCTTAAAAAAGGTTTTTAAATTTTTCAATTATAATTGACATTCAATATTACTTTATATTAGCTTCAGGTATACAGGATAGTGGTTACACATTTATACAATTTATGAAGTGAACCCCCCAATAAGTTTAGTACACATCTAACACCATACATAGTTATTACAATTTTACTGACTATATTCTCTGTGCTGCACTTTACATCCCCGTGGCTATTTTATAACTACTAATTTCTACTTTTTGTTTTTCTCTTTCTTTTTTTATTTTTTTTAGTTTCAGGTGTACAAAACAACGTAATGGACATTTACACCCCTCACGAAATGATAACACCCCTCCCTCCAACCTACTACCCCTCTGATATCATATATAGCTGTTACAATTCCATTGACTGTATTCCCTATGCCGTACTCCACATCCTGTGACTATATATATATATATATTGAATTATAGTTGACATTCAGTATTATTGAGCTTCAGCTGCAGGTGTACAGTGCAGTGGTCAGGCATCTACACCGTCCATAAAGTGGTCTCCCTAATAAGACAAGTGTCCACCTGGATAGATACTTAAGAGTGGAATTGCTGGGTCATAAGGTACTTCCATTTCTTGTTTTTTTGAGATACCTCCATACTGATTTCCATAGTTGCTGCATCAATCTGCAATCCCACCAACAGTGCATGAGGGGTTCCCTTTTTTTTTTCTCCATATGCTCGCCAGCACTTGTTGTTTTTTGATTTATTGATGATAGCTATTCGGACAGGAATGAGGTGGTATCTCATTGTGGTTTTTGTTTGCATTTCTCTGATGATTAGTGACATTGAATATCTTTTCAGATGTCTGTTGGCCATCTGTATGTCTTTAGAGAAATGTCTCTTTATGTCCTCTGCTCATTTTTTAATTGGGTTGTTTTTTGGTGTTGAGTTGGATGAGGTCATCGATTTTGGAAAATAACCCCTCATCAGAGGTATCATTGGCAAATATCTTCTCCCATTCAGTAGGCTGCCTTTCTGTTTACTGATGGTTTCCTCTGCTGTAAATAAATTTTTTAGTTTGATGTAATCCCATGTTTATTTTTTCTCTTCCTTTCCTTGCCCGAGGGTACATTTATATAACTTACAAGTGCTCACCCGATAAATCTAATACCCACAGAACTCCATACATAATTATTACAATATTATTGACCATATTCCCTATGCTATACTTTACATCTCCAAGATGACTTTGTAATTACCAATGTGTACTTCTTAATCCCTTCCCCCTTTACACCCCCAAACCACTCTCCCATCTGGCAAACATCAGCATGTTCTCTTATTGATGAGTTTGTTTCGTTTACTTTGTTCATTAGATGGCATTTGTCTTTCTCTGTCTGACTCACTCCACTCAGCACAATACCCTCTAGATCCATCCATGTTGTTGCAGATCCATGTTGGTGAGATTTCATTCTTTTTATGGCTGAGTAGTATTCCATTGTACATATGTACCACCTCTTCTTTATCTACTTATCCATTGACGGATACACAGGCTGCCCCCACATCTTGGCCACTGTAAACAATGCTCCAATGAACTATGGATGCACACAACCCTTCCAAGTAGTGTTTTGGGGTTCTTCAGATAAATACCCTGAAGTGGGATTAGTGGGTCCTTCTTTGTCTCTTGTTATGCCTTTGCTTTAACGTCTATTTTGTCTGGTATAAGTATTGCTACCTCCCTCAGCTTTTTTTTTTTTAAAAGAAAGGGTTTTTATTTATTTTTTATTTTTTTTTACATTTTTTTTTGCCTTTGTGTGTGTATGTGTGTGTTGAGAGCCCACTGGCCCATGTGGGAATCGAACCGGCAGCCTTCAGAGTTAGGAGCACGGAGCTCCAACCGCCTGAGCCACCAGGCCGGCCCTCCCTCAGCTTTTTTTGTTTCCATTTTCATGAAATATCTTTTTCCATTTCTTTCCTTTCAGTCTGTGTGTGTCTTTTGATCTGAGTGAGTTTCTTGTAGGCAGCATATGTAAGGGTCTTGTTTTCTTATCTATTCAGTCACCCTATGTCTTTTGATTGGAATATTTAATCATTTACATTTAAAGTAATTATTGATAGGTATGTAGTTATTGCCATTTTATTATTCATGTTTTATCTTTTTTTCCCTCTTCTTCTTAAAGAAACCCCTCTAACAATTTTTATAATACGTGTTTGGTGTTTGCCAGCAGCTACAATATATGAGTCTCCATCAGCCTGGCTGATACTGTTCACCCTGCCCTGGTGAGTCCCTGAGACTCCACTACACTCACCTTGTGGACCTACGCAAGCTGTTTCCAGTGGTTTTTCCATACAAATGTGCTGTCTTGGCTTATCCTGTGTACTTTCCTAAATTCTCTCAAAAGTTCACAAAACCCAAACAAGCAGCATCTGGCCTCGGCATGCCCCATACCTCTTTCTGAAAAGCCCCAAACCTGGCACTAGGTGGCAGCTGGCTTTGGTTCACAGCTTGGTTTCTCGAGGCACCACCAAGCCCAGAGAAGGTGGAGGCCATCTGCAGATTGCTCTGTGGCTCATGCCAGGTGGCCCCAGGCAGGGCACAGTCTGCTGCTGAACTTGGCCTATGGCAGGGCCCCTCCCTAGGAGGCCCTGGAGCCAGCACACCCGTGGCAGGCTTTACACTGAACCTGAGCACCACCTCGCCAACTCTGATGACAACACACCCAAAGGGCGGACTGGGCAGGCACCAGAGACCTGCTACAGCGAATCCTGCTCCTTAGGGTCAGCTACTGCACAACAGCTCCTCCACTGAAGTCATGGCCAGTCCTCACAACCAATCAGTCTGAGGGTGAATCCCTCCCATTAATGTGCAAACAGCAACCAAGGCTCAACTACAACAGGAGGGCACACACAATCCACACAAGGAAAACACCTGCAGCACCCAGCTCAGGGGACCAGGGAGACTGTGCCCTGCGCCTCACAACACACCTACCACCTAAGGCCACTCTACTAAGACCGGGAAACATAGCGGCCCTACCTAATACACAGAAACAAACACGGGGAGGCAACCAAAATGGAGAGACAGAAAAACATGTCCCAAATAAAAGATCAGAACAAAGCTCCAGAAAAAGAACTAAACAAAATGGAGACAAGCAATCTACCAGACTCAGAGTTCGAAACACTGGTTCTAAGAATGCTCAATGATCTCAGGGAGAACTTCAACAAAGAGATAAGAAACATAAAAGTGGAGCTAGGAAACATAAAGAAGAACCAGTAAGAAATTAGGAACACAATAAATGAAATAAACAACAGAAGGAATCAACCGTAGATTAGATGAAGCAGAGAACTGAATCAGCTATTTAGAAGATTAAGTAGCAGAAAACACCCAAACACAACACCAAAAAGAAAAAAGAATCCAAAAAAAATGAGGAGAGTTTAAGGGGTCTTCGGGACAACATCAAGCATACCAACATTCACATCATAGGGCTACCAGGAGAAGAGAGAGAGCAAGGAATTGAAAACTTGCTCTCATTTTTTGAAGAAATAATGACGGAAAATTTCCCTAACCTGGAGAAGGAAACAGACATACAAGCTCAGGAAGTGGAGAACCCCAAACAAGATGAACCCAAAGAGGCCCACACCAAGACACATCATAATTAAAATGCCAAAGGTTAAAGACAAAGAGAGAATCTCATAAGCAGCAAGAGAAATGCAGTTAGTTACCCCAAGGGAGCTTCCATGAGACTGTCAGCTGATTTCTCAACAGAAACATTGCAGGCAGAAAGGGAGTGGCACAAAACATTCAGAGTGATAAAAATCAAGGACCTATAACGAAGGGTGTTCTACCCAGCAAGGCTATCATTTAGAATAGGACAAATAAAGAGCTTCCCAGACAAGAAAATGCTAACGGAGTTCATCAACTCCCACCCCTTGATTTTTAAAGAATGTACAGAGAAGCTCTTAACACTTACTCCTCTTTGATATTCCCTCATTTCCATTAACAGCATCATTTTTCTCTCTGAGCATTTTTCTCTTTCTCAAAATTTTGAAGTTATTTTGACTTCTCCATCCTCCACTCAGCTTCTCATACTCAACTGAGTCATCAAGTCTTGCCAATTATTTCATCACAATTGCAGGAATAGTGTCATAGAATTATAGAAGCAGGGGGGCCCAATAGACTATCTATCCTAATTTCCTAATTTTACACATAAAGAAACTGAGGTCCATAGAGGTAATGGGACTTACTTGATCAAAGTCACAGAACTAGTAAGCAGCAGAGTTAGGGTCCAGTTCCCAGAGATCTTCCCAGGACACCTAGCTTTCTCTCTCAGAATAGCATTTCTCCCTTATTACTTCTCCCTCTCCTGTAAAACACTGCATCACCTCTTGCCAACTATTTTCATTCTTCTAGTTTTTACTTGCTTAAACACTTCCCACACATATTTCTCCCACACATATTTAGATTCAAAAATCTAAAATTGCTTCTTATAGACAACTGAATATACTAATTTCTTCTGTTTGGCCTTCCACACACTCCATCCTCTAGACTTGCTTTAGCTTCCTATATATACTTCTTGATACTTCACAAAACAGCTCTCCAGAGTTACGCTCCTCACTGGCTATACCACACCACTGCCACAGCTGCCTCCATGCCTTTTCTCACTGTTCTCTCAAGCTTCTTCTACCCACTTACTATATCTTTCCTCTTCTTTAAGATCCAACATGAACCTCACCTTTTTCAATAAGCCTGACTATAACACTTCCTCATGATCTTTCCCTTCATTAACACTTTCGCACAAAATTGATGCTTGACAATCAGCCATGCTATTGTTTAAATGTCTGTACAGTTTAACAATATACTGAATGCAATTCTGTTTCCTATGAGTTCTAATCTATTCCTCCATATATGTACATATTAGTTCCTCAACTAAACTCTAAGCAACTTGGGATGGGGACAGCAGTGGGGATTGCGGGGGTGGAGGGGGCTAGGAGGGGGACTTCTTTTACACCAAACAGCAACTAACAAAAAGCTAAACACATAGCAGGTGCTCAATATACATATACTTAACTGCCTGAGTGGTGTACTAACAAATATAATTCAGACATTCCCTATCTTTCAGTATACCTGTGCGAAGTCTGAATGAGTTACCCGTTAAGATCTCTCATTCTACATTAATTGGCTAAATGACCAACAAGAGAAATATTAGAAAGCTAGACATCAACTTCTTTATAGGCTTTTAAATTTTATTTTTCCCAACTATCAAATTACCTAAATGCTCAATGTAGCAAATGTAAAAAGCTTCTAAGTGTAAATTACTAGAAAATGCACATAGCTCTCCCGTTCAGAAGAAATTACTTCTTTCTATTAAAATATAGCTAACGTACAATATTATATTAGTTTCAGGTGTACATTATAGTTATTCAACATTTATATACCTAAAGAAGTGATCACCAGAAGTCTAGCAACCATCTGACACTGTATATAATGCTTTCACAATATTATTGACTATATTCCTTATTCTGTACATTACATCCCCATGACTTATTTGTTTTATACCTGGAAATTCGGACCTCTTATGCCCCTTCACCTTTTCCCCTCATTTTTAAATTTTTCAATTGCAGTTGACATTCAATATTATTTTAGATTAATTTCAGGTGTACAGCATAGTGGTTAGACATTTATATAATTTAAGAAGTGATCTTCTACACTAGTCTTTTACTTAGAACGTTTTTCTTTAGTCTAAATCCTCTGAATCTGGCAACTATCCCAATACTATGCTGAAACTGCTCTCACGAAAGCCATTAATGATTCCTCTTGCTCAATTCAGTGGACACTTTTCAGTCCTTATTTTTCTACTTGGTTTTGTTAACACCATACCGCCCTACAACTCTGGACAAACTTTCTGAGTAGCAGTTAGTAGCTACCTTGCTCTCCAAATATTTTTTAAAGGTCTGGTTTTCTCAGTCCTACCCTATGCCATCTTTCTTTTCACTCTCACACTCTCACTGAGTCACTTTAACCATTTCCAGAGCTTAGACTACCATCCACACACTGATGACTTCTGCATCTGGATTTCTAGCTTAGGTCCCTTTTGTAAACTTGACCTTTATATTCAATTTTCTAATGGACATTTTTCACCTGAATGTCTCATAGGCAACTCAAATCCCTGTCTACATCTGAAATGAAATTTGTTCCTCCAAGGATTCCCTTTCTCAATGAATACTACTGACCATGCATACATTTATACAAGCCAAAAAGCTGGGATTCATCAGTTTCTTTCAATATCATCCAACTCTGGCTACTCCTTTCCAACCCACCATGATTCCCACCCTCATTCCACCACTCCTCAATGTATTCAGGACTAATCTCACCCATCTCTCAAAGAGATCCCTGAAAAATATGAAGCCAAGTGGTCTCCTGTACTACAGTCCATTTCCAATCTATTCTTTGATATTGCTACCTGAGTGAACCTTTTAAGAAATATGTATCATACTTTAAAACTTTTAAATAATTTGCCATTTCTTTAAAGTTCAAACTCCTTTAGAGGAGTTCATAATCTGACCCCTTGCTTACCTGTCCAGTCACATTCACAGAGTGTTCTATACACTCTGGCCAGACTTTTCATTCCTAAAGGCTCCAGTCTATTATTACCTTTTATCATTATAACTTGAGAGCATATTATAATATCAAATAGGGCAAATTTGCCATCATTCCATTTTTGTTTTTCCAAAATTAGCTATTCTCAACTGTGTGTATTCTATATGTATGTATTCTTAAACATATGTATACACACACACACACACACACACACACACACATATATGTATATACATGTATGTAGATGAAATTTGGTAAAGTGATTCTAAAATTAACCTGGAAGTACATACAGTTGAGAATACCAAATTTCATCTATCATTTTCAAAAAAAAAAACCAATCAAGTGACACGGACTACAGAGGAATTTATTTCTTGAGACATAATTAGTCTGTCTTTTAACCCAAGATAAGAATCATTTTTCTGATTCAATTATTATTCCCTATATTATTCCATTGCAATTACCTTTTCAGAGGCCCTTTCAGTTTTCTTTTCTTGTGATTTTTAGTTCAAGTACAGAATCGGAGACTGAACCACCCCTCATGCCCTACGTTCCTCTTTGTTATACCTTTACAAACCCCAGTATGCAAACTCTTCTCCTAATCCCCATATCACACATTGGAAATTGTAGGCTAAAAAAAATGCAAAGAGGAAAAACAACCAGCTGTGAAACTGACTGGCTCAGACCACACCTTTGTGGTTTAGAGATAGTATTTATTTTCGTTAGTCCTGCATTTCCCAGAGCATAACATGTATACTCTGGATAATTAGGTAGAAAAAGAATAAACTTTTTATTTTAACAGTTGTGTATTTATTTTAATTACATTATTAGAAATACTGATTTTTCCATTAACAAAATATAAAAATTTCCTTTCTGAATAAGGAGAGAGTTCAAAAGTAAGTAAAAATTCTTCCTGTTTCTAAAGGATCTTCCACTCTGCTCTGATTCAGGAGTAGAATATATTTAGCCTAAGACTATGTATCTCATTTTGTCCCGACTACTAATGATAAAAATAATAAAAATTGCCTCCAAGTAGTAGATGTATTCTTTCATGTTTATCATGGTGTTGTTGCCAAGGTTGGTTTTGTATTTCATTGGTATTTCAGATAAAGTTTGGAGGGAAGACTTAGGTGGAGTAGCAGCCATAGTCTCCTTTCATTCCATCCATATATTAAGCTTGCCCCTTTATCAAATCTTGACCAGGAAAAACTCTCAGACATTACCCTTAGTAATATTTCTACAAATATATCTCCTCAAGCAAGGGAAACAAAAATAACTAAATAAACAAATGAGACTATATCAAACTAAAAAGTTTTTTCACAGCAAAGGAAACCATCAAAAAGACATCCTACTGAATGGGAGAAGATATTTGCCAATGTTACATATGATAGGTGTTAATATCCAAAATTTATAAAAAATTCATACAACTCAACACCAAAAAAACAATCCAATTAAAAGATGGGCAGAGGACATGAATATACATTTCTCCAAAGAGGATGTACAGATGGCCAATAGACATATAAAAAGATGCTCAATGTCACTAATCATCAGAGAAATGCAAGTAAAAACCACAATGAGATACTACCTCACACTTGTCAGAATGGCTATCATCAATAAATCAACAAGTGCTGGCAAGGATGTGGAGAAAAGGGAACCCTGGTACACTGTTGGTAGGATTGCAAATTTGTAAAGCCACTATGGAAAACAATAGGAAGGTTCCTCAAAAAATTAAAAACACCAGCAATTCCACTCCTGGGTATTTATCCAAAGAAATCGAAAACACTCATTCAAAAAAATATATGCACCCCTATGTTTACTACAGCGCTATTCACAATAGCCAAGATGTGGAAACATTGAAATGTCCATCAATCGACGATTGGATAAAGATATTGTGGTACATTTATACAATGAATATTACTCTGTCATAAAAAGAATAAAGTCTTACCATTTGGACCTAGAGAACATTATGCTATTTGGAATAAGTCAGACCGAGAAAAACAAATACCATATGATCTCACTTATATGTGGTATCTAAAGAACAGAATAAATGAGCAAACAAAACAGAAGTAGACTCATAGGTACAGAGAAAAAAATGGATGGTTGCTTACATGGGAGGGAGTTTGAGAGATGCGGAAAGGTGAAGGGATTAGAAAGTCCAATTGGGAGTCACAAAATAGTCACGGGGACATGAAATACAGTATGGGGAATATAATCAATAATGTTGTAAAGACTATCTAGGGTGTCAGATGGGTACTGTACTTATTGAGGAGATCACTTTTTAGATTATATAAATGCCTAACCACCGCTCTGTACACCTGAAACTAATATAATATTGAATGTCAACTATAATTAAAATATACATATACATAGTGTCAAGGGTATGTAAAGTACAGCATAGGGAAGATAGTCGATGGTATTGTAATAGCTATGTACAATGTCAGAGGGGTAGTAGACTTAGAGGGGTTATAACTTTGTGAGGGGTGCAAATGTCTAATCATTATGTTGTTCTGTACATCTGAAACTAAAAAAAAAAAAAGAAAGAAAAGTAAAAATGGTTAACATACAATAAAAATCTTGGCCAGGAAAAGCCTAAATATTCTTTGATGGTAAATAATAGGTATTACTGTTTCCCCAAAAATAAGACCTAACCGGACAATGAGCTCTAATGTGTCTTTTGAAGCAAAAATTAATGTAAGACCTGGTCTTATTTTACTATAATATAAGACCAAGTATAACATAACATAACATAATATAAATATAATATAAATATAACATAACACAACACAACACAACATAATATAATATAATACCAGGCCTTATATTAATTTTTGCTCCAAAAGACGTATTAGAGCTGATTGTTTGGCTAGGTCTTATTTTTGGGGAAACAGGGTATGTATTTGGAACTACCTGACCACTGCTACAAGTAGTATAGTGACATAATTAAGACTTCAGGCTCTAAAGGCAGACTGCCTGTGTTTGAATTCCAGCCTAGTGAATACTTGTTAAATGACATAGGGAAAAATCAATCTCTCTGTGACTCAGTTTCCTCATCTATAAAATGGGAATTCTGTAAAATTGGGATGATAATGGAATCTATTTCATTGGATTTTGTAAGTATTAAATGAGTTAATGCACATAAAGTGATTAGAACAGTACCTCTTCTATAACCGTTAACAGCTATTGAATACTTTGTATGTGACCAGTACCATGAAAAATACTTTATACGTATTATCACAAATATATATTTCACACATTGAAGAAAAAGTTTTTCCTATGTCTAAAGTATAAATGAAACTGATTTTAGAGAACCAAACAGAAACACAAGAAATGATCCACCGATTTTCTCTAAGTGAAACTTACTTTTGCTTTAAAACTGCTTTTAGAGCATCTTTCTGTCCCATGGTGTATTGAGAAATAAAGATGTCATCTGCTGCAAAATCAAGACACAAAAATATACTTCAGATTCCTAAAAATTTATTAAATTTTAATAAGCTACTAACAAAACCCTCTTTTAACTAAGAGAATATTTAAGAATTCAGCAATAGGGTTTCTCAATTTAAAAAAGGCAATGGGGGAAAAACAAGAAAAAAAGGCAAGGAATAAGTTAAGTGACTAAATAACAACAGTCATAACCCAAGAACCTAGGGGAAAAAATTGTATCAAAAAAACTTGGGGCCAAATTGGAAACATTTGGTTAAACTCTGAAGAAAAAACTGCTTAGAACAAAATAAAACCAACTGCTTAAAAAGAAGCCATTAAATAAAATTTTCAAAGCACAGTTCTAATCTATTATTTTACCAAAGACAATCCAAAACTTGAATTCAGAATTTATAAATAGGTTTCTAATACCAAACCTATGCAATAGGTTGGTAGTAATAAAATCACCTTTACCATTGCAAATCTTTCTCTGGATTTTAGAGAATCTATTAATAGCTAATTTAGAAGAAAAAACTAATTAAAAATAAAATAAGAAAAAAACTATGAATGTCTAAAAATCAATGAATGTCTAAAAATCTAAAACTATCCTTATGAAGGAAATTCTGACACATACTAAAACACAGATGAGCCCTGCAGACATGCTAACTGAAATAAGTCAATCACAAAAGGTCAAATACTATCTGATTCCATTTATAAGAGGTATAGTAAAATTTACAGAGACAGAAAGTAGAATGGTAGTTGCCAGGGGCTTGAGGGAGGTGGGAATGGGGAGTCCGAGTTAATGAGCAGCCCAGAGATTCAGTTAAGGAAGATGAAAAAGTTCAGGGGGTAGACGGTGATGACAGACGCACAACAATGCGAAGGTACTTATTACCACAAAACTGTACACTTGAAAGTGCTAAAAATGATAAATTTTATATTACGTGTATTTTACCACAATAAAAAAAAAATCAAATTTATCCTTTTACCTTTTTGTCTGTTGCTCTCTTCTGTTTTATCCAAAGGCAACCCTTGCATTGCAACATCTTTAGAAAAATCCTTCAGGATATGAAAGGAAGAAATGAAAGGCTAAATAAACTTTATGATTTATCACATATCAAGTAGTATTTACTAGCTATGTGACTACTGTATTCTGGAAGGCAGGACTGTGTGCTTTGTATATTTAATTCCCAGCACCACCACAACGCTTAGGTACCTGGAAGCTACTCAAGGATTTGTTGAATGAGTGAGTAGTGAGCTGGCAGACAAGTGAGTGATTGTGTCAACGAACAAACAAGCAACTGGAGCCCTGAAGTTCAGACTCAAATCTCAATTTGCCACTTCTAGCAGAGCAAGGTATGCTGCATCCCAGTTGCCACAGGTCAATGTGAAAATTCAATTCACAGTGAGTCCCAAGGAGTACATAAAAATGGCCAACGCATGGCACAACATCACGAACTAACCACAGCATTCTTTGTCGCTGGGTCATATTGATCTCAGAAGGCTTCTCTATATAGGTGACACCTACTGACAAATAGCTTTCTGTTCACATTTGTCAACTCTAGCCTTCATCTCTAAGATTCTATTCAGTGTTAAGATACTATGACTTTTTAAGTACTAGATTCTTTCAACATTGCTATTCACCTGCCTGAGATGCACCTTTTCTTTTTTTCAGCTACATCAGAAAAGGGAAAAGCATAAAAAGAAACCGATCCAGGCTATTGGCTGATAACATGTGTTAACTTTCTAAATATAGCCAGTGAGACTAATAATACAGTAAAATGCATCTGGAAAATTAACACGATGAACTCCTACAATTCAGTAAGAAAAAGCACAGCATATAATATGTAATACATAAAAGAATAAATGTAAATAACTATATATGTGAAAAAAATTCTGCTTTACTACTAATAAGAGAAATAAAAAATAAAACAATGAGATGCGATTTTTACATGTCAAATGGCAAAGATTTCTTGTTTACTTTTTTTTTGTTGTTGTTGTTTACTTTTAATGGTCCATATTGGTAAAGCTAGGGGGAAATAATTCCATTCACTACCTTGCTGGAGAGAATATGTATATAAACATTTTTAACAGTTAACACATAGCTCTTTATTACATGTCAGGTACTGTATTAAGCACTTTAAGTACATATGATAAAAATGAAGCAAAAAGAGGTTAACTTGCCTAAGGTCAAACAACTAGTAAAGAATCAAATCCAGTGGAGAGAACACATATTGGTACAATTTTTCTGGAGGCAATTCACAAACATTTCAAAAAGTGTGCATATCCTTTGATCTAATAATTTTATATCTAGAGATTAATTGTAAGGAAATGACCCAGGATATTCACCAGAATGTTTATTACCTGGTTGTTTACATTATCAAAAACTGGAGGGAAAAAAACCTTTTCAAATGACAGAAATATGGACAAATAAACTACGGTATATAGATATAGATACTTATATCTATCTATCTATCTATCTATCTATCTATCTATCTATCTATCTACCTTGAAATTCTATGACCCCATTAAAAGTATTTAGAAAAAATATGATATGGATAAATACCCTTAACACTACTTAGTTATATGTGTGTGTGTGTCTGTATACATATATGTGTGTATATTATATGTAATATATACACACATACATATATATAATTTCATAACATACACACATAGAAAAAGAACTCAAAATGGTTAACAGCTGGTGATTTTAAGTTCTGGATTTTTTTTTTTTTGTATTTTCTGCAATAAAATGTTTTTAAGTTTTTACTTTCTTTCTACACATGTGTTAAGGAGTAGCCCCAAATAGAAAAAGGGACATCTTATCTTCTGGTAGTAGGAAAAAATATGTAAGAACGGGAGCAGATATAAATGTGAGCATGTCAGGAACAAACACCTTTAGTTTTCTCATTAAAATAGTAAATCCACAGCATAATTTCAGCACTCATTTATGAAACAAAAACATGATGTATAGAGATTGCAGTTTGTGTTCATGGCAAAATGATAATGAACTAAGTTTGCTTTGCAGGCATATTTTACATTAGACAAAACTGCACAAAACAAGCTGAGCCCATATTAAATGCAATGGAATGCTGCCTGACTGCCTTCAAAACAAATGTCACTCATTTACCTTCAATTATATGTTAATAGTGCATCCGTAGGTCTGAGAAATTATTCAGATAATGGAATCTGAATAGCATTAATCATTAAATAAGGCATGCAAAAAAAGGAAAAAAAACACCAACCCAAAGGTTAGGCTCAGGGACCAAATATGGCCCTTAATTATACATTTTTACTGTGAGTTTTTGACAAAGTTGACGATAGTTTCAAATTCATTTAGTTTACCAGCTTCAATTTTCAAAATATTACATTGTGAAAGTGTCTTCTTTACAGACTTGTCAAATTGACAATACATAGGTAAATATTATGATTAATGGTCAAAGTCTAATTAGACGGCATGACCAAAACATTGTATTTAATCACCAAATAATTTCAGCATTATAAATAAAAAGGTTAAAATGAGAATGTCCTGTTTTTGTTTCTTAAAGACGCCTCAAAAAAACCCATAAAAGACCTCATAATAGTTTGTATTATGTATAATCACACATCGCTTTTTTTTAAGTATGTTGCTACTATTCCTTTAACTTACATAATTCTCTGGTTTAGAATACCTTTTCCTTAGATAATACAGAGCTTTTTTTTTCAGTTACTGTGTTTCTTTCAGTGATCATTATCTTAACTAATGGATATTTATTATTCTATAGAAAGCTTTTTTGTTAATGTCTCAAACATTATTCGAGTCATAATTGTATGGCAAACATTTCTCCTGGTAAGGGAAATTTAAATAAAAACAATGCCTGTTGCTAATCAAATGTAATTTAAGATCACATTGTTTGATAATACTGAAAATTTTAACATGATAATTAAGAATCCTTTTGCTTACACTTTCTGACACGGTGGGATTTTCTAATGGATGCTGGTGATAATTTCTAACAGAAGTTAAGTCTGATGAACCTAATGAAACAAAGAAATCAATTTTAGTGATTTTCAAATCAGAACCTTACATTTAGAAACTGTACAGGCATGATTCAACAACTATAAACTACGTATTAATGCAAGACCTAAATTGGAAGCCACTTTTCATGCAAAAACTTAAGAAAATGAAAGGTTTTACAACTGATATTTTGGAAAATATAGGTCAGTACTGACAATCAAGTCAGATAAGTATAAAATGTTTTAAAATATATCATTAAACTGTTGCATTTGGACAAACGAGGGATGAATCATTTGCCACGAATAAAATATGTACAAGATATAAAAGCATGACTTAACAGCAGGCCTAATGATATGCTGTACCCAAAATCAGCAACACTATAAAAGCATTTTTTTGTACATATATTCATTAATTTGATCCCTGCAATTAGCAGTGAATTGGGTAAAGCATATGTTATCTTCATTTTCACTGAGCTCCAAACAGGTTAAGTGAATCGGAAGGTGGACACCATCAAATGACAGATGTTGTGCTTTTCTACTATGCCAAACGGGATAGCACAATCCAAACAGAAGGCAGAGCATTTGGTAAGAAGCCCTAGTAGTGAAAAATAAGCTCATTATACAAGTTGTGTGTCCATCACAGATGTGAACAAGAACAGTGTACAAAAACCACACAAAGAAAAAACACAATAGGAAATGCTGAAGTTTCATTCATTCAATACTTCCATTCAGTACTATTGGATGTAGAATGTGCCTGGCCATTTTCCCAGGGAAAATGGTCAGTTTCCAAACACCTGTACTAACTAGAAATATCTTACGTTTGTGAATTTAAATATTAAAAATCCTCTAAATTATGAAACACAAAAAAAGAAATGAAAACAAAGACTAAAGATGTACAGAAATGAAAACCGGTTGAAAAACTATTTGGAATCACATACCATGCAACGTTCCATTCAAGCTAGTCCCCGTTCTAACGAGAAGACGTTTATTTGCAGACAACGCTGGAGGGACACAGGACAACTCATTTTTCAGCAAAGCCAAGTTATCGCCCCGATTTGGAGAAACTACCTCACGGAGCCTCTTCGCTGGTATTTTAAGTGTTGTTTTCTTTTCCGGGACAAACTCAGAGCCTTTCATATTATTTATAACAAAACTAGTCCCACCGTTCTGGATAGAAAAACTTTCTTCTGGGTCCATAAAACTTCAGCACAAAATTTCCACCGCTTTGAGGACTGGGGAGGGGGTGGGGTCAAGAAGAAGTGGGGGGAGTATGATAAAGAAAACGTGACTTTCAAGTGATTTTGAAATATGCAGTCATCAACTTTTAAATAAAACACTGTCTAAACAGACTATGCACAAAGCTAGACGTTTCAATTTTGGTATGTAATCCAGCATAGAGACTAGCACACTATTTTCACCCATTTTTCGCAGTCTATTAATGCACCATGTCAATGAATCTGAAAATGGGGATGAGAAGAGTGGCCGCATGAGCAATAATAACCATAACAGTGCATCCCCCAACCCGAGACTGGGCAGTGCAAAACCAAACAGAAATGGAGGCGGAGCTAAGATTTGTTGAAAAGAGAGGGTCAAGCAGGTAAAACCGAAATGCTATTTTTTTTTAAATCAGCCACATAAGAAACTTAGTAGCTTTGCTCAGACAAACAGTCTTACACACCCCTCCAGATGCAACCACGGGACACCTAAATTCACCCCGCCGCGTCTCCAGAATGCCCGACCACCGCGCAGGCACCGGTCTGACGACAGCTTCAGTTGCTCGCGGGTTAACACCCACTTCCCTTTAAGCCCGCCCTTGATACACAACACGCATGCGCGCCAAGAAAATTGTCTCAAACATCCAACCAAAAAATTTAATGCTTTCTGGTGCTCTTCCATCCCTTTCCGGGTGGAAACAAACTCCTCACATAAAACAGGCTTAAAACAGGTGTGAACCTTTTACATTGCCTCACAAGACTTAAATATTACATAAAACCCGAGAGACTCATCAAAGACAGGCAGAGCTCCCGACCTAAACGGTTAATACCACTCGCGTTTATTCGGGACAGTTTCACGATGTAGCTCCTGGGGACCGTTAGGGACGCGAATTAAGTAAATTAGTCTTACCAAACGTTTCGGCAGATTCGGGTTATTACTGACAAGGAAGTCAGGTAAGGAAAGTATTGTCTAAAGAGACAGTCACAAAAAAAATTTTTGAAGGGATTTTAGAACTGCACGATGATATCGACCTTTTCCTTTAGCGTTCCCCGCGTTGTAACGAATCGGCGTGGAAGGGCCTAAGGGCTGTTTGACATCACCGCTCCCACGTGTTCTCTTCCATGCAGCGGCTGCGGCACCCTGCGTGACCCCGACCCTCCGCCCCCGGACTCGACTGGCAGCGCAACCCCTCCAGCCTCACAGTTGTTGGAAGCGAGAGCCTGTGCTTAAGTATGGTCTCTTTTCTCTGCCCTCAGAACCCCGGGTTCCCGGGCGGGGGGCGGCAGGCTACGCCGAGGAAAGGTGGCAGGGCTCTGAATGAGGCCGCCGCACAGACGCGGGGCTGCGGGGCACTGCGCAGCCAGGCAGCGCGTCACCCACCCCCAGAGCGGCTTTCCGACCTCACGATCGTGTCACTGGGGCAAGGGTCGTAATTTGAGGCACCCAAACCGCGTTGGAGGAGTCGGGTCTTGTTCTGGACTGTCAGGCATCCACGCTCTGACCTTGAGCTAAGAGGCAGGAGATCCTCCTTTAACTGAACAATCCGCGCCAAACGCAAAGCCAGCAGGGCCAAGTCACCCTTATCCGATCTGCTCATTTTCTAGGACGCACCACTTAGACGTTTCCCTTTACGCATTACTAGAGGCTTTAAAACAGATTAATCAAAACACAAAATGTCATCTGGTGTAAAAGCTAAATAACAAATTTTGTTTATTTTTACATCTCAGCTGTCTGCTTTCAAAGGAGAAATCCTAGAATTAAAAGGGACCTTAAGGTCTCAGCTTTGGAGAACTCTGCCTTGGCAATTATTTCAGTTCTGTTTTCCTCCTCATTACTGGGCTCGTAGGTAGTATCTGCTTGTTCACAATTTGTTTTATAATATAGGTGAATTAACAGAATGACAATGTCAGAGCTGTAGGAGACTTTGGAGATGACTGAACTTCCTTATTTTCTAGGTGTGACTTAGATGTGAAAGAAGTAACCTTTCCCCTCCAGTCTCCAAGGTGTGAGCATAGGCAGTCATTCGGACGACTTGAATAAATGACTTGATTTGGGTCTTACAACCCTTTTAATGTATGTCAGAGCTGGGGTTGAAACCCAAGTAGTCTTGCTCCCATTTAGTCCAGTGCTCACAGGATCATCCTTTAGTCCTCAAAGCCAGCCTTTAAACCCCAAAGCAGTATGCAGCCATCTTTCAAAAGTATTTTTTGCTCTGATTAATAACGAATTGCCATTTAATCAGACCTAACTTGCCAAACCTGCTGCAAATAATCTAAAGTAAAGGGACATGTGGTAGAATCCTATTATATCAACCAAACAAGTTAGTTCAGATCAGTTTAAACATCTCACCTATTAAATAAGACACTGATGGCACTGGAACAAAAAAGAAAAATATGGCTCGCAAGATTGATTTATTTCTTTTTTATTGTTATTGTTTTACTGTTAACATTTTTATTTATTTGCTTTCTCTTTCCCACTATATCTACATATAAAGATACACTCTTTTTGCTGAACCATTTGCAAGTAAGTTGCAGACATCATGACCTTTAACCTAATTTTTCAGCATGTATCTCCTTAAGAACAATCTATTACATAGCCAGGATAAGATTATCAACCTAAAATGATAACATATTCAGACTTCTCCAATTATACCAAAAATGTATTTTTTTAACTCAAAAATGTTTCTTTTTTGATTCTGGATCCAAAGCTCACACTTGTGTTTAGCTGTGTAATGAAATGACTCTTTAATCTCCTCAGTACAACAACCCTCTACACCTTTTCTTTGTCTTTGTTTTAAAAGATGAATCTAGTGTTACAAATTGTCCCATATTGTGGATTTTCCTAATTATTCCCTCATGATCAGAGTCAGATCAAACATTTTTAGCAAGAATACCACATAGGCGATGCTGTGTCTATCATGTTTTTGATGCAATGTATAATCACTTGGCTAAGGTGGTGACTGCCAGATCTTTCCAATATAAAAGAACAGTTTTCCTTTTGTAATAAGTAACCAGTAACTTGTGGAGATGCTTTGAGACCATGGACATATTCTGTTTTACAACAACCAGTCACCCAGAGGTTTTATGATCCATTCGTGATCCTTGTCTGAATCACAAGGTTACCAGTCATGCAGGTACCAGGTTAGTAATAGAGGCCAAAACATCAGAAGAATCATTTGCTGTAAACTAAATTTGAACAGAATTGGAAATTTGGCTCTAGACCTGGTATAAAGCTGCATATGATTCTAAAAAAGAAATGGACATCTCCCCCATCACAGCCTGGCTAGTCTGTTAATTTTAATATTCAGAAATTTCTGGGAATTGTTTGTCCTTGTGTTGTATTCACCCGAACATACATGCTACCTGGAAAGATACGGATAGAGTGTAATATATATATATACATATATTTGTGTGTATATATGTATATATACATATATACATATATATACATATATTTGTATATACAAATATATATACATTTGTATGTATATATGTATATATATGTATACCCTATATATACAAATCTTTAGCACACGTTTTATATAAATAGTGTAATATATATATATATATATATGAAAACAACATATACTAAAGATTTGTGACCTCAGAATAGATTGAAGAAACTAATTTCACTTATTGAAAAGAAACAAGCTTTTCTTCCTCTTATTGGGATATAAATGACATACAACATTAATGTTAGTTTCAGGTGTACAAGACAATGATTCCTATTTCTATATATTGCAAAATGATCGCAATAAATTTAAGGAAGAGGTTTTTTAAAAAATGAGTTAGCCAACAGAAGTTTAGATTTCATCAGATAAGACTATAAAGTTTGAAGAGGCATCCACAGTCATTATAATCCCCTCATTTTTCAGGTAAGAAATCAGGCCTCCCTGGAGACATTGAAGCAAAGGCCGGACAACTACTTTAACAGAACAGACAGGAGACTCATGCATCAGAAAAGGTTTGAGCTTGATGACTGACAAGACCTCCCTTTATTCTTAAGTTCTCTGGTTTTACAATGCATTTTGTTTGGCACAAAAATAACTTGGCACTGCTGTAATCATTCCCAAGACCTAAGCCAGGGATTTCAGAACTCTTATCCCTTCCATCCATCTCCAGGTGTTGAGATAGAAGGTAACCCCTGATTGGATGTTTGCCTCTACAAACAAACATTTGCTGTAATATCTGGAAACTAAGACCAAATAAAAGAGGCAACCACATTGGTGCTACCTGTTCTCTCCATCAGGTGGTTTGCTTGGCTGGTAAGAGTTTGTCAGTCAGCATAATTTATTAAATGACTGCAAAATAGAATGCTGAAAGACTTAGAAGACACCAAACTAGCAAATCCATTTACTCAATCATCTTCAATATTTTCTAGAGACAGTTGCCTACAATTATGTCTACCGTAATCTTGATGCAGGCATACTTAAGAGATATTGCCGGTTTGGTTCTAGACGGCCATAAGAAAGTGAGCCATAATCTTTTTTTGCTGGTGGAGGATCTTGCCTTCAATTTGTAAAAAAAAAAAAAAAAAAAAAAACCACATCTGTGAAGCACAATGAAGCAATGTGCAATAAAATGAGGTATGCCTGTATTGGTAACTACAGAAAAGAGCTTTAGAGATTTAGGCAGACTTAAGGAGATTGCTGTTAGGTCTTCAGTTACAGGTATGGGAAGATAATGAAAAATAATCTGTATAACTGAATGATTCTAGAGAAAAGGAACCCATAATGTTAACATAGTGGTCTTTGAGTAGTAGAATTATTTCTCTTATTTTCCAAATTCTCAAGAAATAGATACTACTTTTATAATAAGATAAACTTTATTTCATTTTAAGGAGATATATATTGTAAGGACTGTATGTTTAAAACAATACCAGGAAACTAATTTTAAATAAAGACAATTCATACCAACACCATTGGGGCGCTCCTCACCTATGTCTTGTCAAATAACAACTATCATTTGTCACTGAGTTGTATACTAAGGGGCAAGTGGGATAGGATAAAATCAGCACAGCGTTATCAGTCTCTGAAACTTACAGAACATTTAAAGATTTCATACTTTCTGTCTCTGGTTGAAAAAGTTACTATATATGAATTTTAACCTGTCATCTGCAAGTAAGGACAGTTTTATTTTCTCCTTTATATAATCTGTATGTCTTTTATTTCCTTTTCTTGCCTTACTGCACTGGGTAGAACTTCCAGCAGCACACTGAGTAAGAGTAATAACAGCAGACACTTTGCCTTGCTCACAATCACAGGGGAAAGTAGTTAGTTTTTCATCATTAACTGCAATGTAGGATGTTTTGTAGGGGCTCATTATCAAGTTGAAGTTCCCCTCTTCCTAGTTTTCAGTTTTTGTATCATGACTGGGTGTTGAATTTGTCAAATGTTTTTTTCTGTCGTCAATTGATATGATCATTTTTTTTAGTCTATTAATAAGGTGGATTACATTGATTGATTTTCAAATATCAAATGAGCCTTGCATCTCTAGAACAAACCCCATTTAGTTAAAGTGTTTAATTCTTTTTATGGATTGCTGTATTGTCAGCTATTATTTTGTTAAGGATTTATATGTATATTTTTTGAGGGATATTTCACTGCAGTTTTCTTTTATGAACTGTCTTTGGTTTTGATGTCAGGATAAAACTACATTCATGAATAAATGGTTAGGTTTATGTATATAGAGCTATTTGTAGTCCTTTTATCCTTTTGATGTCTGCAGGATCTATGGTGATATACCGTTTCATTCCTGATAATAATTTGTGACTTTTATTTCTTTGTTAGTCTTGGTAGAGTCCAGTTAAAATCTCTTCAAAGAACCAACTGAACCAACTCTATTGATTTGTCTATTGCTTCATTTTTATTGATTTCTGCTGTTTATTATTCTCCTTTCTACATGGGTTTATTTTGCTCTTTTTCTAGGTGTCTGAGGTAGAAGCTTAGATTGTTGATCTAAGAGGTTTCTTTTCTAATGTATGAATTTAGTGCTATAAATTTTCTTCTTGGCAACTGATTTAGCTCTGTTAACACAAACTCTTGATATGTTGTTATTTTCAGTTTCATTCAGTTCAATGAATTTTTTTAACCTGAGACTTCCTCTTTGACCTATGGATTATTTAGAAGTATATTGTTTATTTTCCAAATGTTTGGAGATTTTGTTTTTTGTTACTCATTTCTAGTTTGAATTCACTGTGGTCAGAGAACTAAGTATGATTTCAATTCTTTTAAATTTGTTGAGGCTAGTTTTATGACGCAGGATATTGCTTCCATGGGCACTTGATAAAAATGTATATTCTATAGTATTGGGTGAAATGCTCTATAAGTATAGATTGTATCCTGTTGGTTGATGGTGTTGAGTTTTTCTATATCTTTTCTAATTTTCTGTCTAGTTGTGTTATCAGTTGTTGAGAGAGGGATGCTGAAGTCTCCAACTACAGTTGCAGATTTGCCTCTTTCTCCTTTCAGTTCTGTCAGTTTTCTCTACATATTTTGCAGCTCTGCTTGGTGCATACACATTTGGAATTGCTATGTCTTAATGGATTGACCCTTAAAGT
The DNA here is from genome assembly GCF_964194185.1 of Rhinolophus hipposideros. Taxonomy (NCBI): domain Eukaryota; kingdom Metazoa; phylum Chordata; class Mammalia; order Chiroptera; family Rhinolophidae; genus Rhinolophus; species Rhinolophus hipposideros. Next base: position 66,532,323 of record NC_138051.1, on the reverse strand, counting down.
CCCTTTCTGTCCCTGGTAATTTCCTTTACTTTGAAATCTAGTTTGTCTGATATTAATATATCCACTATTTTCTTTTGATTAATGTTTGCATACCTTTTTCCATCTTTTTGTTTTCAACCTGCCTATATCTTTATATTTGAAGTGAGTTTCTTATAGACAGCATATGCTTGGTCATGTTTTTTAATACACTCTGCCACGCTTATGTTTTAATCGATTATTTAGATCATTTACATTTAATGTAATTGTCTGTTAATACTAGAGCTTAATTTTGCTATTTTATTTTTTGTTTTCTGTTTGTTCTGTTTTTATTCCTTTTTCTTGCCTTTCTGTAGATTATTTCAATATTTTTTAGAATTTCATTTTGATTTATAGTGCCTTTATTATTTTTTTAAATTCGTTTCAGGTATACAAACAATGTACTAGTTAGTGTTTTTGAGTGTATCTTCTTATATCTTTTTTAAGTGATCACTCTAGGTATTAATTGATATATACATAGTTTATCACAGTAATGGTGTCAACACATTACAGTTTTCAGTGAAGTATAGACACCTTACCTCCCTTTACTTTCCCATTTATAATATACATTTAGAACCACAGTATAGTTTTATAATTTTTGCTTTAACTGTCAAACATAATTTAGAAAACTCAAGAGAAGGAAAGTGTATTGTACTTACTCATATTTTTTATTACTGTTTTTCCTCCTTCATGATGTTCCAAGTCTACTTTTATCATTTCCTTTCAGTTTAGAACTTTAACTCTTCTTTTAGGGTAGATCTGCTGGCAACAAATTCTCTTAATTTTTTTCATTTGAGAATGTCAATTTCCCCTTCTTTCCTGAAGGATATTTTTGCTAGATATAGGTTTCTGGGTTGACTGTTGAGAAATATGCTATAATCCTAATAGGTAAGGTGTCATTTTTCTCTCGCTGCTTTCAAAATTTTTGTCTTTAGTTTTTAGATGTTTATTGAATGAATATCTACCAATTAGAATAGTAACTGCTAAGATCCCAAACTATAAACAAGTTTGAAGTTGATATTCAAAGATGATACAATAATTAGGTTTGGATTTCTATGCAGTTCAGTAGTTGCAGGGTATGGAATCAGTGTTTCGTGGCTTAAATGAGCTAAGTGGAACTCTAATGGATAGTATCTTACCTGGAGCATATAACTGATGAATGTCACAGCAACATCTGAAAAAAATGTGACCTTCAGTTAATTCTTGGTATTTTCCTGATAGTTTATATGGTATAATAAATGTGTATGTGCACGCGTATGTATGTATTATATATAGAGAGAGAAGGGGAGGAGGAGAGAGAGAGATATTAAAAACTCAGAAATAAAATAGGAATAAAGAGCATTCTTGTTAACTTTTAGGTGTTTATGGAACACTAAATTGCCTGAATGTTGGGTTAACCTAAGGCCTCTACTGCATTGTTTATAGCAGATATAAAGAAAAGATAGTTTATATCCTATAACTACTAAACCAAAGATTCTCAGGTAGGTAATTATACTTTTCATTAATCATTACTTCAAAAAAAACTGTGGGCTGTAACATCTCGAATGAAACTAGCATAGCAAATAGAAAAGAATTGATGCTTTTCCTTACAAGTGGAAAAAAATGACTTTTTAAAAATGTCAGTAATACTAATTTATAGAATAAGGGGGGAAAAGGAGGGAACAATAAATGCAAAAGAGGGGAAAGTGTATACATGGTTGGAAATGCTGGAATGGAATTACCATTGATTGTATTTCATTAATCATATGAGAATGTTAATTTTTTTCATGATGGTAGCATACACGTTGCCCTAAAGTTGAACTTAGTTTCATCTCCATAAAAGCTTCATGAAAATGTCATGCTTTTCAGAGCCACTTTAAGTAATAATTGATGAGCCAATAAGAATGATTTTATATATCCAGTTTATCTTCCTTGCATTGGTTATCAGGAAACTCAGAACTAAATATAATGCATAGAAATTCTTTTAATCTCATGTCCATGATTAGTATTTGCTTATTCTTCCTTTTACATGCTGTTTAATTTCTATATTTTAAACAGCTTTATTTTATACAAATCTTTTATATCAGATGTTCATCCATTTTAGAACTAACCAGGATAGAATAAATAAATAATATGGTGCATTCTTATATCTGGATTAACTGAGCCTGGGCCCTCCATTTAGAGTACGTGAAAATCCCAGTAATTCACAAAGGCTTTTTGACTTCCTTGTCTTCACTTCTCTGTTGTCCCCAAGTCAGATCACAAGTGTCAGATGTTTAGAAGTTTCTGATAGGGTTGTATGATTACCCTTTTTGAATTGCAGAATGTGCAACTCCTGTAACTTATAAATAGAGTCTTTTAAAACTCTGAATATCTTTCATGAGGGTTGTTGATTTATAAGTGGAATGTGTTTAACAATTAATAGAACTTTGCATTTACAGAGAGATGGTAAAAGGATCATTAGTAGCACAGGTCAAAGTTATATTAGCAACCAGTGGAATAGTTAAGTACTGATAGGAAGACAACGGAAATCTCTTGGTTTCCCTTAAAACCCTTCTAGGAAGAGGGCTTTAACAAGTGGCTTATTGCAAGGTAGCAGAGCAAATTGTCTTAAAACTGGAGACAGAGAGACAGGGTTTTTGGGTCTCATAGCTAACATTAAAAAATTTAATTCTAAACTTTATGGTCTTTGTTGTCATTAATGATATGGAGGGTTGGGGAGTGACATACATGGTTAGAAATTTATAAAATATGAATAATTTCAGGGGACTTGTTTCAGTTCTATTTAATAAATTTTCCTTGTTTTGATTACCTAACTCTTCATCTAGTCTACTAAAAACATTTTGTAAATTTTCTTTTAAATTTTTAAATCAGGTGACGAATAAACGTACCAAAAGAATATGGCTGCACAAATGCCAGAATCTGATCAGATAAAACAGGTAAGGTATTATAATTAAGAAAAAACATTTTGCAAAAACTTTAAGGCACCACTGGATGCAACCATGTCAATCAGTGGTCTCACAAAACAACTGTTTATATTTCATTTGCAAAAATGGATATTAAGTGATGTAAAGCATATTTTTCAGATAATTTGACAGATAATCCAGGAAAGAATAAATGTTTAATGAGAAAATTTCACTATATTTTGTAGATATTACAAAACAGAAACAGACTCACAGATGCAGGGAACAAGCTAATGGTTGCCACATGGGGAGGGGTTTCAGGGGCTCAGAGGAAAAGGTAAAGGGATTAACTTAAGAAGTACAAATTGGTAGTTACGAAATAGTCATGGGGATGTAAAGTAAAGCATAGGGAATACAGTCAATAATATGGTAATAATACATATAGTGCCAGCTGGGTACTAGACTGGTCAGGGGGATCATTTTGTAAATTATATAAATGTCTAACCATATGCTGTACATCTGAAATTAATAATAAAATAATTTTGAATGTCAGCTGTAACTGAAAATTTTAAAAAGGGGGTGAAAAGGTGAAGGGGAATGAGAGGTTCAGATTTCCAGGTATATAACAAGTAAGTCATGGGGATGTAATGTACAACATAGGCAATATAGTCAATAATATTGTGATAGCATAGTATGGTGTCAGATGGTTGCTGGACTTACCATGGTGATCATTTCTTTAGGTATATAAATGTTGAATAACTATGATGTATGCCTGTAACTAATATAATATTGTATGTTACCTATATTTTAATCTTTTTTTAAAAATAAGTAATTCATACCCTCTGGGAGGGGGAAACAAATTTAAGGCACTACTGGATATAACCATGCCAATCAGTGATCGCACAAAATAACTTTATATTTCATTTCCAAAAATGGACACTAAATGATATAAAGCACATTTAGTTTTCAGAAAGTTTAGCAGATAATCCAGGAAAATAAATACTTAATGAAAAAATTTCATTATAGTCTATAGATCATATTACAGGATCATATTATACCCATTTAAGTTTGCAAAAGTACCTTTCATTTCAAGTATTACAGGATATTTTGCCTCAGTAAAAAATAAAAACATCAATAATTAAAATTTCAAAACATTTTTGTTTTAAAAAGCAAATATTAAAGAACTTTGTTTTGTTTATAGTTTAAGGAATTTCTTGGAACCTACAATAAACTTACAGAAACCTGCTTTTTGGACTGTGTTAAAGACTTCACAACAAGAGAAGTAAAACCTGAAGAGGTATGAAAAGTGTCACCCACTAAAAATTCTCTAAGCTTGTCATAAACAATATAAATGGGATTCCCCAAAGCATTTAGCTTGCGCATAGTTATTACAGGAATTGGAGCTACCTTTTATGTTCCATTGGTTAGAGGAACTGAAGCAGCCAAGAACCCATACCACTGAGTTAAACGATGACAAATTTAGTGTGACAGTCACATTGAACCAAGGCAGACTTTTTAAGAGAAGATGCCTGGGGCTTGCTCAGTTATTCTTCCATTGCAAAGATTCTTACTAGCTTTCAGTCAAGATGTCCTGGCTACAGAAACTTGACATACCTTTCTATCTGACCCTGAAAACTCAGGGTAATTTTGGAAAAAGCAGAGCTTGAATTTGGTAGCTCACTACATAGGTGTACTCTGAAAACCCAATCCTTCTGGTTGTCATAACTTTTAATGTCTTATCGAAACATTTCTATATTGGCTTAAAGTGACATAACTTCTTCCAGTGGAAGACAATGATAAACATTCATGCCAAGAGCTTAACATATAACCAGCAATGAATATGGACTTGTTAAATAAATGACAAAGTTTGATAGCTGCTAAGTGTACTATTCTTGGTAAATGGTTGAGAATTAAGTTAATGTTAAGAATGGAGTTTCTCATTAAAAAGAAACAGACTTGCTACTGGGCCTACATTTTAACAATCAGAATAAGGGGATGGAATGTGGGTTTTGGATTAATATTAAAACATACCTGCAGAAAATCTAGTCCAAATGGCAAGAGCTTACCTACCATTGTTCTTAGTGCCTACAAACTTGTAGGCACTCAATATGTATTAATTCCTGTATTAACAATTGAAAGCTATGGTCAGTCACTTGCTACTCAATAATAGCATTTAATTCTCTGATAACATTCAAAGAAAAGTACCCACTATTTGTTCTTTTAGAATACATGCACTGTTTAAAATTAAGATTTTTTTGTGTGTTGCATCTTCAATCTTCCCTTTTTTTTTTTTTTATTTCTAGAGCACCTGTTCAGAGCATTGCTTACAGAAATATTTAAAAATGACACAAAGAATATCCATGAGATTTCAGGAATATCATATTCAGCAGAATGAAGCTCTTGCAGCCAAAGCAGGACTCCTTGGCCAACCACGATAGAGCAGTCCTGATGGATAGACTTTCCATGCAAGATTGCCAACAGCTATGGCACTGGAAATGAGGATTCACGTGATAGAATCCCCTGAAAGCAGTAGCCACCATGTTAAACCATCTGTCATGACTGTTTGGCTATGGAAACCACTGGAGAAACAAAATTGCTGTTTACCAGGAATAATCAAAATAGAAGGTCTTATTCAATGAAAATAGTAAGATGCAACATTTGTTGAGGCCTTAAGATTCAGCAACTTAGTCACTTGATTAGAAAAATAAACCATTGTTTCTTCAATTGTGACTGTTAATTTTAAAGCAAAATATATATTCAATCATGTATTAGAAAAAAAATTTTATTACTAAAAGTAAAATAAATGGAAGTATCACTGAGCAGTTGTTTATACTATATAGTATCATAGTATTCTGATGGATACGTTGACATTTTTTTCAATCAGGATCATCCTCCAAGTATTCCTGTTCATTCATGTCTGCCTCAAATTGCTGGTAAATACATAAAATAGTTACTTGCTAATCATGTCATGCACGATCCTTTTCTTGCCTCCCTTCTTGTGTCAGGGTGGGCATTACACATTCTTATTCTAGCTGCATTTTCATATATCTTCAGGAAACAACCCATCTAAGACTAGTGTGGGAATGTTTAACAGTATACTGTTATGCTCTAGTGGAGTCTGTGTTGTTTTGTGTTTTGTTCAAAAGCTGAGAGTCTAACATGAATGATTCTGAGTCAGACCAACACTGCACAGTGTATTCTCAGCTGTGACATGTGACCAGTGTAATAAAAAGTCAACCAGAGTTAAAACAGTGTCTGATGGCTAAATGAATTCTAAAACAAATCCAAGCATTATTAGGAAATTCTAGTTGATGCATAAACATACCAAGTACTTTGGTAAATGTAAGTGGAATAATACTGTGTTTCTCTCAAAATAAGGCCTATTTGGACTATCAGCTCTACTGCATCTTTTGGAGCAAAAATTAATATAAAACCGGGTCTTATATTAATTTTTGCTCCAAAAGACGCATTAGAGCTGATTGTCTGGCTAGGTCTTATTTTCAGGGAAACACCGTACCTATTAATAAATTAACTTACAAATGGATTTCATTTGATACCAATCCAAACTTGTACTTAAGAGAACACTAATTAGCCTATATGTTTAAATTTACCAAAGTGATTTTTTTATGTTTTGCCATATTAATGGAAAGTAGAAGGGTTGTTCTGCTTTGATAATTTACTGTTTCCTACGTTAAATCTAATTTTTAAGCCATTAGGTCATTTAATTAATGATACCATTTAACTTAAAGGCCTTTGTAGACATTACAGTCAATAACTGTGATTCAATCTTTGAAAGTCTAAAGATCAACAAAATATTAACAATGCTATCTTTAAAAATTAACTGTTGAAATGTATAATACGCAACAAAATATACAATCCGTTATAGTCAAAGCACCACGAAAGAATTGGCTTGTTTCATCTTAAAGCAAGAAAAGCAACTAAACTTCAAAGATTTTACTCATTTAAAACTTTGGGCCATTCACACACATACTTTGCTATTTCTGTATAATCAAGCCCAACATAGTTATTTATTGTGTTCATGTCACAAAAATAATTAAATATTTGCTCACCTGGCAAATAAGGGGAATTTTGTGTAATAGCATCTCAAATACCTTGGGAGGGAGTGTATGTTTAAAAATGCTCAGAAGCTCCTGTGGTTGCCCACATGCTAAAAGGGCATTAGTGAGATGTTCAACCCCCATTCCGTGCTCTCCTGAAACAGATTGATAAGTGTAAAGTAAAATTTTGAAGTTCTACAAAGTATACATTCTACAAATTATAAAAAAAGCACCAAGCATTAAAACTTAAAAAGCATATCAAGCAAGTCTCATAAAGAGTATAAAATTGAGGAGAAATGTTGAGCTGCCAATTAGATTCACTTTGGTCAAGCTGAAATATGAATTACATAATGACCAAAATTACATTAAGTACACTCTTACTGTTCAAAAGTTTTCTTGCTTTGGAAATGTCCATGTTCTGCAATTTGGGTACGCAGGAGGGGTTGGTACTGAGTTCTTTTTAAAAGTTGTGTTCTGTTATTTTATCCTTACATGGATAAAAGTACTTTATCCTTACATGTGTGATTGATGAAGTATATGAAACATCTGTTGTTCCGGCTAAATGACACCGTTTAAAAATAGATTCTATTGTCGGAGTTGAAAACAAAATGTGGTGTAACATGAATTACAGATCCAGGGGAAGAAAATAAGATTTATGAACTTTGATTCTAAGTCAAGTTTTAATTGTAAAGTAACTAAGAATGAAAATTTGTGAAGAGTAGATACTAATCATTGAATTTCTGTTTATGTTAGAACATGGAATCACTGATTTTCCCTTGTCTGTTTTAGGAAACTGAAGTAAAGATCAGTGAAATTAAGATTTCAAAGCTAATTAATGCTAGAATTAGTAACAGAACCTAATTTTCTGAACCTTGAGACTAGATTGTACTGCCTCACTTCAGGTGTTATGTAATAACAGCAATTGAAATTTTGACATCCATTTAATATAATTAGGTAGGAAATAAAATACATTTCTCTGCAGTTAAATATATTGTTAGATTCTAATAATATCTGCCACTCATTGGTTGAAATACATGGTTGTATGAAGAAAAAGGGAATGATGGACAGAAAAAACTGCTTCCCAAAGATTTGTATTAAGCTTAACCTAAAAACTATGAGAAAGACATATTTAGATACATAGACAAAGCAAGACTTGTCAATATTAAGTAGGATTTAAGACAAGGTTTTGTGTCTGTAGACACCTAATTTTGTTTTGAACCTAAGAAATTTTCGCTGCTGGGTTTTTAGTAACATTTCTTAGGCATTTAAAGAAGCAATTTATTATGTGAAACATTTCACTAAAAGGTTTATTTTAAACTCATAAAGTTACAGACTTTTGGAAATGATACATTAAGTCAAAATACTTTGAATGTACTGAGTCTTAAAGAAATGGATAGAATGCCTGCTCTCAATCTGATGGAGCTAATGTGACCGAAAACAATAATCAATTTGATCAATTAAGTCAACCAACCAATAGCTAATCAAAAATTTCAATCAAAATTATGGTCCCAACGTAGACATAAGCACAATTGAGATGGCTACAGAACTATATTATCTGACAGCAAAGTAATGACATTTGGTGGTGGTAGCAGAGAGGACAAGAAAATTGAAAAAGGTTAACAAAAATTGGGTCAAAAATGATTGCATTAGAATACTGGTTCTCAACGTTGGATTTATATTGTAATAACCTAGGGAGATTTTAAAAAATACTGATGCTTGAGTCCAACCCCCAGAGATTCTGATTTAATTGGTTTGGGGTTCAGTGGGGAGTTACAGAATAAGCAAGATTGAAAACTGCATTTGAGGTAAAATATAGTACATAACCCTTAAAGAGCTAATTAATCAATTTAGGGGTTCACAGAAATAATGTGATCACCTTTGAAAGGGAAAAGTTTAAAAACACAAGTTGTTTTAATCATCTCAATATCTGTATCATACTGATTTCTAAGTCTAAACTGTTACATGGTAGTTCTTAAACATAGTGAATAAAAATAAAATTAATAAGTAATTGTTATTTTTTTCTTTTGATTTAATATTCAGAATTTCCCCTCCATAGTTATGCTACCCTAATCCAATAAATGTTAAAACTGTAAAGGTACTATTTTAATTGCCCCTATATCCAAGGAGTAGCCATATCTAAAGATTAATCCAGATTTTATGAGGGCCTCGAGTTTATATCATTTGAGGGTCCCTGTGTAAGAAAAAGAATATAAAATTATGAATACAAAATTGGTAGGCCCCCTACCAGCACCTTCAAAGAGACCTGTGGAAATAAAGGTCTTTAAAGTTTATACTTCATTACCTGGTGTAACATCACTCCTGTTTATATCATTCAAGTCAGTTACAACTATTCATTTTGTCATTAATGTTTAACAGACATTTTAGTCCATTTATAAAACTACCTAAAAGATTAGTACAGAAAATGCTAAAATTTCAAATTATGATTAATGAGCAATGATGCTGAATGGCTGCAATTTTTTTTTTAATTTCTCAAAACCCTTATGATTTTAATCCACTGAATAAAGTAAAAATTGGGGGTACTGCTATGAGTTGTCCAGGACCTTGACTTCCTCTTTTGTTTTTATAAATCCTGGAGGATGCTACCCTCTTAAATACAGGTTGAAAACAAAATCTTTTCAAAAAAGACAAGAAGCAAAAACAGGTAAAAAGGTACTATGATATTCAGGGGAATTTGCAACGCTTGAGAAAAAGATACATAAACAGGTATAATGCTCATTTATCCAGCAACATCATTTATCCCATAAGAAGCCTCAAAAAAAATTCCAGGGTCGAACTCCAGAATAAAAACATGATTATTATCCACAATGTTTAGACAATACTGATATTATCTACCATCATTTTACCTGGCAATATTGTGACGTTTTCTCAAATCTATCTGGAATTTGGTGAGGAAAAATCATAATTAAAATACAGTGCAGAGACAGTAGCCATTAAGTGCAAAGATAGTATAAAAACGGTCATTCATAATGATTTAATCATCAAAAAAGTACTTATTAACGATACTCTAAGAAGGCAGAACAAGTTTTAAAAGTTTTGATTAATACAAGCAGTCATTTGGAAAATTCATTTACTTAGAATTTCACCTGACAGTAAATGAGGTATTTTGTATTTGGCTTTGCTTTTCCATCTGCCCACTTCAAAGACTGCCACATACACTGGAACACTATAACCAATGGAGCTGGACAGTGTGATAGAGTGAAAATGCTAGGATACTTTCTCTTTAAACGGAAGCAATTTGGTTAACATCTAGCTAGTTAAGTTATTTGACATACAAATACCAATCCATAAATATTCTTGAACATAAATTACCATCAATAACTGCTTCCAAAAGAATGTTTATGTTCTTACCTCTAGATAACCAAAGTTCTCCCATTCGTACCTCCTGCAGAAAAAGTTCTTGCAATTTTTCATTCTTTGCTGGATCCCACAACTAAAAAGATTCACAAAATATTTAATAATGAGTAATGAATGTAAGGGATTTGGTTACTGATCAAAATTATTTAATGTTTACTTGAAAAAGCACATCTTGAATCTAGTTTCTAAATCCAAAGTATGGTCAATACAGTTGTTCTTTACAAAATTTACATCAGTTTCTTAAAATGGAATTACAATTTCAGGCAATAAAAAAAATACATGGTATAGTCAAATTAGGTTGAGATGCTTCTAATAATTCTCATCGATAATATACTCAGCTAACGAAGTACACATACTAGAAATCCTACTGTAATTAACTATAACAAAGGTAGCTTTGTATGTTGCAAAACTATTTTCTTGCCTAGGGTATTAACATTGCTTGTTGATTTGGCAAAGAGCATGGTGAGGGGACAGCAGGGCAGTTGGTTTTGTTTAGAAGGCTGCTGTGGTTTGCTGCAGCCTGGTTCATGAAAGTGACCAGGGTCACGGGATGCCCAGGGCTGGTCCTGAAAGGTAGAGAGGGCAACCCCTAGCCCAAAATATTAACTCCACTGCCAGTCACTTAAGCTTCAGTATGTTGTATCTGGAGCATTGTTGTGTTTGTTTCCCCCAGAATCCTCTTGTTAAAATGGAGTGAACCTGGGGACGGGGTCATAGTTTAAGCTTTTATCAGTAAATATGCAATAATCAGTAATAACCACAGGTTTCATTCAACAGATACTTAGTGAGCACTAGGAAGGGCAGGCCACTCTAGGAAGAGCTGATAGGGGCAGAGGACCAAGACCCTTGCCCATCCCCAAGGAACCCAGAGTCTAACCAAGGGAAAGGACAAGTATACGTAAGATCAGTAACACACTAACAATGAAGCCCAGTGTCCTCGGGGGCTCAATGTACAGAGACAATACATGTGATCAGGCAATCAGGGAAAGTTTCTCAGAAAACACAGCATTTGAGATGTGGAGAAGTTCAGTGAAAGTCTGATAAAAATCAAAAATCGAGTATAAGCACTGCAAAATCACAGGGGGGGGGGAAATCAAGTAGGCTATGGGGGAAGTGATTATGCTGGATTATGAGATGGTGAATGTAGCTGGATTATGAGATGGTGAATGTAGCAACAACGATAATTACCAGTTACTGAAGGCCAGCTACGGACCAGGAACTTTACATGTATGATTTCTAATCCTTAGGAAAATAATAAGGCTATCAATACAGAAGGAACCCATGGAAAGCCATGGTACCAAGCTAAGAGGGTTGGTCCTTCATCTGCAGAGTAGTTTAGAAGAAATTTACTCTGATAGTATAAGAGAGGCAGGAAAGGCAAGGAAATTATTACAATAGCCTGGGTAAAAGGTAAGAAAAGCCTGAACTAGTGTAGACGCAATGGGAATAGAAAGGGAACAGGCTATGAGATAGAGCACAGAAAAATAAGAATTGGAGACTCATTGTGGAGGATGAGATTGATATTTAAGCAAGAGTCGTGATCACAGCAGGGGGGCTAGTGATACCAACAGCGTCACAAGAAAACTGGAGGAGGAGCAGTGGCAAAGGGTGAGACGATGAATCTACTGAACACACTAAGACGAGGTGCCAATGAAGCCTGTGGGCAGCAGTCTGGCAAGCAGATGACATTCAGGACCCTGTGTCCAGAACAATACATTTGAGATCACTTGTGGAGAAGGGAAGGAAGGAGCGTCCAGGAGGATGAGGGAACAATGTAGAATCTGACAGCAGTGCTTCACAAAGAAGCAGTTGAAGGAGCTGTTAAAACGGTAGTTTCTTGGGCTCTACCCAGACCTAGTGAATCGTGCTCTAGGAGCACGACCCAGGAATCTGCAGTTTTAACAAGCTCCTCAGGTGATTCTTACAAACTCGAAAGTCTGAGACTCACTTCCCCCATAGCCCCTGGTCTACCCCTGACCACCTAAATCAGAACTTCTGGTGCTCAGATCAAATCATTATATTTTACCAAACACCCCAGGTAAATCTAATATAGGTGGTCCACGGACCATACTTAGGGAAACAGAAAAGGCCTGAGGGTGAGTGGGAAGACATCCTAGAAGAGGTAGAAAGAGACATCTCTCTGTGCCTTACTTTACTCATCTATAAAAATAGAAGAATAGAGTTGTCGTGAGGATTACATAAAAGAACATTTGAAAAATCCTTCTTCTGCCTTTTCCTCATTTGAAATAATTTCTATTTCATTATTTCCCATCTGGACTGCCACCAAGTGGTTTTCCTGTCTTCCTACTCCACCCCATCCTCCAAAAAAAAAGCATCCATTCTTTGACATAAAGTCACCACCACAATAGAAAAATATCCAAACTTTCCCATTTGTCATTCAAAGCCCTCCACAATAAGACACCAAATTACCACTCAGCTATCTCTCTGGCCACAATCAGTACTCCTTAAATATTGGAATTCCGTGGTCTGTGCCTCTGCACCAGCAGTTTTCCTCTGCCTACAATACACAATAATAATCGACAAATATTTACTGGGTATGCAGAATGTACCACATATTGTTCTGGGCACTAGAGACAATAGAGAGGAAAAAAGAAAAACAGATAAGGTGTGTCCTCATGGAGCTTAGTCTAAAAAATTAGAAGCATTAATCAAATGATCGCACAAACCATGTAACTGCAAGCATGGATCAGAATAATGGAGAGGAAGGTGGAGCTGAACCAGGATCTGTGCCAGTCAGAAAGGTCCAGAAAACACGTCCATTCTCATGTCCCTTCTTTGGACATCCTATCCTGTTTCCTTAACTGTGTCAGTTACACCTTTATTCTCTGACTCCATCTTGAAACCCCAGAAACTCTTTGACTCCTGCCTCTCCATGGCCCTTTAATCTGTCAGCATTAACTATCTGTTCTTCCTGGACAATTTATCTCACATCTCTGATCACCCCAGTTACCACAGACACCACTGCAGTTCAGGGCTTTTATAATATTACCTCTTACCTGTACTGCTACAATAGCTTGTCCTTTCCTCCAATCCATCCAGCACACAGCTGACTGATCAACCTAAAACGTTTTCTTCTTTTCTTCATTTAAAAAAATGCCTGCTCAGAAATGTTCAGTAATTCACCCATTGAATCTGACTTCCTTAACGTGGACTCAAAGGCTTCCCTAATGCAACCCCAACTTAAGTTCTCCAACCTTACCTTGCACTAGTCCCCACTGTGACTCCTTTGTCGAGGTGATTTATGAATAGGCCTGGCAGATCCCCAGACTTTGCACCTTTCTGTGCGGACAGTTCCCTCAGTCCCGAATGTTGCCTCCCTGGGCACCAGGACCCACATTTAACGCATTCTCCCAGGCTCGATTCAATGCCACCTCTCCTCCAAAGTCTTCTGTGAAGGACTGCATGTTCCAAAAGCAGCCACAGCAATAGTTCCAGTCCCACATGCACTGCCAGAACCTTGCCTCCCCTATCAAGAGGTGGAGTTTATTTCCTCTCCCCTTGAAGCTGAGCAGGCCCCTACACTGCAGAAGTGGTGTAGCCACTAGGGCACCACACACACACACACACACACACACACACACACGCTTGCCCCTTGGGACCACCACACTGTGAGGAGGACCATGCCACACGGAGAGGACATGTGTAGGTGTTCTGGCCAACAGTCGCAGCTCCGTGGACAGCCAGCATCAACTACCCAACATGTAAGGGAGTGAGCCTTCAGATGGCCCCGCGCCTAGAGTCAAGCTGAGCAGAGCAGAAAGGTGCGATCCCCATCCAGCCCTGCTCAAAATGCAAATTCAGGAGCAAAAGAGATCCTGTTTTAAGCTACTACACTTAAAGCAGCAATAGGTAAGCAGAACACCCTTCATGATTAATCCTGCTCTGAAAATCACCCTCTGCCTCCTCCAAAGTTTGTTACATGGGGGTTATTCTTCCCCTACTGCTGACCTCTGCCACAGCGAGGACGTTTCTCACACACAGGAGGCTCTCGAGTAGCCGTTGACTGACCTACTGAATCAATGAACGTTAAGACTGGATTCCTCCTGAAAACCCATAGAAGAACCTAAGAACTCTCGGTAGCACTTTTAGAGCTGATGTGATTACTTAAGTTGGGCCAACCACCAAGAGGACTGGGATTGGTACCTTTAAAAATGACTAATCAAATTCCATTTCAGAGAAAAAGAGGATACGTCCTGCTTCTGAGCTAGAGGAAAGGCCGGACAGGACAGGAGTGGGTGGTGTACGAGTACGGCCGCGCGCCAGCGTGGAAACCCGGGCCTGGGTTTCCAAGTGTTTGGTGCAGCTCTGACAGGGCAAAGGCTGCGTTGCCTCTTCCAATTAAAAGAAGCGCCTGTGTCTACAACGTGTATTGTGTAGTTGCCTTTTCATCACTTTTCAGACGGCTCTTCCTTCCTTCCCTTTTGTAAGCGACAGTAAGAGCTACACTGGACCCGAGTGTAAGCGGGTGGAGGGCAGGAGCTCCAACGCGCCGCTCAGGTCCCGGCCAGCGACCCCGAGCCCCGGCCGGGACCTGCATGTGCGGGGACGTTACTCACTCCAACCCCGCCGGGGCGCCGCTGAGCACTTCACCTGGGCAGGGCCCTGGCCCTCAGCCTTTTGCTCCTGGGTTCTTCTTTCTGCAAACACAACGTGGCACGTGCTGGGTGGCAGCCACCCCGACGCCAGCGTGCGTCCCGTGGGCCGCACCGAGGCGGCGGCACCCGTGACGGGCCTCGCCCCGTGGGCCCGCCCTGCCCGCCCGGCCGCAGCTCCGCCGCCCTCGACTCACTGTCCCGCAGACGGCGCTTGAACGCGGGGTCGCCGCGCCGCTTACGGTCGAAGTAAACACAGTAGCCCAAGAAAGCGACAGCGCCACAGGCCGCCAAGGCCGCCAGGAGGCCGAGGAGGGTGCGGACGCAGGGCATCCGGCCGCGGGCGTCCCACGTGCTGAGCGTTGGGCGCGGGCCCGGGGCGCGGGGAGCCCGGCCCGCCGGCAGGGGGCGTGGGCGCTGTGCCCACCGCGGCCGCGGGGCTTCCCGGGCCTCGCACCGCCGCCAGCGGACAGAAAGGGAAAAGCAGGGTCCCACGGGGTGCGTGTGGGAAGTCTCACCTCCACTGAGCGGCAGAGCGCTGTTCCGACCCAGGTCTACAAATTCTGAACCGCACTTACTCAAACACACCGTCGTCCGTACGCCTGCGACACCTATTCAGGCGAAACCCAGCGTGTCCGGAATCTGGTTAGCTGGGGAACTGGATCCTCCTTCGGCCTCTTCTCTCACCTGCAAATTTAAGTTGACTTTGGCATGCGGGTCACAGCACTGTCCACTGAACCCCTGAACACTGATGAGCCCGTACTCCCCAACCTGGTCTGCCTTGTCACCTGAAAGGACTCAACAGTCCAAAGTCCCCAGCAGGAGGAATTTTGAAATAATAATATTTAGCCTAAAAACAACCACCACCAATGTTAATTTGGCTGGGTTGGGCGGGACAGCCAAAAGTCCCAGAACAAAACCAACTCTGAGAGACCCCTGATACTAGCCTAGATGATTTTCGACCCAGTATTTGCCTTATTCAGCAGACACAGCAGAAAGAATAAAGGTAAGACTTTACCCCAAATACCAGACTTTTGATTTTTATACTAAGCCAAAGAGAAGGCATGAGCTAGATAAGGACGTGAAGAGCTAAATAATTTCTCTCTTTTGTTAGATTATTCAATTGCTGCTTACAATTTACTGATATTACTAGTGTGTGCCTAGCCACGTGCTTGTCACTGCTGCGACTACCGTTGGGTGGAGAGGCAGTCCATGCCCTCACAGTTCAAGGGTTAGCAGGTTTAAGTTATGTATAATTGTTTTCTTGGCTACTCTGTTTCTTCCTATGATCACCTAGCTTTTTAGTTGGGAACTTGTGCTTTTGTCAAAAGCTGATTGTAAACACAAACAGAAGAGAGGACAGCATCAGAATCCAGTGTTACTGGTAATCTGGGACTGGTTTTCGTTCAGAATCTTGGGGATGGATTTAGCCTGTTTCCAAAAGTTGTTTTTTTGGTTTTGTTCTTTTTTTTAGGCTGACTGCTCTTGTCTTGTAATAAAACCACTCTACTGCCTTTCCGTCCCTTCCTGTCGTTCACTTCCACTGATATCATCATTAATCCCTGTGGTGCATGGCACGGGATGGGACCAGGGAAACTGTAAAGATAAGGTGAGTGTGCCAAGGCCAAAGTGAACAGTTACATGTAAAGGTCAGAGAATTAATACAACAATGAGAAATAAACAGATTACTCAAGTTGAAATTGCCACAAAGACCATGTGGGAAACTGAAAAGTTTTCAAACAAGTTTCTATGGTAAGTGTAGATTTTTTTTCTCAAATATAGACACTACTCTTGCTAATTTGGGCATCAGAATTTCTATAAAGCTTTGGTCATTTTCCAAATTGACGTAGCACTAAAAATTGTCCCAAAAGTATAGCTCTATGCTGGATGATAGCTCTCTTTCTTTTAAACAGCTTTATTGAGTTATAATTGATAAACAGTTAATTGCATATTTTAAAAGTGTACAATTTGATACACTTGGACATATGTAGACATCCATAAACCATCACCAAAATCAAGACAGTAATCATAATCCATCACCCCAAAAAGTTTCCTCAGGCCCATTTCTAATCCCTTCTTCCTCCTTTCCTTCACCACTTCCCTCACCAAACCCTGCTTTCTATCATAGATTAGTTTGCATTTCCTAGATTGTGGTATAAATGGAATCATACAATATGTGTTCTTTTATTGTCTGGCTTCTTTCACTCAGCATAATTATTTTGAGATTCATTCATAATTATTTTGAGATTCTTTCAGTGGTTCATTTTTACTGGTGAGTTGTATTCCATTTTATGGATACACTACAGTGTGTTTAACCATTCATCTGTTGATGGACATTTGGATTGCTTCTAGTTTTGGGGCTTTTACAAATAAAGCTATTATAAAACATTTGTATGTAAATCTTTTTTCTTTTTTTTTTAAAGATTTTTTTATTGGGGAAGGGGAACAGGATTTTATTGGGGAACAGTGTGTACTTCCAGGACTTTTTTTCCAAGTCAAGTTGTTGTCCTTTCAGTCTTAGTTGTGAGGGGCGCAGCTCAGCTCTAGGTCCCATTGCTAGTTGCAGGGGGCACAGCGCTCCAACCTACTGAGCCACCTGGGAGCTCAGCTGCAGCTCAGCTCAAGGAGCCATATTCAATCTTAGTTGCAAGGGGCACTGCCCACCATCCCTTGAGGGATCCAGGAATGAACTGGCAACCTTGTGGTTGAGAGGATGCGCTCCAACCAACTGACCCATCCGGGAGCTCAGTGGCAGCTCAGCTCAAGGTGCCCTGTTCAATCTTAGTTGCAGGGGGCGCTGCCCACCATCCCTTGTGGGACTTGAGGAGTTGAACCGGCAACCTTGTGGTTGAGAGCCTACTGGCCCATGTGGGAATCGAACTGGCAACCTAGGAGAATGGAGCTCTAACTGCCTGAGCCACGGGGCCAGCCCCTGTATGTAAGTCTTTATATGCACACATCTTTCCTGTTCTCTTGAGTAAATAACCTAAAAGTGAAATGGCTGGATCATATGGCAGGAGTATGTTTAATATTTTATTCATTCATTTATTTGTTTGTTTGTTTTTTAAACTAGTGTATTGGGGTTACAATTGTTAGTAAAGTTACATAGATTTCAGGTGTACAATTCTGTGTTACATCATCTATGTATCACATTGTGTTCACCACCCAGAGTCAGTTCTCCTTCCATCACCATATATTTGATCTCCTTTACCCTCATCTACCACCCTCTTCCCCCCTTACCCTCTGGTAACCACTAAACTATTGTCTGTGTCTATGAGTTCTTGATTCTCATTTGTTTGTCTTGTTCTTTTGTTGTTTTTGGTTTATATTCCACATATCATGAAATCATGTGGTTCTCTGCTTTTTCTGTCTGACTTATTCGCTTAGCATTATACTCTCAAGATCCATCCATGTTGTCACAAACGTTTGTATATCATCTTTTCTTACCGCCAAATAGTACTCCATTGTGTATATATACCACAACTTCTTTATCCATTCATCTATCGAAGGACATTTTGGTTGTTTCCATGTCTTGGCCACCGTAAACAAAGCTGCAATGAACATTGGAGCACAGTTGTCTTTATGTATAAATGTTTTCAGATTTTTGGGTTAGATACCCAGGAGAGGGATTGCTGGGTCATATGGTAATTCAATTCGTAATTTTGTGAGTAACCTCCACACTGCCTTCCATAGCGGCTGCACCAGTCTGCATTCCCACCAACAGTGTATGAGGGTTCCTTTTTCTCCACAGCCTCTCCAACACTTGTTACTATTTGTCTTGTTGATGACAGCCATTCTAACCAGGGTGAGGTGATATCTCATTGTGATTTTTATTTGCATTTCTCTGATGATTAGTGATGTTGAGCATTTTTCATATGTCTATTTACCATTTGTATGTCCTCCTTGTATGTTTAATATTTTAAGAAGCTGTCAAACATTTTTCCAAAATGGTTATACCATTTTGCATTCCCATCAACAGTATTTGAGAGTTCCTCCATATCATTGCCAACATTTGGTATGGTCAATCTTTTTAATTGTAGCATTTTAGTAGGCATGTACTGGATTCTCACTATGTTTTTATCTTGCCTTTCCCTAATGCCTAATGATATTGAACACCATTTAAAAAATACTTTTTTTTTAGAGAAGTTTTAGATGCACAGCAAAATTGAGTGGAAAGTACAGAGGGTTCCCATATAGCCCCTGATCCCCACAACCTCCCCTACTACTAACATTTTTTACAATTAATGAGCCTACATTAATACATCATTATCACCAAGTCTATAGTTTATATTACAGTTCACTCTTGATGTTGAACAAATAGATAATGGTTTTGACAAATGTATAACAACATGTATCCATCATTATATTATGCAGAATGGTTTTACTGCCCTAAAAATCCTGTACTACTCTTATTCATCCCTCCTCCCAACCTGATCTTTTCACTGTCTCCATAGTTTTGCCTTTTCCAGAATGTCATACACTTGGAATCATACAGTATGTAGTCTTTTCAGACTGGGTAATTACTTTCCCAAGTAATATCACTTAGTAATATGCATTTAAAGCTCCTTCATGTCTTTTCATGACTTGATAGCTTATTTCTCTTAGTGCCGACATCCATTGTCTGGATGTACCACAGTTTTATTAATTCACCTACTGGAGGACAGTGGTGAATTAGAGTCCACTGCTTGGAAGCAACTTTGGTTGCTTCCAAGTTTTGGCAATTATGAATAAAACTGTGTGCAGGTTTTTGTGTGGACGTGAGTTTTCAACTCATTTCAATATTTATACAAAGAATCATGATTGCTAGCTCATATGTTTAAGAGTATGTTTAGTTTTGTAAGAAACTAAAGATAGCCAAACTATCTTCCAAAGTGCCTGCACCATTTTCCCATTCCCATCAACAATGACTTCCTGTTGTCCCAAATTCCCACCAGCATTTGGTGTTGTCAGTGCTTTGCATTTTTGCATTCCAATAGGTGTATAGTGGTGTCTGTTGTTTTCATTTGCATTTCCCTGATGATATATAACGTGGAGCATCTTTTCATATGCTCACTTGACATCTGTAGATCTTGGAGAAATGTCTGTTAAGGTCTTTGGCCCATTTTTAAATAGGGTTGTTTTCTTATTGTTGAATTTCACGGGCTTTTTTGTTGTTTTGTTTGTTTTGTATATTTTGGATAACAGTCTGGTATGGTCTGAATGTTTGTTACTCCTTCCCCCCACCCCAAATTCATATGTTGAAATCTTAATTTCTAATGATACTAGGAGGTGGAGCTTTTGGGAGATGGTTAGGTCATGAGGGTAAAGCCCTCATGATTGCGATTAGTGCCCTTATAAAATAGGCCCCACAGAGCTCACTAGCCCCTTCCACCCCAGAAGACCCTCACCTGACCATGCTGACACCTTGATCTTGGACTCCAACTCTGAGAAATGTTGATCAGCCACCAGTCTATGGTATTTTTGTTACAGCAACCTGAACAGACTAAAATAGTCCTTTATCAGACATGTCTCTTACATGTATTTTCTCCAGTTCATGGCTTGTCTTCTCAGTCTCTTGATGAACACTTTATATATGCTTATTTGCCATCTGTGTATCTTCTTTGGTGAAGTGTATGTTCAAATCTCTAGTCTATTTTGTAAAATTGCACTGTTTTTTAACTGTTGAGTTTTGAACGAAGGCTTCTGGCCAAGGAATTCAGTCTTTGGTAAGAATGCAACCAACCATTAAGCTTCCAGGGAGAAGTGTCTTAGGAAAGCACTAAAATAAGGGAACAAACACTAGACTTGGGGATCAGAAGAAACAGGCTAGAGTCGTAATTCTGCCACATACTATTCCCTTCACCACTGGAACCTGTTTTCTGTAGTGTCAAAATAGCAATGCTTCTTTCATGAGATAATATGAATGAACCTCGTTTCACCAATAGGGTTCTCTGTTCTACCAGTTAGCTTCACTTCATTGTGAAATAATTCATTGGGTGTTTTTCCCCCAATTATGATACGTCAAACATAATAAAGGATCGAGAATAATATGATTAACACTCAATTTATCAAATCCTAGCATTTTGTCCTATTTGCTTTACATTCTTGGAGGGAACAAATACCCCTATATGCCTTCCCTAGCCCGGTTCATTTCCTTCAGAGAAAATCAGTCCTGAATTTGTTGTTCATCATTCACACTCATTTTTTTATACTTATGGCTTCATAAACAAAACCAATGTATTATATTGTTTTGCATTTTCAACTTTTATAATGTATGTATCATTTGACAACTGGCTTTTTTTCACTTGCTTGTTCATCCATGTCGATATATTTATATTTAGCTGTACTCCATTCATTTTAACTGCTGTGTAGCATTGCAACTAATAAGCTACATTTGTCCATTCTTCTGTTGATGGGCTTTTCTTTCTTTCTTTTTGTTAATATAAAACCATGCTGCAAATAATAGTCTAATGCAAGGCTCCTTAAGCATATACAGATTTTTCTCTAGAGCATGTGGAACTGTTGGGCCAAAGGGGGTATGCACCTTCATCTTTACTAGGTATTATCAAATCCAAAATAGATATATTACAATTTATACTTGCACTAGCAGGGCAAGGGAGTTCCCATTTCTTTACATATTTTCCAACACTTAAGGTTACTAGACATTAAAAATCTGTGTGACATCATTAAGGAAATGCAAATCAAAAACACCTTTGAAATATCATTACACACCTATTAGAATGGCTAAAAAAAAACCCCACAAAAACTGACAACATCTAGTGCTGGCAACTAGTGTAACTGAAACTCTCGTATATTGCTGGTGGGAATGCAAAATGGTACCGCCATACAATCCAGCAACCTTACTCTTAGGTGTTTACCCAAGGGAAATAAAAACGTATGTCCACACAAAAACCTTATGTGAATATTTATAGTGGCTTTATTTATAATTATTAAATGTCTTGTCATAAAGAAGTTTTTTATTTTA
Organism: Rhinolophus hipposideros; assembly: GCF_964194185.1. Lineage (NCBI taxonomy): Eukaryota > Metazoa > Chordata > Mammalia > Chiroptera > Rhinolophidae > Rhinolophus > Rhinolophus hipposideros. Next base: position 66,510,416 of record NC_138051.1, on the reverse strand, counting down.
ATACAGTCAGATTCAGTTTAGCTGTTTATTTGAAAGCAAGTTTGGATAGGGTCAAAGGGAATTTGAAAGCAGTTAGCAGTTGGTGGGAAAGGTGCCCCATCAAAGCAACACTACCAGTAAAATCAGAATGCATTCACAACTGTTTTGTCAAAGCTAAGCTATTATAGAACTAATCTCGGAGATCATGAGTACATCAAGGAAACGGTTAATTCTAAGAATTGCTTATGGGACTGCCCAGGCACGTTCATACTTGGAAACCAAGAGAAACTTCAGCAGTTGGTCACCCTCTATCAGAGAGCAAGAAAAAGGCCTCTGGAGTTTAAAAAATGTCTTAGAACATAGCAGAAATGAAACGAATCACAGGATTTACAGATAAAATATAGAATGCCCAGTTAAATTTGAATTTCAGATAAATACATCTTATATGGGACATACTTATACTAAAAAAATTATCTGTTGGTTATCTGAAATCGAAATTTAACCAGGTCTTGTATTTTTATTTGCTAAATCTGGCAATCCTAAACTGGTGAGGAATTGACTCACACTGTCTCGTTTAATGGAACTTAGCTTTGAGAAGAAATCCAGTTGCTTGTACAGAGTAACAATTTATTATATTTACATGGAAGTTCCTTAAGCTTTTCACAATAGAACTTTTCAAAATGAATTTTGCATGATAGAGTACAAAATTGAGGACAGCTTCATAATTATGTTAACTACAAATTCCCAAATTATAACTAAACACTGCCCTTCTCATTCTGTTTAAAAAGATATAATGGGTCTACATGAATAAAAAAAGGTGTTTTGTGTTTCTCAACAAGGAAAACGTTATTTGATTTTGTAATAAAATGTAGAGTACTAAAAAAAATTTGTACTCTGAAAACACTAAACACGTATTTGTTAAAAATTCTCCATCAGTGCAAACATAAAGTGCAAACTATAAATCTTCCAACCTTCACTAATGATGAATGCCATTGCATACTGTAGTCTTCCTGTAATGGGACAAACATCTGTGTGTCATCACATGAAAGTAATGAAAAGAGGGAAGAAGAAACAGGAAGGGAGGAACAACTCAATTTAAGAATAGTTTTAAGTTGGAGATTAGACTGTGAACAGTAAGTTTACTGTACACTTTCCAAATGATATTTTAGTATATGTGCTGCCGAAGCGAGCACACAAATGATATTTTAATATTATCACTTTGTGAAAAGAACCCCAGTGACGACTTTTAAATGTCTGACTTTGTACGTAAGGATCACTAGTAACCAGAAACAATATTAATTCAAAAATAAACAGTTTTTGACCACCTTAATATATATTAGCTGCTGGACCATGTACTTTGTAAGATACAACTGTGACTAAGGAGTATGTAAGAAATTGCACATCTAGTAGGGTAGAAAGATACGTGTGTAAGTAAACATAATACAAGGTGAGTTGTCAAAATAAAACAGACTGAAAATGCTACTAGATATAAAGGAGGGTGATATTCTGGTCATAGTGCCAGGGCAGCAAAAGCTTCATGGAAATGTAGTTGCTGAGATAGCTCTGGATAAGCAGGGATGAGAGTCATAGGGGTGGGTGGTGGGGACAGGGAGTTGAGACAGGAGGTGGGCAGGTGAAGGTTTGGGCAATGCCTGAACAGCTCTGCGTGAGGTGGCTCCTGCCTCAGGTCTATTCTTGTCCTGGCTTACTCCACCAATGTCTCCTCCCCCACGTGATGGGAGCACTTTACTCTCCATAATCTCTTTGCTCCCATTCGCTTAAACCATTTGTAATCGTGACTGGGCTCAGTTTTACTGTTGCTTTCTCTGCAAAGCTTTCCCAGACCACCTTTGCCTTCAAACTCGTTGGGCTCTGTATCGTCATCTCACGGTGCAACAAAACTTTGTATGAGTCACACCTGTGGTTAAGAATTACATATTAACTATATAACATCTACTTCATTAGATTATACATTCCATGAATACAGGGACTCTTTTCTCTTGTTCACGTTTTTATTCTATGAGCCTTAGCACATAGAATAAATTATTGATGAATCAATTCTCGTAATAGTTTTTATGTGTGGTTGAATATAGCTTCAAATGCTTTAACAATGTTGATAGCTGTGTTAAATTACAGGGCTTATAAGAACGGTAGATAAGCAAATTAATAGCTTAATACATATAAATTTCCATAATTTAAAGCAATTTCATAGGAGACATAGTATGTATGTGCTAAGTACAAACATCTTTCTTAGTGAAGGACTGGAAAACTAGAAATTTAACACCAACAACAAAAATACACAATGGAATACTGAAATAGAAATTACCATAATCTTCAAATAACTTAATTTTAATAGACAGCACCTTTCATTTTAGATATTAAAGTGTCTTTATACTTTTAACTTTTTTAGTCACATGCAAAACCTATTAGCTCAAAGTTTAGCTAAACTCAAAATAAACCCAATATTTGAATTTAATACCTAATCAATATTCACTTATTTTCATAATCTTTGAATTTAATACCAAGTCAGTATTCATTTTCATAAATCCTTTCCAGCCCAAATAAAAGGATTTTAAGTGCCCATATACCCATTCAATGAATATATAATTTTGCTCTCTGTAGCAAAGTCCCAATACTTCATTACCACAGTTATACAATTAGAAGGGACAATATTCAAGCTGATAATTAGTTATCTCAGATTTACTGAATTGCTACTGAAGGAAATTATTAAACTATCTAATGTGTTCATCTTGCCTCCTAGTTGCATCTGGATTTGAATGACACTTTTCATTTTTATAATTAAGCGTTAGAAATGTTTTATTGTAAAGACTGAAGAATATATGCTTTGTTTTGTGAAGTCTGCTTTTCCAACGGTAAGTTACTGGCACTTAGGAAAAAAACAATCACTTCAATGAAAATTAAATATAAAAAGCCTATGTTTAAAACATGGCCTTTATTAACACTGCCCACTGAGCTCCATTTTTATTTTACATTGAAATACTTATCCTTTGCAAAGAAAAGACAGAAAAGTGCATTTTACAAGAGTACTTGTTTTGTTTTTAATTCTCTGCGAAAATGGAAGGAATTTGAATCACAAGTTCACAATGTGTTAAAAGGAAATTAAGAAACAATGATTTCAGTAATGCTATGCCATCACTAGTGTTTGGCTCTGACTTTGTTCTTGTAAATCAGATCCTGATATACAGTCTAGAGCATCTAGGTTATTACTCTACAGCATATTAAACACGGAAAAGGCGGTTTAAAAAAAACCCCTTCAATGTACAAACATGAATTTAAAAACTGATTTTTAAAAATCACTTTTTTACATAATGTATATGGCAAAACTGCTTTAAATACATGATTCTGGAAGACTTATTTACAGAATGTATCAGTCTGTGCAACAATTCACAGACATGGCATACATAGTTGTTTTACTTAGTTGTTGCATCTCAACTTTGGGAGATATAAATTTATTCGGCAGTACAGCAAACATAAAAACTGTGACAAAGTATCTTAAGGGCAACCAAAAATTTGATCCTCAAAACAGTTTAAATACTAGGACTGCCAAAGTTTCTAAAGGAGGACATACTCGAATGATCCAGATGCCCATTTATAGTTCTGTACTGTTTGAAGCACTGAGACAGACTCCCTTCAATACAGGCAAAGCTACTGAATGCAACCTCCTGTAAAGGGACAGCTGAGAGCTATTGTCATCCAAAGAGTGAATTAACCTAGAATTTTCTTTTTTTCAATTTTATTAATATTTTAAAAAATACATAAAAATACAACATCCAATGTCTGAATAAATATATTTAACAAGTTGCAAGATAATACCTTATTTTACACAAAATTTTCAGCTTTAGAAATCTTGTTAAATAACTTCATTGTTGTTATATATTTCATTTTTGTCTTTTTGTAACAAAATAAAAACTCTGAAATTACATAGAAAAAAGACAAAATATTTTTGTCAAGGGATAAGATAGTCCACTGAAAACTTATTCACAATTCCACTGTAAACATTAATAAACATTAAAATATTTGCATAATTGTGTGCTCAAAAATCCTATAAAAAGTGGAAGACTTATTACAACTGTAGTTTTCAGTCAACTACACTTCCTTTCACAATTTATTTTGTCCCATTTACACCTTTAAACCTGGGCACACTGCTGAATATATACTTTGGCAGTTCTAAATAGCAAGTGCTTCCACAAAAATAAAAAATAAAAACAACAACAATTAAAAAAACAAAAACATAAACCCTCTATTCACCAAGTGTTCAAATACATCTTAGTGAAAGTGCAGCAGTAACTATTCAGCTGGATAGTATTTTGATGTTTATCATGTGCACTTGCTTGTCTATGATTTCTGTAACACCTGAAAGCTTTATTATACAATTTCAAATTTGCTAAGTGCCCTTTTTCTATCTTCACAAAAAATGAAAAAACAAAATTGAGGAAAAATTATGACAAATATGGCGGGCTGCCTAACCTTCAATTGTTAATCAGCTTATTTTTTTGCAACAGAAGAAAAGAGAAGAGAATAGATACAATCCAGCCTGGAAGAGTAGACAGGATATACTTAGCAATGTCAAACCAGTTGAGTGCTTTCTGTGGTTGTATTTCGGGGTTTGGGGATTTATGTCCATGGCAGCAAACCGCTGGGAAGGCAGAGAAAACATGTATCACCTGCATTCTACAGCAAGTACATTTTGTGGGGGAGATGATGATGAGGGACTCATTCCAGTGTCTGACGAAGCAGATGACATGGAGGCTCCTGCATGAGACACTGTGGAATCACAACAACTGCATTAGATTAAAAAATTATCACACAAAGATACCCAGCCACTGGCAAGGTAGAAATAAATTTCTTAACACTATTCATTTCCATTATAGTCTTCTTAAAATGGTGCATGAAGGAATAACAGACTGTCAGCAAAAAATTTGTTAGGCTCAACTGAGTGGCTCCATCTGGTCAGTAAAGTAACTCAGTTCAAAAAAGGCACCATAAAATGTAAAGACCGAAGAGATAGAAACTCTTAAACCCTCGACTGGAAAGATCCCTGGAAGGAACTTACCTGGCCCCAATCAGAAACAAGATGAACCAGAGATAAATTCCCACTGACACATTCCTGAATTCACCTATCCCAGAGAATTTCTTGTAACGAGCTAACCCCTGGCCTCCTATCTTTATCCTGCCCTGACACATGATGGACACAACATTCCCATAAGCAACAGTAGTTACCTAGATCAGGCATCAGAATCCTGGGGATCTGTGTGATTAAAAAAAAGTCCTCAAGTGACTGTAACATATTCTCCAGGAAGACATAAAATGGATTAAGGATCACTACTCTAAGCATCAGTTTTTACTTTTATTTTCTTTGCAAAGCTCTCCTGTTTCCTGCCAATCTTTGCCCAATTACTCCTCTTTTATTTAAAGTTTTAATTTTGTCTAAGTATATCTCTTTCCATGTGTGTACTACCAACATGACATTTAACTCATTACTACAAATTCTAACATATATGATAGAAGTTTCACTTTAATAGCTCACTTCACACTACAAAAAACTAAGAGAACAAAAAAGGGAAGACCATAGTAAAGAATCTTTAGTTGACTGAAACTTATATCACCTTTAAGAAACTCAAAGCAACTCTTTGGTCTTGGCTGCAGAAGCACGATGACAAAGGGAACATCATCATTCGGAAAGCGTTGCATTAAGTCGCACAATTTATGCTGCTGCGGTGGCCCTACGGCCTACCACCTTCAGAAGTCTACCTGCGGCAAATGTGGCTACCCTGCCAAGCAGAAGAGAAAGTACAACTGGAGTGCTAAGGCTAAAAGATGAAATACCATCGGGACTGAGTGAATGAGACACCTGAAAACTGTATGCCGCAGATTCAGGCATGGATTCCGTGAAGGAACAACACCTAAACCCACAAGGGCAGCTGTTGCCGCATCCAGTTCATCTCACGGATTTCAACGATTAGTCACGCAATACAATTTTTGGTTTTAAAATAAAACAAAACTCAAAGCAGTTGAGGATTCTCTGGAGAAATTTCAACTTGTTAATTAGCTCTTTTTTTCTTTTCATGTTTAAGAGTTTTGGAAAGACTTGCTGCTATTTACAGTATTTAAAGACAAAGACAAACATGGAAATCATATCCTTTTTATCCCCAACATATCCCTTTCTGTTTGCTTCATCATGTTTCTAGGAATTAAAAACTGTTGGACTGGGAGTAAAATGATTCAAGACCACACGACACAGGTCATTCTATAATTAATTCATCCTCTCTCTGCCATAAGCAAAAAACTTCTCAGTATGGGCAAGACTATTGGGTAATTTACCGTTTTTTTTTCTTTCTTTTTTTTTTTTTAAAGAAAGAGCCCTCCTCACCTGTTCATCCTATTTTTGGAACAGTTGCTTTCTAGGGCTGCTATACAATTGTCATTCTAGAGTTTCCATACACCGTTACTTTGAGATTTTCCTTACTGTTACTGTTTTCTATGTGGGATTCCACATTTCCTGGATCTCACATTGTCTTCTTAGCTTGGCTTCTAGTTTTTAGTGCTACCATTAAGAAATCTGACATGAGAAAGCAGATGCTGTTCCGAGACCCATTTTTTTTTTGTCTTTGTATGTAACTTTATTTGTTAAGCTTTTGGATCTTTTTATCCATAAAATTCTGAAATTTCATACTGCACTTTGGTGTAATCCCTGCCCACCCACCCCCCCTTTAGACAGAGGTCACAGTCCTTTCAATCTTCTATCCTATATCCTTCAATTCTGAAAATTTTTCTTATAATATTGCTCTGATAACTTCCTCCTGTGTTTATTCAATACTTTTTCTAGAAATCCTATGAATCAGAAGTTGATTCCCCTGCCCAGATTCTATACTTCTCGATCTTCTCTCCTATTGTCTTTTCGACCTTCCACTGGGATTTCTTTAGCTTTGCTGTCTAGCCCTTCTACTACTTTTTTAAAATTCCTGCTATCACATTTTTAATTTAAAGATATCTGTCTTGTTCTCTGAATTTTATTAATTCTTGTTTCAAGACTGCAATATCTTTCCTGTATCTCTGGATATTAATTATAGTGTGGTATTTTTATATGGTACATTGTCTGTTTTCTCCAAGTTCCTTTTTATTCACACTTTCTATTTGGTTTCTGTCTTTATGTACAGGCTTTCCTATACGGTCTTGTGGCTTCCATATTTAAGAGGGACATTAAAAAGCTAACTGGAAGCTGTGCATGAGCATGCAGTGATTTTCAATGATGGACACTGCACATGTAGTGATTGGTAAGGATCTTGCTTTTTGGTTCAGGAATCTCCAGATATTGGTACATATATTAGATCATTTCTCTTAGGGTGTCCAATTTCTTCAAAGGCATTTTTCAATCTCCTCCTAGGAATGAGCATGAGCTTGATTTTCAGCTTTTGGGGAGCCAAGAGGATAAGATCTTCGTTTGGAAAAAGGATAAGAGTCTCACCATTCAGTATTGCAAACTTTTGCTCAAGTTCATTATTTTTGGTGTAGCACTTAACTCTCACCTTCAGCTACGGCTGATGTCCCTGAGTCTACAATCCTATTGAGCGCTCACAGACTCCAATAAGTTAATTTCCGATTTTCTGATAGAGTTGTGGGAAAAGGTAGTTTGCTGTACACGTTGGAACAAAAGGATCCAATTTCTCTTTCCATTTTCAAATGATCTCCATTTTTCAGCCCGACCCCATACCCCTGCCTTCTGGGGTGATGTAATATGAACTGTCTTGCTTCTTGTTTTGTCTCACTGAAAGGATAAACAAGCTTAGGTTTTAGCATTCCCCCATCTGCTAGGACAGTTACAGTAGTTTACCTGCTTCTCAGCTTCCAAAAGATTGCTGTTGACATTTTTTTGTCTTCCATCACTGCTGTCCCATCCTCCTGTCCCTGTGGGTCTAGGGCTTATTTTAGTGGGGCTTGGGGCTACAGGAGGTACCATATTTCCCCGAAAATAAAACCGGGTCTTAATTTTCGCTCCAAAAGACGCATTAGGGTTTATTTTCAGGGGATGTCTTATTTTTTCATGTACAACAATCTATATTTATTCATTTATTCATGTACAAAACTCTACATTTATTCAAATACAGTCATGTCATCTTCTTCTGGAACATCGTCATAACTCTCCAAACCCCGAATTCCGGCTTGAATTTCTTGCGACTCCATTTCTTATAGAACCATCGGCCCCAGTCTCTCATGTCCAGCAATAGAGCTCTCCTTAAATGAGCACTTCTTGTCCATGCAGCCTGCTCGGAGTGCACTGGCAACACAGCTGTCAGTGACTTTATCCCATGAATTCTTCACCCAAGTCACGACCTCTTGCAGGCTGGGCTTCACAATGTTTCCACGCTGATTTCTCTCCATTCTATTTTCAATGTAGTCATTGATTTCCATGTGCAAATTGTCCTTGAATAGCTTGTTTATTGCAATATCAAGAGTCTGGAGATAGGCAGTCATTCCTGCGGGAATCATTATTTGATCTGTTCTCTCTGCAAGGAAGTTCTCCATGTCTTTAGCGCGGTGAGTGCTGGTTGAATCCCAGACTAGCAGACCTTTTTGGCCACCTCAGAAAACAAGTGGCAGCATTAAATCAACCCACTTCCTTATAACTGCTTGTGTGCACCAGGCTTTTTTGGTTGCAAGAACATAAATGCCTGAAACACGTTCAACCTTATCTTTCTTGCCCTCAGTGATGATTAGAGGTGGGGCTTTCTTTCCATCCAGATGAATTGCCAAAATACAGGTAACACGTGCACTTTCGTAACCAGTGGAGGGAATGCAGATTGACGAGGCACCCCTCTGATCAATTGTCATTTGAGATCCTTGGCACATAAACACTGCAGTTTCATCCATAGCAATCATGTTGGAGAGTTGGTATTTAGAAAAGTCGATGCCATCAACAAAGAACTTAAATGCAGGTGCGCATTTAATAACTTCAGTATCTTCCAGCTTGAACAGTGTTGTCAATCTTAGAGACAGTTCCTATAGCTGAAGGAAGCCATTCAGCCAGTGTTGTGATGCTTTGAATTTTTCTGGGTATATTTCTAACTGTGGTGCCATTGCAAGGGCAAATGCTTGAGTATCAGCCCTGCACACAACCAAAGCCTTTGCTCTCCTGTCAGCAATCCCTTCACAGATGACGTCTTCCAGCTCAGGAAATAATGGTTGCCGACTTGATCCACACTTGCACTTCTTAGCATTTCCCTCGGTTCACCTATTGACTGGGGCTATAGTACTCTGCTCGCCATTTTTGGACCATTCGGAGATCCAATGTCTTCTCTTTGCAGAAAGCCATAAGATTCTTGCCCTTGGAGTCCTCCCTGATTCCTTTGTAGTACTCGATGGAATAGATCTTTCTTTTTGCACTCACCTTGTCTGGGGGTCAAAATATTATTCCCTTTAAATCTACCATTAAGTCAAGTATTAATTGAAGACTTATGAGACAGGAGTAGCAACAAAAATGATGACAATTGAGAATGATGGTCCACACAAAAGCGATAAAAAATTGCAGGCACCAAAATTCAGAAAACGTTTCATTATTTCACATGAGTGCATTAAATACGTCCGGTAGAACACACGACGTATTGAATTATGAAGATTCATATTAGACACAACCACGTCCGTTCATTATCAAGTGCGCACGTTATTCGTGCATTGTGCTTGTACTCCGACTGGTCATTCAGCAATAAGTCTCAAGTTCATCTGTTTACATAAGCGTTTACCTCTTGTCCAAAGGCGTCCGCTTGGGTATTTACAAATATTTAATTATAATTCATGTTATTATTTATTTTAACTAGTAATGTCAATAATATTTATATTTAATTATATATTAATATTATTTTATAATTCAATATGTCTGTTGTGTGTTGCAACGGACATACTAATTGCGTCCATCTGGCTGACAATATTAACTGGGGCTTATTTTTGGGGTAGGGCTTATATTACGAGCATCCTGAAAAACCATGCTAGGGCTTATTTTTCAGTTAGGTCTTATTTTCGGGGAAATACGGTATGTCAGTGTTTAACTAGAAGTCAATCATGTTTTTAAGATCTAGGTCAAACACTACTCTCCCTCCTTGATTACACCCACGTCATCTCTCCTTCCACCAACTCCTAAAAATTTTTCTTTTGTTGTTGTTTCAGGTATATACTTGTTAATATCACTTTTGGGGACATCATCACACACCGTCCCACCAGACATTAACATCTTTGAGATAAAGGTCTGTATCTCATTCATCTCTGTACTTCCATCACGTATAAGAGGGCCTGGCACACGGTATGTATGCATTAATGTTGTTCAGCTGATCTATCTTATATAGTAGTTGCTTAGGAAATAACTTATGATCCCAACAAGATAATCTCTTTGACAATAAGCCATATGCCTATTCATGTTGGTGAACCTCATAACAAACGTAGTGCCTGTTAACAGGCAGCCAATAAATTTGTTGAGCAAACAGTGAATTTCGGAGGGAATAAGCTCTTCTTGAGAACCCACCACATTTAGTAAACAGTTCATAGTCCCTTTCAAGAGTCTCACTCTGATTAATTCAGTTGTTGACTCATTCACTTAAACAATAGCAACAAAGAAGAAAATACCAGAAATCTGAAAACAATAATTAATAAATGTATACTATTATTTAAGGAGTAACAAACATAAATCTTCTAAAATGATAGGATACATACTTGAAAAATAGAGGGAAGAAAAATTGTAACTAAATTACCTTCTCTGTCTTTCTTTTTTAATCTTTTTCTCCTCCGGTCGATGGTTGCAACTTCTGACTTTAAAGACATGTAATATTTTCTGATTTCCTGTAGTTTTTCTTGGAGAAAAGAGATTCTCTCTGTACTGTTCATATTATCTAATTCATCTAAAAAGGAGAAAAGTTAATTAGGATTTTAAAATAATTCTATGAGAAAAAAATGGCAGTTCTATCAGAAGTCCAACTCATAAATCATCAAAAGCTTTAGCTTATTAAAACCTACCGTATTAAGCTAAATAAAGTTCTATAAACAGGGAAGACATTAAATTCAGAAATAAGATTTCTTTATATATCCCAAATTTTCTACAGTAAACATTACTTGGTGTATTATTTAAATGATCAGAGAAACAAAACATCAACACACAGCAACTCTGATCTATAATTGCAGTTATTTATCCAAATAGTTTCTTTGTATCATTGGTTTCCTTTTTTATTATTTATTGCCAACTGCAACACTAGTAAGGGTGTTTAGTTTCATTGATTTATGTAAATCATACGTCTTATTTCATAACTGGAGATCTTCCTCCAGTCAACTATTTATCAAGTTAGTACAATGAAAAGGTGCAGATTTGTATTTAAGATAACAAGTAGTAATTACTGACAATACAATATATGGAAACCTAAATAAATGAATCTGCTAATCATTATTCATTATTTTGACATCTGAAAGTATATATCACTTTACAATACACATTCGGGTTTTCTATAAGCTTCTTACTGAGTTGAAAGCTCCACTTATATGTCCTAGGGGATGAATTCGGATGTTTTTCTCTGTGTTTATCTTTTTCTCCATCTTTGATGTGCGGGGATATTCTTGCAGGAGAGCGTGCGAGCTTCTGTGGCTTAGATGCACTGAGATGCTTCACTGGCGTACATTTACTTGAATTGTCTAGGGCAGGAAGATCTTCACTATCGCTGCTTTGTCCTACAATAAGAAAAAATTTACTCAGAGATTATAAATGGTAAAAATCTCAAATATCAAAATACAACAGACCCAGCAATTACACTTTTTGATATCCTACAGAAATAAGTGCATAAATGCACAAGGTTTTTAACAGCAAAAAATGGGAATCTAAATCCCTACCAATAGGTTAACAGTTAAAAATGATATACTATTGAATACTTCGTTAAAGTTGTTAAAAGAATGAGCTAGAGCTCATAAGAACAAAAATGGCAAATTATCCAATATATATTGTTAAAGGAAAAAGCAAACTTTTAAAACAATTTGGATAAGTATTGTCTCATTTATGGTTAAAACAAAACATAAAAACTACCCAAAGGAAGACCAACCCAAAATACATATATGAAAAAGCAGAAAAAAAGATCTTGATGTATACATATCCTTTAACGTACGTGCAACATGTAAGCAGATGTTTGTTTGCCACTCTACATCCCTCCTCAACAAATTTGTACTTAGAGATGTTTTGGTCTTCACTTAATAAGAAACTAGAATTCTCTGTTTTTCCCCCAATCTCTATTCCCTACTTGCACCCTACTCACTCTAAAAAGCCAACCTTACTTTCTACTGAAAAGGCAAAGTTGAGGGTTACACACTCAATTTCTTAGTCCCTCTCCTACTTTACTGCCCCTCTTTTAGCCTCAAAAAGAGGAGACTGTTTCTGGGCAAACTAATCTCTTCAGCTATACCCTTAAAACTCTTATACCTATCTACTCCCAGCTCCTCTGAAATTCCCAACGTCAATTAACCATATTCTATTGTCTTCAACTTCTTTCTCCACCATCTACCAACATGCTTAGATGTTTCCCACCCTTAGAGAGAGGCAAGGGGGAAGGAAAGGCAAAGTTCTCACTTTAGCTGGCACTTCTTACCTTCTCGATAGGGTCAAATTTCTTGAAAGAAATCCTTGTTATCCTGATTTCCACACCTAATCACATCCATGTGCTCTTGTTAGGGTCCCAAACATTTACAATTTCCAAATTCAGTGAACATATTTTAATCCTATTGAATATTCCACAGCATTTGAAACTCCTTTTATTTAAACCTACTAGTGTTTACTGATTTTCATTTATCTCCGATCTGTTTCTATTCTAGTCTTCCTCGCCCATATAAAAGGATATCCCACACAATTCTACTTGTGGTCCTTTCGCTTTTCATTTTATAACTCTCCCATAGCAATCTCATCCACTTGCAATACTTTAATAGCGATGGTCTAAAAACAGACTTAGAGGCCGGCCTGGTGGCTCAGGCAGTTAGAGCTCCGTGCTCCTAACTCTGAAGGCTGCCGGTTCGATTCCCACAAGGGCCAGTGGGCTCTCAACCACAAGGTTGCCAGTTCAATTCCTCGAGTCCCTCAAGGGATGGTGGGCAGCGCCCCCTGCAACTAAGATTGAACACGGCACCTTGAGCTGAGCTGCCGCTGAGATCCGGGATGGCTCAGTTGGTTGGAGAGCGTCCTCTCAACCACAAGGTTGCTGGTTCGACTCCCACAAGGGATGGTGGGCTGTGCCCCCTGCAACTAGCAACAGCAACTGGACCTGGAGCTGAGCTGCGCCCTCCACAACTAAGACTGAAAGGACAACAACTTGAAGATGAATGGCACCCTCCACAACTAAGATTGAAAGGACAACTTGACTTGGAATAAAGTCCTGGAAGTATACAATGTTCCCCCAATAAATTCCTGTTCCCCTTCCCCAACAAAATCTTTTAAAAAAAAAAAACAGACTTAGAAATAAGCTCCAGGCCTCAATTTTCCTAATACTGGCTACTTCTAACTCTACATCCCCTAAATTACTGTTCCAACGATCTGCTGTTAGTCCTATATTCCAAATCAGTTAACCAGTTCCTCATATCTAACTAATAACTGAGTCTTAGTAATTTTATTTTCCAAATCTCTTTAATTCATTCCTTCTTTCAGTGCCTTAGTTAAGCCAAATATTTTTTTCCAAAAAGTAAAACTGATTCATTTCCTTTCTTCCTTTGTTTTTATCTTTTTATTTTGAGACAATCTTCAAACTTATAAGGAGTTACCAAAAAAATGTTTTTCTGACCCTTCTGAAGGTAAGTTGCCCTACCATACTTGAATACTTTAGTGTTTACTTCTTACAAACAACAACAGTCTCCTTGTGTTAGTTACCTACAAATTAGCCCAAAACTTAGTTGAAAACTAAATGTTGTGTATCTCGCACGGTTTCTGAGGGTCGGAATCTGGAAGCAGCTTGGCTGTGGGGTCTGGCTCAGGGGATCTTGTGAGGTTGCAGTCAAGCTTTTACCTGAGGCTGTGGGCTCTGAAGAGTTGACTGGAGCTGGAGGATATGCTTCCAAGATGACTTACTCACATGGCTGTTGGCAGGAGGCCTGTTTCTTGCTTGTTGTTGGCAGGGTATGCTCACTTCCTCAACACATGGGCCTCTTCATAGGCTGTCTGAGTGTCCTCAAGACAAGGCAGCTAACTTCTCCCAGAGAAGTGATCCAAGGGAGAGCAAGGAGCAATCTGTGGTGCCTTTTATGACTTATTCTCCGAAGTTGTACTCTATCACTTCAACTTTGTTAGAAGTGAGTCACTAAATTCAGCCCACATTCAAGGGAAGGGAATTAAGCTTTGCCTCTTGAAGGGAAGAGTATCAACAAATTTGTGGATATGCTTTTAAAACCACCACACGCTTACAGAACCATAATACAACCAACAAAATCAGGAAATTACCACAAATATATTATTATCATCTAGTCCTCAGATCCCATACAAGTTTCTCTACTTGACCGATAATGTCCTTTTACAGCACTAAGATCCAGGTGAGAATCATCTACTGCATTTTGTTGTCACATCTCTTAAGTCTCCTTCAATCTGGAACAGTTCTTCTTTCTTTGATTTTCATGACCTTGATACTTTTTAAAATTACAGGCCAGTGATTTTATAGAACATCCTTCAATTTGAATTTATGGGTGGCTTCTCATGATTACATTCAGGTTATGCTTCTTTGAGAGTAAATCCCAGACAGACGTGCTACTATGTTCTTCTTATTGCATCCTGTCAGGTGGTATATGATTTCAGTTTGCCGCCCCATGATTGGTGATGTTCACTTTGACCATCTGAGTAAGGTGTTATCCGCAGGCTTATCCACTGTAAAGTTACTCATTTTCCCTTTATTACTCCTGCTACAGTTCTAGTCTTATCTCTCATCACTCTTTTTCTATACACTTGTATTGTCCAGCCTCTGGCTATATGTGGCTACTGAAAACTTGATACATCTTTTATCTTATATAAATTACATGCTCCTTCTTTGGCACATGTATCTATAACCTAGAATTTCCCTTTCAGACTTGAATGAAGGCAGGTTTTGGAGAGAAAGCTTTAATTTGTCAAAATCAACCGTCTTTATTTCTACTATATTCTATGACTTAATTTTATTCCTTATTGTACGGAAGTCTGTTTTTCATGTAATCTATCCATATTTATTTACTAACTTCCTTTTTTCAATAAGAATTTTATTTCCTCATGTTTTGAATTGACCATGACACAATTTAGAAACTGGCTTTTCTAGATTAAAGGAAAACAGTCCATTCAGAAATGTAAACTTAACCTGCTGTTACCACCACAACAAATGTTATTTTTCTTTTATTCAAGTTTCCCAAATATCTTCCTAATATTAAATTGCGTTACATAAGAAATACAAATGAAATAAGCATAAAAAATAACCACAGCTATCCCAGTTCTAAATAAAATTGGCAAGCACCTCAGATTAAAAATTAATGGAAAAATGGCTATTTTCAGAACATAATAAACCAACTTTATTTTTAAACTGACACAAATGATTAAGCCACCAAACTGTTGAAAATACTAACACTGTACTAAAATCAGCATTGAAAAACACCAACCTGTTCCATTCTTTTCATTTTTGGCTATAGTACTTGTTCGCTTTGGGGTACGCTTTTGCTTTTTTGCCAATAATCCACAATTTCCATCACTTGGCCTTTTCTGACCTGAAATAGGGGGAAAGAGAATTTGAAAAAAGTCACGAGCAATAATATTTATTCACCTATCTATACAAATTTCTATAAATACATTTTTTTAAAATGTGGGATAGGGAACAGAGGGAGAAAAGAAGGAAGAAGAGAAGAATGGAAAAATGGATGGATGGATGGGTAGATGGATGGAAGGAAGGAAGGCAGGAAGGAAAGAAGGAAAAGGAAAGTAAAGGGGGAACAGATCAAGAGTTCCTAAAACTCTTAATTTATTAATTTGTAGTTTTAATATAAAGGCTAATTTTCTTCCTATAAAGTCCTTACCCTTCTCTCTGCTCTCTCGCTCTTGAACAATTATACTACAGGTACTAGAGGCAACGCTGGCTTCAAACCCATTTGCTGATTCTCTCTCACAGAGACCTTCTTGAGATTCTTCAGCAATACTCTCAACCTCAATGGTTACGTCACTCTCACTTTTTACACTTCGAGATTCATCTTGACTGAGAGTAAGTGGTGAAGCTACTGAAAAGTTGTGCTGTGCTACAGGAGGTAGGGCAGGTGGAACAGAAACAAGAGTGGAAGACTCAGAGCTTTCCACGACTAGGTCCTCAATACCAGTCTTGTCCTTTTCGTCCAAATCATCCAAATCGACTTCGTGGCAAACCAAGGTTTCAGGCCCAATCAGAGGCATTGCGTCCTCTTCTTCTTTTAGTGGAGTATTTACAATTTCTTCAGCTGGACTATCAAATTTTTCACTAGTCAACTCTTGAATGCATTGGTTTGACTCTGCTATTAATGATGGCATTCCTTCATTTTCTATTTCAAAATGTTCAAAATTTAAGTTTTTTACTCCCTCAGATGCAGCACAATCACTGGTCCTTTCTTGAGATATGCTATTTGTCATTTCCAGTCCATTCTCAATTCTTAGTTTTTTCTCTGGTGATTGTCCCAATATTTTCCGTTTCAACTTTTTTTCTTTTGCACATTGGTCAATGTCATCTTCAGTAGCAGAAGAAAAGTTTTTACTGTCTAATGAAGAAAATTCTAGACTGTGTGTTTCCATATGAGATTCATTTCCTGCTTCATCTTGGCTAAAGGACGAAATCTTTATAATTTCTAAAGAAAGATCTTTTGTCTTGCTTCGTCTTCCCTTGCCTTTAGGGGATTTTTCTGCCTCTTTCTTAACTTCTTCTACTTGTTCCACTTTATTTCCAAAAATCTGTACTATCTGTTCATTCTCTCCAACATCTAACTTCAAGGTTTCTAAAGGCTGCATTTGAGTCCTATCGTTTTCCTTTAATATATGTGCAGCAATCTTTGAATTTTCTTCATCTAATTTATCATCATTTAAATTTTCGTTTTTTTCTAGTTCTTCTTTAATATCAGGAGAAAGTTCTTCATTCATCAAATTCTTTTCTAAAAGGTCTTCTGTTTCACTATCAGATGAACAAGAATCTGCAAGAGGAAATATTGTATTAGGAGGGTTTCTATCTTAATTACCAATGTAATTTTGTAACAAAGATTCAAAGACAAATAAAACTCTCAATCATCTACCTTTGAAAACCTACTATATAAATTTCTGATATTAAATAAATCATACATTTGTGCCAAAAATGTGTGTGGGGAGATTTCAAGTTAAACTCCATGTAAAAATACATTACATAGAAAATATTATTTTAATTCTGTAAAAGAGCTATTTTGCAGTTTTCACTAGTATCTATTTAGTCTATGACAATGCTTAGAAAAAGCAAAGGACTAATACTGAGATATGAAGTTATAAAGTGGTTCGATCTGAGATCTACTATAGTAGTTACTGATGAATGTGATGGCCATTTTGTGTCCTTAGAAAGGAATGTGACATTCTACTTAAAATAATTCTGAAAAGAATACATAAACAAAATGGGCAACTGGAATTCTCAAAACTTTAAATACTCTTCTGATTAAGAGACATGAAAGTACAGGCTAGCTACCTTTCTGCAAAAGAAATCATTCTTTAAGTCAGAGAATTTTTAAAATAATAAAGTAGGGTTCTAAGATAATATAGGTGCTGTAAAATATAAAAGTTCTGCCCACATGGTGATCATATTCTAAAGAAGTTCAAAAAGGCAAACTTAAATGTATTTTGTAAATAAAAAGGTATATAATTTTATTTTGTGATTGTACCATATACAGAATTTAGAATTCATTTGTTATCACGTTAAAAAAAGACTCCTTTTATATGTAGTTTAACAAGACTACTATGTATAATTTTGTAGCTTGTACACTGCACTTTGGGACATGCTATCTCACTTTGTGACATCTTGATTTGTGTAGTATGACAACCTTCCAGCAGATGGCAATAAAGAGGAGAAAAAAAATGTCCTTTTCTAATTTGTACACAAGCACCATGTGGACTAATGGCAATCCTGTAGTTCAGAATAGCTTTTTCCTGGAAGGGAGGGAACTTTTTATATCAGGCAACTATTTAACATTTCTTAAATTACATGGAAAAACATACAAAGGTAGAAAAGTGGGAAAAATCATGTAAATGTAAAATTATGTTCATCTACACTCATCACAAAACATGTCTATACCACATCTGTTTGTGCTGTCTTTCAACAACACTATCTCAGCTTAGTTGAAAGACCTTAGGTGACAGCACTGAATTCTAGGAGACACTGGTGCATGCTTTCAAGGACAGCGCAGCATGCAGGAGAAGCATGGCTTGTTAACCCATCCTCTATTCTAAAGTAGAATATTCCTAGAAAAAGTATTCGTAAACTGAAGTAAAACATCATTAAGTTTCAAGTAAAAATGATATACTAAAATAAGCATTTTCTTCAAATTTTGTAGTTTAACTTATATGAGATTAAAAACCTAGATGACTTTCTATGAATCTCTCACACAACTGACGTTTTATTGTTTATATTATTGATTTTTAAAAAATCAGTGATCCTCAAAATTGAGCACCTTCCATTCCATTTGACAGAGGTGAGCTGTCTGGCATATTGCTGCGAGCACTTCTGGTACCTGATTTTCCTTCACTGTTTGGAGTCTTAGACAAACCATACGGCATGTTTGATGAAAGAGTAGATTTTAAAGGAGGTCGTCCCCGTTTTGACTTCTGCCTCTCCTCATCCTTCTTTTCATCCTTTTCACTGTCTTCTTTATTCTGGGTAACAACAACAAAATATATGAGAAGAGCTAATGCCTTATGAAAAATGAACATTCTACTTCTTTAAGGAAAACTGTTAACTTGAAAAGGTTAGATATTTTATATGTTAACTACTACTAGGTGCTTATAGAGAAAATGATTTTCTAACATATTTTGTACCCATATGAATATGCTGTTCTACAATTTGTGACACTGCAACTGTACTGTGAAGGTCAGAACAGGTGCATTAGAATGCTGTACAAACACGCTGCACCCTCCTTGTTCCTTACCATTCCCTGAGGAAGAGGACGGTGTCTACCATAAAATAGACAAAATACCGGGTTGAAAACTGAGCGGGTGGAGGAAGGTACAGCTGGCCAGCAGGTACGTGTTTTAAAATTTATTAACAATATTAGCTTCCAACATTTGAAAGTCAGATTTCACATTTAAAACAATAGAGTTGTCTTGAAAAATCCTAAAATCTGGGAACCCTGACTGCATCCGACGGTAGAGTGGTTAATTCCACCCTCACCAGACGAGGAGCATGTTCTGTTTTGGTCACCATCAGTCCTAGTTACCCTTTGACTATCCTGTCTCTATAGGCATGGTCGTTTGAAACCAGCAGGCCCTACGGGACACTGGTTTTCACCTTTCCTGAAATGATGCGGGAATGCGTTTACAGTTTTTACTTTTGTAGCTTCTGGGTTATACAAGAAAAAAAAAATCACAATTACCTTAAAAGAATCAAGATGATTACAGTGAGGAAACATGATTTATAAAAAAACGTAATATACTATGAATAATTTCTGTGCCTATCATAAAGAATATGAATCTATGAACATACTTTAGCTTTTTTCTTCTGTTTTTTCTTTGGTCCACCTTTGTCCAATGGCCAGATTATCCTGTCAGCCTTCACCCATTCATCATACCTTAAAATAAAGAACATATTAAAAATTCACAATAATTCCTCATTTGAAAAGTATTCACCAAATAAAAACAACAGTAAGATAAACTAAAAAGTGTATCTAGTTTCTAGTGTTGGAAGAAATGCGAAGGGTATCGAGGTTGGTTTGCTGGTAACACGTCAGCCACTGTACCCAGTAAGTGCTATGAATACCAGCTACCAATAGGATGAAGAGGCTTAGAGGGAAAGCTAGGTAAGAAAACTCTAGATTCAAGACTGCTTGAAAAAACTCTGATTCAAGACTTTGTTTTCTACAACTCCCACAGATCTGAGCTTAATGAAATAAGCTTATTCTGTACTGGAATTCATTTTATTGACCAAATCATTCAAAGACAAATCAGGTAAATTCAAACTTGTAATATGATCAGTTCCATATTTATTGATAAAGTCCTTTTCAATCCTCTTTTCCCCACAGAACTCTCTCGAGCCTCTAGTATTTCTATGAAAATTTTATTCTGAACTATGTCACCTCCAAGAATGAAGTTTTTTAGACATATTTCATTTCCTTTATCTAAGTCTCTGTTTAGCTCAAGGTGAAAACTCCTCATTTTCCTCGTACCTTTTTCCAAAATATTGACATCACTTTTGAATATAGACAATATAGTCAGTCCAGGTTACTAATCAGGGGGCAAATAAGAAATTAAATTTCCTAGAACTAAATAGCAGTTATTACATTATGTAAATACATAGGTATTTATAGAGCTCTATCAAAATCTAAAATCTGAACATTTAAGCAAAACAATACAGGCAGTCTTTGCTTTGAACTGCACCATGTTAATGGAAACCATATCCTTATTTTGTAACCCAGTTACCACAGAGCTGTGCAAAGTAAGGACACGGTTTCGATATCCACAAGTTTCAGTTGACATGATACTATGACTACCTATACTCTGGTTTGAAAACTATCTCCTCCTCGATCAACCCTGTATCTTCATTTTACCAGGCTAAGTACCTGCACATTCTTACCTTATTTAGAAATAGTCATTCATTTGGGTATTTACTGAGGGCCTACTAATGTGCCAGACACTGTATGAAGAAGAATGTAGAGAATAACAGAGAAGACAAGGAAGGCCCTTGTTCTCATGCAACTTGCAGCCTGGTGTGAATGATGGACAGTAAAATCAAGTATAGTCTGGTTAATGCAATAAGAGGGTTATATATCTGGTCCAGGGCTAACAAAGAAGGAGTGAATAACTCCAGTTCCACAGGACCCATGAGACAACCAAGAAGCACAGGCCAGATCTGGAGTACACATGGTTGAGACCACAGTGGCCTGGTCACCACAGCATGTCACATAGGTACTTCCAGCATTGATACTGCCAACCAAGGGTAGTCCGAGGATTTCTCAATTAAGAGGCCATGACTCCCCTCACAGTTGCACAAGGTACACTGTTTTAGAAATACAACTAGATTCTCTAGGAACTACCGTGGCTCTCTGTCAATGAGCAGACCAGAGTTCTACCAGCTTTCAGGAGCGTGGAAGGACAGTGAAAAACCATGAACCATGTGAGTAACCAGTTAAGTACTATTTAGGAACTTATCTAGTTAGGAAGAATGTGAACATGTAATAAAATGACTTTTGAGAGGTCATACAGGAAAACATTAAAAAGATGAGAATAGGAAGGGAAAATTCTAGAAAGCAGAACAAAAGAACAGACACATACAGATGGTAAGTAAGAATGGAAGGCTGTGGACTGAACAGAATCTGAAGGAAAAAGACTATAATGTGCTGTGACTGCAAAGATAGTGAGTCAGAGTTGGCAAATGTAGGCCTTTCCCCCTGAACGCAACATGTACATACAACACAACGGTGAGGTAGCCTGAAGAGCTTGTTTCAAGTGTTGACAGAAATGTGAAGGGCACAGGGACTGGTTTCAGGAAAAATTTAAAGGTTTACATGCAACAAACCCATACTCTTACAATCTTTTATATATGATGAACCAAAACTCTTTTAAAATGATGTGAGGTAAAAGAAACCTAACTCTCCCTCACTAAAAAACCACAGTTAACATTTACCTGAGCACTTACTAAGGGCCAGGCATTGTTCTAAGAGCTCTATATGTTCACACAGGTATTACCAGTATTTCTCACAATATCTCTACAAAGTAGGCACTTTATCTTCCCCAACTGAGAGATGAGGAGATTGAGGTATGACAGAGTACACTTCTAGTATGCAGGGAAACGTTGGAGCACTCTGGCTCCAAACAAACAAGGGGAAGCAGAGATACCGAACACACAAGGCTTTCCAAAGCAAAGAGAAAAGTGGTCCCTGACGCTTGGGAACTGACCCAGCACTACCAGCTGGGCCTTGGTGTTGTTACAGAGGTGAGCAGCGAGGTCGTGTTGTTCTGTTGAACACGAACAATTTCACAGAACATCATCATCACCGACAAGTCTGCTATGTGACCATGATGCACCAGGACAGAAACAACACCCCTCCCTAACTGTGTGTAAACACAGAAAAAATAGGAACATTGTCCAAGCCACAAAAATGACCAAACATCCTTTTTCCCTAACTGACTGTGGCTTCTTTACCAATTATAGCATTAATACTGGCCTAGTCTTCTCTCCTTGCAGATAAGATTAAGATAACCAATCACAGAATTAACCCCACTTCTTGACAGCATCCAATCTAGAGCAAAGCCCCATTTCCTTAAACCGTCCCCCAATTCACCTAACAGAAGGTCAGATCTAAGTCCTTCCCAACGTTCTTTTTTTAAAAAATCTATTTTGGAACTATTACAAGGCTTGATTTCTAATAAATTTAACAAACTAACACAGAAGCCCCACTTGCACTGTTCGGAGCTGTGGGCCTGGCAGGATGTGCCCACAGAACCCTGGGCTATGGCAGCTCCTGAAGGCGGTGCCCTGGGCTTTCATTGATTTGTCTAACACCCTCTTACTGAGTCACCTCACAGTTCCCCATGCTGTGTGTCCTCCCTCACTACAAATGAGTGACAAATACAACTTGTTCAACTACAGGTATAATCCAGTACTTTGGCTGGAAGTACTGTCACAGTTAGTAAAACCGTGGGAATGCTGGGAAGTCTTTGAAAAGTAGGATATAAGGTATGCTTTGTAAATACACATATACCATTTGCTTTGGTTCTTCACAACATTAATTTGATCTTTCTGAACCATTGAAAGAAATTTCAATAGTAAGAAAATACATTTCTTGCTTACCTGACATTCCATCCATAGTAATGTACCAAGTATAAAACTTCTCCATCATCAATTTCAGTGCTTTTAATACTGGCTTCATAGATTTTCTGTGTTTTCCCTCGGCCATATTTTACTTTCACTTTGGTTCCTGTCAGGCAGGGTTCCATGTCTTCCTCATCTTCCTCCCCTTCAGAGTCACATTTGCTTTCAGTTTCTTCCCTGCAGTAAAAGTTATAACATTGATAACGGTACTAACAACTTCATGGAGAACAAGCTAATATACGCTAAACGAATCCAACATGTAGAAAAATCACAACCTAAGGATTACCTTAATAGCATGTCAGTGGAGGAGGAGAAGAAGGAGGAGAAGGAGAAGATTTTTATGGACTATTTACTAAGGAATTTATTTATCGTGTAAAGGTACACTGTCCCAAAAGTAAATCCATGCTTCTTAAAGGCCAGTCAATAATCACAGTTAATGATGATGTGGAGTCAAATAAATCACTTTTGATAAAAGAAAGTAAGGACCATATGGGCTAAAAAACAGTGTTTCGAATTCATACTCTAGTGTTAACTTCTATGTGAAAATTATCTACAGATAATTTTTGTAGGAAGTTTGTAACTTCCTACAACTAAATTGTCTTAAATGTGCTTTACTACTACTCTCTGCTCAATTTAGAATGGTACTTAGCAAGACTTCTCTTTGGTGGACAAGATAATGAACAAGGGCTATCTACCTTAGCTTTTAACTAGTTTATATTTTAAAGGTTTCCCCACCCTAACAAAGGAACAACAGATATTTGAGTATCAGGTCAGTTGTTGAAACTGTGGGACAGCACCAGGAGAACAGAGCTTTGCATATCTTGTACTGATTTCTATTTGTTTTTACTCATCTCCCATTAGCTTTTCTTTGTATAAAGGAGATTCACATTGGAAGGTCCAACAATGTTTTTAATATTTTTACAGATAAAACATCCTGTTAACCTTGCAAGGATTCAGAAGAGATCTGCATTGAAGGTCATTCTAGTGTCACAAGAGTTTTAAATGCTTAAGAGGAGGTATTGCGCTCTATAATAATCCGTGAGCATTATTTGGGGGGACCACTAAGGGACATGAAAAAGATTTGATGACCCATTTGCCATGGGAATATTTTCTCTTCGAGGGCACCTTCCAATTATAGTCTGATAGGGTAATTTCAAAACACTGTGAGAGAAACGACTTAAAATAGAAATCTCTATACATAAAAATATCTCCCATTTCCGTGGATTACTGCTACAGAATGGGAATACAAACTATCTTTATCTATATATTCAATTTTTATTTAATAAAAGGGAATATTGTTCTTTATATATAAATGTGAAATTTATCTAAAATATTCATTTTGTTTATGTATCAATCATAAAGGCTTTTTAAAACCACATTTTATACATATCCATTATGTGTTTTATGTATTATATACATATTATAATATACATACTTTGATGATTATTTTTAACAAAACTTCGAACTATACTTAAGCCCACTTTTTAACTGATTCACCTTTGCTTAAATTTATTGTCTAAATATTTGAAATACTACACTCACATGATACTGCAATTATTTCACCCCACTTACCCTAATCCTAATTATATTTCATTACAGAATTTCTTTATTCACTAATCTAATTTACAGGTACTTGTGAAGGATCCTGTACCTATTTATATTGAATCATAAAATTACCTTTCCCACTCACCAGTCATCCCTATTTTTATAAATATTTTCTCGATCGTCAATTTTCAGGTGGATGTCAGCCACTAGTTGGATTCAGCAGACCACTTTTCCCAAATTTTGCTTAACAACTCAAATTTCTAGAAAATTTAGCATCATATAATAATCAAAAAATAACTATGGAGGCAAGCTTATATTACAAGTAAGTGTGTTATGCTGTTGTTGCTGAATTAAAATTCATTTTTTAGTAGTATATAAAAATTAGTAAATCTATTTGACAACACAGAAATGGCCAACTAAACATGGCAGGTATTACTTGGATGTAGCTGGACTGCCTAATCTTTGTTATTTTTAAGTCAATTCAGTCCATACATGTATATAACACGTAGAAAAAAAATACAGTTTTCACTCAACAGCAAACAGGATGGACATTAAAAAGTTGAAATTTATTGGTGTGATGTGGGGCAAGAATGTATTTTTCCAAACAAGAATCAGGGGTGCATGCCACTTAATCTAATACAATAACTTGAAAAAGGAAAATGTCTTAGATAAAGCTAACACACAGAAACATCTGCTAGTACTGTGCACCCATGTGTTTGTTAGCTTTCCCACATTGTACCTTTTTTAAAATGGAATTTTTGCTGTCGCTGTTTCCTCTTGTCCACTTCCTCCATTTTTCTCCAGCTCCCTTCCCTGCTGTCAACTGCAGGACCTTTCTTTTGACTGGGTGACGCAGCCTTCTTTGAGGCCACTGTTTAGGGCACAAGTGCTATTAAAATGGTGCGACCAGTATATTCTCCAATTCCGAAAGGCGATACACATCATCTTCACAATGTGTCTCACCTTCATTAGACAAGAGGAATGGAAGTCTCAATAAGAAAACATTCCCTCAAACCTGAATATCTAAGCAGGAACAGAGAGCTGCTGTACCCCAGGCAGGTGCTTCTGGAGAACAAAATAAGATAATGTACCTCTCTTGGATTTTTTCTTCCTCTTCGTCTGAGTCTTTGTCAGAATCCTCTGGCTTTTTAATTTTCTTCTCCTTTTGCTTTGGTGTATTTTTTCTTCCCAGTAGTAGGTCATTTTCTTTTTTCTCTGCAGTTTCATAGTCATCATCTACATCCTTATTTTCTGTATCATTATCTTTCAATTTGTCTTCTGTTTTCTCTTCTTCCATTTCCTTTTTAATAGAATTTGCATCTCGAGCGATTCTCCTTCGTCCCTAATGGAGGGCATAAAGTCTTTCAAACAGCTATCACTACAAGGAGGAGGACAGAAAATGCATCTTTTTCTTAAACCTTCACAGTAATGACTAGCCTTTCTGGCTTGAGACATGACAGCAATGACCCATCAACTCCTGCATACTTTTCTCTTCCTCTTAAAAGTAAAATAATAACCCATGTAAGTGACTTAATTTTGTCCAGGTCTACTATGATCCTTGGCTACAAACTACTTAAAAAATAAAAAAGTTTTCCTTTTCTTCACTGTTATTTTATCTGACTTTTGGTATTTCTTGACTACAATAAAAGTTTTAAAAGAATTATCTAAACATCAATGATACAAGCTGTTAATAATAATAATAATAATAATAATAATAAACCACCCCCTAAATTATGGACTTTTAAAAGCTCTGTGGTCTCTAATTCTACTGTTTTTAAAAGATAAAATTTACATCATCACTGTATTTCTGTATGACCACATTTTAAAAGGACCGAATTGCATCAGTGCCCCAAAAGTGGGGTGATTTCTTTGAATGAGTATCTGGAGAGCTCCCTGGGCCTGTAGTATATTGCTCCACCCCCGGAAGCTTCTACCCAGCCTCTTGATGCATGATCAACTGACCATGAAACTGGTGAGCCATTTCAGTATCTCCTAAATTCTTCAAGTCAACCTGTACACACTGGCAGAATTCCCCTCTACTTGGAATAAAGTGAGGATGAAAAATAGAGCCAACAATTTAGGGAGCACTAGAGTGCTTTACAATTAATATTTCAGTATAGCAAATGTTTTCTCTAGTTCCAATGTGCTATTTAAGCTTCTAAGGTAGAAAAAAATAAATTTATTTTTCTTATCTCAAAGAACTAAAATGTAAGTTCCCTAAGGGCAGGGACTTTGTCAGATTCACTCTGTATCCTCAGATCTAGACAGTGTCTGGCACGTAGCAGAGGCTCTTTAAATATTAATGTTTGTAAGGTAAATGAATGAAAGCTACTGCTACCTATCAAACTTTAGGTCTATACACCTTTGCCCCAGAAATCCCATTTTTATAAGTTTACCCTCTACATTAAGATAAATTAGGAGCACTTTTTACAAGCACATTTATTAGAGCACTTTCTGTAGTAGTAAAAAATTAGAGAGGAAATCTTGAGGAAGGTAAATTTATGTTACATCCATACTATGCAGGACTCTGCAGATGTTTTACGTAAAATGAGGCAAGTCTTGATGTAATGACAAGGAAGTACGAGTATGTCCACAATACATACAATGGGATTACTCTGACTTATACATGAATGGACCTTGAATTTCATTCACTGAGTGAAATCAGTCAGTCACAAAAGGACAAATACTGTATGATTCCACTTATATGAGGTACCTAGTGTAGTCATATTCATAACGACATAAAGTAGAGTGGGGGTTGCCAGACACTAGGGGAGAGAGGAATGTGGAGTTATTTATTATGGGTACACTTTCAGTTTTGCAACATGAAAAGTGTTCTGGAGATGGATGGAGGTGATGGTTGCACAACAATGTGAATGTACTTAATGACACTAACTTGTAAACTTAAAGTTGGTAAAGATGATAAATTTTATGTTACGTGTATTTATCACAATTTTTAGAAATTAAAAAAAGAAACAAACCAATGTGGATGTTTCATAAAATTCAGAGTGGACAGTTTTTAAAAAATGGTTTCTGAGCAAATAAAAGAGAAGGTGATTTCATCTCCTCTTTCACTAAATATGATTTCAATGAAAAATAAGATGTATTACAGTAACTGAATTTCTTTGATAGTGTGATAAATTTTTTCTCCTAAAATCTGATTGATCCTATTCTGTAGACATCGTTTGACAATGATTAAAATAGTGGATGACGATTTCTGACTTACATACTAAGGGAGAGGAAGAATTAAAAGATAAAACCAGTGTGCACCTGACGAAAAAATAAGGCAGAACATGAAAAGAACTGTCACAAGAGCTGTACAGTGTAGAGTAACAGAGAAAGAACAAAATCCCAGCTAGGTGCAAGCGCAGGTGTAAGAGAAGATTCACCCATGCAACAAGTATTTAGTAGGTCCTTACTATGTGTGGGGCACTATTATAGATGTCTGGATCTGTCAATGAACAGAACAAACAATAATCCCTGGCCTCGGGAAGTATGATTCTAGTGCACAGTGGAGTAAAAGCAACAATAAATAATAAACAGATAAATACGTAAATACAGATGAAAAAAGCATGTTAGAGGGAATGCAAAGAGAATATTTGAGACTGACCCCAGATGAGAGTGATTTGAACAGATATAAACAGAAAACAACAGGAGGAATGGTTTTTCAGGTAGAAGACATAATATGTGATATATTTAGAGAAGGGTAGCTAGGCAAGCTTGGCTGAATCATAACTAAATACTGGAAACTAAACTATGTTATCTGGAGTATTTTAGTGTACATCTGAAAATGTCCATAATAAAAAACTTTAAATGATGCTTAAAATAGACCAGTTAAACTAGTATTAACTACTTACCCTTGGAGATTTTAATTCTATTTCTTCTCTTTCACTTTCACTGTTTGAATCAATATTTTCCTCAGGTTCACTCTTCACTTCTACTAAAGGCATTTCTTGGTCTAGTTTGAGAGCCTCTTCCATTGATTCTTCTAAGTCTTTTTTTTCTTCTTTTACTTTTGGTTCATGGTGGTGAACAGTTCTGAACTGAATATTTGCAGAACGGCAGTACTCCTCAAAACCATAGAGATACCTAAACAAAGATTTATTTCTTTTTAAGTAAATCTCAGTCTTTACATTTAACTTAAATACTATATTATCAAACACACGTATTTTCAAAAAGTAACACTCTAGGCTTTCTTTTCTTAAAGTACATTTTATATGTTACTAATTTCTTGGTGTTTTATACAGGATTATAAACAATTATACTGATCATAAAATTTCTTCCAGAAAAATCTGAGCTTGTGATAACTGGACATAGCTATCAGTTTTGATCTGAAGGTTGTTCACGCAGCTCCCGAACATGTATTGTCATTTCAGACTATAAACACTGCCTGCATTCCTTATTTTGAAAAGGAAATTAGGAAAACATGAAAAATGGTTTATAGCAGATTGGTGCTCTGCAGTAACTTTCAGTCACAGGTATCTAGTAACCTAAATTATTTTATACACTTTTCCTAACATTAATATTCTTTGATTGATGTGTTCTTATTTAATTGTTAACAAATGGAAAATATTCCCTGTAAATATGTATTCTTTATTGAATAAACTATACTACTTACTTTCTATAAGCAGTTTTTACATTGTAGGAAGCAGCTGAATTCAAAATAGGAATGCCAAGGTCCATATAAATTTGCTTCCATACAGCACCACTATCAATCTGGAAAAATTAAGTTTTTGTTAACATTTGCAAAGGGAAATAAATCTTTACACTAATACTCTATGTTCATTAAGAACACGTGCTTATTATCTAAAGCACATATAACAGTGAAATATTAGATGATTTAACTTTTCATTCCACCCTACTTACATTGTCACATCCACCTTGATGATAAACCAGTCTATAGAGTTTGAAGAGATTGAGATCTTTATAGCCCAAAACAGGAGGTTTGTTGATTGGAGTACCTATTTTTAATATCAGAGGGTAGAAATGGAATGTTTATTCAGATGGAAATACTAAGTTTTAAAAAGCTATCAATTTCTCATTTCCCAAATTTCATTCATCAGTAGCATATATTTAAAGAACTTTAAATTATGTAAGAAAAGACAAAATATTCTTTATAGTGTATTCTGGTGGTCTTTACATAAACTTCCACAACTAATAAAATCATTAACTATTCTCTAACTACCACTGAATTGGGTAAAACTAAATTAAACCTTGGGACTACAAGGTGTAGCCAACAATATTGCTGGTTCAAATAGCCTGGGCAAAAACACATCTGAGGTCTGACAATTAAGTTCACGAACTCATCCTAGAAAAAGTGCTCATACCTCATTGCTGAATATCACTATGGTCACCTTCGAAGTACTCCAGCGCCTAGTCCACCCTTCAAAGCAATTTTGGAACTCTTTTTTCTGGAATGGCCATCAGAGCTGTCATCGTATTACCCTTGATGTCCTGAATGTCATCAAAATGTCTTCCTTTCAATATTTGCTTTGTCTTCAGGGATAGAAAGAAGTCACTGGGGGCCAGATTAGGTGAGTAGGGAGGCTGTCCCAACACAGTTATTTGTTCACTGGCTAAAAACTCCCTCACAGACAGTGCTGTGTGAGCTGCTGGTGCATTGTCATGATACAAGAGCCATGAATTATTGGCAAAAAGTTTAGGTTGTTTTCGTCCAACTTTTTTGCGCAGACTTTTCAGCACTTCCAAATAGTAAAGTTGGTTAAATTTGTCCAGTTGGTACAAATTCATAATGAATAATCCCTCTGATATCAAAAAAGATTAGCAACATCGTTTTGACTCTTGATTTGTGCTGATGGAGCTTTTTTGTTTGTGGCGAATTGGCTGACTTCCATTGTGCACTTTGATGCACAATGATCGTATTGGTACACCCATGTTTCATCATCAGTGATAACACAGTCCAAACATCGTCTTGCCTCTCCAAAGGTCTTGGCAAACTTCGATTCTCCTTTGCTTTTGTTCATTGGTGAGCTCCTTTGGGACCATTTTTGCACACATCTTTCTCATGCCAAGATTTTTAATTAAGATTTTCCGAACTGTTTCTCTATCGATGTTTACTTAGTCTGCTATGCTTCTCCCACTCAGCTGATAATTTTGACGCACAAGTCAACAAATTTTTGCAATGTTTTCATCAGTTCTGCTGATTACTGGCCGCCCTGACTTCTCTGTATCGGTGACGCATTCTCTCCCCTCAGAAAAACGTGTAATTCATTTGTACACTGCTGTTTTCTTCATGGCATTACCCCCATAAACTTGGACTAACATGTCCCTGATTTCACTTCCACTCTTGTCGAGTTTAACAAGATATTTAATGTTTGTCCGTTGCTCTAAGTCAAGCTCAGACATTCTCGCAATGACACACAAAACCACACAACAATAATGAACGTCACTTGGCAAGACACCGCCACACATCGACACGAACACGGCTGTGAGACACTGATATACCAAGGTTATGAAGCCTTACTGAGCTGTTTGGACAGTGCTGCCAATGTAAGCGCATGGTGACAAGTTTGTGAACTTAATTGTCATATCTTGTACAATGGAAAGGGTGCATTTTTAAAGCTATGGTTCCATTCTCACTGCTTAACGCAAATGTTAAGACTGTTAGCAAAAATCTAAAGGATGATTTCTGAAGGCCACAGACTGTTTAGGACCAAATTAGCTGAGGATTTTCCAGGACTAATGTAATGTCAAGAAGTATGATGATTTATAAAGCTTCTACTTCTTCTAACTTCCAAACAGAAATCCTTTTTATTTAGGTAGGGACTGATCTGCTATTATGTTTGATCTCCTATCTCCTTTGTTGAGACCATGGATCAGGCCAGTTTACTTGCCATAGAGACAGCGTTAGTAATGAATAAGTATGCAGAGTAACATTGTAATTGTTCACTTTGTATTACTGAAATATTATTATAGTAAGTTTTGGCTTACTATAAGTCCCTATACTATAAGGCTTACTATAAGTCCCAAGAAGACTAGATTTAACTATACAAAAACTATTTTAGCATACGTTTTTACTCAAATAGAATATTAATATTTGTTTTTATTCTAAGTACTGAATAACTGTTAGCTGTAACTGATTCTCAGGCTTTACTTTAAATCCAAATCCATATACCCATGATTCTAACAAAAATAATGCATAAACCAAAAATCTAAAACTGTAATTAAAACTACTTTTAATTAATTAATAAAAATACCTCTGTCTTCCATAAACTTATAAAGCTGTTGGAGGAAGTTGTCCCTCTCTTCAGGATCAAGTTCTTCCTCAGGCTGTAAAGGTAAAATATACAAATACATAGAAAATGAATAGGATGAGATATATTGTCTTTTTCTGTTTTGTGAACTCAATGTAAGGGGATAAAGTTTTAATGAAGTTGGAAAATAATGAATTTTCTCAAAATCCTACAAAGCCAGATTTAAAGTCTCATTATGATAGAGTTGATTTAATGCAACTGTCAAGATATGCAATCTCTACCCTTCACCCCAATTATCACTCTAACCCTACTCTTGAGTATTACCATAAAGACTAATAAGATTAGCCATGAGGAAAAGGTTCAGGAATGGGTATTTTCACTTCACTTGGTATTTATTTAAAAATCCATTAAAATACCATGTGGCCTGTACAATTATATTGATAGATGAGCACAATAATTAAAATGTATTTATTATTAGAAATAATGCACATATTAACATTAAAATATTCTTATTATTGAATGAGTATAAACCAGAGGCTGCAAGGTCACATGGCAAAAATGTTTTTGTTTGGATAGCACAATATTTAAAAAAAGTTAAATATATTTAAATGAGTCATATAAATTCTATTTTGTCCCAGATCCAAACAGCCATCTCTTCTATCACACTAGCCTGCTTTTCTCATTTGCCTGGTGTCTGTAGTTCACATTGAGAACCCAGAAAATAAGACAATTAAAATGACTTCTTAGGGAAGGAAACTAGATACATAAATACTAATTTGGTTGGGGGGGGGTTAACTAACGGAAACATTCATGTAAAAACAATTATTCCTACAAATACCTATTTGTTACTTTTTACTAATTATATAAACCTAAAGATTTCTTCTCATAAAGCCAAAGGTTTTGGCTGTCATCAAACAAATGGGTCGTGGGTTTTAATATAATATTCGCTTTTCTGATAGATTACTTATAAACTAACATTTGGGAAAATTCGTATTTGAAGTTTAGAGATACTATAGAGAAACAAAACACTAATACGTTTCTTCCACATAAATTACCATAATTTAATTTCAGAGTACTATTCTATGTTCCAAAAGAAGAATTCAGATTTTGGCCTTTCAAAGCCATATTCAAAGCAAAGGCAACTGTCAGGAAATACAGTGTTCACAGTCCAGAGTTCAATAGACCATTTTAAATTCTGTATCCTTTAAGAATATTAATTGTTAATAATATACCCACAATCAACAAACATGTAGTTGATTAGAATATATAATAATTTAAAAAAACAGGAGGCAATCAAGGGAAAGGGAGTAAGATCTTTTAGTACATTCATTCAGATGGTTTGTAACACTGGGGTACTTTCAGTTTTACCAAATATAAAGAAACTTTAGTCAAAGTTGCACAAAGCCTCAAAAATTAGCAATTTACAAAGTTAACAGGGGTCATTACTAAACGCTCGAATCAAGAGATGGCCGTTTTTAATATAATATTGTATGTCAACTGTAACTGAAAAAGATTGCTTTTAAAAACATTTATACAAAACAAATAAGATGGCCATTTCTTCTTCATGTGAGTTAAACATTTTACTTTTGCAACATTATTAAAACAACTGCTAGTGGGTTAATGCAAGTAAAAAAGTAATCCAATAGTCCAAGAGTCATTTCAGATGTTAATTTTAAGGACTTTTTTGGTAGGGGGAGAAAAAAACCAAAAACATCTTATGCCCCATATTCTTTCCTCAGACTAACCACTCATTTCCAGTATTTATGATCACACAGAATTCAAGTAAGATCATTATATGCAGTATATGTAAAAAGTAATTTTTTAAAAAGGCACTGATTTGAAATCAAAGTTTCTTCCAAAACAAGAAAATAATAACATCAATTGAAGATTAGATATTTATTAAGGTTGTACCAAACACCTGACAAATTCTTAGTGATTTAGAATATAGTTCTATAGATAAAAGTTGGTGGTTTAAATATATTTGATTTAAACGTCAGTGGATATCCAAGAGAATACTAAGTTCCATGAAAAACCATGGCCATAAGATTTTAAGTTTAGGTGCAGTTATCAGGTTTAAAAACAGATACAAATGAATAAAGAATGATACTGGATAAAACAAATGCCTGCTTGAGAGGAAATTTACTTTCCACAAAAACGAAAGAAAAACAGATGAGCCTATATACAAAGTCTTAAATTTACCTGATGATCTTTGCAAAATTAAAATGGTTTAATTCTTACAATAAGCAATTCTTCACAATCTTTTTTTGAAAAGAGCTGTGTTGTTAGTTACCTTGGCGTAAAACTGCATATGCTAGAAAAGGCCTCCAACTAGAAGAATCTGGCTTTCTGGCTTTTGTAAGGGAGCTCCTATTTGCTATCCCAGTGTACTTTCTCTGTTCATGGTTAACTTCATACCTACAGCGCCCCTCTCCAGGGTAACAGCCAGAAGATGTTGCATCCCTCAGGGGTTGAGTGGGACAGGGTTGTAATAAGAAGTAGAGAGTCCATTAGATAGCTGATGAGCCTTCTTCCCTTTATTTAGTCAATCATGAGAAGAGTAATTATGAAGGGAAATAGCAGGGAAAGGGGTTAAGGAATAGAAGAGGCATGAACTGATCATTTCAAGAAATGTACAGTTTTAGTTAGCATCAGTGTATATACGATGGCGTATTACAAACAGATGTGTATATTACTAGATTATGAATTTATTGACTTTGGAAACTACATCTTTAAATTCAGTTCAAACATCAACTGATGGCTACGAGTCAGGGACCATGCACAAGTACTTTGATTAAACAAGCAGATATGGTGCCTTCTACTTTTGCCCCTCTGAGTTTGGCAGGGGGTGTCAAAATGTAAAGGCAATTCGACACAACGTGGTTAGTGTTGTAAAATATGTAAAAGAATAAAGAAGGGGATGAATCGTTCTGCTGGGTATAGAGTGATGGTGGGAACATCAGGGAAAGCCTCCAGATGTGAAGCGTGGACAGGCCAGGAACTAGAGCAAACGGCACACACATGAAGCTGGCAAAGCAGGTTGTGTTAGGAAAGGGCTTTGTGATACTACAGAACCGGAACTGGACACTCCAGGTAGGTAGATGTGAGGTTTGAGAGAGGTAAAGAAGAATTAGATCAGATGTTTTAAAAGTCCTCTGCCCGGAATGAGTTTGATGGGTTGGAAGGGAAAGGGAAGTTATTACAACAGCCCACAAGGAGAAGAACCAATGCCTGAGTTAGCCTTGCCACCTCATGATGGAAAGATGACCTCTCCCCCGAAAAGGAAGAGGGGAGAGAGAATGCCGAGGTATTTTTTGAGTTTAGGTCAAGGTTATGTTACCCATGTTTGTGGTCCTCAAAGTTCCAACACATTGTAAATGCTCAATAAGTCCTATGAGGTTAGAAACATGTCTATTTTACTCACAATTTTATCACCAATGACTGGCATTTACCATAGACACTCTATTATTATGTGAATGAAAATGACTTCTGTGAAAATGAACTGAGGAGATTTTCTTCAATTTTCCTCATTCACTGAGTTTCAGGGCCAACATTAATGATTGTATAAATGCAGTAAGAGTCAGAGAAAAGAGAAAAAATGAGTATGGTTCAGAATGTCCTTAAGCCACAGGTGGCTATGGCACAATCGTTTGCTAGCATTCACCTCATTCCTTTCCTAAATACACAGGGTGCCAAAAGAATGTGTACACATTTTAAGAAAAGAAAAAACTGTATTAAAATTATAATAATATATACTGATAACCAAAGACGAATACAAATCATGTATATACATTTTTTGGCACCCCTGGCACATTAATCAGAAAATCAGATTATTCAGTCAGAAATGGCACAAATTGGGGCCGGCCCTGTGGCTCAGGGGGTTAGAGTTCCATGCTCCTAACTCCAAAGGCTGCCGGTTCGATACCCACATGGGCCAGTGGGCTCTCACACAAGGTTGCCCGTTCAACTCCTCGTCAGGCTCCACCCCCTGCAACTAAGATTGAACACGGCACCTTGAGGTGAGCTGCCCCCCAGATGGCTCAGTTGGTTGGAGTGCGGGCTCTCAACCACAAGGTTGCCAGTTCAATTCCTCGAGTCCTGCAAGGGATGGTGGGCAGAGCCCCCTGCAACTAAGATTGAACATGGCACCTGGAGCTGAGCTGCCGCTGAGTTGGTTGGAGTGTGTCCTCTCAACAACAAGGTTGCCGGTTCAATTCCTCGACTCCCGCAAGGGATGGTGGGCTGCGCCCCCTGCAACTAGAAACGGCAACTGGACCTGGAGCTGAGCTGTGCCCTCCACAACTAAGATTGAAAGGACAACAACTTGACTTGGAAAAAAGGCCTGGAAGCACACACTGTTCCCCAATAAAGTCCTGTTCCCCTTCCCCAATAAAATCTTTAAAAAAAAAAAAAAAAAGAAAAATGGTACGAATTCTAGTGAAGAATGGACTTGCTGCATTTTACTGGGATGGGAGATGAATATATTGTCATTTGTCTTTTAAATAATACCTTGCTTTTGCTGAGCTATTAACTTATTTAGCCAGCAACTCTACTTTCCAGCACACAAGTTAGGAAGGTGAACAGAAAGTGTCCAAATGTATGTGAATAAAAGATGACGCATATACACAAAGCCCCTCAGGCCCATGTCACTTATACACAGTTCTAATGAGTTGGTTGGGAAGAGTTGGTTTCTTAGCACACAACAGATTAGAGCCACAAAGACTGACATTTTGAAAGCAGGGGTGTAACTGAACTTGATCTTTGTGGTTTCCCTGTACTGTGTTTTGCATGTAAAGGTACACATCTCTTGCTGATGGATTTCGCAGCTCTCTCTCAAATGCCTCAGGTACCCTTAATAACTTATTAAACTACACACTCCCCTCCCCCTTTATTTTTGTATTCCAGTACACCATGCTTATTTTTCAATCCCAAAATACTGTTTTGTGAATTAATGTTAATTTGGACAGCAGCAGATTTGTTCACCCTTCATGCTA
Organism: Rhinolophus hipposideros; assembly: GCF_964194185.1. NCBI lineage: Eukaryota > Metazoa > Chordata > Mammalia > Chiroptera > Rhinolophidae > Rhinolophus > Rhinolophus hipposideros. The sequence continues at coordinate 66,473,672 of NC_138051.1, read as the reverse complement.
CTGCCCACAGCCTCTCCTCCAGTCCTCTTTATTGGCTCCCCTTCTTACCCACCCCGGGAACTTCATCACACGTTCTCTCAACTCCTCCATTCTTACAATCCCTTGATCTCTCATCCCCCACTACTCCAAAAATAGAAGCTGAGCTTGGAGTCTTACGAAGTGGGCAGATTCCTCTGCTGGGAGAGGGGTTATTAAGACAGCGCCCTGAAAGCTCCACTCTGGGGAGCTAAGTACTTTAAGAAGTACATCAGAAGTAGCAGCTCTGAAGGCACCTTGGGCTGGAAGACTCATGTGAAAGAAGCACCAATACCAGTAGCTGCTTATACTTTTTTGTACAAAATTTTAAATTTGAAACATATTAAGCAGCCTCACTGATTTTTTAAAGCTGTGTAATAAATACCTGAACCTACTAAGGTTAATGCATTGAACATTCATAGATCACACTCAACCACTGTAATTCAGGCAGAGCTCTCTTGGTTCCCACACAGAAATCTGTTAAAATTCTTTAAATTTTATCTATTGTTTATTATTTCTTAGTTTTTTTATAGTTTCATTTCATTTTCCTATTACATTTAATACTGATAAAGGGAATGGGCAACACAAAGGTGATCCTCAGTGTAATGTGCCTGACAAGCAGCTTCTGAGCGACATCTAAGAGGTGGGAAAGGGAAGCTATTAGAAGTTCCTTCCATATTGCTGGAGAAGAGTGGAGAGGAGAATAAAAAGGAGGGCCTGGGTCAAATCACGAAGGGCCAGACTTACAAAGAGCTAAGATAAAAGACCTAAACTTCATCCTGTAGGTGCTGAAAACCATCAAAGGGTTTTCGGCAGGAACCACTTATGTTTTAGAAAGATGTCAAGGGAAATGGACTGGAGGTTAAGAGACAGGAGGGGAAGAAACTAGTCAAAAGACACCTGAAATAAGTGGGGCAAGATATAAAGGAGAAGTATTATTAGTGAAGAACTCATATTGCAAGTGACAGAAAACTATCCCAAACTAGCTTAAGCCAAAAAGAATTAATTTATCAACTCATAAAATTAAATTAGGAAATGAGATTGCCTACCAGAGTGTATTGCGTGAGAAAAGAAATCTATTAGGAGATACCTTTTCACCTGGTTCCTTCCAACGTGAACTTTCTGGAACCTTACAACAAATCTTCCAACATTTGGTTTCAAATAGCAATTTGTTAGGATAATTGCATAGCCCACATTCATTCATTTATTCAGAAACTATTTAATGAAGGTTTACTCTGAGCCAAGCTCTATGTTGCTGGCTGGTGGGTATTTACATTGACGGGAAAAAGAAAACAAAAAACAAAAAAAAAATCCTGACATCCTCTGCTTTCAGGCACTTTAAATCTAGAGGAAGAGAGAAATTTTTCTTAAGTCTGTGAAACCTTCTGTACTCTGTCTAAGCCTCAGTTTCCTCACTCATAAAATAATCTGATGTGAGAATTAAATAAACAATCTTACTTTAAAAACCAGTGTGTCTCCAAGAATAAACTGAGAACACCAGAGTACTTTCAGGTTTCTATGAATAGAAAAAACTCAACCACTTATGATTTTATAATAGTGGAACATAATTCTAGGCATTAAGTAGAACAGTGACCCCTAGAAAATTCAAAGACTGTAGAAATAGGTATCAATACTCCTAAACAAAAGAGGACATTTCTTATAAAAATTCACTAAATTCTGATTTTCATTACTAAATATGAAATTAGAAGAGATTTTTGAAATGGCCCAATACATAACTCTACCCATAGCAAACCAAAAGGATAAAAAAGCTATAGTCAAATTACCCCGAAATTCAATCTTCTAAACAGTCACCTGTTTATTTTATCCTTAGACGACTCTCCTACATTCATCCAAGGTGTACATAAGTCAGGAGTAAATAACTGACATCATTACTTATGTTTACATGACTTTCAACCAACTTCAAAGCTCAAAAGGAAATTCAGTAATATCTTTTCTAATACAAAATTTTCTTAACAAAAGACATTTAAATATAATACCCACAAAAATATTCTCCACTTACCAGTGAGTTGAAATCTAAAGCCATCAATAACAGATAGGATCTACTTCCTGTCAGACTCAGTAACAGTATGAAACGTATTTCTTGTACTCAAATTCTGAACTACCGATGCTTAGGAATTCAAAATAATACTAAGTAAAAAAGATGCTCCTTCTCCTTGGTAAAGTCATGGAATCTCAAATCTCCTTAGTAAGGCTACATTAGGGTACTCAAAGCATCCAATGTAAAAACAATGTGCACTGCCCATTAACACTGCAGAAGTATCTAACACTTGTAAGATTCTACTGCATAAAATTTACAAACATCAATTGACAGGCTCAAGTATTGTTATAGTGGTTTACAGAATGTTATAAATGTTGATCATTGTAAAGCAACATTAAATCTTCATTAAAGCACAGCATCATTACATTTTGGGAAGAATATGATCTGTAATGTAATACAACAGCTTAGCCTCACTTATGTAGTAAAGGCCTGTGATGACTAAGCCAGGTAGGCCCCAGCTTATCAGATTTTAATTCATTTTATACCATAACCATTTCTCCCTTTTGATATACATAGATTCAACTGCTTTTCAGTTTATCAGTATATTAAATTTTTTAAAAAATTACTGTTGAAGACAAGTTAGAATGATTCAGCAACTAAACCTTAATTCCAAGAGCAAAGAATGCAGCTGATTTTTTTCCTAAAGCAACCAAAATCTCACTCAAGAAAATCTACCTGAATGGTCAGAGAAAAAGAGGAATTAGTTTCTATCAAGGAATTCAATAAGTATATGTTATGAAACTGACCATTTGAAAAATAATTTTAAATAATAATCATATAAATCAGTGCCACATTTTGTAATTTTGCTTTTGTTTTTCAGTAGATGAAAAGCATCCTGATTCACTTAATTTTTATAGGTTGATAATTTAAGCAATACATTTTAAGAAGAGATTATCCTCACAAAGGTCCTTACCTATTTCAATTTCTTTACTTATTACCTGCAAACAATAGGTAACAGAGCTTGCCTCTGCTCTTTATTCTTTTTTACTAACATTTACTCACAGCTTTAATAAAACATGATTTTTATGAAATAAATAGCTGTAATAAGAGCACCATTTATTATTTTATAGCCATTCTCTCCAACCTTACTACAAATCCCTTTTTACCTTCTTTGTCTAAAATTTCAGGGTTTTTTTGGGGGGGAGGGAGGCAGTAAGGAAAATGGATTCTTAAAGGACACCAATTAAAAGTATTAGCAAAAATAAAGAGACTAATCTGTTTTCAATATTTGGCAATATAAGATCCTAACTAATGTTAATTAAAAAAAAAAAAAGCAAAACCAGACTGGAATAGTTCACACCCTGAAAATGTGGCCTATTTATCCTGAAAACATGCAATCTATAAATAAATACAGACAGAATACAAAAGTCACATTTAATATTTAGACTTTAAATCCTGAATTCTGCCAAACTTTCTCATCATTTTCATTTAAAAATCCATCTTATGTTTCAGAAAAATAGCCTTTATCCTTTGATATTCTAAAAATAGACTCCTACTGTCTCTTTTACAAAACACAATTGCGCTTGGTTCCGAGCAATACCGTATCAGCCACATCACTAATGTCTAAAATTTTTATTTAACCCCATCTTTGGCAAGCAAAATGGTAACTAAGTATTTAAAAAAAAAAAATCTTACCTATATGCTGCATTTTCTTTCAAATGCAAAATGGTTAGATTCCCCTTCTACTTAATCAGTACAGTGTCTGAACATTTTTCAGTCTGACTTGCAAATATTTGCTTCCCCTCTTAGGGCATAGCATCCGCAGGGTTATACAGCACTACTTACATTCTCTTCCACATAAAAATCAGACATTACATGAAAGGAAAAGAAAGACAGCCCATTTCAAAGCATCTGGCAAACCTCCATTGGCAACCTGCCAAGCTTCTGCTAAACCTTCCTGTCTTTCCGAGCATGCTCACTTAAAACCAACAGCACGTTACTATGGCAACTCTGTAGGCAGCCTGTAAGCATGAACCGCCATTCTGATTTCAGAGTGCAAAAAACCAAATACTGCAGGGGAAGTAAACCGAGAGCAAAATTCTATGCCCTTCATCACATACAAGTATACTCGTTTCATCTCATAAATTAGTATCTGTAAAACAGAAACAAGCATTCCACATTTTCCAAGCAAATATTTTACATGCTCAAATAGGTCTTCCTTTTTAGTAAACTCATTCTCTTTGTCTGCCCCTAAGCCCCTCTACCTCCTAACAACTAAAAATATAGTGGACAGTTGATCCCATTTGACAAAACACTGCTGAAAAAATAGACAACAATACTCATATAAGCAATTATGTGGTACTCCATCAATGATTTCCTACAATTATACATATACTCAGCATGACATCACAATACTACAGAGAAATTAGTACTTATGACATTCAATTTAAATCTTTTCTGTGATTTATCAAACTACCAAATGAAATATTCTTTCACTTTGGATAGAATTTTTTTTTATCTCCATTATCTTTGACACGATATGTGAAATGTCTGAAAGAGGTGAGGTTTTGAAGTTAAGATATACCAGACCTAGGTTTAAATCCTTGTTCTCCACATTTGAACTGTGTCACCTTGGGAAAGTTACTTAAAACCTTCTGACCCTCATTTTCCTCACATTTAAGTAGAATAATACCAGTTATTCCACACGGTCACAATTTAAATGAGTCAACACGTGATATACACCTAAAAGTTACCTTTCCTCCTTGGTTGTTTGCAAAAGATGCAAAAAAGCCCCAAGTTTGCACTTGTTGATTATTTAACCTGAAAAGTTCTTCTTTATAACCTTTTACCAGCTAAAATTTAGTTCGATTTATCCCAAAAGCTAGAAGCCAAAAAAACTCCCCCTAACCCAAATCAAGTTGAATTAGAAAAAGACAGAAACAAATAATATAGAGAATCTAAACAGAGGGAAAATGTACAAAGGTATTATTTTTACTTGGGAGTATTAAAATGTTTTTATATATTACAAATATGAAATTTCACCTACCACCTCTTCTTCTTCCTTTTTGGCCTCCTTTTCCTTCTCTTCTTCATTTTCTTCAGCTGGGCCATCTTCATCATCACTACTGGATGACTCAAGGATTTCACTTATATCCATTTTCCAATTATCAGGCACAACTCTAGTTTTTAAGAAGATACTTGCTTTCTGCAGCCCTAAGAGTAAAAATATACTTCAGCAGTTGTTATGGAATTAGCAGCACAGAATAATAAAGACGTAACATTCAGAGTCAGAATATCTGGATTCAAATTCAGCTGCTACTTATAAAATGTTACAGTACATTTGAACCTATTTTATAAGTTACAATGTTATATTAATGTTTATTAGTACTCTAGAGAATACTGTTAGAAATTTTAATGGTAAAATATGAAAAGTTACACTTAACGTTATGATAAATTCAAATATTATTTCTACTCATTCAAAAAAATACCACCAAATAAGAGTGGATAGTAACTCTAAACAGTTAAAATAGCACCAGAGAATATTCAGTCTTGCTTTAGTTACTATTTGTCATTTAGAGCCACAACATGAAATAATGGATTGATTCATCCTTACTTTACCTGGTTTAGCAGAGAGCTCAGATTCAGGGAGATTGAGAAGGTCTACTTCTTTGATATCCTTTCTTGCTATGGAATAACTAGGTATAGAGAAGAATAAATGGAAGGGAACCATGATTAAATAAAAACTGTCACTTAAATAGTCCATGTTAACACACAGAAAAATATAAACCTCAAAATTGAGATTATTTTGCCTATAAAATGTTTTTAAAAGACCATATATATCCTAATCCTTCATAAAAAGCAAGAAGTAACATAGGCAAAGCTAGTATTTTAATTCTGATGATTCACATACTCAAAGTACATTGATTTGAGAACCTCACATTTGTAATATTTCAATCTATGCAACCCTCCTACACACAGTATGGGGTAGTTTGTACCAGCATGTTTTTCTTATGAAGACAACGTCTATTTGAACTTTAATCTTTCTTAAATTTACTATTTACTTTAGTAAAAAAATGTAATAAAGGTAATGCTAAAATATTTTTACCATTATAAGATATATTACGGTACTAAATTTTTCAGAGGATTACAACTCTCTCTCTCTCTCTATATATATATATATATACATATATATGTATATATATATCATTTTACATCTGTTTTAGAAACAAAGTTGACGTTAAGAGAAGTTTCTAAAAATCTGGCTTTTAATAAAAAAAATCAAAATACTTATTCTGGTAATATAAATTCTATTAAAAGTAAATTTCATAGTTCATAACATGTACACATGATAAAAATACAGAATTTTTACAATTAAAGAGAAAACCAATACCATGCTTTATTAAAAAAACTTTTAAAATATTTTCACGTTGTTCAGTTTTTATATAAAATTTTTCAGTAAAAAATAACCTACATTACACAAAGTCAAAGCATATTAAGTAACAACTTCTCAGTTCATGAAATGATGAGACTTTTAAAAATAAATTCTTAGAGTAGGGAAGAGTCTATCATTGTGCTTCCATTTTTTTTTCCCTCCCACTGTAACAGTATTAAGCGATTCATTACTCACAATTTAGAATCGATAAATGATCGAACTAAACACTGGTCTTTTTTCACTGTGATGTCATCATTACAGCTGGGAGATATTACCTGAAATACAAATACAAAATAAGAACAGATTGATGCCTATTTTCTTTGCTCAGAAAAATAATGTATTTTTAAAAAGAACAATTCCAGATCCCCAAACTTCTAAAATGCATTATATTTTACAAGAAATAGCTTCATTCACAATAGCTTTCATTATTAATGAATTACTTACAAAGAAAGATCATTTTATAATTTTAATTTGGCACATTCGTTTTCTAGTTATTAATTTATCTAGTCACGAGATTATAAAGTGAATAACCAATGACATATAAGTTATAATGTGACCACCACTTTTAAAATATGAGGATTTACTCTAAGTTAAATAAATTCATGTATTATCCAAAAAATGTATATGTCATAAAAATTTGACATATTATAATTTTTAAAAATACACTTGAATCAGGATCTATTTTGAAATGAACACCTACCTAAGTCCCCATTCTTACTAGGGTATGTACAACTTTTAGTAATTACTAATAACAGTCTGAGAAATCTGAGTAAAGAGCTTTTAATTTCTTAATTTTTAAAAATAAACGTTTTAACATTAGTAATGTCTCTGTGTATTCTTTACAGAATTTAATATTTAAAAAAATTAAAGTCTATCAACAAATGGCTGAAATGTACCTTGCTCATTACCCACCCCCAACACAAGCCCCTCTGCTACAACCGAGCACCATCCATAGATCTTTATTCAAGGATGAAAAGCTTCATTATCACATTGACAAACACAGTAGCAATGAACCACATGGGGTTGAGCACTTGAAATGTGGCTAGTGCAACTTTAGAGATTGAATTTTTAATTCTATTTCATTTTAATTATTACATTTAAACTTTAATAGCCACACAGGGTTCACGGGTGTCATATTGAACGTCATATACCCAGATAATTAAAAATTCTCGGCAGTCATATCAGCTGTCTTAATGGTGGATGAAAATACATGTTTGTTTGTCAGGTGCTGGTAATTACTGGATTAATAACATATTTGTATCTGCTCTCAAGAAGCTAATAGTGTAATGGAGGGGTCAATACAAAAAGACAAAAAGAACACAATGGAGAAAAAGTACAGTGACACCAGCCATAGAACACATATGAAAACACGTAGGAGGAAGATTTAACCCAACCTTGGGAAGAAAAAGGTGTGGCAGCAAAGGTTTAAATAGGTCTTAAAGGATGAGTAGGCACAGCCCAAGCTTCATTACCTCACCTATGAACCACTCTAATGGTCTCCAAATTGATTCCTGTCACCTCTAGCCTTTCCAACAACAATCCCTCTAACATTCCTAAACATGCAGCTGGAATAATGTCACTCTTTAAAATTCTATGAAGAACTGCAGCCAAATTCCTTAGATGGCCTTATAAAGACCCTTTTGTCCTAGATCCAAATTATCTTCCCAGTCTTATTTCCTATTATTCCTCTAGTCACATCTAATATTTAGCCAAAATGGATTCCCAGGGCACACAGTTCCATGAACGAATCCCTTGCTTTTCTTTTACTTATCTTGTGTCCTCTACGGAAGCTCTCTAATGAAGCTCTGCTTACTAACTTTAAATTCTTCAAGGCTCAGCTCAAAGGTACCTGCTCCATGAAGACTTTGATTTTTCTTTAAATAAATCTCTCATTACAAGAAGTCCTAATATTGAACACACACAATTTTATATTACAGTTAGATTTTCTGCATTAGCCTATAAAATCATCAATTGTAAGACTGTTGTCTTACTCATCTTTTATTTTCTATATCACCTGGAAAACGATAAATCTGTTGAGTAAAGGAATTTTGTGGTTTTTTTTAAATCTCTTAGTAAATTATGACCTGAATATTCTGAGTCCAAATCCATTTACTTGTCCGAAGGATTTTGAAAAAGTTGAAAAGTTCGAAGGATTTTCAGACTTTTTGTATGTAAAATAAATCTATTATATAGGAATTGAGTAATGTATTTACTTACATGCACACAGAAACCTGAAAAGCAAATGGCCTCAGTTCTTTAAAGGAATTCTAATCTAATTTGGCACAGATTTAGAGCCAAAATTATTATTAAAGATATAAGCGATATCAAAACTCAGAGACAAAGGGCCTATTTATGTTAAAGTGGTCAGGGGAGACTCTGAAGAAAAGGTAGGACTTGAGGCGAACCTTAAGAAGAAAGTAAGAAGACGAGAAAGTGGAGATAGGTATTTACGAAAGTGGAGAAAGGTATTACCAAGTATTATTGATTCCTCTCACGAAATAATCCTCTTGCCCATCCCTTCTTCTCATTCCTTCACCAAGTAAGCAAAGATTGGTTTTCTATACCAACCCAACTAAGACTTACATTTCCAAAGCCTAGCTGTACCTTTTCCTTACCCAGTACTCCATCCTACTCCAGTGTGTGCACCAAAAATTTTAAATTAGTATATAATTTTCAATTACTATGTAATCTTTTAGAAGTGTGTAGTAAGCTTCTTGAGGGCAACGTGTTATAAGTCTCATACTTCTCTCTCTCCTAAGGAACGTAAAACAAATCTGATCTCACCACAGATCCTCAGTGAATACTAGGGATTTAAGGCAGGGGGAAAGGCTTGGAAGAGTGAAGTATCTTATGGAGGGAGCAGTTAAAGAAACTAAGTAGAGACCTTACACTGACTATGGGAACAAACAAAGAGCTACGGGTGGCCTCAAATATTGGTTTATAGAAAGAATTAATATATTAGGCAGAGTCAATGAAGATTTTTTTTTTTTTAAGAATGGAACTATCATAATTAAATCAGTATTTTTAAATGATTTCTCTATAAAAGTTACTTCTAGAAAATTAGGCTGAATTTAGTAAAGAAAGAATTCAGTAATTGAGTTAAGGGGACTTGGAAGTAGTTACCGTAGATCACGTATAAAGTAGTAATGGAATAGAGTAAAAAGAGACCCTAAGACACATTTCAAAGAAAGAACTGAAAGATCCCAATTAATGATCAGTTATAGAGAATTAAAGAAAGGAAATAACAAAAGAAAACAGTGAAGTAAGTAGGACCTCAATATTTTAATACAGTCCAAATTAAACTTTGTAATACCTTCAAAATATTTTAAGGGCTTTTAAAAAATCCACGTGAAACAAATACCTTGATTAATTCTGCAAAGAAACCTTACTTACCAACGCAGGATACCATTCAGTCTTCTCAGATGTAGATACCACACTTACAACTTTTCCTAGTAATTCATCATTGAGACGTCGCTTATCTTCATCTTCTTCTTCACTACTTTCTTCTTCCTTTTCATCTTCATTACTAAAAGTTAGAATAACTTCATCATCATCTTAACACAAACTATTTTTGATTGTGTGAGTTAAGAGTGGTGTGAATTTACCATGTACAACTCAATTTCTAATGTGGAGTACCCCAGCATAGTAGCCTCTTCATCCTTGTTGGAAGTAAAGTGATGGATCCTTCCCTATTCCCACAGAAGTCCTGAGCTGTCCATGGCAACTCTGATCCACCTCACTAGATCAATGAGGAGTTGGACTTGAGCTCTCCTGCCAACCACCCTCTGGGACAGAAAAGCCTAACTATGTCACCATGAAGTACTTACTGTGCCAAACACATTTTTTAAAAGACTGCCCTTCTACTTTTTATGTATGCCAGATGCCAGATAATGTTAAGTCTAATTTTCAACAGGTTATGAAAAGATCTCACTAAAACACAACTGAAGGTTTATTAGGTAAGCTATCTGGATAACTAAAATAATCAGACAAATTCCTAGTGAAGAACAGTCTACAGAGCAACTGGCCTGTGCTCTTCAAAAATATCAATGCTATGAAAAGACAAAAAAGGGCCGAGGAACTTTTCCAGATTAAAGGAGACTTAAGAACTAAATGCATTAGACAATGAAAAACAAACGTCATTATTTGTTTTTCACTTATAAGTGGACTCTAAAAGAGAAAATAAAAAAACAAAACAAAAACAAACTCATAGATATAGAGAACATTTTGATGGTTGCCAGATGGTAGGGTGTTAAGGGTGGGTAAAAAAGGGGAAGGGATTAAGAAGTACAAATTGGTTGTAACAAAGTAGTCATGAGAATATAGAGTATAGCATGAGAAATATAGACAATAATATTTCAGTAACTATGTATGGTGCCAGATGGATACAAGACTTGTTGGGGTGACAGATGGTAGAGGGTTGGGGGCAGGATGAAAAAGGTGAGGGGATTATGACATAAAAATTGGTAGTTATAAAATCATCATGGAGACATAAAGCAAAGCACAGGGAATATAGTCAATGATATGGTAATAACTACATATAGTGCCAGATGGATACTAGTCAGGGGGATCACTTCTTAAATTATATAAATGTCTAACCATATGCTGTACACTTGAAATTAATATAAAATAATATTGAATGCAAACTGTAATTGATAAATTTAAAAAGGAAGGAAAGAAGGAGGGGAATAAGAGGTAAAATTTCCAAGTAGAAAACAAATAAGTCATGGGGATGTAATGTATAGCACGGGGTATACAGTCAATAATACTGTGATAGCATAGTACAGTGTCAGAGAGTTTCTGGACTTATCATACTGATCATTTCTTTAGCACAGGGAATATAATCAATAATATGATAATAACTATGTATAGTGCCAGTTGAGTACTGTTGAGTACTGTTGATGTGAAACTAATATAATATTGTATGTTAGTTATATTTTAGTAAAAATCTTTTTTTTTAAAAAAATAAATGCTAGAACTGACTCTGGGTGGTGAACAGACAATGGGATTTATAGATGATGTAATACAGAATCGTACACCTGAAATGTATGTAATTTTACTAACAACTGTCACCCCAATAAATTAATTTAAAAAAAAGAAAGAAATGCAATGCAAAAAATAAATAAATGCAAAGAAATAAATAATCTTGGATTGGATCCTGGAATCGGGGAATGCTATAAAGGTTATTACTGGGACAACTGGCAAAATTTGAAACACGGACTACATATTATGAGATGATAGCATTCTATCAATATCAAATTTTCTGAATTTGATAATCATACATTGGTTACATAAGAGAATGTCCTTGTTCTGTCCTAGGTAAAGTATTTAGGGGAAAAGGTCATAATGCTTGCAATTTCCTCTCCAATGGTTCAGCCTACTAAAATTATTGTTAATTCAAATATAATTATAATATGTATCTATAAAGAGAGAAAATGATAAAGCAAATGTGTCAGAAAATGCTAACAATCAGTGAATCTAGATGATGTATATAGGAAAATTTATTGTATTATTGTTACAATTTTAAATTTTGAAATGTTTTTGAAATAAAAATGTTAAAAAAATACACATGCTCAATTAAAATACAAAAATCATATCAATTGTGGAATTTGGCAAAGTAATGTTACACAAACATAGCCTTTTTGAAAAAGAAGTTGTGATAACTATAGGACAAAGTAATGGGAAAAATTAAGAACAAGATCAGCTGTGGGTAAAATGTCCAACATAAGGATGTAAGATACTATGTAAAGGTTACCCAAAAAATATTTAGCCATCCAAGAAAAGTCATTTGGTTAATGTTATAATAATTGTAATGTTACTGTATATAAAAACACTCACACAGGAAGAGAGGACCTCCTTCCTCTGTTCGTTTTCTTTGCAATTACAGGAGTTCCAAAATGCTCTGGATTTGTTAATGGAAGCTGGTCAAGAGTCTGGATAAGAAACAGACAAATTAAATTACATTTTGCCTCTATATTAGTAACCTTCGTTCAACCCAAAGAGTCAGTGTCACCCTACCTCACTCTCGGCAAAATGTCTCTCTCCTTTTAGGCAAAGTGAGGTGCGTCTCAATGTTCTCTCGTCACCATCATCAAACACTGTAATAAACAAAAGAGAGATAATTTATGCCCACTAAATAATATTTAGCTGCACAGAAGGCTATTACTGCTATTTTATCTGAGGCTTAATATTTTTAAGAACCATTGTTTGTTATTTTAAAATGTACATACCACATTTTCCATTTTATATATTCCAAACATAGGTTAAATGGGTGCTCCCAACTGCTTAGTATCTCCATTCACTTTTTCAATTTCTAACACTACAAAACTACCTTCTTAAATCATTAGCAACATAGTCAAAACACAGATATTAAATTACCTACACTCCTAGAAGAATGAGCAAAAACCTTAAAAAAAAGAAGTGTTACGGGTTTTTCTCAAGTTATCAATGGCACATCCCTAACTTACAGAAACTGACTTCTGATAATGGTATTGGATTATCCTATTGCTTCTACTTATTTGTGCGATAACCTACCGTAGTAGAAGTACTGGCTGCCAAATTCTAAAATCATAAGATTCAACTTTTTTCTTTTGGTAGAAGAGGATGCAAGAAATTTAGAAACAAATGTTGAAACGAGGAAATATCAGAAAGATGAAATTAAAAAAAAAAAAATTCTAAAAACATTATAATTACATGGAAACTTTCTTAAAGGTTTTTACTTTTACTATATTCATTTTTTAAAAATCATATTATTTGGGGCTGCCAGATGGCTCAGTTGGTTAGAGCACCAGCTCTCAACAACAGCGTTGTCAGTTCAATTCCCACATGGAATGGTGGGCTGCTCCCCCTGCAACTAAAGATTGAAAACGGCAACTGGACTTGGAGCTGAGCTGCGCCCTCCACAACTAGATTGAAGGACAATGACTTGGAGCTGATGGGCCCTAGAGAAACACACTGTTCCCCAATAAAAAATTAAACAAAAATCATACTACTTGAAAACTATGTTCAAATGTTTCAAGGAAATGGGGGTAAGGAATTTAACAATTAACAACTAATATTCACCAGATGATTAGCTATATTATTTTGATAATTTTATATATTTAATTTTTCACAAATGTACTCTGTACTCTGATTTTAACATCTAACATTTACAAGGCTTATTAAAAAGAAAATGTTCTCAGTAGACACCTGATTGCTCAGCATTATGAAGAAATAAACTATAATGAGATGGAATCTTTACCTCAGATACTTAAAACGCACATACGTATCAACAAATGTTTGTACATCTTATGAAAATAACAAATACACAGGAAAGCACATATACCCCAAAATGATTATTTTAAGATTTAATCCTGCTTTTCATAATTCTAGGTATTTTTCCATTCTAACAGAATAGGTTAGTGTTAATAAAGGAAAATTTTATATTACCTTAATTTAATATTTTATATCTTTTACCTTGTTATCTATATAATTACAACCCTGCATTTTTTTAAAAAGGTTGTTTTATTAGCAAACACTTTGCCTTCAAATCATAATCTTAATTTTTTCATGATAGAAATTTAATTACATAAGAGCACTCCACTTTTTCAATATTTATCTCAATCAGTTCTTTTTCTTAGACTAAAGAAAAAGTCTAGCTTAGAGTCTCTTACATTCAGGAGACAATATAGCGACAATTAAAAGCTCCTGAAGCACATATTCAAATAACTGTAATGATTCCACCAATGATTCCAGCTGTTTTATTTTATACACTGTTAATGATGCAAAAATTAATGACCACCTGCAGATACCATGACAGGATAAAACACAATATTCACCAACAATTACATCACTAATCTATACTTGATTAAAAGTGCTCTAAACATTTGTATGAAAATTATGATTCATGTGGTATAAAGTCTAATATATAAACCACTGTTCTTTTAAAAGTTCAAAATCATAGTTATAACAAACTTAAAATAATTCTTCACATTAGTATTAATGTATATAAGTATACTAAAGAATAAAATCTTAAAAGTTCCAACTTTCCTTAATGCCTACAATACCAAAGATGGTGACATTGGACGCACATACCAGGAGTGCCAAAAAAATGTTTACACATTTTAAGAGACGGTCAACGTTGCTCAAGCAGTTCAGAAGTGTCTGGACGCTGACTATAACCACTTTGAGCACCTCTTGTAATTGCAGAAGTCAAACGTGACCTGGATTCATCTTTTGTTATTGGTATATATTACTATAATTTTAATAGCTTTTTCCTTTCTTAAAATGTGTATACATTTTTTGGCACCCTCTGTATATACTCATATACATGCATATTTAAGTGGAGGTGTGAAGAAGGAAAATGAGAATATAAGACCAATTAATAACACCAACTTTGCAACAAAATCTTTTCCACAGTGTTTTATCATTAATCAATGGCAGCCCCAAATCAAAACGTTCTGATGAGAATTTCAATGATTACTATACTTAGTTTTTGTTTTTTGTTTTTTTTAAATAATCACTTGAAATAAATCAGATTTTTGAAGGAAAAAAGTCATTTCACTTTGTCATATTTTACCATGATTAGAAACAGTGTAAGAACCAAAGGAACTTCTCAAAAGGGAACTGTGATGCAAACATCAATTTTATAGCTTTACATAGGGACACTTCCAACTTCAACTGAACAAAGAGAAATAGTATGAGACTTTTTTTTTTTTTAATTCATAAAACTCTACAAAGGTATAGTTTGAGAACTGGAATCAATTTTGTTAAGCCATGTTAACTTCTCATGCTTTTCTGAAAGACAAATAGAAAACCCAAGAACATAGTGGATCTATTAATCATGACATTCTTGATTATCAAAATAATGAAAAATTCCATCCATAAGACATTTTTTCTATAACTTCATGTTAGAAGTGTCACCTAAAAGAACACAAAATTTGTAGGTATTGAAGAGTGACTCTGGCATTTTGATAAGTGTGAAATAATTAACTGGTATATATAATAAATTTAGTTTCTTTTTAGTTCAAGATGCATACTACAGCTTGCCAAAAGAAAAAAGTCAGACTATTAGGATTTAGTAATTCAAAGAAATTTCTTATACTTGCCAAAAATGGTATTTGAATAGATTATTCATTGAGTGCCACAGAACAGATATTACTAACAGTATCTGTTAGTATCTGACATATAAATACTAAAATCTGATTTGAGAAAAATAATAAAGCTGAGACTCTCCTGATTAACCATACTAGGCAAAATAATGCCAATGCAAAGAAACACACAAAGCCTAACTCTAAACTGTTAGAATTCACAGAAACAAAAGCAACGGACCTATAATAATATAACTACTAAATACAAAAGACCTATCTATTATCATGACACTGTTATAAGCTGGAGGACAGTAAGATAATAACAACAGTAAATTAACTGTTTACTCAATATATAATTAGGTATTATTTATTAAGCTTCTACCATGTCCTGATCCTCACAGTAGCCTCTGTAAGGTAGGAATCACTATCTTTTATAGATAACAAAACTGAGAATCAGAAGGTTAATAAATGAAATATAATTTAGTTAAGGGGGGATCAAAATACATAATAAATCGGTAATGAAGCAGAGTCATAAAATGAACATGTGAGGAAGTCAAGAATTCAGACTTATGAAAAATAAGTATTATTATATTTGTGTATTGCACTTATAATTAACAAAATATTTCACATAATGGAGTAAAAATTTTTAAATCAAAAATAAATGCATATCCTAAGTAAAACCAATAGTTCTGTTACTCACAAAATCATCTGTGAGAACTACAGAAGTCCCTCAGCAGCTAGGGTCAAAAACTTTACAAACCTGGAAACTTAAATTAATATTCAAATATCTAATTACATTAGCAAAATATCATTGGAATGTTAAGTCATATGGAAGGCCATTTATCAATGGGTTAAAACCTATTACAGACTTAATAGATTTCTTTGTTGCTTAGTACATTTTTTTCGTAATGATGGAATAACCACCTGGTTTTGAAAACATTTTGTGGTTGGTTTTGGTTATAACATGTGTCATTAAGAGCTTCTAACTAAATTAAAAGCCTTATAAGCCTGCAGCACATTCTAAAAAAAGTCAGCCCATTCACCAGTTTCATCTAAATCTCTACACCATTAATAAGAACTTCCATGAGACCTGATACAACTGATGTGCAAAACAGTAACTACAAGTCATGAAAAAGTTCCGAATCATAAAAATGTCATAAAAATACATAAATGATCAAATAGATTTTAGTGTTAAGCATGATATATGCTATATATGTACATTTTATATGTAAATTACGAAATTTAATGGCAATTATTTTCCTTGACATTTTCCTTATTTTTCAAACTCAATGTGTTATTTTTATATTCCAAAAAGGCAAAAGAAGAGTTATAGAATGTCCTAGTGACAGTTGTATTTACCAGGAGTTAATGGCAACAGTCGAAATATGAATTCTAATCCCAATTTTGATACCTTTTGAATGGCTGGACAAGTAACAACACATTTCCATACATAACAAATTTCTTACCTTTAATGCAATGAATAAGAACTGCCAAATGAATAAACTATGCTAGAAGAAATGTTTTATAATAGGAAGAGGAAATATTTCCAAGGCTCAAAAAACAAAACAAAAAAATCCATGAGCTGGAGTTATTCTTGAACATTAGAGGGAAAACATTAGATAACATTGAGTTATGTTAGCTCTACCTCTTTCAAAATGGGTTAATGTGCTATAATAGTAAAAATTAACACCTACATTACATACGAAGGTGTTAATATCACTGACTCATTGCTAACTTTTGATCACCAGTGATCACAACTTCTATTTGACCAAACCATCAGTATGGTATTCTCCTTTCATTTTTAAGTCTGACATAATTTCAAGATCTCTTTAAAAAATGTCATGAAGAATCATACTTTCTATAACTTTCTGATTCTACCTATGCAACACCTCGTTAGGAACTAGAAATCAAGAACAATTCCAGAAAAGAACTATTAAACCCAAAAGGCAATAGACACTCAATTAAAGAAAAACATAGAAAGTTTATGACCTCTGAGAGATCACACATTGTATTTTGACATCTTTTAAGCTTATACTCTAATCATTCTTTTTTTATTTTTTTATTTATTGGGGTGACAATTGTTAGTGAAATTACATAGATTTCAGGTGTACAATTCTGTATTACATCATCTAACTCTAATCATTCTTTATGTGTTCTATATCCTTCAATATCTAACCATTCTTTAGAGCAGAGTGCTATATTGAGTATACTTAAGTGAATAGTGCCTCTTAATATCGTAAATGTTTTAGGTAATTCTCTCTCATTACACAGATGTAAAAATCTTAAATATTTTGAAATTTTTCTCCCAAGTAAGTCTCTTGTTTCTCCAAGTGTGGTCTGTTTTTCTAAGTGTGTACGACCTACATTAGATTTAGCCACTGTGCATATAAAAAGAAAGATTATTGGGTTGCCACCCACAGATCTACTTAATTGGAGAGATTTGGGGTCTTCAAATCTCATTTTTTTAAAAAAGCCCAAGTGATTCTTATGTACACTGATGGATGATACATGAATTATATGCAATTACAATTCTAAGCTCTTTGAGAACAAGAATTATATAATTTCTTCTATAATTACCTACCATAGAAAATCACTACAGAGAATGCTCAGTAGCAACTAGTTTTTAGAAATGCTAAAATGCTATTCATGTAAATAGAGATTGCTATTCATAATTGAAGGATTATTCTGAGGTCCAGAAACCCAGAATGTGGAAACCTGAAAAGTATTGCTTCTGTAGAAGCACGAGCATTATGTCAGTAAAACTACACAAGTGCCATGAATGCAACCATGATATTAAGTACCAAATAGGATGCAATGTTAATATCTGAACATGCATCACATAATTACCCATGATTCTGCATGTATCAACTCCTGTAATTTTTACTACTGCCCTGTTTAACATAGCAAAATTTATTTATTAATCTGAATTAACATTAGCTTAGTTTTTTTTTTAACAGTTACCAATAACCGCAAGTAAACTTCCTAAAAATACGTAGTTCAGAATAATAGACCATTGTGAACCAACACAAATTTTTAGGAAGTAAAACAATAAAAATGGTTAGAAAACAGTGGCTACATACAGTAAATCACTACCAGTACTAATAGAAGCCTCAGAGTAAAACACAGCAAATACAGTTTTTAATAACTTTGAGCATCAACTGGAGATAAGTAATTTTTACCCAAAGCAACAAATCAAGTTAACTAAAAATAAATCTAAAGGGCCATTTCTCTTCGTTCTACAAGGAAACCACAAGACTATGATAATACTGTTCATTCCAAGACATACTGTAAAAACCAAACAATGCTATAGATGTCAGTGTAAAACAAAGAACTGGATGTTATCCACAGGACTGTGTAGTTGGGAAGAACTGAGAGAAGATTTAGAAATGTTAACCGTTGCTATTCTCATCAACATAATGACAGCAACTATGTAAGTACTACATTTAGGTTTAAATTTACATGTACTATGACATTTATTGCTACTCACTACAAGATTTTTAAAAACCAGTATAAGGTTATGGATGGAATGTTAAGAGTGAGTTCATAGTAGCATGTATCTTTCTTGAAAGGTGTTACTAAAAGGCCCCTCATTGTATCAAAAATAAAAAATTAATCTATGATTACCCAGGCTTGAATCTATTCTGGGTGGAATTTTTTTAGTCGATAAATTCTGTGGTAACATCTATTATTACCCTTATATAAAACTAGCAGCAACACAATACAAGATTGCAATTATGCACTCTTAATTGTAACTACAGAAAACATTAAAACATCTGATTATTTACCATACTAAGTTGTATTGACTTTTCTCATGGAACAAAAATAACTATATAATTTAATTTTGCTGAAAAGAAATACTAAGGTAATCTAAAAAAGAAGTACATTCTTGAATGAAATAGCCACAAGTTGTCAAGTTACTATAAGTGATCATTATTTCTGTTACCAGCAGGGCATCATTAAAATTTTAGCCAATTATATCAAGTAAATTGACAGGAAAGAATACATATTTCTCTGTTAACATAATGATTCAGTGTATTTACAAAACAGAGGTATATGCAATCCCCAGATCAAACCCTATGGATTAAATTACTACTTAACTAACTACTTACCAACAGTATACCAACTAGCATCTGTCAACTTGCTGATAATAGCTTCCTGAAAGGATCCATCAGATGTCCTTGTTTCAACAATAGCTCCAACCTAAAACACAAAATCAAAATTTCATACCAAATTTAAATAAACCAAATCATTTCCACTAACTATAAAAAGATACGATAATTCTACCTTACATTGGCTTAGATCTTTGTCATTTATAGTGCTCATATATTTATCATGCAATATGAGCCCCCAAACGCTTTGACATAAGTACGATAGCTATTATTACTCCATTTTACACATTGAAAATTTTGGCTCAGAAAAAGAAAATAATTTGCAGCATGCAGGATGAGAACCCAGTCTCTTAAGTATTACTGTAGAGTTTTTTCACTATAAATACATTGTCTTCAAAAAACCTTGGAATATAAGTGGAATATAAGAACTGAAAAACAATTAATACAAAGCAAAATAGCTTCAATTATCTTTCACAAAAATATGGGATTCAGCATTTATATTTAAGGACCCTTTTAGATAAAGGTTCACCTGGAGAGAAAGAGGGATGAACCAGTTGACCTTTCAGCTTCCAGACCTCTGTATATCAGATATTAACCAAAGTGGTACTCAGACATACCAAAGATTTATTACATTCACAAATGGCCAGAAATGGATGAAAACATAACATAGGTATTCATTAAATTGAATTATGGAGCCAACATAAGTTTATTTGGTAAGTTAGAACAGAAGATTCAGACGTATGATATTAGTAGCAATCTAAACATGTATGGTAACAGTGTAAAAACAAAATGAAGCACTCAATCCAAGAATTCAAAACAAAAGGTGGCTGAAAACTCATGTTTATATATATTAAATTATCGTTCTGTAATATACTTAACATTCTTAAAATAAGGACACAGCCATTGTAATATCATAAGCTATATTGAATATGTATCACCTCATTTATATTGTTTTCTAATTAACATTCTAAAATTTTTTAATTGTATGTACAAATGTAAGATTCAGCAAGTTATTGTATGAATTTCTGATTCATTATTTCATATTTTTAACTGTAGAACATACGTACTCTTAAAGGACCCTTTACTTGATCATCTTGCACCAACTGTGTGGTATTGTCCTGTTTCAGGAGTACCTGAAAAACATTTTCACACAGTAATTCACGTGTTACTTTTAGACCAATACATTTATGATAACACTGTAACAACGTCTTTAAAATATGTTTTCTGAGCATCCTGTGGTTACTTCTGTTATAACACTTATTACATTGTCTTTTATTTATGTTTATTGTGTCTCTCATTAACTGTGAGCTCCTTGAAGGCTAGAGTTCTCCTTCATCACTATATTCCCAGCAGTTAGCAAATGTCAGTGCATATTACAGGCATTTCATAAATGTTTGCTGAATTAATGAACTATAGAAGATTTATAATCTGTAGTGATTATTGTAAAAGCTTAGAACTGCCTTCATTGCTTTTTATCAACAAGTCATAAAAGGTTCTGTCACCAAGTATACAAAAAACAATATCAACTTTATTGCTTACATTCAAGGTAAATTAAAGCCAGAACTCTTTGGGTCCTTTACAAAGTAAACCTGAATAACAACCATGATTTGCCAGTCAGTTATAAATAAGTGCTCCTTTCAACTACATATCCTCCCAAATATACAGGGTAACCATCTAACTACAGCAAGTACCCAAATAAGAAAATTCAAATTCTAGGTAATGCATTTATGATTAGACCCCCCAAAAAAACCAAGGTATTGATTTTAAATTAAATTTAAAAAATAGCCATAATACAAACAAAAAGTTTAAATTCTCAAAGAATTCCAAGGAAACATTTAGTAATCAAATACTGTATTGCTGACATAGGCTATATGAAACATAGAAGAAATGAACGTCGTCAAATGATATCCTAATAATACCTGAAGAAAAGTTTCACTGGCGGATCAGAATTTAAACAGAAATTTTATAATAATCATAGATAAATCTATCTACCACACAAAACATACTCCTCTAAGTTCAGTGGTTCTTACACTTCAACATGCATTAGAAACACTTGGAGAGCTTGTTGAAACACAATCACTAGACCCCACCGCCATAGTTTCTAATTCAGTATGTCTGGTGTGAGGGCCTGAGAATTTGCGTTTTAAACAAGTTCCCAGGTGAGGCTGATGCTGCTGATCCAGGGCCACACTTTTAGTGCTCTAGTTCATTTATTGATTCGACATATTTTGAGTCCCCACTAGGTATTCATAGAACAAATCAAACATTTCCTCCTTTCAAAGTGCTTAATTTTTACAGGAAAAGATCAAGTATTTAAGGGAAAAGCAAACTGCAAAACTGAAAGTACAGCACAACCCAGTAATAACAACGACACCACCACTTGTTAAGATAGGCACAGCATAGAATCCAGTAGACCACATCAAATCTCTTTAGAGTAGTATCAAAGAGAACTTTCATGTATTTTTTATTATATAATGTTAAAAATGTTTATAATAAGCATGGATTACTTGAGTAATCTAAATAAGATTACTAAAAACATTTATGTAGGAAAATTACTGTAAAGAAACAAAAAATGTTAAGAGTAGTATTTCTGAGAGGTAAGCTGTATTAATCCTTCGGTACGTTTCTATATTTCCAAATATTGTACGGGAATACGGGATTAACTTTTTCGGGTCACAAAATCATCTTCAAAATAAAATTCCTAAATCATTTTAATGCTGTCTTGAAAACATAATTCCCACTGTATTCTTTTTCCTAATTACCTGAAATTGTTTCAAACTGAATATTATGAAAAAGGAGAAAATAGATTACAGACTATTTAAACATGATACCACAAACAGGAAAGATCCAAATGATAGGAAGTTATCGTGAGCGTGGTAGTTCCACAGAAGCATTTTGGAATAATTTCTCATTGTGAGTTCTTTATTTCTGATATCTTAATGTGCTTTTTTCCTATTGTTTTATATATAACTGTTTTCACACAGTAGTGATTCAATAAATAAAATGCTGATTTGTAGTCTGCCCCTCCCCAACTCTCTCCAATACAGAGTTAATCAAGCTGTTACATAAAAAGGAAAACAAAAATTACCTTAACTTTTACCAGCCTTTTCACAGTCTTAATTTTTGCCTCACAGAAGGCACCCCGGTACTTGGCACTGACATCAGTTCCCACTGTCAGGTAGGCAGGCTCATCCGCCGCCTGATGAAAGAACATAAAATGCAAATTCACTACTATTTTCCCCACGTCTGTGTTCAAAGTAATAAAAACAGTCACACTATTATTAGTATCATTGATAATTTGAAAAATACCCCAACCAAACACTGTATTTTATAAACTATATCCTGATAACATAAAACATTTCAAACTGTAACTGGAAAGTATCAGTAGAGAAATATAATAATCTATTTTCTCCAGATACGAAACATTTCAACAATTCTACAATATATTTAAGAAATTAAAAATAAGAAAAAACAGAAAAAGTGTAAGTATATGCATATTAAGTTATCTCATAAAACTTTCAGTAATTCAATTGTGGCCTCCAAAAATTTTGTTTTCAAATTAAAAGAAATATTGCTATTAAAATAACACTAACAATACAGAACTAAATTTATTAATATACAGCTGCATAAAGGCAGTATTTTTTTGGACATGGTATAACTGTATAAATGAGAAATAGTCAATCCTTTTGAAAGGAGAGCACTACTTAAAAAAAATCATTTGCTAAAAGCTGCATTTCAAAGGTTTAAGTTTAAATTCAGCCGATGAATACAGATTTATCAACTGATGGCACAAGACTTGTAGCTGTATCTAGTTTACCACACTAGTTTTTTTGCTATATAAAAAAAGCTTTAGTAAGAAATGTCTTTTAGTCCATGGCCATGATAAGAACGACTGAAAGATGAGAGAAATTTCATTCTACGATTCATTTTAATCTTGACAGTAACAGAATGATTGCTATCTCAATCTGTCATTTTACCTATTTTTTTCAAAAGTTAAGCTTGTATTCATACAAGCTTGATTTAACATTGCCAAGTGCAAAGGTTACAGTGTACATCTTAAAAGATACATGTTTAGGTAGAAAATAATTTTCATTTTCTAACATGTTTTCTTCTTTAACATTAAAGAAGGTTACATGTATCATTTCAAGGAAATAAAAAAGCAAGGAAAAATTTGGGAAAATGTCATTTCAGAGCTTAATACATTGAAACAATAAATGACTAATTAGTACCTTTTAAAGTTAGTCCATTTACAAATAATGTAAACTGAAGAGGAATCCTTTTGGCAAGTAAATATCTTACCTGAAACACTCAATGCCACAGCACTACAGCTATACCTTCCTTTCCCTTTAAACATCACCTACAATGTTGGCAATATTAGTTGTCTTCAGAAGAATATATATGTACATATTTAGGTTGAATACGTTTTAAAATATTTATTATAACAATTGAATTAAAACTATTCATTTTAATTCACTTTCAAATTTTAGCCACGAAATTTCACCTTTATCCCCAGTAGAAATGATACCTCCCTTACATATTTCTTTCCTTAGAAAATCGCACTGGCACTGAGGAAGAATACAAATTTCAAAAAAAATCCCCCAAAGAACCAAAGCTGGACAAAAGCTTTACTTCTGCAAAGGTTGCTGCCAACACAGGAAGTGTTTAAAAATACTAGCCCAATGGACAATGGAAAGGCTGTAACAGCCTTTCCAAAGTGTTAACTGCTTCAAAGAGGGGCCGAACTGACTACGTTTGGACACAATGATCATTTCCCATCCATTCAACACGACCTCCTTTTCAGAAAGCGCTGCCTAGTAGAGGAATCAATTTTGAGTAGGAAAAAAAAAATGACATTCCACAGCACCAGCCTCACGACAGGCAGTGCCCAGGGCACGAGGTTCAGAGTAGCGCTGACTCCACTTACCTTCATTTTTATTGGAGACTTGTGGGGTTCCAGCTCAACGAGCTATCTTCTCCGTCGCTAAACCACGGGGAGGGGAAAGAAGCACAGAATCAGTCTACACAGGGGAGCGACTCAGGGAAAGAAAGTAAACAAATGCCAGCGGGGAAGGGCAGAACCTCCATCAGCGAAGGGATAAGATTCCCCTCCGAGGGTAACCAGGTCGCAGGAGCTGGGGGGCAGTGAAAACCCCACGGGCGCCAAAGGACAGCCCGTTCCGCCCTGGAGTTAGCCAGCGGCCCACCGCGACCCCGCCTCGCTCACCACTTTGACCCGAAAAGCTCAACTCGGAGCCCCAGGACCGATCGCTCCGGAAAAGGGCAGGGTGCCGCTGGGGCTTCCCCGAGCCCCCGACAGGCGCGGTCGCCGAGTCTTCGCTCCGCCGCCCCCCGTAGACCCCGACTTCGGCCCCGCGCCCCGCCTCCGCCGCTGTGCCCCCTCCGCCCGCCCCGGGCCCGCGGTGGCGGCAGCGGAGTGTCACGGCGCCATTGCTCTCCTTCCTCCGCTCTGCACCATGTCAGGAAGAAGCGCTTCTTCACCCGGAGAGGCAGGGGCCGCGGCCTCCAGCCCGAGGCGCGGGAGCGAGGGGAGACCCGCCGAGGGGGAGGGGGCTGGGGGGGCGGCGAGGAGGAGGGGAGGTGGCCCGGACAGCGAGTGGGAGGGGAGGGGAGCCGCACAGCGGCGGCCACCGCCTCCTCCCTGCGCCCGCCTCAACTTTTTGTACAGCCCCGAGAGGTACCTGCCCCTAGTCCCTCGGTCCAGCCTCGGACTCCACGGGGGAGGACGCGCCGCGGAGTTGGGGGGCCGGCGCCCCAAAGCAGCCCGCTCCTTAGGGCGCGGAAGCAAACTTAGCGGCGCGGCCAGCCTCACAGCCATTTTCCCGGGGAAGTGGCCGAGGAGGCGGCTGCGGCGGCGGTTCCTGCACTTGCTGCCACTGCTCCCCGACTGGCCCCTGCCCCTGCGCTCGCCGCACCGCTTGCCCAGCATCTCCTTCCCCACCTCCAAAGCTTCCAACTGCACCGGGACTCCGGGCGGCAGTAGCAGCAGCAGCTGCCACTGCCGTTTCGTCCATTCAGTATCCCCCGCTTCCCTCCTCCCCACCTACCAACTGCGGTTGAAGTGCGCGCTGTCAGCTCCGAAGTCCTCCGCCCCACTGGCCCCCGCGGGCCCCAGTCTGGACAGCACCACTCCCGGCCGCGGCAGCAGTTCCTGCGCCGGGTTCCCCACTCGCCCGATTTACTGCCACAATCCACCAAATAACAAGCTGTTGAGCAGACTCGTTTCTACACGAACTCCTATTGGCTGATCATGACGCCGAAGAGCTTCGGATTGGAGCTCGCTACCTGCCTTCCTCATTGGATGTAGCTCTGAAACTTCACGGATTGGTGCGAAAAACAGCAGTAGGACATCTTCCACTTGTGATTGGCTGTATCCGAAGTCTAACATGACTGGAGAATCAGGTATTGAGTAAGCAACTCCTGAAGCATGATTGGTAGAGACGACTCCGGATGTGCTTGACTGAGCACTGATTGGTAAATTGAAGGGTCAGGAAGAGCAGTTCGGCACGAGGATTGGCAGTGGAGTGTCCCATGGAAACTGAACCCGGAGCTGCGGCCAGGACTTGCACGGGGGCGGGGCAGGTTCTTTCCAAGGCGCCTGCGCCAAACCGGCTTCCCGGCGCCATTTTGTCTGGGCAGCTGTGGCCGCAGTTCTATCGCATTTCATGTTTCTGGTGAGAGGACAGCCAAGTCTTTCCCCCATCGTTTCTTTTTACTGCGGCACTCACCCACGGTTCCCTCCAGGACAGCACCTAGTGAAGGTCAGAGGAGTCGCAGCTCTGCTAAAAAGGTCAGTTGGAAGCTACGGTTGTCCGATTGATGGGAGGATGGCGCAGCTCTAGCGGGACTGGCACCGGAAGTGAAGGGGCCACACGGCAGCCATAGCAGAGTTCTCCCTGCGGCGGGGTGGGGAGCAGGGGGCGGGATGAAAGAGGACGAGGCTTCCTCTCCCGCCGCGAAGGAGAAAGAGGCGGAGAGGACTTGCACTTCTCTTCCTCCGGACTAATCCTTTGGGCTCCGCTCGAGAGCCTTTCTGGGCTCTGCTTCTCCGAGCAGTTCTTCCTCCCTTTGCAAGTGCGTTTCGGGAATTTGTCATATTCTGAGCCAAGTGCCACTCGCTGTGGCCGCCTCCTTAATTAAGATGGGGAAGGCAAGGTTCTTAGACATACCCTGCGTGGGGAGAGGTGTTTCCGCGTGGTTCCCACGAGATTCACCTCAGGTTGCGGAACGCCGAGGAATTCACTTGCGTAGACGCTGCTACTCTGACCTCAGAAAAGCAGCTGTTCCACACTGCACGAGGCATACGCTTATTTTTAAAAAAGGAAATCGCAATGGTTTTGCAGGGACCGAAAACACGTTAGATAAAAGGACCTCTCGGGTAGGACTTTGTTCAGGGCAGCCATCGATCTTGTTCTATTAGCAAAATCTTGTGTTCTGTTAAATAAAACAAAAACACGTTTGAAATGGTGGAAATAGATTGACAAGCTATAAAGAATGAATTAGGAAAATGGAAAATACCGTCGATAATCCATGTTGACTAAATATACTCAAAAAGCGAACATTTTGGCTAAAGTCAGATCAATTTTTCATTCATAACTGATTTTTTTAAATTAAGAAAGTAAAATATGTGTTCGTATTTCTACAGAGTAACCGAGTCGTACTAATCTAGATAGCTTCTTAAAACTGTCCTCCTAATACTCGTTATGAACCCTGTGGCTATAGATTGGTGGGGCTCCAGACTGGAAAATGGTTGAGTGATTTAATAATTATCGGGTTTTTGTTGGCAGTTGGTCTGAAGAAAACAGGACCTCTCTGACAAATATCCAGAAGTATTACTGAGGTGAGTTCCAACATCTAAAAAATCTTTAGAATTGGGGAGACTGCCTGGAAAACTATATTGTGGACCAGTAAAGTAGAGCCATACGCAGCAAAATAGAAGAATGGTAGTTGAAAGATGATTTGGTTTGGTTTGGTTTGGTTTGGTTTGGTACAAGGTTCAAGTGAGTTGTCTAGTTAACTTCCAGATATTTTAGAATGAAATATCAAGGTTTGGGCATACTGATGAATTTGTCTACCCATTCATGTGGTTCATATTTCTGCACTTATGTACTTAATATTTTTATCATGGAACAATGTGAACATTTTCATGAATTTTTTTCTCCCTATTTAAAAATCTGGCATATAGGAAAAAGATAATTCAATTAGGAGGGAAGTGATTTTTTTTCTTAAGGAAATTATCAAACAATATTGCTGAATTTCCCAGTGGGTAATCACCTATAATTCCACTGCGTAACTTTCAACTGTTATTATCTGATCCAAATAACACGTCAATAGGCATTCAGAAATTACTAAAAAGCCAAAAGAACACAAATGTCTCTTATAGCCCCTCCACCAAAAGTTAATTACAGTTTATACTACATTTATACAAAGGGGTTTCTTTTTTTAATTGGTATTGTTTTACAAAAGTTCATTTGAGTTGTGCTCATTTTGTCATCCGTATTTTTCTTTGTAGAAAACATTGGTAACATAGGAAATATTTTGTTCTCAAAGCATTTTTCATGGCTGCATAGTGTTCTAGAGGATAGACGTACCATAATTCATATAATCTGATCTCGGAATTTCTGTAATAACAATAATATGTCTTAATATCTTTGTGTATATTTTGAAAGATTTTGGCTAAGAACTGACATCAAAGGCTAAAATTTCTCAGTATCTAGATCTTCATTCACTTCCCTGATTATTTCTTTAAAATAAATTCCCAGAAGCAGAAATATAAGGCCAAAGGGGATTGTACATTTAAAGCTTTTGACCCTTGTACAGTTGCCCATCAGAAAGCTTTTGGTCTTACTGCACTTAGATTTTTTTTGTTGCCTTTTTTGCTTTTACTACATTTTGCCTTTTTTTTTCCTTTAACTTTATATTTTAACTTTCTGTCCTGGTCTCATTTATTCAAGTAGAATTAGTACAATCTTTAAGTCACACATACAGTAAAATATGAGAATTTTTATTGGAGCTTAGGAATGATTTCTTAAAACGAATTTTTCACTCTAGAGTAGTCAGGCATTTGTGCAGTGAAACATTTTGCTACATGGAATTGACATTTAGAGGTTGTGAAAAACAAATTGTTTTTATGGTATAGTTAGTTGAGTTTAACCGTTCTATGTTTCCCTGTAGAGTTACTGAAGTTTACCAACCTTATGTGCATTCTCTTGGTGCTTTTGTAACCTCACAGGTTACATGCCTTTACATGCGTCTCTCATTTATTGGGTAGTTGTTTGGCTTTTCCCCAGTTTGAGACTGTTCATCCAGAGGGCAGCAACTGAGTTTCAATCACTGTTATGGTTGCCTACCTGATACATGGTTGATGCTCTGTCAGTATTTCTTATGAATCTGTGTGTATTATATACAAAATATGTAAGATAAGCTAACTTACGTTTTCTTTAACAGTAATTCTTTTCTGAGAATTCATGATGTTCCACAGATGCTGTCTTAACCTTCAAAATTTTTTTAATGTTCCAAATATTTGAGTTGATACTGAATTAATTTATAATTCCTAATATAATAAGAACTCATTAAAAATATTGTTCAAGATTTTGTTTTCTCAGTCTTTTTAAGGAATTTATGACATCTTAATGGAAGGCAACTGTACATGAATATTAAATAAACCATCGCTAATTCATCTCTTAGGTATGAAAGAAAAATTATGATAGAATTGTTTTGTAAACTATTTCAGCAGGCCCAAGTTAATAATGTTTCCTACAAAATCAAAATTGTAAATTTTTAATAATGTTTCTATAATGAAAAGCTATTTTGAAAGTGGAATGTTTTATTTATTTGTTCAGGGCTTGCATTTGAGGCTATATAATTAGCTTCCCAATGTGATATTTTAGACTGAAATCTCAAAATTAGAACACCCCTATGGGATTTATTTACCCATTCATGATTCCCATTTCTGAATTCTTAATGACGGAAAACTGAACGTTCTAATATTGGAATACATTTCTTAAATAAACGTGGTTATGTTATACATCATTTTAGTACACATTTCTCACTTGGTTTTTTGCTAATGACTTATTGCTGTTTATTTTATATTTAGACTATGGAAATTATGTTAGACAAAAAGCAAATTCGAGCGATTTTCTTATTCGAGTTCAAAATGGGTCGTAGAGCAGCGGAGACAACTCGAAACATCAACAACGCATTTGGCCCAGGAACTGCTAATGAACGTACAGTGCAGTGGTGGTTTAAGAAGTTTTGCAGAGGAGACGAGAACCTTGAAGATGAGGAGCGTAGGGGCCGGCCATCGGAAGTTGACAATGACCAGTTGAGAGCAATCATCGAAGCTGATCCTCTTACAACTACACGAGAAGTTGCTGAAGAACTCAACGTCAACCATTCCACAGTCGTTCGGCATTTGAAGCAAATTGGAAAGGTGAAAAAGCTCGATAAGTGGGTTCCTCATGAGCTGACCGAAAATCAAAAAAACCGTCGTTTTGAAGTGTCGTCTTCTCTTATTCTACGTAACAACAGTGAACCATTTCTCGATCGGATTGTGACGTGCGACGAAAAGTGGATTTTATATGACAATCGGCGACGACCAGCTCAGTGGTTGGACCGAGAAGAAGCTCCAAAGCACTTCCCAAAGCCAAACTTGCACCAAAAAAAGGTCATGGTCACTGTTTGGTGGTCTGCTGCCGGTCTGATCCACTACAGCTTTCTGAATCCCAGCGAAACCATTACATCTGAGAAGTATGCTCAGCAAATTGATGAGATGCACCAAAAACTGCAGTGCCTCCAGCTGGTCAACAGAAAGGGCCCAATTCTTCTCCATGACAGTGCCCGACCACACGTCGCGCAACCAATGCTTCAGAAGTTGAATGAATTGGGCTACGAAGTTTTGCCTCATCCTCCATATTCACCTGACCTCTCACCAACCGACTACCACTTCTTCAAGCATCTCGACACCTTTTTGCAGGGAAAATGCTTCCACAACCAGCAGGATGCAGAAAATGCATTCCAAGCATTCGTCAAATCGCGAAGCACAGATTTTTATGCTACAGGAATAAACAAACTTACTTCTCGTTGGCAAAAATGTGTTGATTGTAATGGTTCCTATTTTGATTAATAAAGGTGTGTTTGAGCCTAGTTATAAAGATTTAAAATTCAGTCCGAAACTGCAAGTACTTTTGTACCAATCTAATAAAGTAGAAGAAAGGAAGACATTCTAAGTGGATGGAAGGTTGTGGTCAAGAATGACATTATATAAGGAAAGCTGTGTTTGGGACAGTGAGTAAACAAGTTTGGAGAGGATAACTGATTACATTGGGAAAATTGTGTGAGGCCAACTTGTGTTTCTAGAATTAGTTGAACATCAGAATTATATGAGGTGCTTGTATTCTATACAGGTTTGGGAATCTAGAGAGCCTTGAAAGCTGGGGTGTTTGCAGAAATAGTTTTGTTTTTCTTTCAAATTTTACAAAGCAAAATGAAACTAAACAAAAATCACTTAATCCCACCCCAACATTATATTTTTAAATTTTCCTTCTTCCTTGTCTGTATGTCATCTTTCTTTAGTCGTAATTTTTATTTGTTCCTTTAACACTGTAATAAGCACTTAGTATGACTACACAGTCTCCACGATTTTAATGTCTGAAAATATTCCATCAAACTGTTTTGTCTGTAACTTCATTTTTCTGTTGCCTGACCATTGGTCATTGTATGAACATTTTAATGAGTCTTAAAACATTGCCATGTTGTTTTCCAAAAGTTGTAATTT
Source organism: Rhinolophus hipposideros (assembly GCF_964194185.1). Classification (NCBI taxonomy): domain Eukaryota; kingdom Metazoa; phylum Chordata; class Mammalia; order Chiroptera; family Rhinolophidae; genus Rhinolophus; species Rhinolophus hipposideros. The sequence goes on along the minus strand of NC_138051.1, from coordinate 66,442,258 downwards.
ACAGTGTCACTGTCCCTGTAAGTTTAACTGCCAGTATTGGGTAGTCTATAATCACTTTTGCTAATTTAATAGGTGAAATGTTGAGCTTTCTTTTTGTAATATTTTTGTTAACTAGTGAGGTGGGAACTTTTTCTATAATTTCACCTGCTGAGTATTAGTAATAGACAAGTTGTCTATTCAAGACTTCTGTCCATTTATATATTAGTCTTGATATTTTATTTCTTAATTCTTGGACTTTATTATACTAGCTAGTAGTAATTTGCTGCAAATATTTTCCATATAGATTACCTTTTGATTTTAGTTATTTTTGTTGAGGGTTTTGTAACAGACAGAGGAATATGATGTCCACAAAAGGTATTATTGAAAAATTATTTGGAAACTGTCCAGTGTGACTGAATAGATGACAAGAATCGGAGGTAGGGAGACAGTTAAGATAATGTTGCAGTGGTGTCAGCATGAGATGAACCTAAAGTATGACCTGGAGAGAGAGAAAACAATAGGTGAATAAGAGATTGTAAAGGAAAATAAAGAGTTGACAGCATTTCATCTCTAATGATTATAGAGGTAAAAAAAGAATGAAACCACACAAGATTTTAAAGAACAGGCAATAGATCATACTATTAACTAATTTGGAAAGTCAGGAGAGGCGCCTGGTTGGTAAGGAGGGTGAAGTCAAATTTTAAACATGCTAGAGCTTGAAATGTCCAGTAAGCATCCAGTCTTCCTTTTCTCATGCCTGTGAGATCCCTTATTGGGACAAGGCATATGTTGGACCTTATATTGTTTTCTATATTTTGACTTTCAATTTCATTCTTCCATTCGATTTTGGTGCTTTTACCAGGGCTTTTTTATTTCTGATTTTTAAAGTACAACTTAAAAAGTTAAAGTGAATTAGTATGTAAAGTAAGTGTAGTTGGAAACCAGGTGATTGTCAAAGTAAGGGGAGGTTAGATTTTCATGATAAAAATAATATTGTATTAAAAAAGCATCTTATAAATATGTATGCTTTTAAACTGTTCAGATATGTGGGGTTAATTCTTTCCATCCTCTTCCTCAGTAGACTAAGTTTTGTGTTTTATTTTGATTTTAACAAATAGATGGAGGTTACGTGAATTCTATGTAACATGAATATTTAGCCAAGATTCTTTAAATATGTGAAATCTAAGTAAAGGTATTGCCTTGTTTTTGGAAAGCACTTTTATTTCAACAGATGAAAATCATTTTAAGGAAGAACTTTGGCAATTAGACTTCCAAAATGTAGAATAGGCTAACTTGAGTGTTCTTCAAGAGAAGAGCTTAATTTAACCAGTTAATCTTCATTGGCCTCCTCCCCCCGCCCTTTTTCCTAGGGCTTTAAAAAATGTTTTCTGCTATTTAGCAAGGAAAAAGTTACAATTTTGTTTTAGAAAAATAAAATTTTTAAACGTTCCATTAGGCACCAGTCATGATACTAATTTTTTCTTTTTGATTCAGCTTGTTTTTATGAAACGATTTTGGGATGGTATATGAGCTTAAGAAACTTGAGCTACTTTGTTACATGTATCAGGACTCTTTGATCTCATTTAAATAATTAAGTATAAAAAAGGTTTCCTATAATACTGGTAGCTCTGAGTTACATTATCTATAGATGGAGGGAAAAGTAATACATTCAGAAGCATAACATTTGTTCGTTAGGTTTTAGCATCCTTAGTTTTTAATGATGATGTGGTTATATGTATATTTCAATTGCTTCTCTTTTATTAATCCTTTTATTTTTCAAAGATTAAGTCATTCAAGTTACTTACAGGACATAAGTCTTCACCATTCTCTCCATTAGAATAGCTTTAAAAGTTATTCCCGGAGAGCAAAGAAGGTACTTCAGCTGTAGAATTGGTAGGTGTGGCCAGGCTTTTCATGGGAGGGATGGGTTAGGGCAAATTTCTTAACCTCTGTGCCCCATCTGTAAAATCAGGATTGTAGAACTGACCTGACAAGGTTGGGATTAAGATTAAATGAGTTAATACATGTAAAGTGCTTAGAATGATGCCAAGTATTTAGGAAGAAGTCAGATAGGTGGTATTGCTAAGTATGTATAATGATGTATAGTGTCTGTCATTAGTGTGTCATTCAAAGAATGCTTTAAAATAATACTGTATTTATATACCCCAAAAAAAGCATCTAGACTTTTTATCTCCCATTCAATACCTTCCCGAAGGTCATACCAACCTTTCTCTAAACTTCTTTTCAGGTATTATTTGCTGCAGTCACACTAAAACAATCATGGCTCTTCTCTACAAAGTCTATGTTTTCCCCGTTCTTTGTTTTTATTCATACTTTTCCCACTATCTGGAATGTTGCCCTATCACAAGTTCAGTAGCTGCTTTTTATATGAAGCCTCCTTTGATACTTCTACAACTATAGGTAATCTGTCCATATGAATTTCACATATTTTCTGTTACATGATTCCTACCAGTTTCTATTTTGCATTTTAGCTTTTTATTCACTTTTTATCCACTGATTTTCTTCACTAAGTTACGACATTCTTACAGACAGAAAACTGTACCTTACCTTTGTAGGTTTAGAACCTGTCACAGGCCTTAGTACTTAGTAGCCACTCACTTGTAGAATGCAAGTTTATAAAAGGTACAGCAAGCTGAAATGGACAAATACATGCCAGTGAAAATGTGCTTTGTCAGTGTTTGTACACTAGGAACGTCTTGCCTGATCATTTACTTAAAATGAGATCACTTGAGGTTTTAGGAATTGGGTCAGATTCAAGAACATGTAGGGGGTAGAGCAAAATGGGGAACATCCACGGGTGGAGAATTTTCATTAGAATGTTTTCCTCTTGTTTTTAAAGATGGTATGTCTAACCACCAGACGGATTGTTTTTCTGACAGTAACTGATTTTTCATAGATCTGTCCGCCCACTAATCTTCCTTAGCACTAGTGATCCAAATTTGTGAAAGTTTGGCTAGGACTCAGGGTCCATCTGCCACCAATAACAGAATATACCAGCCACCTGATTCAATCAGTTATTGAACCCATAATCTCACTCTACAGGTATATTTTTCTTATCACAATGCCATAATGCATCGAGGCATGAAAGTAAGAGGCTGAGAATTTGGAACTGGGTGAGATACTTCATGAGGACATTTACATGATCGTTGGTTACTATAATATTGATAGGGTCTTCGCCTCTAGATTTAGAAGAAATGGGAATGAGGGGAAATAGGGAGATAATTTAAAATATTAGGCTCATAGGCATTCATGGAGCTAAAGTGGCAATTATGTACTCTTAGCTCAAAAATTCTTAACTTTTACAGTAGTTCAGTGGGATGTTGGATTGAGTACTGTGTTTCCTCGAAAAATAAGACCTAGCCAGATCACCAGCTCTAAAGTGTCTTTTGGAGCAAAGATTAATATCGGTCTTAATATAATATAGGACCAGGTCTCATATAAGACCAGCTCTTATATTAATTTTTGCTCCAAAAGACGCATTAGAGCTGATGGTCTGCCTAGGTCTTATTTTCGAGGAAACATGGTAAGTATCCTAATACAGAAAATACTTATTTGAAAACCAGATGTTCTATGCTGTTACCATAAGCCTGTTCTAGTTGGTTGTGACCTGGGATACATTACTCTGCATGAATGTTTGCTTTTAGTGTATAAAGGTCATTGGCTTAGGAATTTATACTTCTGAATACCTAGCAGTTCCAATCCAGCACCATATTTTTCATACAAGAATCCCTATAAGCATACTTACAATAGTTAGGTATTTCTGAGAGGTTACCTGATATTTAACAACCCCCGAGAATCAGAAGTATCAGACATTGACTCAATTTTAGCACTTAAGGAAGTTGCTATTCCTACTGCATGGGATCAACTTGTGAGAAGCTTTAATGTACTACCTACTTCACTGTTTTAACACGTGCTTTGAATGCTTTCATTGGCTCGGAAAACATTTGAAATAATAGCTAAGTAAGTTCACTGATTAATTCATTATAGTGAAGTTTCTACTTTGTATACTGGCCACATAACAAATGAAAATACTGTGTACTCCAATATTTTTTCCTGTAGTTCATTTAAATAAAAAACAAAACTGATGTTACCCACAAAGTTGATTTTATGACTTCCTGTGGTTCTCAACCTGGTTTTGGGTGGGTGGATTGACTAAATAATGCTTTACATTTGTTTGGTAGTTTAACATTTTACTAGATACTTTGATACTACTATACCCTTAAGATACAAATTAAGTTACCTGATAAAAAGATACAAATTGTTACCTGAAAATGCTTCTAGTTGTTTCAGCAGCAGTAGAATTGGAGGGGCTGCAGAGGAGGGCAGCTGGGAGAAGTCATGGGGCAGAGTTTTTTTTTTTCTTTTGTTGGTTAATGGTATGTTTGGTAGTGTTATTAGGTCTGCTAATCCTCATGGCCCACTTAGGGATTTGTATTCATATTTATTTTGTATTCAGGGTTACTTCAAATCGTACAGCAAGCACACACACTTTTTCCAAGTAGGTTTCCTCAAACCAAACCAGAAATCATTGTTTTTAATATTTGTCTTTTAGTCCTTATATGCAGTCAAAAAACTGTTTCCAGTGTTTGTATAAAATTGGTGGCTTAGACAGGACGGGGTGGGAGGGTGGGTTATAGGAAGGAACTTAAAAGCTTACGTTCCTGTTTCTTGGTTCCTCCATGTATCACGTGATACTGTCTTTAACACCTTTAAATTGCCAAGGGAACCTTGGTAACCAAAGCAGATTTTTGCTGTTTTTCTTCTCAAATGTGAAGTTCTGCATTTTACTACACTCACGAATAACTAGTCTGTTACCAGTAAATACTTAAGCCACAAAACTTGCTTCTCTATGCTGCCAAGTACTTCCTGTTTTTTCAGATTTCCATTTAGGGAAAATAATGGATTCAGAGTAGATGAGCTTGAGTTTCATGTTTAAAGAATCTCTCCTGAAATTGTTTGGAAGCTGTCCAATATCAAGATGGTAGAAAAAAATAGCACATCTTGCCTACACATGAAGTCATTTGTCAGAAAGCTTCATTTGGCTTTGTATCATGAAAGAGGGCTGCCAGGAACAGAAACTTTGTTGCAGAAAAAATTAGCATATGACTTGCCAAGGTTGTCTTTTGCCTTTAGACTTTCCATATCAAATGTATTTCAGTTTGTGAATGAATCATACACTGCCTGTGAATGAAGAATCTATGTTCATTTCTAGTACTTTTCCTCTACAGATATGTAAGAACTACATTCAGCCACGTTCCATTTTTCAGTAGAGACAAGTGAAAGGTCAAATGGTGATTAGAAATGGACTACATTGTGAAAACAGAGTATCTGGGGGAACACTTACATTAAAATGATTTTAAGATTCTTTTGTTACTAAAATAGGAAAGAACATTTAGTTATACATGATGAATTACCTGTCACTTTTATCCTATGAAATCGACTTCTAATTAGGTGTTAATACAATGTGTCAGTAGAACATACTTTCAATGTAAACTTGAATCCTCTGGTATTGCTGGTAAGAGAATCTTGTGTTAAGGTTCTTTTGCAATGATAGAACCAAGTGCTTATGTAAAATTTTCTTCAAACTGACCTGGCCTAACTTAAGTCAGAGCTCTTCTTTTTTTTTGACCTGTCAGTAAAATATGAAAGGTGCTTGTTAATCCCTGAACGCTTATGCAATTTCTCTTCCTTATCACCTCCCTGGCATTTTGGAAATTTTCAGAGAACTGATGCTGAATTTTAAGATATCTGAAACCATCTACTATAAAGGTACATTTTGTTTTCTTCTAGAAGTTTTAGAGTTTGGGGTACATTTTGGCTTATGATTGACTTAATTTCTGTATATTGTACCAAGGTATGGTTTGGTTTTTGGTGTTGGTTTGTTTTGCCTATGATGTCCAGTTATAGCACCATGTGTGAAAAAGCACTATCCTCCATTGATTTGTCTTTTTACGTTTGTCAATCAATTGACCTATCTGTGAGTCTATTTTTGGACTTCATTCTATCCCATTAATAAGTTTAAAAACAAAACAGTTCCGAAATTAAAAAACATGTATGTCTTATTACTATATTAGCCTTTATAGTCTTGAAATCAGGTGGCATGAGTCTTTTTATTTTTAAAGTTTTTTGGCTGTCCTAATTCCTTTTCCCATAAAAATTTTAGAAACACCTTGTTGATTTCTTACCACCTCCCCAACCCCCAAAAAAGAGCCTCTTGGTGAATTTGATTGGTTTACAATGAATCTAAATCAGTTTATGGAGACTTGACAATTCTTGAGTCTTCTGATCATTTTCTCTCATCATTTTATAACTTTCAACATAAAATCACACAAATTTAAATATTCCTGGTTTTGATGCTACATTCAATGGTATATAATCCTCATTTTACAGATGAGGAAATAAATTTGCCCAAAGTAACACAATTATTAAGTGACAAAGCCAGTTTGAAACCTACATGAGCTTATAAACCACTATCCTGGTTTTAATTACGATGCTAGTTTTATTATGAAATTGTGGTTACAATGATGGCGGAAAGGAAGCACTAACTTTGTTTGACAAGAAAAATCCCATTACTGTGCTTCTATAAAAGAATTGATCCCCCAAAGTTTATATATTTTCTGAGCTTGGGTTTTCCAAATCTGTTCAAATCCTAAACCATGCTCATCTTAATTTACAAGCCTTTGATCAATACAGTTGTAAAACCAGTGTTTTTAAATAGTATACCTTTATGTTGCAGTTCACTAATACGAATTATTTCAAAATTTAAAAAAATGTGTACCTTTAGCATTTGAATGCCTGTGTGCTCACCAGTGACGATAAAAAGCATTTTTCTTGAACAACTCCCATCTGGGGGAGAAGAATACATTTATTAAAGACCATAACAGATTCATAAATATGGTCAGTGGTAGAACAAAAGCTTTTTTACTTGGAGTTAAGAGTACTTTTATTTATTTCATGTTTTACAGTGCCTTTTCTTTTTAATAGTCTGAGAACTATTTAGTGGGAAACACGTAGAGAGCTTTGAGGGGGAGAAATCAAACCTTCATTTTAGAAGGCTTTCTTTGGCAGGTAGTCATAGTCCTTAGGAAAGATCAGTTAAAATTGCCTCACTATGGCGAATTCAATATGGATATGGTAGAGTGCAGGAAAGTAAGATAGAGGTCAAGTCTAGGTTCCATTTCCAAAGTTGAGGAATTCAAGTTAGAGAAACAATATTAGAATACTCGTAGAGTGTTCTACATTAAGACATCATTTTCATTTGGGAATTTGTTTCTTAATAACATTTTGATAAAGTGGTTATTTTTACAAAATTAGAAAGGAAATATTTGTACTTAACTTGGTCTTCTAATCTTAATTTGAAGATTATTTTATTTCAATCAGTTAAGCATATTGATGACCTACAACTTGATTTTTCTCATTTATTTTTCTCTTTATGAATGATAAAAATAAAAGCAAATGGATAATCTTATAAGTGCTTTTATAGTCTAAATATATATTTGTCATCTCTAAACCAAAACTTTAAAACATTTTTTTTCTTTCTTAGGTACCAGTATCAAGGTTTACAGTAATTAAGGTACTCAGATCTCTTCTGGTAATAAATTTGTAGTCTTATCCAAAGTAAAATGTACCAGCTTTTTCCTCACCTCAGAGGCTAATCATATCTCAGCAGTGTGGTTACACAGCGCCCCTACAATTGATCCTAGATTATCATTATTGTGTATTATATGAAAATCAATTGCTTCTCTTTCATAATAGCTGAAGAATTGGGTGTATCTGCTTCGTTTTAGATTTACCTGATGATATGGCATCGATACTAGTTTTCAGGTGGTAAAGCTGTTAAAATTTAGGTTTCTTTAGAACCAGTGTTTTTTCTTTTAAAAGTGGTTATTAGCTACACTGATGTGAATTTAACAACATGTGCTCACAGCACAATAATAGGTTCGTGTACCATTCATACTTGAGAAATTTGGAAAAGTATAAAATGGCCATATTGGCTCGGGGATAATCAGCCTTTTAATTGTCTGTCTATCCATTGATCCAATTTAGTACAGTTTAGCTGTTTGAACAAGACCAACACTGGTTTCATTCTGAGTTAAATGTATGAGTTGTAATTCTACATAAAAGAAGCCATGATGATGAAGTATTAGATTGGGGTTGTTTGTATAGTAGTTAGCTATTCACGTATAATGATTTGCTATTTGAACTACACAGATGCTCAAAGTCCAGCAATACCCTGCTGCTATATTCAGTGACTACATTACCTTCCTAGGAAAACATGATAGTTAAATGGAGTGATACTGGCATGAGCCCAATAAAGGGTGTTCATACCTGGTATACTTGGCATGAGTTCAAATTGTTTCTTCCTGTTGTGAGTGCTACTGTTCTGGGTATGACAGTTATTCTTGCAGGCCATGATACTGATTATCCTCAGTAATAATTCCGTTTACAGAACACTCATCTATTATTTATTTTTTAGCATAAAATATGGGTGTTTTTATTGGAAATTTACAGATCAAGAAATGTTTTAAGTGACAACAGCAACTTTGTGGATGCTTAAATCCACTTCTTATCACAGTAAAAGAAAAAAAATACATTCTTGACTCTCCAACCTGAAACATCTTTCTTGTGTGTTACACCTAAAGGTTAGCAGTGGCTGATGACCAAAATCATTTATCAAATACAAAACTGGGCAATGGCATCAATTAATTGCTTAAGTTGGTAGGTACATCTTACACAACAGGTTATATAGCAGGATATAACCTTTAGATTCTGAGTAATGGAATGGAGCTTTGACTTAATTTGATTCCAAAACCTCTGCAATGTTTTAACTAATGAATTTTTAAATAGGCATGAATGACTTTTTAAATGGGCATCAACATTTTAATGCTGAGTAAATATGTGCTCAGTTACCCACCCCCCCACACACACATTTTTGTCGAACAGGTATTAACCAAATTTCAATCATTACAAGACAAAAATTTAATGAAAACTGGTCAGTGGGTATATAATAATCCACAGGACTAAATAGTTACATGGGGATTGTATTAGAAATTTAAAATAGCTACTGAATTAAGTGTTACATATTTTCATCATCTGATTCGTCTTCTTCCTTCAAAGATTCCTGTTAAGAGAAAAATCTTGTTTAAAATCAATTTTTACAACAACCTGAATCTAACCACTTATAAAAATTCTTTATAACTGAAAAGTGACCACTGGTTTAGAATAAGACACCCAAGTAAAGAAAAGGATAATTAAATATACCTTACTATAATAATCAATTGACTATATTCTTGATAGAATACACACAATATGTGAAAGCATTAAATGTCCCAAAAAATCCTTTCCATTTCCACACACACATTTTTGGAACGAGGGTACCTTCATTCCCACTAAGGATAACCCAGAAAATTTCTATCCTTAGTTCAGCTAAACTTTTTATTTAATAGAAATCAACCAAGTTCCTTTTATTATTCAACACTTGTTTCCATGGAGTTTTCATGTGGTTGGCTTACCTTAGCATATTTCTCTGCTTCTTCCCTTATATCTTTGGGAACAATTTCATGTCTTCCTTTAGTTACTAGAAATTAAGCCATATATTTAAATGATTAAACACGAGGTCTGTATTGTAATTTACAATACCATGCAATCTACCAAATCCAGAGGTACAATCCATCTAATGTTAATGTTATAAAGTTATACTTTCAGTAATACAAGATGCTTTTAATTCATTTTTGTGTTTTCTCCACATAAGAGATTAAATCTGCCCAAATTTAGTTCTTAATGGAAACAGAAAATAAATTATGCTGATTTTCCCCGATGCTGTGATAAATCCTGAGTATTCATTAATGTATAGCATGATTTAAAAGTTGTTTTAAATGGCCTTGAAGCTCTCTCATGCTAGAAAGAAAAAATTGGTGATTTCTCAGTAATATCTTTCTAAAAATATGAAACAATATTTCAAAAAAGTAAATAAACTATTCATAATTTCTGTCAATTATTAAGCAGGACTTTCCGTTCGAAAAGACTGCCTGGTAATTTTGTTCTGCTTGCTTTGTTTCATGGTCAGATGCATTTTGGCAATTCCTACTGCATATGCATGTTTTGAACATATGTGTATTTCATATGTATATTTCAGCAATTCCACTTTTATGTATATTTCAAACAAGAAATGCTACATAGGTGTACCAAAATAACTGTACATGATGTCCACAACTGCATTATTCACTATAGTAACAGCAACAACCACAAAATTGGAACGAGCCTAACTGTCCAGCAACAGATGAATACTGTGGTATATTTAGACAACACTATACAGCAAGGCAAATAATAAGTACTACTTAAAACACAAAGCGACACATGATTTACACAAACATGTTGAAGAAATCGGACAAAAAAATACATATTGTATAATTCCATTTGTTTAAACTTCAACATGCAAAACTATGGTGGCAGAATTCAGGATAGTGGTTACTTTGAGGGAGAAGGTAGGGACTGCTTTCTAGGACTTAAGAGGTGATGTGGGGGCTGGTCTATTTGTTAATGAGAGCAGTGGTTACATGAGTGTACTCATAGGATCCTTCATCAATTCATTTGTTATTTGTGTACTTTTCTGTATGTATAGGTCATTAACAAATTATTTTAAAAATTAAAAAGGCACCAAGTAGTAACTTAGATTTGGTACAAATGACTCCCAGAGCAAATAAATACACAGAAGTGACTTACTTTCACCAACCCAGCTGAGCTCTAGTTCAAAAGCTTTATCCTTAACTTCATCGTGTACTATGTAAATTCTAGAACAGGAAAGAGAAAATTGTAACAACCATTTGGTCATCTACAAACATTTTAGTTTATGCACCCAGTCAACACTAATAAGAACACCCCTCTCTAGTGTAAAATTAAACATATACACATTATAGTTTATATTTCTGAACACTAGAAAAAACAAATTATACAATTCAAACACTCACTGATTCAATATACCTTTACAACATGTTGTTTATTTTGATGCATTGTTTTAGAGATGTAACTAAAAAAAATACCTCACAAGGAACACAGATTTTAAATGGGAAAAGTCCATCATTACCTGTAGCTTTACAAGATATGTGTTTTCTCCACTCATTGACTATTTTTAAAACAAACTAATTTTTCAGTTTGCAATTATTGATGGTCTCTTCGTGGCAGGAATCTTTTTAAACTTTTGTCCATTTTATAAGAACTGTATGACCCTTCACCTGGCCTTCAAACTACCACACGTGCCAAATTACAGCAAACAAGGAGGTACTATAACGCAACGTATTAAGAAAGTACCAAAAACTAAGTATCAGAGCAAAGCTTTCCTATTTTATACTTTCCACACCATCTTACACATCTTTTGAGGAGTATTCCATAACCTTGCTATAATATGAGAAATGATCTTAATTTTGGAACTAAGTAAAAGACACATAGTGCTCTATTAAATGATGAAGGGATGGCTTTCCTACATGGAACTAATTAAGTGTCTACTATTATACCTACACATAAAAGGTATGGTAAGGGCTGATTTCCAGAAGCACATCTCAGTGAAGGAAATTGAGTTTATCATGTCAAAATGTTGTCAGTTAGGTGTGGATTACTTACTTTGTGTTTAAGTAGTTCTACTGTATGTTACTAGTTCCAATGTTCCTTAAGTTATTAACTGACAATTATAAAATGGGTCCTGCTTTGTAACTGGAAAGGGGAAGGGTCTTGTGGGAAAACCAGAGGAGAGGGCGAGTGGCAGTAGCAAGAGTGGTAGACAATTAAGATTTAAACACTTTGAGATTTTAATATTTCAGTTGTAAAACCTGTCAGTTTAAAAGACGTTAAGGGTACCATATAGTATACTTGTTATGTAACAGAGCCTCTACGACGTATTTTCCTTGCATGTATTACTAGATGCAAAACCTGAGATACTTGCTGAAAGAATTGACTAGACTGTGTTCATATAGTTCTAATGTGGAATAGAGGTGCTGTGAATTCTCTGGAATATTACGTCTATTACTTTCAAATCTGAAAAGCTAACTGCAAAACGAGCACTTTACTGGGTTTTTTGAAATCCTAATAGCTTGCATTCCATCATCTAGAAGAATCATTCATGTGAAGCACTGCCACTTAGGTTTACTGGCTTTGCTGTTGTTCACTGTTAACTATTTATTACATAGCATTCCACTCTATGTACCTCTAACGTCAACCACTTCAGGCTTTCTTATACTGTTTAAACATTTTGAAATACTGCTCTTCCCCATCTTGTTGTAAGAACTTTTATGACTAACGTATCTTGCTCAAAGATACGGATTATGGAAATGAGCCAGGTTCATGGATCATGTATAGAAATAATTAGCTGTAAACTGAAAATACAGTTTGTAAGGTAAAATTATTGGGACTTCTCAGATTTGAGAAGTTGGGAACTATGAAATGAAGCTTTTAGAGGTCCACTATATCCTTCTACCGTTGAATTCTGTCATCTAAACAGTTTATTTTGTCAAAGCTATTTTTTCCCATCCCATTGTCACTTGAAATACGAATATTCTCTTCCTTAATTCTCAGAATATTAAGTTCACCTTCTAAAAATTATGCATTATCTTCAAATAAAACAGCTTCTTAGGATTAATATACGGTAAGGTAAAGTGAAATATTTTTGTCAATGGTAAGGAAAATAATCAGCTTACATTTTTGCAACTTCTTTAACAACATCACGACAGGTCATTTCTTTCATCTACCAAAAATAAAATATATATTCATTAAGTTAGGAACCAAAAGACCAACACTTTCCATTTGTATACCTATTTTCAGATTCTTTTCACAACCTAGATCAATAACCAATGCTCTTGAGATAGATTCTCAGATATAAAACCAAGGAAAAGAACCTAAAATCCCTAAGAACCAGAAGCTAAGTTTCTTGATTCACACTTTGTTTTTAAATTATCATGCCAAAATACATATTCTAGAAACACCTGGGTACCACTAATGTTGTAGTATTATAAAATTTATAAAAATCCAGACCCCTGAGTCTGTTTAAACATCAGGCACACCCTGATGTTTAAAACATAATGCAAAATGTTAGGGAAAGCTCTGAAGAACCAAGATTTGAGTGGGTTCTTAGAACACAGTTGGATTTGGTTTGATTTTGAGGAAGATAAGTGAACACACAACACAAAAGTGGGAAGCCAAAATCGTGTTCATATTAGAAGTAACTAGCATTCTTACAGTGAACATTTGGAAATCAGGGTAAAAAAATAGCCCTCAGTTGCTCCACAGAAGAGTTTGTATATGGTAAGTACTGGAAATAACCAATGCAGGATTTTATTAAGTATATGGGTTTCTGAACATACATGGTAAGATCAAAAATATGTTTGAGCAGTATGTTTGAACTGGAATTCATATTCTGGATATGTTGTTGGGGAAGATGGAAAATGGTGAAAGAAAAAGGGTATTCATTCATAAAATGGGCCAGACTTGAAGTGATTCAATTACTTTATCTCTAGGTTTGTCAGTATTTTATTTTTGGTATTTTTTTAGATTGAAAAATCCTGATGCACAATCACATGAGGAAGCAGGAACAAAAGAAATTTATAAGACTGAATTTAAATTTAATACCAGTCTTGTTAGGAAATAGAGAAATCTAGTACGTGGGACCTACTACAAAAGCAATTGGCACAGGCTCTTCAAAAAATTAATACTGGGAGAAGGTGAATACTCAAGTTAGAGGACATATAAGAAACAAATTCAGTATGTGAACCTTACTTATATCATGGTTTGAAAACAGTTACAAATGACATTGGTGAGATTACTGAGGCAACTTGCTTATGGACTGGATATTAGATGGTGTTTTGGTGTGATAATGGGATTCTAAGGAGATGAATGCTGAAGCACGTAGGGATGCACTGTCATGATGTCGGCAACCTGCATTTCAAACACTTCTGAAAAAAGCATAAAATACTGGGAAATACTAATTTCAACATAGATACGAATATTTGTACTATTCGAATCTTTTCTGGTGTTTAAATTTTTACATGTTCAATTGGGGGTGAAGTGAAGGAAAGGAATACCAATCTTCACACTTTTGCCATTTTAGGTTAAGTCCTACAAAGGCAAACTTAAGCAAATGTGAAAAGGCACATTTTCAATGGTAAATATATTCTTACATATGTTCGTGAAGTTTTTATTTCATAAAATATTATTTTTGGTAAACAGAACATCAGGAAAAAGATAGCCCAGAGCAATGATGTAGAGCAGTGGTTGGCAAACTCTTCCTGTAAAGGGCCAAAAAGTATTTATTTTAGACTTTGTGGTCCATATAGTCTTTGGTCTGTGTTCCAACTATTGGTCTCTGTTACAACTCTATTGTTGAAGCACAAAAGCAGCCACAGACTGAACGTGGCTGTGTTCCCATAAAACTTAAGTAGCAGTGTGTCATAGTTTGTTGACCTGATTAGGGCATGTTTTTGTCATTTAAGTATGCACGTTCCTCACCTGAAGTGATCTTGCTCAATTCTCATCTAGGATTTGTTGGTATTGCCATTCCTCACTAGGATTTAACCTCAGAGAGACAAAACGCCACCCGACTGCTCTAAATACTCTTTTCAAATTTCTACGTAATACTAAGGAAAGATGAAAGCAAAAGGGAAAAAAGATACAAACTTAGCGCCACACCTGGAAGTGTGTGATGGAAAAGAACACTGATTTAAAAGTCATGAGCTCTGGGAACTGTTCATAACCAACGTAATTCTATGATTCTAGCCAGTGTCTTTAACCCAGGTTTGTGCTTGGGATAAGTCATGTCTAAGGGTCCGTTAGTCAATTTTATTAAAACACCAAACATGAATTAGGATTTATAGGTCTAGAACTTGGCATTAAATTCCAAGCACTAAAGAGATGTTTTTATAGCACCTGGACTTAAATAGCTGAATGAGCAGTTGCAAAGTTCCAGTACAGCATCAATATTAAATGTGCAATTTTTTCATGTAATTTACCAAAATACTGATAAATCATATGCCTGCCTTTTAGGGAAGTTTCTGGTAAATAATAAAGAGTTGGTAAGTACTGTTTCAATATTAAGTTGATCAATTTGGCTAAAAGGAAAACCAGCAATCTTTTAAGAAAACTTTTTTACACTAACATAAATTTCTAGCTCCTGGGGCAATAAAAAGTAGATAATTGGAACAGAACAGGTTTTCTTTCATTCCTTATGTAGGTAGGAACAAAGGAAAGAGAAGCACTGGAACAGTCCGATTCCTACTGTAAGACTTCCAAAGACAAAAGCTGTGCTCCAGAGAGGAAAGAAATTATATAATGAAACACCAAAGTCCTCAACCAGAGGTCACAAGCCTCTATGAATGGGCTTCAAGGATTTCGTGAAGTTATATAATTTGTACTTTTCTGGATTAAGGGTTTATAATAGGCAGCCATCAAAATCATAAAGGGATCCATGACACAACTCTGTAAGTAATGTTACCTACTTAGCTCTACAGCCACTTGGCAGCTATAATACAACAAACTGCTAAAAACAACAAACCACACTACATCCTTGGATGAAAAGGTTTAGTTTGTGGTGATAAAAAGTTCACTACGTGACGATAACATTATAGCAAAAATCAAGCATTAAGTATGTATTACCTGAAGTTTTTCTATTTCTGTTTTTGCAGCTTGCTTGGCTTTGCCAATAGCACAGCCCCAATAACCCTATTTAAAAAGAACACATACCAAGAAATAACATATATTAATATACACACTATCATAAATCATTAATGATGTTCTACTTCAAAGTTAATAATGAAAGGATGTTAAATGTCTGTCTTTCAAAAGCAAGAATGGAGAAATCCAAATATCTAGTAATGAACACCAAGGGGCTCAAAAAAATAAAAATGCCAAACTTTATTCTAGAATAATCTGTATTCTTTTTAATAGAGGTATATCCAAAGAAAAACATTATTATATATACCTCATGTACTACAGACATTTTTGAGGGTAGGAATGAAAAATTTTGTTTAGCATTATAACTGAAAATGAAGTTATTTCTGAGACAAAGTCATTCCTATGAGTTCTATCCTCTAAACCATCATTCTTTATTATTTATATCAAAAAGGTTACCTTTTAAAGATAAGGATACCCATTTATACTTGTGCATAATGACAAAATATAAAGTCCTCATTTTTTTAAATTAGTAAAAACCATAAAAATCTCAGAAGACAGTTAAAAGGTAATTAGAGAAGGTCTAAGAAATACCATTTTAAATCCTTTTAAAAAGGGAAGATATTCAGTTTTAAGACATTGCTAATGTTTATAGTAATAGAGGGACTATCACATATTCAAAATTTTATGTTCACTATGCAGTTTCTATAAACAGCATACTGAAAGCCACAAATCTTTTCTCTGCCTCATATCCATAGGTTATTGTTATTAATAATAAGAAAACGTTACCTTCCTTGAACAAATTTTAAAGAAACTTCATATAATCCAAATATATGATTTATATGCTAAAAATTTATCATTAATCTAGCAATAGAATTTCCCATGATTCGAAATTACTCACATATGAAACACCTGATGGGTCAATCATGTAGAGTTGTGCACCGTCATTCACACTGTAAGACCCTAACATGAAACTGCATAAAAAAGTAAATTAATAGTTTAAACCATAGTTCTTAACCATAAAGATGTTTTTGAAAGATGAAAATACAATTGTACTTTCTAAGATAAACTAATGTACATATAACTAATTCAGCACTTTAACAAGTTTTATTAAAAAACTAGTACATCCCTGAAATTGTTCAAAATTCATGTAGCTTTGTTTAGTATTAAACTTTCTGGTGAAACTTTTCTGGGAGGATAGCAGTATAGACAAAGGAGTAATGACAGACGGAAAACTAATGAGAGGGCCCAATAGGTAAAGGCATAAACATGAAAAAGCCAAGATGGCAAAATTCCTGACGTGAGTACACTGAACCTACCTCAAACTCTTGCTCCACCCTTCATTCTTTTTTGATTACTCCCCCATATTCTTCCAGTTATTTTTCTACAATAATCCAAATTGGTTCAATACATTTTTTATATGCTCAACAAATTCATTCTTTTCCATCTTCCATATGGCTATGAGACTTATCTTTTAGAATACATAACTGATTATCATTAGTTTAAAACCCTTCAATGTTTCCATAATATGGAGCAGACTTTTGTATGATCTGACTCCTCCTAAATCTTCAGTATCATATAAACCTTACAGTCTATACACTAAGTATACTTGACTACTTAGGTATTACCTGAAATGCCCGCCCATGTAGATTTATACACATCCCTTTGCTTGAAATACACTTTTCATTCCCCTACATCTCACAACTTTTCACTGCCAACTCTTCAAAAACGAGGCCATTTCCTAAGTGGTGTCCCACTATACATGTCTTTATCATATCACCTCTAAAATGATATATTCTATAGTGACTACTCATCCTTGTGCCCTCCCCTCTATGACTGACTCATAGTATGTGCTCAATAAATGTTTACTGAAAGAGTTTTCTCCTCTTCACTATTCTGCCTTTTTTTGGCGGGGGGGATATTGGGGAATAGTATGTTTCTCCAGGGCCCAAGTCGTTGTCCTTCAATCTAGTTGTGGAGGGCGCAGCTCAGCTCCAAGCCCCGTCACCATTTTCAATCTTAGTTGCAGGGGGCACAGCCCACCATCTCATGTGGGAATTGAACCGGTGACCTTGTTGTTGAGAGCTCGTGCTCTAACCAACTGAGCCATCTGCCGCCCCTCCACTATTCTCCTTTAAAAATTGAGAACTCAGTTGAAAGGTTAAAAATGGAAGGTATTCTATGAAGTCTGAAAGCAAAGTGTTTCACAATGTAATTTAAGTGAGAACTTTATGAACAACTACTAATATAAACACTATCTACATGTTTAACCTATTACCAGTGGAATAAAACTCAGGTTTCCTCTAATATGTCCTCCTTAGTAATGTTATAAACAACTCAAAGGTAAGACTACAGCTAATAAACTTTCTACAACCTTTAATAGTAGCATGCACTTAGATGTTAGTACATGTTTTATTTTGATCAAATATGATCGACTTGTTTATTTTTTAAAAGTTAAACTAAACATGTCTTTTTTAGGAAAATCTAGAGTCATGACAGATCTCCTCTGAGAAGTCATATTTGAATATTTACATGCATTCCAGGTCTTGACGCAATCAGCTGAATCCCAGCTTTCCCCTAAAATAAAAATACCAGTATTTTACCTTAACCATAATAATAAACTAACCAAAACTTGAAATGTAGTTTTCTATGGATTCATTTACTGACTGCTAAAAAACTCCCATTTAAGAGGATTTTAGGGGTGGCCAGATGGCTCAGTTGGTTAGAGAGCGAGCTCTGAACAACAGGGTAACCGGTTCGATTCCCACATGGGCCAGTGAGCTGCGCCCTCCACAACTAGACTGAAGACAACGAGCTGCCACTGAGATGCCGGTGGGATGGTTGGATGGCTCAGTTGGTTAGAGCGCCAGTTCTTAACGATAAGGTTGCCGGCTCAATACCTGCATGGGATGGTGGGCTCCGCCCCGCTACTAAGACTGAAAACCATGACTAGACTTGGAGCTGAGCTGCATCCTCCACTAGATTGAAAGACAACGACTTGGAGCTGATGGGCCCTGGAGAAACACACTGTTCCCCAATATTCCCCAATAAAAATTTGAAAAAAAATAGGAGCATTTTACTTAACTGCTTGAAGTATACAGATGGAAATTAATGAGAAAACAGCTGTCAGTAGAGTTGGCTATCTAATAATGACAACATGGAATGTCAGTTTGTAGTTTCCTGTGATTGTCAAGGTATAACGTCAGAGAATTTTCTTCCCC
This sequence comes from Rhinolophus hipposideros, assembly GCF_964194185.1. Taxonomy (NCBI): domain Eukaryota; kingdom Metazoa; phylum Chordata; class Mammalia; order Chiroptera; family Rhinolophidae; genus Rhinolophus; species Rhinolophus hipposideros. Next base: position 66,423,389 of record NC_138051.1, on the reverse strand, counting down.
AGTTTGAAAAATAACATATATCACTGCATAAGTTTTACAAGTACAGCATGATAATTTGACTTACATATATTCTGAATGATTACAACAGTTTTAGTTAACACCCATGATCTCATATAAATACAATAAAAAGAAAAAAAATTTTCTCCTTGTGATGAGAACTCACAGGATCTACTCTCTTAACTCTCCTGTGTACCATACAGTACTGTTACCTATAGTCATGATGTTGTACATTACATCCAAGTACTTATTTATCTTATAACTGGAACATTGTATCTTTAGATCAGACCACCTTCCTCCCAAGAATTTATTATAATCAGATTAGGTACTATTGAATTCTGTTTCATCATCAGTTCAAATCTGTATATTTTCACTATTCAAAGTTTTTATTTTTTTGTACAGTTGTATTTAGTCACTACCCTAATACTTCTTGGTAATAGTTCATATTTTTAAGGGGTAAAAGGCCAAGATGCTGGAGGAAACATACCTATAGTACAGATCTGACTGAGTATCTCACAAAATTTCCTACCTGCAGCCAAAAGGTCTAACAGCACTGTAGAGTGTATATGCATGTACATACATGGCCACTCTGTCTGCCAGATGCTATGGGGAGAGGAGAAGGAAAACAGAAGAGTTTATTAATAAACTTCTATTACTGTTCAAAAGGCTCCTCAACATGTTATCAACTTACTTTTAGTGGAATGTTATAGCCAAAGTTAGATCTAAAGTTGGAAGCTTCTTCTCTTGCAATGTCTGCTAAAGAACGAGCATCTGCCAACAAACCTGCTACCGCCTGAAAGAAAAGAAGTACCAATTTAATAGATACACCTATCATAAGTCAAGGAAAGTATGTCATTATAGGCTTATTTAATATTTTTAACGAGCGTCACCATTAGAAGTCAGGTTTTTTTGGCTGAAAGGTCTCTTGAGGCATCCTGGCATTTAGATGCTTAGCGATGGGATTACACTTTGGAGATTCACCAAGGGTGACTCCATTGCTTTGCCCCATGATCACACTCAGAGGAATATTTCTATAATAAATCCTCCACATCTCCATTTACCACTTCATTGTAAAGAATAGAATCATTGGTCTTGGTAAGGATTGATCTTCATTTAAAGGAGTTCTACATTCGAAAAGTTATGAAAAGTTTTGGTCTAAATGGCACAACCTCAAATCTCCTTTTTCAGCCTACTAACAAATGGCAATGCGAAAGCAAAATGTGACAAACCACATGTATATTCCAAGATTGGTGACTTAGAACTGCAGTTACCAAACCATGTACTGGGGGCACTGTGGAGAACTCAGAGTTGTGGGACATTAAGTTCGGGGGAAACATCTGTCAACGTCGTTCAGTTTCAATATTAGATCATTCTACTGTCCCTTCAATACCATCAGATCACTGAGAAGCTGGGCTGCGGCTCTAAGTACTGAGCAAAAATCAATGTAGAGCAGAAAAAGAGGGAGGCAGCACGTAATGAAGTTTAAGAAGTTGAGCAGTGCAAATTAACTGTGGTTGTTTAAAAAAATAATTATGTATTTCTTTCACAATATGTATTCTTTTTTCTTACAGCTAAGTTTTTAGGGCATAAACACTAAGTTGTTTGGACCTAAATACTTAATAAGTAGAACCACTGGGTATTTCTTTTGGCCCAGGGATGCCATAAAAAAGAAAAATTACTGAGGTGCCATGCCCAGCCGCAAAGGTGGCAAGAAGGAGCCCCTGACGCAGCCCAAGAAGCAGGCCAAGGACATGGACGAGGATGATAAGGCATGCAAGCAGAAGCAAAAAGAGGAGCAGAAGAAACTCAAGGAGTTAAAAGCGAAGGCCGCGGGAAAAGGCCCCCTGGCCACAGGTGGAATTAAGAAATCTGGCAAAGAGTGAGCTGTTCCTTGTGCCTGGATTCCCTGCCATCAGACCTGTTGCCACCTATAGCTAGAATGAAGTGTTATCTTGGAGTCTATTGTACATTTAAGAATAAACTTTTGTAAAAAATAATAATAATCATGCAGTGGCTCATCTGTTTAGTTCTCACTCAGCCATTTCAACCTTACGTGTGAGGTCAGAGGAAACCCAACCCAGTATTATAAGTTTGTTCTTCAGTCTTTGTTCTATCCCAAATTCTGTACTGCCTGGAATTAAACCAACTCATTTGAAAAAAACAGAAAAGAAAAAAAACTACTGAAACACAGGTACTGGGAACCCAGAGAGTCTGAGAACTGCTTGCTTAGGAGATTTGCAAAATTTAATAGTTGTATCAGAATTTTTAATAGCCTTTTTTCCTACTGCGACCTACTAATAGTAACGATGAAAATTCCTACCACATCTTGAGTACTCATTACATGCTAAGCATTTTACATAATTATTTTTAACCTTGTAACAACTGTATGAATCAGATACTATGACCACTCTAGTTTTGCAGGTGAGGAAACATGTTTAGAAAAATTTCCCCAAGATTACCCAGCTAGTAAATGCCATCATTTAAATCTTCTACTGCTTTGGAGAAACCTTACTGTGAAGTCCAATAATTCTCAAATCACTTGAAGATGACAATTGTAGAAACACAACATTAATCCTTCATTGTTTTCAACCCTCTTCTATGTCTAATGTTTTGACAACTTCCAGCTATAAGGAATACCATCAGTTTCCTGGCTTTAAGTAACAAATGGGACAAATGTGGGTGTGTGTATATATATTGTTATATATATACACACACATATATATATAATTTTCAAAATATACATACCTAAAGTGTGTGTGTATATGTGTGTTTAACTAAGTGAAAGAATGCATAATTCACTAGTTGCCCTTCTATCAGCTAGGTTACAATCTGGCAAGTTTCAACAAAACATATCAGTTTCAGTGGCGATAATAAATTTGTTGAGGAGTGAAAATATGTTCAGAAAAAATTATCATTGAGAAGCAAAAGGAAAATTTTATCTACAGCTTTACAGTTTACTGGTTATAGTTTATCAGTCTTATTTGTGTTTGAATGTAACACATCTCATTTAGAAATACCAAAGCTAACAGAAGAATGAGTGGGTCCTATACGATCTCACCCGGCAGAATGGATTCTGGAGTAACATGTAGGCTATGAAAACCCAAGTTTGAATCCCAGCTTATATCTTTGCCAGCTGTGAGTCTGTTTTCTCATATGTAAAAATGGGATTAATGTTATTTCCACTCAGTCGTCAGGATTAAACCAGATAATTTATGTAAAGAGCCTCAAACATAGTAGTAGTACCCAGCACACAGGTTTTCTCTTCTTCCTAGCCTTTTCAGTAAGCAGGGTTAGAATCACTTCTTTTCTTCTTTAGGTTATTGTTCTTACTGAAGAGAGTCTGACATTCATATAGGACAACTTCACTATATACCAGTAATGTATTTATGGCTTGGCTTACAATTGTGCAAAACAATCATTCAAGATACCAGCTGCATGAAAAGAAACACAGTGATGCCTATGAAGATATTAAAATAGATGTGTTTACTTTTCCTTTCATTAAACATCCTTGCTGGTGCTCCACCTTACTACAAAGGTGTTCTCTATCTGACTATATCTTCAGTATGACAGCAGTCCCCACAGGGATACAAGAAGCTTAAGATTCTTTGCCTTCAAGCATAGACCCTCATTGGTGATCTGTGCTGCCAAGATCTCTTTCCTACACATACTTCTCGCCCCTCTACCCTCCTCCTGTTCGTAAGGCAACTCAGTTTTTCGTATCTCCAAGCAGGTTATGAGAATGCTACCTTTCTTTTAGATAGTAAACTATTCACAAACTAGCAACTAACTGTCATTACTTCTGTGGCTGTTCTCTAATCTGTTTCTGCCTCAATGCTAAAGTAATAAATGGGTTCTTATAATCCCATTTTACCATATTCCAATCAGTTACTTCACAAGAAACTGGACAAGGCAAAAAATAACAGTTTTAAATGTGACCTTACCATTCCAACATGTCGATCAACATTAAAAAGTCGTTTGTTGGAACCTTCTTCATAAAGTTTAGAAAGGACTAATTTTTCTACCCCAAAGACAACGCCATCTTTACATCTGATTCCAATAGCTGTACTGAAACAAGTAGAAGAAAATTAATTTTTTTATGAAAATATACTTCATAAACTTAAGTTTAAAAAAATACTCAAAAATAGGGCAGCACTTAGGTTTTTAAAGCATGTCAAGTACTTTAAAATAAATACATTTGAAAACCAGTAAGGGGAAACAACGTAAAGTATGGTAAATTAGATTCATGTAAATGAGTATCATGTGACCAGAAACAAAAAAAAACCCATTATATTATGACAAACAAGATTTTAATACATAAGTGAAAAAAGACCAACAAAATACGTACAAAATGGCAGTGTCTGACATGACAGCCATATTATAACAAATGGTGACTAAAATTCATGTCCATTAAAAATGGTACCTAATATGAAGCCACTATAGAAATCAGTATGGAGGTATCTCAAAAAACTGGAAATGGAACTACCTTACGACCCAGCAATACCACTCCTAGGTATCTATCCAGAGGAATCCAAAACACTGATTCGAAAATTTATGCACCCGTATGTTTATTGCAGCATTATTCACAATAACTAGAATATGGAAACAACCGAAATGCCCACTGGTACAAGACTGGATTAAGAAACTGTCATACATTTATACTATGGAGTATTCCTCGGCCATAAAGAAGAATGAAATCTTACCATTTGCAACCATATGGATGGACCTAGAGAACATTATGCTACGTGAAATAAATTAGATGGAGAAAGACAAATACCATATGATCTCACTTATACGTGGAATCTAAAGAATAGAATAAATGAACAAACCAATCAGAAACAATCTCAGAGATATGGAGGAAAAACTGAGGGTTGCTAGATAGGATGGGGGTGGGGATGAGGGAAAAGGTGAGGGGATTAGAAAGCACAATTGATAAACACAAAATTGCCACGGGGATACGAAAGACAGTTTGGGGTATATAATCAATAATGTTGTAAAGATTTTATAGGATATCCAATGGACACCTGTGTTATTAGGGAGACCACCATGGATAGTGTAGGTAACTGACCACTGCAGTGTACACCTGAAGCTGAATAATAATGAATGTCAACTATAATTTAATACATAATATAGTCACAGGATGTGGAGTACAGCATAAGGAATAGTGTCAGTGGAACTGTAACAGCTATACATGATGTCAGAGGGGTAGTAGTTTGGGGCGGGGGGTTATCACTTTGTGAGGGGTATACATGTCTAACCATCACATTGTTTTGTACACGTGAAACTAATTTAAAAAAATGGTACCTAATATGCATAGAAAAGACAGGTTATACACAAACTAAAAAGTTAACAGTGAGCAAATGGAGAGATTGTAATTCTTTTTCCTTCTTTGCTTATTTGCTTTTTTTGCAGTATAAATATACTGCTTATAATAAGAAGTATATAAAAGAATAAGATATGTTTTATACAACTTTTAAAAACAAAATAGATCTTTAATCTCTTAAGTAAAATGTAGAGAAATTTTATGTTGCCATTTCAAGATTAAAATATATTAACTATTTTTCTAATCCTTTTTTAAACTTTTAAATTTATTTTAAGTGTGTTTTTCTAGGCTCCAAGTAGTTGTTTCAATCTAGTTGTGTAGGGTGCTGCTCAGTGGCGCATGTGGGGATAGAACCGGCAACCTTGTTGTTAAGAGCACAGCACTCTAACCATCTGAGCTAACCAGCCACCCCTATTTTTCTAATCTTTTTAATAAAGGGAATTCTGATCAGAAATAACCAGTAGAATGAACAGAGAAGCACATACATTTTGCAAAGAATTTCAGACACTCTTTCTCCCACACTTCGGGTATCTTCAACTGGGCTCCCCTTTTAAGTTTAAACTCCTTAGCCCACCTTTCAGAAATACTAAGAATCTACAAAGCCCAATTAGCTTATTCAATTTCCTGTTATAAATCCTGTGCTCTACTGAATTCAACCTCACTGACACCCATCAAACACTTATGTTCACTTTTGCTTTTATGTCTTTATTGAGGTTATCTTGGGTGCCAGAATATACTTCCTCCTCCCTACTGCATATTTAAATAAATTCTACAAATGTTAGCCAATTCACTTGAACTTAAACTCTATAGCCTCAGGTAGCCTTTCCTACTCACTCCAAGTCATCATCTTCCTCACTGTTCACAACGTTCTTTATTCTAAACTAAAGGTTTCAAAGTGTGGTCTGTGAACTCCCTGGGAATCCCTGAGACCCTTTCAGGGATCTGTAGGCCAAAATTATTTCCATAAAAAATACAAAGACATCACCTGCCATTTCCGTGTGGATGTTTGCACTGATGGTACACTACAGAGCGTTGATGGGTAAAACTGCTGGCACTGACACAAATCAAGGCAGTAACCACAAACGATAGCAGTAAGCTACTAACTGTATTCTTCACTATGCTGTTTTAAAAAAGCCACTTTTAGTTTAAGGAATGTCCTTGATAAAGCAGTAATTAATTTTATTAGATGACAACCCATAAGTATCTGTCATTTATACTGAAATGGAAGGCACTCAATGAACTTCTGCTATAAATCAAAATATGATCATTGCCTAAAGGAACAAGCGCTGGTAAAACTGTTTTGAGTTGTGAATTTTCTCATGGAACATGTTTTTACCTTCAAAGAATGTCAGACAAACTACAGTTATTCACACTTAGGTATATGGCAAACTTTTTCTTTTTGTCTAAAATGAACAAGTGAGACTGTCACTTCAAGGGAAATAACTCACAGTATGTTGTTGCCAGTGATAAAAGTCAAGTTTGCAAGCATAAATTGGAATTTCAGAAAACGTATTCCCCACTTTGAGACTGTGTGTTTCCCATACTCACAAACTTTTGTGATCAGAGTGATGGTGATATTAACAGGTGTGAATCTTGATAGTTTAATAATTACGTATGTAAAATTTGGCAGATCTGTTGTAACTCAGTGAATAGTCTCCAAATGATTAATTCACAATGCTACAAAATCCCTGCAGAGAGGAACATGCGACTACCATAACTGCACAGGACATTTAAAACACAAAGAAATACAAGTCACAAAGCTAATGGCCAAGGAAAACAATCTCATAAAACAAGAATTTAAAAAAGGGAAATATGCTAGCAAAGATGATAACGAATTTGGTTTTATACATTACATTTGAGACATGGTAAAATATCCAAGTGAATAATCCTGGAATTGGACTGAGGCTCATGAAAAGATCTGGCCAAAAAGAGATCTGGAAATGACTAATAAATTAAGATTATTTTAGGGCACATATTATTTTGTACCAAAGTGACATAACAGAGGCTAATTACCAAAAATACAGAAAAGGAGCTATTTAATAACAGGTTAAAACAGGCTAATTTTAAGTAAAATAATGTTTCTTACCTACTATTTTCCACAGCCTTCATAGCATATTCAACTTGAAAAACTCTTCCATCAGGAGAGAATGTAGAGGCTGACAGGTCATACTAAGAGGAAAAAAGCAATAGTAAGTCTATAATGATGTATCTTTGGCAGTAGTAACCTTATATATTTTTTTCCAAATGGCTTACACATCAGAAATTTGTGTTAAATCTCAACAAAGATTTTGCTTTACCATGTCAGAGCAGCAACATCAGCCAAGGGAAAAGTTAGACATTTTAGATTTCTGCTACTGAAAAGCAATAGACACATGTCCTAGATAAAATCAGAATTTTTTCACACAAAACACAAAGCTCAGTTTTGAAAAAAATTACTGTGGGATAGCAGAAATAGCACTGGAGTCAGAACATTTTAATTCCCGTGCTTCTCCGAAAATAAGACTTAGCCGAACAATCAGCTCTAATGTGTCTTTTGGAGCAAAAATTAATATACGACCCGGTCTTATTTTCCTATAAGACCAGGTCTTATAAAAGACTGGGTATAACATAAAATACAATCCAGTACAGTATAACATAATACTGGGTCTTTTATTAATTTTTGCTCCAAAAGACACATTAGAGCTGATTGTGCTGCTAGGTCTTATTTTTGGGGAAACAAACTGTGGCACTAACAAACTGAAGGGCCTTAGTTAGACAAATCAGTTAGCATTCAAACATGTAATAAGCATATGTTAGTCACTATTAGGGAATACAAAGAACACTCATTTTTGAAGTCCTCCATTTTCAAATCAGACCAGGCACAAATCTAGGTGCTGGAGATAATAGCAATAAACCAGAATATGGACTATCAAGAAAATAAAACAGGTTGAAGTGATAATCTGAGGGACTACTACAGACTACCTGGTCAGGAAAGGCCTTGCTGGGGCAATTATATTTAGTTGTTTAGATTGAGTCAGATCTAAATAGGGAGTAACTAGCCATTTAGGATATGAAGGAGCCATCCTCCATATTTGGCATAAAGACTTTAAGGTAGAAATAAGCCTAGCACAATCAAGGAAAAGAAATAAGGTCACTGTGTCTTGAGCACTGTAGGTGGTAGAGAGAAAACTGTATCAGAGACAATGTAAGGGCCAAAGTATGTGAGTCTTCTAGGCTGGAGTAGGAAGTTTATAATGTATTCTAAATGCAATAGGAAGTTACTGAAATTTAAACCGGGGTGATATGATCTATTTTTTAAAAACATCATTCCTCTGGGAAATGAACTGCAGAAGGAACAAGAATGGAAGCAGAAATCGGGTATTCCAAAAGTGGTGGCTTAGAGAAAAAGAGACTGAAGGCAATAACTTTTGAGGATAGAGGGGGAAAAATACTGCTAATGAATTTGCTCTAAGAGTAAAGTGACAAAGAAATTAAAGGTGAATCATAGATTTTTTTTTTCATTTAAGCAACTAGAACTGGACCATTCACTGAGCTGAGGATTGTTAAGAGATACAAGGAGCAAAGTAAAAAAGAAATTAAGGTGAAATCATAGATTTTTTTTTCCCACTTGAGTAACTAGAGCTGAACCATTGAAGATTGTAGGAGACACAAAATGACAACGGGAGGAGAAAACCCAGAGCTCTACGTAGGACATGTAGTTTGAAATGCCTATTAAACAACCAGTAGAGAGAAATGTCAAGTAGACAGATCTTCATATCTGAAGTTCTTGGAAGAAGTGAAGACAGGATAAGCCTTCAACAGTCGTGCTTCCTGCTGAGTCTGTTTCCTGATCTGCTAAACAGTGATCTTTAATTCTACCATTGTTATACCAAAATATCTCACATGGTCGTATCATCAAGTATTTTTAAAGGGTTTGTCGAAGGAAACACTGTCAATCGAAATATTAATGAAGTTGCAAAGTCAATTTACAGCATGCATTATTGAGCAACTACTCCTAAAAAAGTGTAACATAACCTTAGCATCTCATAACCGAATGGGGTAAACCATTCCAAACTTAAGATATCATACTCATTATCAAACTCGGAAAACCAATATATGGGCTTAATGCTGAGGATCAAAATCTTGGGAAGTGTAGATAAAAGATGAACTAAGAAACCCATTACTCGATGCCTCTAGTGCAAACAACCAATATTTCTAAACTGTGTTTTCTATATGGAGAAATACATAAAAGGAGTAAACAAGATTGTATACATGCACTACGTTTAACAAAATAAAAGTAGTAAGCCGAACAAGTTAACAAGTCCAACTTCAAAATCCTTAAGTCTTGTCTATTAAAAGTCAGAAGCGGTTAGGTCCCTAGCTAATCATTTCAATGTTTATGGTACTGTGCTGTTAATTTGTACAGGAAAAGCTGAGACAAAGGAAAAACGTAAAGGATTCTGGAGATTTCGCTTTTCAGACCGTTTTTCTTTTGAGTTCTGTCCCGACAGGTTTCCCGATAGGGAGTCGTACTGAGCAATCACTACACTCGACGGGAAGATGGAGAAGGTCTCGTGAGTCAGCAGCCCCCTAGGAACTGCACAGGCCCACGGAAAGCTGCGTCTCCGAAGTTGGAATCTCAAGCCGCCCGGCCTCAGTGGTTCTCCAAAGGGCTCACTGTCGTACAAACCCTTCCCTCCCACACTATTTCAGGCCCCACGAGATTCCACTTTCGGTTTCCCTAAGAGGCTAAAGAAAGTGACTCAGCAACTCAAAAGTGGCTCCAGATCTTATTGCTGCGCCGCCAAGCCCGTTACACCTGCGCTGAAAAGCTTCAGGACACCGTCACCGCAGGCTCAGGCCTAGAAATTAGCGCAGGAAAGACAGCAAGCAGTTCACCAGACGACTGGAAGCGGCCCACCTGGCCGATGGCAGTCCCAGCGCACCCCAAGTGGTCTGTCCGAGTTCCCTTCAACGCTAATCCTTAGATTAGTCTATCACATCCAGAGACAACCAACTCACCCCGGTGCCGATTGAACTCATCCTGCCAAAACCAGCGGAACGCGTAAGGTTTCCAGGCCTAATGCGCCCCTTCTAGCCTGCAGCACGCAGACGAGTAACAGGCCCTCCAATTGGCTGCTCTTCCGACCAATAGTCTTCTCTTTGGCTCATTCCTCGGTCTTTAGCCCGGGACACAGAGGATTGTGGGAAAAGGAGGGGACGAACGCGGCGGGCGACGCGCATATGCAGATTCAATTGAGGTGGGGTTAGGGAAGTATACAGTGTTCTTCCTCTGCAGTTCTTTCGAGTGCTGTTGAGCCGTTGTAAGTCTTCACGTTGTTGGAGAAGCTCCTCCATTCCATTTTCTAGGAATTATTTATCATTCATATTATTACTCTGTTTTGCTACCTTATACTTTCTTACAGCAAAGCGGAGAGATGTTCTTACCAAGACTAGAAAAAGCAGTAGGGCATTCTGGTTCTGACCCAGTATTTTGAGGGCATCCCCTTCACCCACCTAGCCTCACAAGGAAGGAACTTGCATTCTAAGGGCATCACCTTTGAGCTCAGAAATTTTACAAAAGCATTAGTACCCTTTTTGTGAGTATAACTAGTAGAATTAAGGATAAGGCTGATTAAATATGTTTATTGAGCTCTAATACGTCCCAAGTACTCTGCAAAACACTGGTGATAAAACGATGACGTAGACATATAACTACATCCCTCATGGAGTTTACATTCAATGGGAGGAAACAGGCAACAGAGAGTGAATAGGCAAAATACTTGGACCTTGTGATAAGAAGATAAAAGAGACGAGAGATTTGAACTTTAGGCCTGGTACTTAGGGAATGAATTTCTGAATGGGTGATATTTAAACTGAAATTTAGGATTATTATTATTATAGGAATATGAACTTGGCATGTTATAGGAACTGTCGGGTCAGTGTGGCCCATCATAGTGATTGAGTGTGGAAGAGTGACAGGTGAAATCAGAGAGGTGAATATGGGACCAGATCTAGTAGTAGCTGGGATTTTAATCTGATAAAAAATGGAAGGCCATTAGCATCATTTTTAACTACTAAATACTTAAGTGTGTATTTCCCCCCAAAGGACATTATTTTACATAGTCACAGTAAAATTATGAAAATCAGAAAATTAACAATACTATTTTCTATATACAGACTTTTAGATTTTGGCAATTATCTCAACAATACCCTTAACTGGAAAAGAAAATCCAAGATCACATATTGCATTCAGTTGTCCTTTAACCTGTCCATATTCCATTCAGCCATCCTTTAACGTAGGCTCCTTTAATCTGGGAAATAGTTGCTTAACATAAATAGTTGCTTAATATTTCTACAGATTATTCCATTGTCTCTGCTTGTCATAATTTGATCAGAATCAGTTTTTATCCTTTCCTCTTAGAATTAACATTCTTTACCGTAAGATTGAATGACTATAATCCTTACCTCCCAGCTTCTGTCATTTGAGCTGGATAGTAATAACAATTTCGCAAATGTCAAGCAGTTGCTGGAAAGCAGTCTTATTTTAATTGAACTAGAATCCCCTTCCTCAGTTTAACTTTGCTTCACTGGATCATATTAAACAAAAATATCTAACTTCCGCTGTTCTTCAGTGCAACACTAACGTCTTAGATGTGGAAATTTGTTTTTTAATGCTCCCGCACAAATTGTAGGAATCCAGTATGCCATTTGGCAGAAGGTGGATGGCCTTCATACGTGTTTTTTTAAATAACATTTTGGGCAGTGAGAATTTTAAAATACTTCCGAGAAAAAATTCAATGACTGTAATGATAAAGATTTGCATAAATTTTCAATGATCTTGGGATACACATGCAATAAAAATTATTAAACTTAAGTATAATTAAAGAAATGTTTTAAAGAATTCTAGAAAATAATTCGGAAGTGCATATTTAATAGTACACAATTTACAAAGAAGAGAGAATATAAAAGAACAAAAACCTAATGTAGCTGAACAATTATCAAGACATAAAAAAATCCAGCCGGTTTGCGAGCGCCCGGCTAGCTCAGTCGGTAGAGCATGGGACTCTTAATCCCAGGGTCGTGGGTTCGAGCCCCACGTTGGGCGCAAGTAACTTTTTCTCCTACGGAGCTGTATCTTAAGGTTTTCCCCAAGCATCATCACTGAGGAGGGATTTTTAAATCGAATTAATTTGAACATGAACCAGAACTCTGGGAAAAAGACTTCATTTTGCAAACGAAACAAGTCTCGAACTGCGCTTGCGCACTAGGAAGCACACGTTCCTCTCCCTTTCTGCGATCCCTCCCTGACCTCCTGTGTAAAGCACGGAGGAAACTGAAAGGCCACTATTTAGTTGAGACTTGTTTTCTGTTACTCTGCATACTTACATAGTTGCTAGTAGAAGGCAATTTTTGCTTTTATCGGAAAAAAATATATGAACCCCGATTTTGGCAGCTTTCCCAAGACTTAAAGAGATCCTATGTAAAAAGCAGCTAGGGAAGCTGAAGGACTTGGAAGAAAACGTCTTCCTTTCTTTTACTTTTTCTTACTTTTAGGGCCTGTCCGGGAGTAGAGGGAAGGTACGGGAATAGCTCCTGGAGAACACACCTGTGAAAAATGTTTCTTTCTGTTGTCAGATCTGTACAACCAGTTCATACATCAACTTTTCTTCCATTATTCTTGGGACTATATTTGGGATCTACCCAATCGAATGGTGATTAAGACGTTAATATTCTGGTAAGGGTGAGGCTCTTTGAAACAGAAGTACAAAAGAACTCGGATGTGAAAATTCGGATGGGCATTTAGGTACACGTCTGTGTGTTATCCACAAGCTTTCCTCCTATTAAACCACCAATTTGTCTTTCTTGTTTCCTTCAACATACAAACATGCCGTTATCTCTCTATCTTTAAACAAAAACTTTGACCTCATTTTCCTGCAGGCTACCATTATATTTCTCTTCCCCTTTGGAGCAAGTCACCCCTTCCCAGTCATCTACCTTCACCATTCTTCTCTTCTCATTTCTTAACCCCGACAATGCCCAGACCAAAAAATCACCTGTAGTTGAACGAGTTTGATGTATTACTCATTGCAGTGAGGGAGAACTTGGGGTGTTTCAGTAAAAGGGTATTAGAAAGAACCTATTATAGGATTCGGGCTTTAATTGGGTAATTTTGAGGGTCTATGGAAGTGCGGATTCCTTCTGGATTGGGTGTGCTTAGAAAGACAGGGCAATTCTATAATCTATAGGGAGAGCAGACTAAAGGAGGGGGTTTGTTAGTTTCCTAGGGCTGCCATAACAAAGCACCACAAACTGGGTGGCTTAAAACTGTAATTTGTCTCAGTTCTGGATGCTAGAATCTTGAAAGCAAGGTGTAGGCAGAGTCATGTGATCAAAGGCTCTCTTGAAGCTGTTCTACAGTTCTCTTAGATTTTTGGTGTCACCAGCAATCCTTAGTGTTTCTTGGCTTGCAACTCCATAACTCCAATCTCTCCCTCAGTTGTTATATGCTTTCTTGCTCTATGTCTGTTACACATGGCATTTTCCTCTTATAAAGATATCAGTCATATTGGATTAGGGACCACCCCAATGACCTCATCTTAATTCGATTACATCTGCAAAAACTGTTTCCAAATGAAGTCACAATCACATTCCTGGGGGTTAGGACTTCAACATCTTTCTCTAGTACACAATTCAACTCTTAACAGTGGGCTCCATTTGTTAACCTCAGATACACTAGGTGTCTGCCGCTTTATAACTAGCGATAAAGCTCTAGTTCAGTCAGAGATCTTATTCTTTATATTATTCAATGATGAAAAGCTTCTCATAATCCAAATTCAACAAGAGAGAATTTTAGAAATTGTTTACTATAAAAAAAGACGATGTTAATAGTAAATCCACACAATTGACAATTGTACAACTATTCCTGGCAATCCCACTGGGAGGTTTTAAAGTTAAGAAATAAAGGGGCTTTGTTCTTATGGAGTTTACATTCCAAAAAGGAAGACAAAGCCTTTTACAATCACAAGGTAAAAACTGTAAGTGCCTGTTATAAATAATGTGGTTATAGGAAAGATCACTACTTTGGGGAAAAGGAGACTGGGGAAGAGGGGTAGGCACACAAGACAGAGGAATCTCTTTTAGGAATGGATATATTAGCAAAATGAAGGCAAAATTGAACTTTCATAGTTTTATTCACTGGCTTGTTTTCAAGTTCTTCATGATTCAATCCTAAATTATAATTAGCAATGCCTAATATCAATGCCAAATGCTTTAAGATTTTGTGCAGAGAAAATGCTTTAAGATTTTGTGCAGAGAATTAGCTCACATAGCCCAGAATAACTTCCAATTATTAAATTCTATTAAACTCATCCTTCAGGAAGGAACAAGGTCAAAAACGTCCTCTATGAAGTTTTCCTTGTTTCCTTGGTCAGAATTACACCCGTGACAAGCAGCCGATACCCTCTGTGGCACCTACCACATTCTGTTTTGTATCATCAGTTGTGTACACATCTACTTCTAACCTGTAAACCTCCCGTAAGGTGAAGGTCCACGTCTTACCATTGTACCATTTATAGTACCTAAAACTATACTACATACACAGCAGACAGCAATAATGACTGAATAAATCTTAGTCTTAGGCTACTATAGTAGTACATGGTGACAAAATAGAGCTAGAAGTATTTTAAAAACATGCACATACAAAGATAAAAAAAATGAATCCTTTCCTATTAATGCCATGAACCGGCTCTTTCAAGTGTTAGTTGGTGTTGGTATCTTCATACATAAAGTATATGGCAAAACTAGGAAGGATCCAGAAAAGGACATCAAAATGATTAAACTATAAGAAAGAATGGACTTCGGATCTACAGTCCAGAAAATTTATCAATTTCTACACTGTCTTCAGGAATGAACATACATATATATATTTTTTCCCATCTTCAAAGATTCCTAGAAAGAATGAAACCAGCAAAATTTCAGTAAGAGGTAGTTCATTAAAAACAAAAATAAAAATTAAATGACTGATCACATATTTCAAAAAACCTCTGTCCTGCGAAGGTAAAGAGCACAAAAGATTAAAGACGTTATGACACGTTTATAAAGCAGTTGTATAAAAATACATAAAATGAAATACTTTGCATAAAAATGAAATATCTTTTTTCTAAGAAACGTAGAACTGTTCATAAAAGAAACTGTAATGTTAGAAAGTGAACACTTCCACAGTTGAACAAATGCTTAACTATGCTACCAAACATTCTCAGTCCAGAGACAAATATATTTCTGGAAAAGCACATTATTGTAACATGGATACATAAATACCAAAAAAAAAGGATTTTAAGAAACAGACCTATGTTAATAATTGAAATACCTCGTAATGGTAATATTAGTTATTCTTTAAATGAAATAATTGCTGAAAATAATGAAATTAATGGAGTCTCCAAAGCCCAGGACAGATTATGTGAATTGTGGAGGGGATATGCTATTATTCTTTTTGAAAAATGAGCTATGTAACAAACTTCCAAAAGTAAACTGCTTTACTATATTTTATTGACATAAATACAACAAATTTCATAAGCATCAGCTAACATTTTACCACTACACAAGAAAAAAAAGTCAAATGAATTAAATATCAATGCAAAGGGTAACTATGGAAATGTTTTTACTTCCACAAAAGTCATCTCTAACAGCATCTTACATACTTTGTACAGTTTGCTTGTAATTGTCTGATATTTGAAATGAAGCAAAGTTGAATTTACTCAAACTTTTATTTCTCAGTGGAAAATGCTCTCTTCATCAGAGGTGGTTGCGCTTTCCCGACATCAAACATCATTTCCAAAGGTGGATTATTAAGAGAACACCAATCAGGAATACGGCCTGTCTGATTATAATATTCCTTTGAGACTGAACGGCTCCCAAGTATGTCTTGTAGTGCTCCAAAAATAGCGCCTGTGTGGTAAAAATATGTTTACAGCTAAGAGGAAAACTTTTATCAGAAAATTTTATGTGCACATACATCCACTTCATTATAAGACAAGAGAGAACAGGTAAAATTCAGCAATGTATATTCACACTCTTCAAATTAATTCCAAGTAAATTGTTCTGTATCCTTTAGTTTAAATACTAGAGTAAGCCATAACTCCTGTGTTATGGTCTACAGAGTTAATGGTCTATGGCAGATTATAGTGAAAATGATAACAAGTATTACTATCTATAAGAGCAGGTGAGGTAGAGTGGGGTGGAAAGCATTTTCAACTTTGTGTAAACACAATAAATAATATCCTTAGTTTTCTTTGCCACAACTCTGAGATGATATCTCAATACGTAAAATGGCACTGCAAAACGCTGAAGACCTTGTAAAGACCCACAAAGTAGTCTTTAAAAATAATTTAGTAACTAACAATATTTGTCCTAGATCAAAATTACATTTTGCAAAATTCCACTTTACTAGAAAATACAACATCCATTTAAAATCTCAGTACTTTGTCTTTCTCTCTGAATGATCCTCATACCCATTAGCTGTTAACTGCATAATTAAACACGTATCAAACGTATACAAACACGCGTCTAATTGTTTTTCTCTTTAAAGTAATCTCTTTATTAGGCTATTTCCTTATTTCAATGAACCTATCATTTTCGAAAACATTCAGTGAACTCAGTCACAAAATAAAGGAATTAAAATAAATATTTTAAGGCATGGTAGCATCACTGAAATAAATGTACACCTATCTCTTATTAAGAGGGATGACTTTACTTGGGACAAAGAAGTTTATTTATTTATTTATTTTTTATTAGTTTCAGGTGTACAAGACAAGGTAATACTTAGACGTTCATCGTTTATATCCCTCATACTGTGAACCCCCCTCCCCCCATCCACTATCCCTCCGACCTCACACTGAACCATCACATTATATATATAAAATTATAGTTGGCATTCATTAATGTTTAGCTTCTGGTGTACAATGCCATGATCAGGTATCCACAGTATCCCTGAGGTGGTCTCCCAAATAGGACGCATGTCCATCGGATACCCAACAAAATCTTTACGACATTATTGAATAAGTTCCCCAAATTAATTTTCAGAAAACCCTGAGGCCATCTTGTGGTTACCAGCTGCTTCCTAATCCCTAGAAGTTTATTTTAAAACAGCAAAGTGCAAATGCCAAGACAAATAGGTATATAATTCTGAAAATTAACAATTTAAGGAAAAGTCAATGTTCAAAGAAAATTCTTTAATAATTCTCTTAGTTTATTAAGTGGGTAATTCTAAACACTGGATCCACCATCTATTCTAATATATCCATTAGTTACACCATCCAAAAACCAATTACTACATAATCATTATCTTTTAAAAACTAAATTCTTACCTCCCAACCAGGCCACACAATTAGCCTTTGCAGGTGGAGTATGAATCCGGAATGTCTTGGTGCCAAGTGCTTTTCTATATTTTGGTTTTTCTACCAAATACCTTATTTCTGCAAGCAACCTGTGGAGAAATCCTGGCAACATAGATGTGCCACCTATGACTACCACGTTCTCTGCCAGTTGCTTCCTGGTATCTATTGGGCACTGTTATTAAAGAGAAAGAAAGAAAAGGCTTTATCCTTAACTATATACAAATTGACTAGATTTAAGAAAATATACAACTTAAATATTACAAATTAAATAAGTGATCATGCGTATGTATTACCAAAAGGACCACAGCAAGATTCCTTTGACAAGGGGGCTTTTCATGTAGCACATATAAACACCACGGGAGCACTGCCATATACTCATAGAGAACTTTAAAGATTTTAAAATCTAATAGCACAGAATTTTAAATTCCACAGAGCATATGGTAGTAATATATGAGTATCCGCATTTTCAGGATAGAATGACTGAGTTGAGCAAAGAGCACAAGAAGAAATAACTTTTCATTTCTTTTTTCAGTAAAGAAAGTGTGGAAACTTAATTTTTCTAATGTGCTATCTTCACAGTATTACATTCAGAGCAGTTACCAAGTGGGAAGATAACATTCTTAGAAAAATTATGTTTCCACATCAGTTCTCTCTAACAATTAGAAACGTAACGTCCTTCACTGATGTTATGTTTTTCATAAAAGTACCTGAATGGAGCCCTATCTTCCAAAGTGATGGTATTTCACATGGAGTTAGTTCTGTGATTCCACAATCATTGAACAAAAAAGACAGATTATCATATACCTAGTGGAATTTAAAATTTATACTACACAAACCTGTATTTGAAAAAAATGACAACCCACTCTAAATACAAAATAAAAATTTGGTATTGTTGCTGTAGAAAAAAATGCATGATATATTCATAAAATGTAGTATGCCTGGTTTGAAACGTTGTAGGTACCATATCTTTAGTGCCAAAGTAAAACTGAATAACTATAAAATTTAACATAAAAGCTGAAAAATAAAATGCTAAAATAAAAATGCAGAAAATAACACTTAAAATTTTTCTCTAAAGGGCTGTAGTCATAAATTTAGACATTTTACAATAACAATACCTGTATAAGGGAATCCAGTATTAAAGTTGCCACTGATTTCTCTTCGTTATCTTGTTCAAAAAGAATTTCCACAACTGAATCTCTGATGAGATTAAAAAGAGAGTGCTTTGTTGGCATCACATAATCTGATACAGAATATACCATTAGTTCTATGGACATATTTTTAAGTACCAGCAATATGCTAATGTGCAATAATTATTAAAACACAGTGTGTTCACATTTGTAAGTGTGGAGAATAATAAATAGTATCTGTGTCACAGGTGTTGAGGTGAAGATTCAATGAGTTAATAGAACAGTGCCTGGCACATAGGAGGTACTCACTAGGTATTAGCTACAATTATCATTATGTATAGATTTACATATATTTTGTACAGTTATACCTCCTTAAACCTAATAATAGAAAAGGAGCAGAATTCTGTAAAAGTAAGATTCAACAAGCAGGTCAGGAGTGATATAAGAGATTTAAAAACAAACATCCCCCTCCCTTTGTTTTACAAATAAAAGATGGCTAACATTGCTTGTTGCTAATAAAATATCCATTTTTCATTTTTTGTTCTCAAATTAAAAAAATAAACCCTGTTTCTTTGTGGCAATCGGACAGTTCTACATCTTGACTGTGGTGGTGGTGATCACAGAAATCTACCTGTGATAAAATTACACAGAACTACGTACTCTATACATTACACCAATGCCAAATTACTGGTTTTGATACTGTATTATAGTTATATAAGATGTAACAATTGAGAGAAAGTGGTTGAAGAATAATACATGGGACTGCTGTATGTTATCTTTACAATTTCCTGTGAATCTGTAATTATTTGAAAATAAAAAAAGAACTCCATTTTTAAGGTGGATACAATGCCCCACCCTTGACGAAACCCTATTTATCAGTCTCCCTCGTAGCTAGATGTACCTAAGTACCAGACAATAAGGTGGAGGCAGAAGTGGTATGTGGAACTTCTAGAAAGTCTCCTTAAAAGGAAGAGGAAGTACCTTTTTCTTTCCCTTCCTAGGACTGCTTGCTTGAAACACAGATGTAGTAGCTATAACTCCAGCAACCAAGCTAGGTCACAAGGAAAAGGGCTACACCCCAAAGATGACAGAAAGGTATTTGGGTCCCGGATGGGAGTTGTCATACCACCCCCAGACTATCTTACTCTGAACTTCTTCTAAATGAGAGACAAACTTCTATCTTGTTGAAGATACTATTTTCACATTTGTATAACAAATGACCAAACCAAATCGTAACCAATGCAATATAAAACTAACTATATATATGCATATATAAACACTATATTTAAAAAAATAAAATTGGAATTCTTTTTAAATCTTTTTCAAAATATAAAATTCTCTTTATGAGACTCAACCTACTTGCTAACTCTCTCCATTTCACCAGGAAAGTATACTGAGGCCTGCAGTATTCTGAACACTCACGGCTAGTCAGCCACTTGCTGCTATGCTTGCTTACTTCTGCTTCTACCAGGTGAGTTGAATGGTAGGTAACAGCATCAGTTTTCTTTTTCCAAATCTTTAACTGTCAGTTGATTTGATATTGAAATTATATAATTTAACAATTATTACTTAACCAATGAAATAGTAGGGTGGAAAATAAGTTTTTTCTATGTGAACTATGTTGAATGCTTTGCAAAGACAAACTAATTTTAAAGATCTTTTTAATATACGAAATACAACTGTAAAAGTCTATGAGACACTATCTAGAAGGATTCTGTACCAAGACTGATTCACAAATAACTTTAAGCTTTCCTTGTACTTTAAAAAAAAAAACCCTGGAAATCATAAACCATGAATTACTGGTTTATATAAATTTAACTCAGAACTCTAGAAGCAGACTTATTCTCAAAGAAAAGATCTTGGAAAAAAAGTCTGACAAATAAATACTTATTTATACATTTTAAGTTAAAATAAAATGTTTAGTATATGATTTTAAAAAATTGTCCTTTCTTTTAAATAACCCTTCTGATTTACCAATAAACTACTGGTCTGGATTGCATCTAATTAGAAGGTTTCAACAGAACTAGATTTTTTTTAACAGGAAAAACATATTAGCAAAAAATTGTAAATTAATTGGGTTTGGAAAGAGAGAGAGTGGCTTTTTAAATCCCAATGTACTTTCCTACTATTATGTACCCACAAAGCTCCATATTAGTTGAACCTCCTTAAACACTAATTTCTTCTTTTATTCTGGGCTCTACTAAACAATCAGGAAACATGTTAAATATTACTTTAATGAATATAACTTATACAACTGGTAAAAATGATAAAAAGTTACTATTAAGGTGTTAACATTCTCACTTTTTTATTTCCCCACACATCTTTATCTGTATATTTATGTTCATCCTTTTACATCATTTTAACATCTCAACCTCTATATTATCTCAAAATTTAACAGGCTCTTCAATATTTACATAATTCTTTTCTGTGCATCTTCTGATCTAATATTTTACAGATGAAACTTTTATAACACAAATTTTATAAAGTATGAGTATAAATAAAAATTATATTGTTGCCAATATAATTATGTAAGTCCTTAACAACTTATATTGCATCATCAAAGAATAATTCAATGAATAAAAAGGTGAATTACTAACTGGTCCTAAAGATTCAGTATTTTTGGACGAATGCATTCTTTCTAACAAGACAACGCATAGCCTTCATGCCAAATCCAGCCCAGTCTATTTTCGCAAATAAAGTCTTATTGGACACAGCCGTGCTGATTTATTTACATATTGTCTATGGCTGATTTTGCACTCCAACTACAGAGCTGAGTAGATGCAACAGAGCCCAGATGGCCCACGAAGCCTAAGCTATTATTTACCATTTGTCCCTTTATAGAAAAAGTTTGCTGAACCCTGTTTTAAAGGATCACACTTTATTCTCCATTTCAAAGAATGGTAAGTTTCATTAATTAAAGTAATTCTGAATTACTTCGATGAATAAGAAAGATAATTTTTTAGTTTTCCAAAATTAAAAAGTTGAATAATGAAATTAATCATGAGTGATGAGACCCAATGAAAAACACATAATTGTTAATAATAACAATACTAACGGTTTATACAAATACTTTTAAAAGCCAAAAATTCATTTCAGTTCATTATTTTCCTCATAAAAATTAGGTCTAACCTGATTGATCCAAGGACATGTAAAATCTTCTCTCCATCCAATGGGTAGTCAACATTTGGGGGTGGTGAGGGACGCTGAAATATAAATATCAAAAGCATAAATATATGAGTTATAACCTCTGAAAAAAGAATGTACATTTATTTTTACTTACTTCAGTATTTCCATCAATATTAAATTTTGCTGCTTGGATTTTCAGACCACGCTTCAGATCACTTACAAAGCAAGCGCGCACTTAAAGGAAAACAAAAAGGAGACTTCGTTACGATTTGTGATTGATCCAATCTATATTCCTGTTAAAACAATCTTATTCAAGGACATGCTAATAATCACCCATTCCTTTGAATTTCACACACCATCCCTGTCTTTAGTTAGCTTATGACAATTTATTTACAAGGAGTCATAAGACATGTTAAGTGTTCATCTTCCATAAAACCACACACAAAAAAAGCACCTTTAAGGAAATTACTGTATTATGATACTTTCTGTATAAAAAGTAGAATAAAAATTAAGTTTAGCATCATGAAAGTGTAGCTATTCTAACTGAACAGAATGTTTGGTGAATAAGATCGATTTATATTTCTATATCTAATCTTATGTATCTATTATTCTTTTTTTTTAAACCTTGGTTGGTCAGAACAAAAGCCAAATTTAGTTTCAGGATTTTTGGCATGATGATTTTCTCCCTCTTGGCACATCCTGAGACTATCACTTTCTTTCTACTATATCACCTTTTTATTGTTTTTACACTTTGAACATTTATTCTTTAAAAGATTATTGCAATTGCAAAGTACCTTTTATAATAAGCTGTTTGCAATTATTTTCAGAAATAGGTAAGGAATAAAACGTTTTTTAAATAGAGACAAAATTGATGCTGAGTATAAGAAATCTAATGACTTGGTTAATTACTTACAAAGCATGTTAAATATATATTTACATATCATATAAAGTTAATTTGTTCACTAATTCAAAATGTATTTGTTAAGAATCTACAATGCTAATAGGCTAGATAGCAAGCTAGATGCTCAAGTTACTTATATATATTGTATTTTATTCAAGTTTTATTCAGAACTACCTAAACACGGTAAATGCCTAGCCTACAAGATTTTATATATTTGGCAGAGGAAGGTGCCTTTCTTTAAAAAAACCAAATTCACTGAATTAAAAATCCAAGAAGAGATAAATTACACTTAAGAATTTTAAAATAATTTTTAAATATTTAGGTTATTAAAGCACGTAATTAACTAATATAATGAGTGTGAGACAGAGAATGTGTGTGTTGCATACTTGTTTTAATGGAAATGGGTTCCTACTGCACATATTGTGCAGCAACATGTTTTCCCCTTAGTATTCTGGGCAACCTTCCAGATCGCTACATGCACCACCTTTTTCACAGCTGTATAGCGCTTCTTATTAAGAAGTTACCAACTTCATTCAACATCCCCTTATATGGGATGCACACTTTCAATTTTAATAAACATGCCAGATTGCTTTCCAACATTAGTCTTCAGTCCTTATTAATAGTAATACATAGTTTTCCCACAATCTCACAAATTCTGGGTGTCTACCTTACAAATTTTTGCCAATACCTTTCCCTGACAAATGGGAAAGTTAAACTTCTTTTCATAAGTTGGAGGTTTTATGGAAAGAAACACTCCAAATAGTTAGCAACTGTTATATCATGGGGGATAGGACTGGAAAAAGGAAAGGGAAATTATTAATTTGACATGGGTTATTTCTGTATTACTTGAGATACTGCAATAAGCATGTACAAATGACTGAAATTTTATAATAATAGAAGAAATTTTAGGTAATTACGCCACACAAGTGAGCAGCACAATAAACAAGATCCACTTTGCAGCCCCAGCTC
Organism: Rhinolophus hipposideros; assembly: GCF_964194185.1. Classification (NCBI taxonomy): domain Eukaryota; kingdom Metazoa; phylum Chordata; class Mammalia; order Chiroptera; family Rhinolophidae; genus Rhinolophus; species Rhinolophus hipposideros. The sequence goes on along the minus strand of NC_138051.1, from coordinate 66,399,575 downwards.
TAACTTTACCTCTTGTGAGATACTGAACAAATCATTTAATATTTTGGGGCCCTAATTGTACCAGATTATCTCCAGATTCCATTTAACTCTAAAACCCATTATTGTCTAATTCTCTATTAAATATTCTAGAATATTAATTTTACATGACACTCTGAGTACTGAAGAACATTGAGTTATATTTTAAATGCTTTTCTTTTAGTGAATCAAAATACCAGAAAACTCAATGTAAACATTATCATAAAAATGCACTCTAGCAAAGGAGAAGTAATATATCTTATTAAAACAAATCCAATATACTTTGGCTCCAACTGTAGAATTTCTGAAGTCAGTAAAATGACGGACCTTATAAAAATGTATTTAAAAAACTAGAGTAAAAAAACTACACAACATAAAATAAGTGGCTTTCTCAAGCAATTTAACTGTTATTTCATGATGTGTAAACTACTAATTTCTAGTAAACCTCACATAAATTTGAAGAAAAATCAAAATTTTATTTGTTGTTCCATAGCCTATATATTAAATATTTTAGGATGTTACATTATTAGTTTATTTTATATCTGTGTGAAATTTTTAAAAAACATGCCCCCCAAACCAAGGATGAAAGGAACAAAATGGGAACTTAGTTTACCTTTAATATCCTCTAAGATTCCTTCTGGAATTGAACCTAAAACAGAAATTTTATTTAGAACTATAGAACTTTAACAGCAAAAACAGTCTCTTAAATTGCATTCATATTTACATTTACATTTCAGCAAAATTTTTAAAAATATAAGTATTATAATTTTAAAAAAAAACAAAACAGAAAAATTAAATTTGCTTTTAGGGAAGAAACTTCATCATTCAAAGCCAACCAAATCACAGAAGTTGAAGCCAGATGTGAGCAAAGTGCTACAGGATGTCACATACTAACAAATTTGATAAAAGGAAGAGACCTTAAAAATACAGTAGAATAACTGACATTAGGTAGAAATTACCCTTTTCTACAATTAAAAGAAATTGTTGGTCATCTTGTGGTATACTTAGAAGAAATGTAGGACTTAAACAAAAGTTATTTTTCTTTTATAAAAGTGAAATTTCAAGTTTGCTTATCTTTCCTGTGATGATAAATGACTGTCAATAATATGGTAACCTAATACATACTTTTACAAAGGATCATATGCAGACTTTTAATTTTTTTCTTTAAAGGCAAAGGTGACATTTTAAAAAATGAGTGAGAGAGTACCTATTCAAAGAAATCTGCACAATACAGGGAGTCTTTGGAAGATGGATGTTTGGATATGTGATTTTGTTGCCAAAAACCTTGTTATCTGAATCAGAGTCAGAAACAAAATTTTCAAACCTAAATATAAAATCTTCTAAACTCAGAATTTTTAACCCACTGTTAAACACATAAAAATATTCTGATTGATTTATAAGAAAAAATTACTTACATCAAGGAAGATAGAAACTTAAGATTGAATTGCTGAAATGAATTTGGAGGAAGAGATAATATGTTCACCTTTGGAAGTCTTAAGTTCAAGGTGCCTAGAGACATGGCTAATTTATAGCTAATAATCAGTTGGAAATAGAATATCATGTTTAGAAGAAGGGTCAGGCCCAGTGATACATTTGAGAATCAACAGCATCTCTGAAAGCCAAGGATAATATCAAGGGTACATGATAAAAGGGGCGGCCAGATGGCTCAGTTGGTTAGAGCACGAGCTATGAGCTATATAGGTTCAACTCCTATATAGGCCAGTGAGCTGTGCCCTCCACAACTAGATTGAAGACGATGAGGTACTACTGAGCTTCCAGAGGGGCGGCCGGATGGCTTAGTAGGTTAGAGCACAAGCTCTCAACAACAAGGTTGCCAGTTCAATTCCCGCATGAGATGATGGCTGCCCCCTGCAGCTAAAGATTGAAAACAGCAACTGGAGTTGGAGCTGAGCTGTGCCCTCCACAACTAGATTGAAAGACGACTTGAAGCTGATGGGCCCTGAAGAAACACACTGTTCCCCAATATTCCCCAATAAAATTAAAATAACGCTTTCATCTAAAAAAAAAAAAGAGTACATGATAATCCACAATGTCAAAAATTCTAGAAAAGATGACTAAAATAACTGGATTTGGTGATTAAGAGTTCAACAATAACTTATAGTTAGAGCGATTTGGGGGAAAAGTGTAACTATGCAACAGAGTTAAAAATATATTTGAGTTGAAGAATGAAAAGAGACTGTAAACCACTCTTAAATAGTTTTAAATGATTTTACCCATCACAGAAGGAAGGCTCTGTTCTTTAGCAGCGCCTGTATCAACAGTGCATTGTTCCAATAATTGAGTTTCCAACTCCCTGAAAGTAAAAAAAAAAGTTACTGGAATTAAAACATTGCAACTGGTAGCCTTTTCTTATTTAATACTTTTACTACACAATGTATCATGATGCTTTAACTGATATGTGGTATATAAACCAAAAACAACAAAAGAACAAGACAAACAAATGAGAAAGAAAAACTCATAGACACAGACAATAGTTTAGTGGTTACCAGAGGGTAAGGGGGTTGGCGGGTGGGAGAGGAGGGTAAGGGGGATCAAATATATGGTGATGGAAGGAGAACTGACTCTGGGTGGTGAACACACAATGGGATTTATAGATGATGTAATACAGAATTGTACACCTGAAATCTATGTAAATGTACTAACAAATGTCACCCCAATAAATTTAATTAAAAAGAAAAAGTGGTTTTATCCTTAAAAGATGAATACACTAAAGGCTGACAGAGAATGGAACGATTAACATTAAATGTCCATATTACAAGTTCTCTATCGATCACTGCCAAAAAATTGCACGTTTTTGTGACACAGGTAAAGCAAATGTGCTAAATTCTGAGAAACTTACCTGTGAAGAGCTTTTCCTCCTAGGGGGAGTGCTCCCCAACAATTTAGTACTGGGATTCCTTCATATATCTATAGTGTAGTCAAGGATATTACTATTTTAGAAGATAAAAGGTGGTTTTCTTGGTATTTTCCTTATTTTCTGCAATATTGTTCTATATCAGTAAATTCTTATTTCTTATTAATAAAAGTTACAGAAAAATCAGTCTTTTTTTCATATTCTTTTCCAAGGAAAAAGGTTACACACCAACGCACACACACACACACAGAATTCATTAGTTAGTGCTGGGGTGTCCAAAAAAGTAGCCACTGGCCACATGTGTCTGTTGAGCTCTTGAAATGTGGCTAATCTGAATTTAGATGTGCTGTAACAATAAACTTCACACCAAATTTAAAAGACGTAATAAAAAAAAAATCCTGTAAAATATTTCATTCTAATTTTCATATTGTGTATTGAAATACTTTTAATATATTTGATTAAATATACTACTAATTTCATCTCTTTCATTTGTAGTTTTAAAAATCTAACTTCGAAAAATTTTTAATTATACATAGGGTGCCAAAAAAATGTATACACATTTTAAGAAAGGAAAAAACTATTAAAATTGTAATACTCGATATATACCAAGAACAAAAGATGAATACAAGTCACGTTTGACTTCTGCAATTACAAGAGGTGCTCAAAGTGGTTCCCATCAGCATCCAGACACTTCTGATTACAGTGAACTACTGCTTGAGCAACGCTGACAAAAGTGTCCGCTTGTATACATTTTTTTGGCACCCTCAGTATATATGTCTCACATTGTATTTCTACTAGACAGAGCTGACAGGGTAGTGCACAATATTATACTAGGGGTTTGCTATCTTATTTTATATATTGTTTTTGCTGATGTTCTATAAGTACAATATTTATGAAAAGGGAAATAGTTTTTGGTAAGAGCATTGACTATGGAGACAAACATGGGTATATATCTTGGCTATATGTTTATGTGACCTTGGTATCCAAACTGTCATTCTCATTTCTATAATGAAAATAATATTTACGTTGCAAGACTGTTATAAGAGTTACACACAAAATACTTTATATTTAAAAGCTATTGCCTAATTTAGTTCCCTAGAAGCTAATGATTCTTGATTTCTTTCCCTTGAGTATTTCTTCTAATATACATGAAGGTATCAAAATTCCAAGAGTATTTATGTATTTCAAACTCCTTTTCAATATAGCAATGCCCACTGTACTATTTCTGAGATACAGTTACCTATCCTCTGCTTAAATGCTTCTAATGACAAGGAATGTACCAGTTTACAGTCAGTAATTCCATTTTGGGACAGCTTGAATTACTAGAGTGTTTTTCCTGATGTTGTGAATGATATAAAAATTCTAGCAATTAATGAGCAAGGTACTATGCCAGATCCTTTGCTAAACACTTTACCTCACTAAGTCACACAATACCCCTATGAGATGGAATTACTAAAATCCCCATTTTATAGATGAGGAAACTGAGACCTAAAGAAATTAAGCTACTTGAGTAGTATAATACAACTGGTAAGAAGCATAGCTGAGATTTACACTAATGTGTGTATTTGATTCCAAAATTCAAACTCCTAAACTTTATGCTACAATAATCTGTGGAGACAGAAAAAAAATGTATTCAATATTCCACAGCCAGCCCTTCAGCTATTTGAAGGCAGTTTTCATGTCACTAGTAAGTTTTAATTTTTCGTGATCTAACTTTCTCATTTCCATTTCTCCAATTACTCTCTGTATCTTTTCTTAGAACTTGACTATCCTAGTCAACTTCTTCGACATGTCCTAATAGGCCGATGTTCCTCTTAAAAACTGAATATGAACATAATATTCATGAGGTCTGATCCCTGCAGTACATACTGGGACTAAGTCATAACAATAATTTTTACAAAAAGTAAATTTAACTCTCACAGTTCTGTGAAATTTTTCCACATGGTATTTCATATTTGTACATGGTAATTCAAACTAGTCTGATGCAATAAAAACCATTTGTAAAAAACTTAATTATTTTAAAATAGAGTAAGAACTGCAAAATTAGCTGGTTCTCAAAAAAGATACAGGTAACACCAGGCTTTCCCTATATCCACAATCCAGGACCATGGCGGAGTTTATGCCAAGTGTCAGAAGAGCCATTAGATGACTTGGAGCAAGCAAGACAGATGGAACCTAGAAAACAACAAAATAGGAATGAGTGTCAGGTAGTTGAAGGTATTTCCCTTACATTTCAAATACATTTTAAAAAAATCACAGGAAAGTTATTATTTATTTATATTATGATACATAGTCAACCATTTTATGGCACTAAATTAAGAACTAGTTTGTTGATTTGAGTTTACACATAATCGAAATATACTGTAATAAATAAAAACACTTTCAATTCTCTAAATTGTTTCATTCCAAAATGACAATTAGGAAGCATTTTTATTCTTATTTTCTCTCTTTTGGAGGGAAAACTGAAAGGGATGGATAAAAGAAAAGGCCCAGAAACATAAATTTGGAAGAAAATGCTACATTAAAAAAATAAAGAGATACCTTTACCATCAAAATGAAAACATGGAAAAAGAATTGTTGATTGTCTTTATTCACAACATTTGTAATATGAACGATGTTTTTAAAACATTGTAATATAGCAGTCAAAGTTCAATTGAATTTTGCAATCAAAATTCAATTCAATTTTCCCTAGTTGCATGTGACATTTTTCAGTGAGAATTTGCAAGATCTCTCCAAATATCAGATAAATATTCAATCAAAATATGCTATCATAACTAAATGGCAAACAAAATAATGGCTATTTTCCCCCTAAGTAGATATAGCAGGTTATTCTAGTCACATACGAGACAAGGATATACAAACACAACTAAAACTCTAAGTATAAATACAAAGAACCACCTGTTTTATTCAAATAAGAGCTGAAGTGAGTGTGAGTCCTTGCTTTGGTTTGTGTCTTTCTACTGCAAATCAAATTCCTAAAACTACGTACATGACATCAGTAAGTATAGGAGGTATGGAACCTGTTTCTCTGTGTCTGTCTTACTAAACTATAAATTAGAAATATTAACTGTGCTTATGTCATAAAGACATTGTGATTTTTGAAATATGTTGAATTCAGTAGAAAGTATGAAAAATAAATTTGTATATGCTTAATTTCTTATATACTGTACATATTTTATACAATCTTCTAGTTTCTCTTTGCTGAAAAACACTAAATTCCTAAGGCAGAGATTTTTTAAAAAATTTAAATAATAAAGATTTTCCATATGATCTTTACTTAGAATATGAAATGTAAAATCTGAAGTTTGGTCTTATAATAATCTTGACTCCTATGAAAATTACAAGAACTATTACTAATATCAGGACGTAAGAGTCATTCCTGACACTGCCTACTTAATGTAAGGGAAACATTATTTGAATATTTCATTTAATAGGAATTTAAAGTTTAAAGTGAAAGAATTGGAAGAATTTAGAACTGTCAGCATAACTAAACAATAGAAACTACAAAGATCTGTAAGAAACACATCATAAACTCCACAGCACATAATATACCCTTTTAAATCTGAAAATAAAAAGTTCCCAAACAGAAAAACCTGTATTAAAATAAATAATATCGATAAGAAATCTTCAATAATCTAAGTAGCAGATGAAATGCTCATTACACATGAAATAACCAAAGAAAGAAAATATTTCTTAAGTTGGGCAATGGGTGTATGGATGTTCATTGTAACATTCTCTATGCCTTTTTGTATTTCACATATTTCATAATAAACATTTCAGAGAATGACATTTTAAAAAAAAGAAAATAAATGGTCAATGTGAAGAGGCTTCAGTTTACTGTTATTTGGTTTCTCAAATGTACTGTATATACAATGAAAGAACTAAAATGGGGACCTTTAGTTGAAGCTTTCAGTACCTACCAAAAACAACAACAAAAACAACAACGTAAAACACAGGTACCTCAAAATACTTGAAAAGAACACGAGTGAGTGTCTCTCTGAAGTGGGAAGGACAAAGTACTGATTCAATAACCACAACTCGACGGTCTCTGGGATTCACCAACAGATGCCTGAAAAGTGATAGTTTTATTTTTAAAAGTAAATAAAAGTTTGTATTTATTTTGGGACATAATGCAATTTGTTAAGAATAGAGAAACTATATACTATATTAGCTTAAGATGCTTTATGACAAAAGACACCTTCATTTTATTACCCAGGAAAAAAACAACATTCCTGACCTCTTACTACATTCCATGCACTGTGTCAGGAACTTCACATCTATTAATTCATTTATGTCAAAAAACAAAAACTACAGCCTACTGTGAATAACTTGAGCCATTAAAAGGACATTTTCTTTTTTTAGGTTACAAAAGTAATATATGCTCACAAAATTCCAATTACAGAAGTGTATAACTTGGAAAGTAATACCTTACACTTCTATTACCCAGAAACTACCACTTAGAGCATTTTGTATATTTTCATTATTGTATATGTGTATGAATATATTTTAACAGAAATATTCATTCCACGCATGTTGTTCTGCAACTTGTTTTTAATTATTAATACATTTAAGACACCTTTTTGTATCAATACATACAGATACAGAACTTTTATTAAGTGGCTGTTTTATTATATGGATGTACAATAATTTAATTATCCAATCCCCTTTATTAATGGACATTGGATTGTTTTCAATATCTCCTTATTCTCGCCAGTTTACTAGTCTTTAAATATATTTGGAATAGGCTGAAAATAAGCAATTAAAAATGGCAATGGAAGTCAACTTTTTTCCCATCAGATGTAATACAACCAAATAGTACTATGACTGGCATTAGGGAAATCTAATCACTAAATCTGGGGGGGAGGGGAGGAAGAAGGGATATAGAAACAATTGCATTCTACCTGAAATACAGTATGTGGATGAATTCCTTCAGGTAGGAATATAATTCTTCTGTATTGATATTATATTGAACAACTTTAACAGGCTGTAAAAAATTAAAACAAGTTATTAATTTATAATAATAAAATAATCTTAAGTTAAAACATGCTTATTTTTTACTAATGTATTTTCTGGTAATAAATCAAAAACAATTTGTATTGAGAATAAATGCAAACATTCAATGTAGATTAATCACTTACATTAGAAATCCTTAAGAACTAGCATGTCCAAGATGATGGAGTTTTTTTATTTGTGGGGATAAAAGTGTGTGTCCCTAAGTAAGTAAAGAGCTATGCTCATTTGCATTTTCCTCCATTGCATTTTTCCTCCATCAGACTTACCATTTTGGCAGAACTGATAAAAATCAACATCGATTAAAAAGCATTGAAGGCTTTTAGTCACTCCCAAAGCACTGACACTTCGCTTTTGCAGCATCACCCGACTTAATTACTTGTAAAATTTCCGCCTTCCTGTTAAGACTGCAGGCACCAGGGGGCTAGAACTGTGTCTCACTTGCTTAAGATATATACTCCTTCAACTGATACAGTGCCAAGCACAAAGCATATAGTTCATAAATACATGTGGTAAAAATGAAAATATACACCATACACACATTAAAGAAGTATATGCAAATATTACTAAACCATCAGTGCTAAGTCAAGGGCTTCATTTAAGATCCTCAGGAAGCTCTAGGTACTGATGCATCGTCAGAGTACTTCGTTTACTCTTACAGGAACGACCATCTGCTCAGCTAATTTCCTGATATCATATAGTTTAAAGACGGTTCTAAACCATTTATAGCTGAATATAGATTAATCTTTACATACATTTATTAAGACGAAGATAAGAGCTTAAAGCACTAAGAAAAGTGCCAACTATAATGTAAAAGTTCTAAGACCAGTCAGGAATCTATCGAGTAACAAATAACACCAATTATTATAAAGCAAAACATGAAAAATGAATAGATGGGAACTTCCATCAGTTTTGAATACAATACCACAAAATATCTCCTATGCTTCTGGTTTAAGGATTTGCAGAAAATTCCGAAATCAGTAAAGTGATTTCCTAATAGAGCATAATTAAAAAGCTTTCTGAATCAATATATTTCATATGTTGATCTTAATGATGCATCCCAATACCAAATTACATCCCAATACCAAACTGATATACTAGTCTTTCTGCTAGTCTCTTGTGCTTTTATAAAACCAAACATGTTCATATTTGATTGTTAAATAAGGAAATACTGTCTGCATTGATGTGAAATTTGTATTAGTTAATATTAGGGAAGAGGAGCTGAAATTCTAAGTTATTACCTTCCCCAAGAAAAAGAAAGTCATCGACCCAGTGGCTGCACAGGTAGGCATCCTTTCAGATCTATTTTTATTAATAAAAATTTATATGATCCTATGTACCACGGGCTCCCTTCCCAGATCGGACCCTTTCACCACTCTTTATTGGGCTGCATTCACTCTTGGTCCAACCTTAACAACGGCCCCACTGGCTGGCTCAGAGCTCACTTCCATTAACAGTGTCTCAGCACCCAAAACCAACACTTTCAATCTACTATTTCATTTTATTTTAAAATATCCTCAAGAGAGCCTCCAGCCACATTCAGTTGGCAAATCAAAACTATTCCAATTTTTTCCAGAGTAATCAGTTGTTTTTTCTTTTCTTGTTTTCTTGTTTTTTGAGGTGGTTCCCCCGATCCATCTGACATTATACAGTTTTTACAATATTATTGACTATATTCCCATATTTTACTTTACATACCTGTGATTCTTTTATAACTACTAATTTGTACTTCTTAAATCTCTTCACCTTTTTCCCCCAACCCCACAAACCCTCCATCTAGTAACCATCAGTTTGTTCTCTGTGTCTATGGGTCTGTTTCTGCTTTGTTTGTTCATTTATTTTGTTCTTTAGATTCTACACATAAGTGAGATCGTATGGCATTTGTCTTTTTCAGTCTAACTAATTTCACTTAGTATTATATAATACCCTCTAGGTCCATCCATGTTGTCTCATCAATTATTGTTTTTGCTAGTGCTCTGATTACAACATTTTATATGGGTTTTACATGGTCTGCCCCAACCCCATTTTTTCCATAAGTTTGTTTTTGTTTGTGATCAAAGCGAAGTTTTTCAGAAACACAAATATTAAGTTACAGCAGAACCAATTGGTTTTAACAAGTTAATGTTATGGCATACAAAATTATTCTATTGTTCTACAATTCCTAATCTGCCAAATTAGATTGGACAAGAGACTGTCTTTTAAAAAATGTTTTTCACAGTTCTTTGGATTTCGGAATTACAGATAAAAGACTGACCTCGCTTATATTTTGAACAGGATAAAAATAGAGTTATTCTATAATTATGTCATAAAGTTCAGAAAATTGTTTACTAAGGTTAAAAACTTTCTCTTGACATTATATAATTCCATGTATACAAAATGTACAGAAAAGGTAAATCTTTAGAGACAGGAAAAATATAACTGGTGAGCGGGCAGTAGGATTGGGGATTAACTGTAAATGGGCACTAGAAATCTTATTGGAATGACAAAAATGTTCTAAAACTGGATTGTGGCAATGGTTACAAAACGTAATATATTTACTAAAAATCATTAAATTGTATACTTTAAACAGATGAATTTTATGGTATGCAAATTAAACTAAATGTAGATTTTAAAAATTTTTCTTGAAATACATTAATAAGTTATATATTTAGAACAGTTCTAATCAAGCTTATTTGAAGTCACATTTTAAAATATTTTACAGTACAGTATTTATTTTGCTAATTTATTAAAAAAAAATACCTTAGGCAAGCCAGCTTTTTTTATCACACTAGGAATTATGCATCTTGGACTAGTTTCTCCAGCAAATCCACATCTGCAAATAAATAGAAAATTGAAACACTCAACTTATTATAATATTCTTTCTATATATTTGTCACACAAACAAGTTTTTCTGTATTTGTTTAAAAATGGAGTCACAAAAACATCTAGAAACTCTCTGATGCTTTCAGAGACAAAAAAAAAAAAACCCTAAGGAAAAGTTAATACCATCTACTCATAAATGTGTATTAAAGGTAAAACAAAACAAAACAAAAACACTGGTTCAAATTAGTGATACTGACATAAACCAGTATGTTGTCTTGGAACAGCATTTTTTTTTTCCAGTTTTTATTTTACCTGAATTTTTGGCAACATACTTCTACAATCCTGAATCTGTGTGTTATGTGACTTCACTCATTTAATTCATATGAGTTACTCATAAGTCCATCATCCTAATATTTCTAGCTTTTATACTGACATGTTTCCTTTTGGTCTATTTTTAAAACTATGCATATTTGACATAGTTATAATCATCCTTTTCCTACATCATGAACTTACAATAAATAAGCTTCTATCCATATTTCTCTTCATTGCTATCATTTTAAAACCTGCGTATTTCACTCTTTTAAAAAACTCTTTTCCTTTCTTGAGTATTTATGTATTCCCATTTCTGTTTTACATAAGTAAAACAAAACTTTGCTAAAAATGTTGCAAAAAAGTGATCACCATTTAGGTTTAGTCTTAATATTATCTCTTCTTGTCTTGTCTAGTTTTCAGTACTGCTCTCTTCCTATTCCCAAATAGCTCTCTCCATCTTCTACTAGTCACACCTCCATGTTCACTTGCACCAGTGTGCCTCAAATTTCCTACAATGCAACTCACTGGTTGGCTTTAATTCCCTTCCTTTACTTCACAAACTCATCACCCTTGTGTTGTCTTTGTCAACAATCATCTTCCTGTACAGTAGCTTTCTTCTTCTCATTTTCTCAACATATAGCCAATGTAATTATCTTTGGGTGTCAGCCTAAAGGTATTTATTAGGCTATTGAAACAAACCTTTCAAAATAAGCGATCTTGCATAGAACATTAAGAGAATGTCGTGAACCAAGAACTATGTTTAACCCGATTCCTGTGCACCTACGTTCCAATTCTTAAATAGGCTCTTTTGACCACTTATTCAACAGTTATTAAATAATTAGTGAACGTTAGGCATTATTTAGATTTTATACATAAACATATATACATATACGCATACATATATGTATATATATAGAGAGAAAGAACTGCATTTGCAATTTTAGCTGTCACTTTCCTCTCTTTTGAGCCCCAATATGAGGGCTCTCAACCTGGAGCCCAAGGACCACGGTGATGCTCCACCAACCCCTGAAGCTGTGCAAACATAGTAAGGTTTGTGTATGTGGCTTTCATTCGGTCGTCAAAGGATCTATGCCATCCAAAAGGTTGTAAATCATTACTCTAGTGTCTACCGCCTTTTGAAACACATTAAATTTCCTAATCTAAGAGTTGTGAGGCGCTATCTCGAGAGTCTCGCTTCGGGTTTCACCTCTGCATGTGTTCAGTGTCCCTAATTTGACTTCCTGCTCTTGGAGAGCAGTGGCACCGTCTTAAATATATTTAGATTTCCGGCACCAACAGAAGTTCGGTTCAGTAAGTGTTTAATGAGGGAGATCGTCATCAAGCGTTACGATTCAGTTGCTAGCTTCCTAGGCAGACAAACCTAGAGGGAGCGGGATCTAGGTCATCGCCCGCATCCTCTGCACGGGCGACCCCCGAAAGGTCTGTTCGGTTTGGGGTAACACCCGGCGCGGCGGCGAAGGCAGTTCTCCCGAAGCCTCCTGGGCCTTCCTAGGAGGCAGAACCTGACCGCCCCGCCCCACCGGATCCTCGGGATTCGCAGCGCCGGTGCAATAAAGGCGATCATTTGCGGAGGTGCTGGGGGGAAAAGTGAAGCGTCGCACCTCGCCCTGCGAGCCTCAGGTAACAACCCGGGCCGGACCTGGGTTTTGGCCACCCGCCCTGCACTCGGGACGACCGCAGCCCGTGCCATGGCTACTCACTTGGTAAAGGCTTCTCCTAGGTCTATGACCACGGCCGTTTTCTCCCCGCCGCTCCCCAGGCCTTCGTACAGCGGCATCGTACTGAAGAAGACGGTAAGTGGAAGGGCACCGCCGACACCGGTCCAAGAAGCCTCGGCTCTCAGGGGGCGGGGCCGAGGGCCGGAGCGACGGTGAGGCGTCAGTGGCGACGGCGGGGGCCTCTCTTGCTTGCGGCGCGCCGGCCCCGGGCTGTCCCAGGCTGTGCCTCATTCCGCGTCGGCCCACATCCTCACAGGCGCCCGCGTCTTCAGCGCTAGGGAGGAAGAGATGCACAGGCTGCCGCTGATTGGGGTGCGGGCAGCGCGGGGTACGAGGTGCGCCGAGGCGCTCAGGCGCATTGGCCACCCCGAGTGGGGTGGAGCCGACACCCGGGTCCTTCACGCCGGACACGCCCTCAAGTGGCGCCTGGGTTGGAGGTTTCCTACGCGCGTGTGTGGAAACCTGTCTTATATCCAGGCGGAGGGCCCTGGGAGAAGCCAAGCCCCAAAACTTTAATTCGTTACAGTCCTGGGGCAAAATTTGTTGTGTCAGGTGTTTTGCCTATCACTTATGCTTCACAAGACATACAGAGAACAGGTGTTAGCTTCTGACCTGTGTGAACCCAAGCTCAAGAGAAATGAACGTTGCCAGTGCCCCAACGGCGAAGCCAGGAGTGGACTCCAAGACTTTGATTTCAAAGCCTGTACTACTGATGCTTTCGAGAACGATACGTCCACACAACTTTTATTCGGTAGTCATTCCGCTGAAAGTTTTCATTTTAATCCAAAAGCAAGCAGTTAAAACAGCGTCTACGAATCTGTACGGAGGCACGTGGAACCTCGGGGGTTGAATGGAGCGTTGAACCGAGGGTTCCCTGTAAATCTGAGGAGCTGTGTAACACCGGAAACGTCAGAAACTCTTTCTGCGACAGTATGCGCACACAATAGGAATTCCATTATACAGATTGTTTCAACTGTATCATTTCACAGCTCTTTGTTTGCGTGCCGAAATTGCCATGGCAACGAATTATTGGGATAGGTCGCCACCTTGGCGATAAGACTATAAGAAGAATGGCCTGTTCCCCCCCCACACACACACACACTATGTTTCTTACCTGTTGTAGTTGCCTGAACCTCCCTATGAAGGTAAAGCTTGAACACAATAAGAGTTGAAGTTGTACAGTGCATAATTTGGACAATGTAACGTTACAATTCACTGACCCATGATCTTCCTGAAAGCAAGTTGCCAGAGCGAAGAGGACGGAGTTGGAGTTGTGATAGGGAAGGAAACGTCAGGTAGCGTGGGAAAGGATGCAGCATTTTGCTTAATAGAGTCAGAAGGTTTGAACACGACCCTTCGATAGGGTTCAAATTCAGTTTCTGCCACCTGGCGAGTCTCTAATACTTCCAGTCACCCATTTTCTTATCTGTCAGCTGTCCTGCTACGGCACAAGGCATTTGTGAGGATCAATGGAGATTATAGTTGTGAACCAATTTTGAAATTACCAAGTGTTATGATTGCCCATCCTGTGTTTTCCATGACTGTATTCGTTTTCTAGGGAGGCCATAACAAAGCACCACAAACTGGGTGGCTGACAACAAATTTGCTCTCTTACCGGTGCAGTTCTGGAGGCTAGAAGTCCTAGATTAAGGTGTTGGCAGGCAAGGTCATGCTCTCCGACGGTTCCAGGTGAGGATCCTTCCTTGCCTCTTTCTAGCCTCTGGTGGTTGACAGCAATCCTTGCTGTTCCTTGGCTTGCAGATAAATCACTCCAGTCTGTGGCTTTATCACCTGGCCTTCTTCTCTGTGTCTTCATATGATGTCCTCTTCCCCATGTTTTCACATTATTTTCCTTCTGTGCGTCTCTCTGTTTCCAAATTTCTCTGATAAGAATACCAGTCGTTGGATTGGGGCCCTAATTCTGATCCAGTATGATCTCATTTTAACTATCTGTGAAGACTAATTACAAACAAGGTCTCATTTTAAGTTTCCCAGTAGACAATAATTTTGGGGGAATACTATTTAACCCAGCACCCAAGCTATATGTTGGTGTTCTCCAATGTTCTATCCTTAGATCTCTTCTCTTTTTACTGTATACCCTCTCCTTTGACAATCCTTCTTCCACTCCCATACATACAGCTAAAGCTAATATTTGAGTCCTACTTGCTTGTCCAATTCTATAAGACCTCATCTGTATGTTGCATTGTGTGTTTACCACCCAAAGTCAAATCTCCTTTCATCACCATATATTTGACCCCCTTTACTCTTTTTTACCTCCCCGCTCTTTCCTTCTGGTAACCACTAAACTGTTGTCTGTGTCTATGAGTTTTTGTTTGTTTCTTTCTTTCAGTTTTGTATCCCATATATGAATGAAGTCATATGATTCTCGACTTTTTTCATCTGACTGATTTTGCTTAGCATGATATTCTCAAGATCTATGTTGTCACAAATGCCAGTATTTCATCTTTACTTATGGCCAAGTAATATTCCATTGTATATATGTACCACATCTTCTTTATCCAATCATCTATCAAAGGACACTTCTGTTGTTTCCATGTCTTGGCCACGGTGAATAATGCTCCAATGAAAACAGGGGTACATGTATCTTTATGGATAAATGTTTTCAAATTTTTTGGGTAGATACCCAGGAGAGGGATTGCTGGGTCATATGGTAATTTTATTCGTAATTTTTTGAGGAACCTCCATACTGTTTTCCACAGTGGCTGTACCAATTTAGATTCCTACCAGCAGTATATGAGGGTTCCTTTCCCCCCACAACCTCTCCAATACTTGTTATTACTTGTCTTGTTGTTAATAGCCATTCTAACAGGTGTGAGGTGGTATCTCATTGTTGTTTTGATTTGCATTTCTCTAATATCTAGTGAAGTTGAATATCTTTGCATATATTGTTGGCTGTTTGTATGTTTTCTAGGGAGAAGTATCTTTTCAGGTCCTCTATACATTTTTATTGGATTGATTTTTTTGTTGTTGTTGAGTTGTATAAGTTATTTATGTATTTTGGATATTAGCCCCTTATCAGAGGTGTAGTTTGCAAATATCTTCTCCAATTCGGTTGGTTGCCTCTTCTTTTTGTTGATGGTTTCTTTTGCTGCATAGAAGCTTTTTAGTTGGATATAGTCCCATTCATTTATTTTTGCTTTTACTTCCCTTGCCTTTGAGGACAAATTTATAAAATCCTCTCCAAGGATAAGATTCTTAAGTTTAGTTCCTATGTTCTCTTCTATGCATTTTATTGTTTCAGGTCTTATATTTAGGTCTTTGATCCATTTTGAATTAATTTTTGTGTATGGTGGCAAATTGCAGTCTAGTTTCATTCTTTTGCATATGGCTTCCAGTTTTCCCACCACCATTTAGTGAACTTTCTTTTCTCCATTGTATGTTTTTGGCTTCTTTGTCGAAAATTATTTGCCCATATATATGTGGGTTTATTTCTGGGATCCCAATTCTGTTCCATTGGTCTGTGTGTGTTTATTTTTTTGCCAATAACGTGCTGTTTTGATTATTGTCACTTTGTAGTATAATTTGAAGTCAGTGTGATATCTCTGCCCTTGTTCTTTTCTCTTAGAATTGCTTAGGCTATTCAAGGTTTTTTTGTTTTTGTTTTTTTTTAATGTATGCACTTTTTCTTTTTTTCTAAAGATTTTGTTGGGGAAAGGGAACAGGACTTTATTGGGGAACAATGTGCACTTCCAGGCCTTTTTTCCAAGTCAAGTTGTCTTTTCAATCTTAGTTGTGGAGGGTGCAGTTCAGCTTCAAGTTGTTGTCCTTTCAGTCTTAGTTGTAGAGGGCACAGCTCAGCTCCAGGTCCAGTTGCCATTTTCTAGTTGCAAGGGGCAGAGTCCACCATCCCTTGCAGGAGTCGAACTGGCAACCGTGTGGTTGAGAGGACGTGCTCCAACCAACTGAGCCATCTGGGAGCTCAGCGGCAGCTCAGCTCAAGGTGCTTTGTTCAATCTTAGTTGCAGGGGGCGGAGCCCACCATCCCTTGTGGGACTCGAGGAGTTGAACCGGCAACCTTGTGGTTGAGAGCCCACTGCCCTTGTGGGAATCGAACCGGCAGCCTTCGGAGTTAGGAGCATGGAGCTCTAACCGCCTGAGCCACCAGGCCGGCCCTCAAGGTGTTTTGTGGTTACATAAAAATTTGATATTTTTTTGTTCTATTTCTTTAAAAAATGCCATTGGGATTTTGATGGGGATTTCATTAAATCTGTATATTGCTGTGGGTAATATGGCCATTTTAACTGTGTTGGTTCTTCCCAATCCATGAACATGAAATATCTTTCCATTTCTTTGCGTCTTCTTAAATTTCTTTGAATAATGTCTTGTAGTTTTCAGTGTATAGGTCCTTCACATCCTTTGTTAAGATTAATCCTGGGTATTTTATTCTTTTTGTTACAATTGCAAAAGGAATTGTTTTTTCATTTCTTTTTCTGAAATTTTATTGTTAGTATATAGGAATGCAATGGATTTTTGTACATTGATTTTGTATCCTGCAACTTTATTTGTTTCTTGTTTCTAATAGTTTTTTGATTCCTCACCATAACCCTATGAGTTAAGTATTATTATCTTCATTTTACAAATAAGGATACTGAGGCCATTAGAGGTTAAATAATGTGCACAAGGCCTCACAGCTGGCAGAGCAGAAATTCGAACCCAGACAGTCTGACTCCAGAGCCAAAACTACACTGCATGATTATAAACTAGTTATACATTAATCCAAATAATTGTATTTTATCATAGAATTTTACAATCTTAGTATATTAAATGACCTAAGAGGTTTTCAAATCTAAACTGTACGTAATACAAGACTTTTCTGTCCATCACTGATGGCAGTTGTTTCCCCAAATATTTCTAGTGAATACAAGGCTCATAACTAGTTGGAATCGACAAGAGACTAAAAATGTGTTTGCTAATACAACTGGGGTTTTTGTTTTTGTTTTTAAGAAAAAGAAAGTGCTACGAGGATAAGAATCATTTTAAAGAAACTCAGTCTTTTAGCAGCTTGGTAAAATGGACCTGAGTTTAAGTCCTATCTCTGTTAGCTGACTGACCTCCGGCAACTCCATTAAACTCTGGGACTCTGCTCATTTGTAAAATTGAGGAAGACGTACGTGCACTAATAACCTAAATTAGGTTGAACTGGAATTTGCATTCCTTTAGCTAACATCTCTTAGTCTCCTTCACTCTCCCTATATTTTTTTCTAAGCTAGGCATTCTTATTCTTCTAACTGTTCCTCATTTTCATAGTTTTCAGGCCTCATATGAACCCATTTACCGACTTCTAGAATTTCTCTGTTGTGTTAATGTTCCCCATAACTTACACAATAGCCAAGATACGACTGAAGAGCTTATATTATGACAGGGCTCAACTCTCCTGCTTCAGCTGCTATGCTTTATTAATATTTAGCAGCGGATTTCATTTTACTTTGTCATATCATACTATTAATTTAGTTCTCTGTCATCTAGCAAATAAAAACCTAGTGTGTACCTAATATGGAGCTCTGTACCTCTTTTTGTTAAATTTAATTTAGCTAGTTTTGGTCCATCTTTTCAGCCTTTCTACATCATTAAAAAAAAAATCCAGGTCATTTTGAATCAAGAGTCTACCACTAAACATATTAAATATATATAGTGCCACCTACAAGTTCGAGAGGCATGCTTTCAAGGTTTTCATTCTTTTAATAAATGCTTCTGGAGGGCCCATTACATGCTAGGTCCAGAAACTACAAAAATAGGAAAGAATGGTCTCTGCTCACAGACTATATTGGGGAGACAGACATAACAAAGTAGTAAGTACCATACTGGAAATATGTGGAAAGTATTAAAGGAGAACAGAGGTAGGGACCAATGAACTGCCTAGGGAATGGTCAGAGGACCTCCATGAAGGAGGTGCTCATTCATCCATTCTTGAATTCAAGGAGATGCTCTGTTAAGCACTGGAGGTGCAAATACAAAACAAAATTACACGCCTCAGGAGCTTCCAGTCCTGTTTATACACAAGAAAACAAACTTTAAAAACTGTTGATAAAAGCCAATGCTTGGATGAATGTGGTGCTCTAGAGGCAGAGACCAGGGAGCAATGTGAAATTTTTCTAGGGGAGGAGGGAACGGGAATGTGTCACAGAGGAGGCAATACATGAACTCTGTCTAGAACCTTAGTGGCCGTTTTCCAATCTAGAGCTACAGGGAGGGCATTCCAGGCTGTGTGTGCTAAGAGTTTATAAGAAACATGATTAGACTAGAGGGGTGGAGATATGCTGTCATTTGGCAAGAAGTGATGGGTTCAAATCATTAAGCCCCTTACTGGTATCCTGGGGAGTTTGGACTTTAGCCTACAGTTATTAGTCGCCATCCAAAGTACGTTAAGTAAGGGAAAGACCGTGTCATGTTTGTGTTCAGTTTGATCAGTAAGTGTTCACTGCTTTTGAAGTGGGATAAACAAGGGTGAGATGGAGGGGACTGAGACAGGTAGTGAGAAACCAATTTGCAAGGTATTCCAAGGGTCCATGAGAGAAGTGGTATTCGTTAATAAGAGAATAATGATGTATATGTGACAAATTATCTTTAACATGTTATCTATATAGGAGAAGACAATTTTATATTTCATAACAATAAAATCATGATAAGGCATTGATCACAATTTAGAGCTCTTTTCTCAAGCACTGTGTCAGAAAAATATTTAATATTCTGATTCAATCAACTATAGTTACATGGTCAGAGGGGCTTTCTAATTCCTGTTATATTCGTGCTTCCTAATTAATCCTTTCTAAAGTACAAGATTTAATCAGAATTGCAGCTTTCATAATGTGGTTTTATTTTTCAACCACTTCTGCAGGTTATGTTGCCAAAATGAAGATAATAATTAGCCCTTGACCCCATGTTGATAAACTGTTCATTCTTGGTCATCAAAACCCTCTTCAAAGCTAATGATCACTTAGTGCCCCCAGGAATAACTCGCCTTCTTTAACATGGAGGCCAATGTTGGGTCCAAGTGGCTGGGAAAGTAACCTAATCTTAGGCTCTTGAATGTACTATAAAAGCTCTCCAGTGTCTGGTTGATGAAGAGTTCTCATTAGCACCAATGTCTCAAGTAGTTGCATTTATAGCCAGAAACCTGAAAGTCTCCTAGGCCCCTCTCATTCAATCTTTTCCTGTCCTAATCAGTTGCAAAGTCCTGTAGTATGTTTGGTATGAACCTTATCTATTCCTATTCTGCACTCAGGATTATGCTACCAGCTGCCTAATTGGTCTTTCTGTCCTCTCCACAGTCCATTATTATCTGTATTGCATGCAGCGTGAACACTCTAAAATGCAAATACAATCATGACACTCTGCTTAATGTCTTTCAATGACATTCTGCAGTTTTCTGATAAAGTGACAAGCTATATCAGCCTGCCGGTAGTTTGCCAAATGTATCCTGTTGCTCCACACCTCCCATCATTGTGTCTAGCGTACCTTCTTTAGTATCTTTTTCCTTTGTCTTTCCAACCTCTGCTGAACTATCACCTCCTCTGACCACTGGTTTTATTAGTCTGTTTAAATCTTCTTTATCTGGGCCTCCATGGCATCCTGTGCATATTGCAGCATTTCAAAATATTTTTGTCTGTTTTGTTGGCTGTTGTATCTCTAGTGCCTAACAGAGCACCTGGCATATAGTCGGTTCTGGATAAGTATTTGATAAGTGACTAACACTTATTACTATAAAGTAATCTCTTATTTACTGTGCTTCCACCCTGAGAGCAGGGCCTTTGTAGACCAGCACCTGGTATAGGACTGAGTATGGAGCAGGCACTCAGTAGTTTTTTGAATGGATGACAGTGGCATGAAAAGGTGGCCGCTGAACTGCTCCCAGCTCACCTTGTAGCCAGTTGGCAAGGGACAATAGGAAACTGCTTTAGACTCAGTATGTAGCTATCCATCTGTGTGACAAAACCACAATAGTGCTTTTGAAGCTGACCTCTCAAAGGATATTTCATGCCACATTTCATGAATGCTCATGTCACATTGTAATAAAACTAAAAATAATGAACCAGAGCTCACAATGAACTGAAATTATGAGGTGTGTCCTCTTTGGGGAAAGGGAAGTAATTCACTAGCGAATAGTGCCAGGAACTGTATTAAGGTCAGGACACATTTGGGCTGATTTATCACACTTTTCATCTCTGGAGAACTCCATAATGACAATTTTTGCTAACTATGAGGTATGGTAAGATCCTAAACCGTCAATCACAGAATCGGTTACCCACCATATTTCAGCTTGTAAAGACAGAGAAAATTGACTAAAATATTTAACAAAGATTTTAATGAACCATACATTGAACATGAAAGTATTTGTTTGCTGAACTAGCATCCTATTTCTACTGTATAATATTCTACTATAAATGATTTACATGCTGTGCCTGAAAATGGCTGGATGAAAGTGTAAATTTTCTGGTTTCCTCAGACCAAGGTCAGGTTTGGAATAGAACTTTGTATTATGACTAAGATGAGAATATGAGGCTTTTTTGGTCTTTTCCCTGTTATTTTCTTCTGTTAGTTTTAAACAGAATAGTTTGACATTCGGAGAGGATAGAATTGATTTAAAAATGGTTGGATTTGCCTGTTTTTAAAAAAATAAATTCAAAATAAAATGATTTAAGAGGGTCTTTCAGTTACACTGTAAGTTTCTGTTTACATCCAAGGCAATGATGGAAGGAACATTACTCCTTAGATATACGATCCATGTGTAGTAACATTATCGTTTTGTTCAGGCATCAGTAAGAAATAATAATTGTAAAGAAAAAGTCATTCTTGGGGAAGTTTTGATAAATTACACATTTTTTATTATAGAAATTCTTTTTTTTTTTTTTCGTAACAGCTTGATTTTAATTACCATCAGGGTACACTGTTCGAAAATTCAATGTTTACACAGTTGACCATTTCTCAGCCACCAAACCTTGGGGACTGCAGAGAGTTCTGAGGTCTGTGTTCTTGCTCTGAAGTTACTGAATGCCCTGGAGGTTCCTTGAAGTCACGGACTTCTTCATCTTCTTTTTGTTCTGCACTGGCTTGTTTCGATTCAGGGTCTCGTTCAGCCTGTGATACTGACTGAAGAGTGTTGTTCCTCTAGATTTCTTAGGCTTTCTTATAGGTTTGGTAGTTTTTTTGGAGCCTTTTTTAGTAGAACTCATTTGAAGGGATCCTTTTACGTTTGGAGTTGTCATCTGTACCTTGCGACCACTTCTGGTCCTGGCTGGATTGGGAGCCTTCATGTTCTTTCTTTTGGTACTTGAGGTTGATTGTTCCATGTCTCTCTTAGGCTGTGGTTGTTTCTTGGTCATTTTAGCCATTCTAAGCTTTTCAACAGACTGCAATATAGAAATTCTTTTATTAACAATCGCTATGATTTCTTGATTATCTAGTACACGCAGGCGCAGTACTAGATCCATTATCTCATATAATCCTCACAAATTCTCATTAGTCAACAAATGAAATAAATCTTGTTCAGAGAGGTTAAGTAACTTGTACAAGGTCACACTGTTTGTATGTGACAAAACCTGGAGTTGCTTTTGGTGTGGCCCCACACTGCCTTTTGAGAAAAATGACAGCTAGGTTATAAATGTGGACATCAGGCACGCCTAAAGTGAAAAAAAGAAAAAATCCAGAGCCAAAGCTTTTAAATAAATGTGACAAGATACATCTAAAATTAAACAGTGCATTGAAGGGTGTGATGTGTTCAGCTACAGAGAAACTATTTCCAGTCTCGATTATGTCTCTAATCAATGTGTTCAGTAAGGGAAAGATACTCCATTTTCTGAAAAAGATCCCACATATTTTAGCATCAAATAGTTAATTAGTCATTTCATAACCAAAAGGGGAGAGTAATCCTTCAATGTCCATATGGCATATGTTTTCCAAGCTTATTTTTGCATTCCTGTCAGTCCCAGCCTGACAAGATCACTCGGCAACATGAAGAAATGTTACCATGGGTATTCTGTCAGGATGACATGGAGCCCCTTTCTCCAAGTCCTATCCGACAGAGGTGGTTTTGCCATCTGGGCTTGTTGCTTTAAAATGTAAATTCAAATAATAAACACAGTGACTAGAAATTTTTTATTCAGCAATTATTGTTAAAATATTTTAGATGTGATTGTGGTTGTATTATTACAAAAGAATTATCTTATAGAGTTGTACTGTAAAATATTTGTAGATAAAATTATATAATGTCTGAGATTGGTTTCAAAATAATCTGGGGGGAGCATATTTAATTTGTGGGTGGGGCAGATTGACCATGCATTGATGGTTGTTGGGCCTGGGTGATATCCACCTGGGGGAAGTGGGGCGGAGGTTACACTGATTTGTATAGTTTTGTGTATTAAAAAGTAAAAGTAGAAAAAAACCAACCCTAAAAAATACAATAAGGTTGAATCCCTCTTTGGGATATATATTCATTTTATGATAATTCTTACCTTCAAGTACACGATTTAGACTGTACATACAGTTTTCAAAGTATGTTCTGAGAGGGTTGCTTCTTGTCCATGGGCATTAGTGCATATACCGTGTTTCCCTGAAAATAAGACTTAGCCGGACAGTCAGCTCTAATGTGTCTTTTGGAGCAAAAATTAGTATAAGACCGGTCTTATTTTACTATAATATAAGTCCGGATCTTATGTAATATAATATAACATAATATAATATAATATAATACCAGCTCTTATATAAGACCTGGTATAATAATAATGTAATATGATATAATATAATATAATATAATATAATATAATATAATATAATCGGGTCTTATATTAATTTTTCTCCAAAAGATGCATTATAGTTGATTGTCCAGCTAGGTCTTATTTGCAGGGAAACACGGTAGGACAGTTTTTATTTCTGGGCAAGATTTTTATTCGTCTTTTGGTATAAGACATTTTAATGTAATTTTTGTCATTGAGGTCCCCCAAAATAGCATCATTCTTCCATTATTTCCTGGGAGGTTTTTGTGGTGGTCATCATCATCATTGTTTTTGTTTTGTGGTACTGTCGTTTTGTAATGGCACAGTTTGGGAGTATGTGAAGTACACGTCCTGTCAATGTTGTGGTTTGGAAATATTTGAGAGGCACTGGTCTAACGGCTGGGTTTAATCGTCATGTCAGCATCCTCATCAGTCTGTAAAAATTGGCAAAGCCTAGCTTCATGCCCGTAGGGAAAATGACATGCCACACTCTCTAAACTTGTCACTTGCATATTGAAAGAATGCAGAGAGAATAGTCTACGCTCTGTCATTCAGGGGCAAAAGCGGAAGCACAGCAATGCAGCAGATGTCCATCAGCTGGTGACTACATACATCAAATGTGGTACAGCCACACAGTGGAACACTACTCAGTAATAAAAAGGAATGAACCACCCATACGTGCTACATCATGGATGGACGTAAAAATCATTATGCTGAGTGGAAGAAGCCAGCCAAAAGACCACATAGTATATGATTTATTTTATATAAAATATCCAGAAAAGGCAAATCTATAGAGATTAAAAATACAGATTAGTAGTTGTCTGGGGCCTGGGATGGCAACAGGAATTAACTATAAATGAGCATTAGGGATTTTATTGGGGTGACGGAAATATTCTAAAACTTATTTTCTCACTTAAAATACCTTACCCTCACCTTTCACTTTTTAATGGCTATAATTTTAATAATTTTCCATAGAGGTATCAATTTTGTTTTTTTGGCACAACCTTTTTGGTGACTTTTTTGTTATTTTTAGTTTTCCACACTATTATCCAAAGCCACAGTGAACATTCTGTGAGAAAATATGCATAATCTTTGCGTGCTTCTAAATTCTTAGAAGTGAAATGTATAGCTCAAAGGATATAAATATATGTATGCCTCCTTTATATATTGTGGGGACAAAGCCCCAAAAAACAGTTTCCAGGCTCTCGGCCTCACAATAGAAAGGTGCTGGCTTGGGTAGTAAATGGCCATCAACTGTGATCAGATGGCCAGCAGCTGTGGCTAGTTGGCTGTCAGCTGTAACCCGTAAGCCATTGGCCACTAATATAACGGCTGTGGCTACGCTAGCAGGAATGGAATGGGGGCTAGCAAGAAGATGGTGGCTGGCAAGCGTGGACTGCTGTTAGGCAGATTATGTAGATCCTGCTTCCTGTGTCTCCAGCCCAGCCGCCAGCGAGAATATATTGGTTTGATTCCCCTATCTATGGCTCCGTGGGTGTTCCTTTTTGGCCTCACCGTGTCCTGCGTTCTTATGTGGGGAGCGGGAGCTGAGACCCTGCCTGATACCCTGCACGACAAATGGCTCAGCGAGCAGAGTCCCCCGCACGACATATATCTATAATGCAGCCCCCAAATTTATACCGATTTATATACTCCCACCAATAATAAGAGTGCCCATTTCTTCACCTTCTCCAGCACAAGGTGTTATCACTCTTTTTTTATTTTTTGCTCATTTGCTACATGGAAAAGAGTATCGCATTATTATTTTAATGTAGCTTTCTATAACTACAATGGGTTGAATACATTTTCATGTAGTTCTTTTATATTGCCTCTCTCTGTTTTTTGCCCATCATGTTCTACCCTCAGCTCCTTCTCTCCCTTCGGCAGTCATGCAGGGCTCACAATAGGAGTGATGGCCCGTGGTGCTAAGCATGGAGGGAGTTAGCCTCACTTAATCCTCATGAGACCTCTGAGGGTGAGCATGCTGATTCCTGTTTTTACAGATGGGGAAAGGTAAGCTGGTAAGGAACTCTCAGTCTAGTGAGGAATGCAGACCGTAGGGTGGAGGCCTGTGAGCCAAAATCCCACGCGGAGTCAGCAAGATGCTGGGTGAGGCGGGAGGCGAATGGGAGTGGTCTAAGCCCCTCTGAATTCCATTGAGTTGATGTCTTCTTGTTAGTGGCAACACCAGAATTTCTATATAGAAAGAATTTAAGATAAGCAACCATGTTGGACAGGTCAAAAGCTAAACCTTGCTGGAAAAGTTAAGATAAGCAACCTAGTTAGAAAGGTTAAAAGTTAAAGATACTAAGTAACCTTGCTGGGAAGGTTAAAGACCTTGCCTTGAAATTGTGGTTGCACTGGCTTTCCATAAGACTGAGAAAAAGTCAATTGTCTTCATCAAAGAGAATGGAGGACAGGTGATGGAAATAGCCTCTCCATTACCAGTCCCTCATTGATTTTACCCCAGCTTTTATTTTTATAAGAGTTCTTTGTTTATTAAATAAATCATTCCTTTGTATGTAATGTTTGTTGCAAATATATTTTCTGTTTTTTTCAACTCTATTTAAAGTAATTTTTACCCTTTAGAATTTTATTTTTTGAATTTTTGTTTTTTATATGAACTATTTTATCATTTTTTATGGCTTCTGGAATAAATGTTATATTTATAAATACTTCCATAATGAAAAACTGTAAAAAATGTTACCCTTTTTTTTTCCTGATACATTTATGGTGTCATATATTTATTTTTAAATTTCTGATCCACCTGGAATATATTTTTGGCAATACGGACAGAGATACAGCTGTTTGTTTGTTTGTTTGTTTGTTTGTTTTGATCCAGCTTCTAAAAAAATAGCTCATTGTCTCATATAATTACTATTTTTAAAAATGTTACTTCCGAAATTCTAACAAGATCTAACTAAAGGAAAATGAACACATGAGCTTCCTTTTGTTGTAATTACTCAAAACTTATTTCTGTTGTTTTACAGTGAAGACACTCTTTTCCCAATATTTATTCTGGTTCAGAATATACCTTAACACAAAGAAAATGCTGTTAAAATGAAGTGATATTAGGGGAGAACAAAATACAAAACGGCTAGAGAAATCCATAGAGTATAGTTCAACCTGAAGCCGACTTTATTGTCCCCAACACAAGACAATTCTTTGAGAGCAAGTTTCTTTTATTTTTTGTGTGTCACTCAGCAAACTTGCCCCAAAGAATCTATCATCTACTTGGTAGAATAATATGATTTATTTAGGTGATTTCTTATTTTCCTCTTTTTAAAAATTAAAAAAAAAGTATTAGAGTATATGGTTCTTAAAGGCAGGGAATACCTTTTTTTCAACATTATAGTGACACTAAAAAATAATTTTTGAATAGATACATGCATGTCAAGCTATAGAATATACATTTTAAAAGGCATATTGGTGATCATTGAAATGTGGGATTTCAAAAACGTGAAGTAAATTTCAACCTGTGATTGGGGATTTTATTTTATAGTTCTTTTTTTTTCTTTTGTTAAAGAAGACGAAACCTAGGTTATATGCCTAGGGTTTATATACTGAGCATATTTTAGTTCAAAATATATCGACTCAAATGATAGTATAATACTTGAATACAAAAGAACCCATCCAGAAGAATGTTTTCATTTAAAGTATCACAAGTAAGACAGATTAGTCAAGCCAGCCCTCTCCTCCTCTCCTCTGCTAGGTCTTGGAAGTTAACAACCCAGGATGTTAACAGATAAGGCTCTGCTTCTGTATCTATGTCCTTGAGGGGGGGGGCAGGGGGGGGCGGGGAGGGGGACTATGACGGTGAGATACAGAAGTGGGAGGAATGAGTTGGAAGACAACAGTATAAAATAGTATATAAGGTCCGAGCCCTGATCACGTGAAGCTTCTGAGCTTGGCATTGATATTCCCCAGAGAATGATGCTCTAAGACTTGACCCGACTCCTCTGGCCCTTTCCTGAACCGGAAAGATGGCACATGCACGCCTTGTTTTATGATGCTTCAACATCACTTCTGTTTTAAGCCACATCTGACCCTGGGGAAAGCATGACTTGGTGATCTTTTGTTCTGGGGCCAGAGGCAGGAAATTGAGTACTGGTTGCTTGGTGTCATTTTTATATTTCCCCTTTCATCCACACATACGATAAATGGAACTTCTGAATCTCTCTTTTTAAATGCATGATTTTAATGAATGCTTAATTCAGTTAAATCGTGTGCTGGGCTCTGGAAACTACAACAGGATATAATTTTTTTTTTTTTTATGTCAGCCTACAGAAGTCATTCTGAACAAAAAACAACCTTAGCTTCGGCAAAATGTAGGCAGTAATTAAAGTGAAGATGTGGGCTTTTTGCTTAAATTATTAAGAGAGTTCTCTGATTTCCCTTACTAATATAGGACCAGGCTGGGAGAACTATGTGGTAAGATTTTTCAGCTCTCAGTTTCTGACATAAAGCTTCTCAGTGACATAAAAAAAATAATTCCCACTAAGTACCAACAATAGCTTATGTATTGACCTTTATATTTGTTGATCTTTATATATTTATGTAAAATTTGTATTTTTCTTTATTTAAAAGTATCTTTCCTTATCACAACCTCTACATTATCATATAATAGATAAGTGTTCCTCTGTTGTTAATTATCACCCCCAGGTGTTTTCTTTTTAATGTCTTTTGTGGTTTTATTGTTAATTGCAAAATTAGTTCATGCTCTCTATAAAATATTTCAAACAATGCAGAAAAGTATGAAGTAAAATTTTAAATCCTTTTTTGCTCCACCCAGTTCTACTCCTTAGAAGTAGTCACTGATAAGTGGTGGGGTGTCCTTTCAAACACTTTTCTATGTGTGTAAAACACCTTAAACCAAAATTATTTTTTTTCAGAAACCAGTTTGTATTGTAGAGAACAGACAGCATTACTTTTTGGGGGGATAATTTTTATTTTGAATTAATTCTAGACTTGTAAGTAAGCTACAATCCGTACAAAAACTTTTCTATGTCCTTAACTCAGATTCTTTAATTATTAGCATTTTACCACTTTCATTTTATGATTCTCTATCTGTATACATATTATTTTTTCTGAACCATATTATTTTTTCTGAACCAGTTGTACTCATGATGTTCCCTTTCCCCTAAATACTTCAGTGAATATTTCCTAGGGACATTCTTCCTCATAACCATAGTATAAGTATCAAAATCAGGAAATTAACATTGATAAAATACTATCGTCAACTCTACAGCCTTTATTTTATTTCTCCCATTGTCCCACCACCATTACTTTTTAAATGCATCATCTTTTTTTCCAAAGGAATGTATGACAGATATGTGCCTTAAATTTTTTTACAAATGAACAAGCTGGTTGACTAACCAGAGATTACTGAGGCACTTCTAACTTATCGCCATGTTTTTCTTACTCTGCCCTCCTGCCACGAACACACACCACTCAGTGGTCCGCCTGAGCATTTCCGGTACATGCCTCGCCTTATGTTTTTGTTTACATTCTCTTCCCAAAATGGCCACCTTCTTCTCCCCTTTTTCTTACTGGCAAAATCCCACTCTCCCTTCAAAGCTTCCTATCTGACATCTTTCTCAATCCAACCCCCTCAGGGCTCTTAGTTTTGCTTTGTTTGTGTGCCCTCAGCTTTCTGTGCAAGGTTGTTTTATAACATTTCCCATTATACCATCACTGTTTTGATTTCTATCTGATAGTTACACAATTTTAAGCTTACAGAAATCAGGTACCCCCCAGCATCTAGTCTAGAACTCAGAACAGAAAGCATGGTCAGTAAATGCTGATTTAATACTGAGTGATCTATAAGTCTTTTCTTCTCAAGGGTGGGTGCGAACAAAATGAATGAAATACTGATGCCTTCTTATGAGTTGCATTCCTTTCTTATTGGATCTAAAGTGTGTCATATTGAAGCCAAGGAAGAAAAATGTTATGTCCTGAGAACCTACCTGAGCTGAAAACTACAAAACATTGCTGAAAGAAAGAAGACCCAAATAAATGGAAAGTCATTTCATAGTCATCGAATGGAAGACTTAACATTGTTAAGATGGCAATACTACCCAAAGCTATCTACAGGTTTTACACAATCCCTACGAAAACTCCGACAGTGTTTTTTGAAGAAATAGAAAAGATGGTCTCAAATTCATATGGAATTCCAAGGGGACCTGAATAGCCAAAACAATTCTAGAAAAGAACAGAATTGGAGTTATTCATACTTCCTGATTTCAAAATTTAGTGCAAATCTACAGTGATCAAAACAGTGTGGTATTGGCATAGGATAGACATATAGACCTGTGGGATAGAATTGAGATTTCAGAAATAAACCCATACTTATATGGCCAATTGATTTTTTAAAATTGTAGTAAAATACATATCACATAAAATGCCATCTTAACCATTTTAAAATGTACATTTCAGTGACATTAAGTACATTCACATTGTGCAACCATCACCACCATTCATCTTCAGAACACTCTTCATCTTGCAAATGTGAAACTATACCCATTAAACAGTAATATGCAATTGATTTTTGACAAAGGTGCCGTCTGTTAATAGGGGAAGAATAGTCTCTTCAAAAATTGGTTCTGGGACAATTGGATTTCTACATAGGAAAGAATTAAGTTGGACCACCCTACCTCACACCATTTACAAAAGTTAACTTAACATGGATCAACAACCTAAATACAAGAGCAAAACTCATAAAACTTAGAAGAAAACATAGAGGTAAATCTTCATGACCTTGGATTTGGCAATGAATTCTTAGTATGGCACCAAAAGCACAAGCAACAACGAAAAATTAGGTAAATTGGACTTAATCAAAATTGAAAACTTTTGTGCATCAAAAAACATTATCAAGAAAATGAAAAGACAACTTACAGAATATGAGAAAATATTTGCAAATCATATCTCTGATAGAGTTTAACATGCAGAATATATACAGAACTGGAACTGAACAACGAAATAACAAAAACCCATTTTAAAATTGGGCAAAGTCTTGAATAGACATTTCTCCAAAAAAGGTATACAAATGGCCAGTAAACACATGAAAGATGTAAACAGCATTAGTCACTAGAAAAATCAAAATCAAAATTACAATGAGATACCACTTCACCTCTATTATGATGGCGAAAATTAAATACAAAGTAACAAGTGTTTTTGAGGATGTGGAAAAACTGGAACCATCACACCTTGCTGGTGGGAATGTAAAATGGAGCAGCCTCTGTAGAAAACAATTTTTTTTTTTACAGATTTTATTGGGTTATATTGGGAGACAGTGTTTCTCCAGGGAGTTGTCCTTCAATCTACTTGTGGAGGGCGCAGCTCAGCTCCAAGTCCAGTCAACGCTTTCAATCTTTAGTTGCAGGGGGCGCAGCCCACCATCCCATGCAGGAATTGAACTGGCAACCTCGTTGCTGAGAGCTTGCGCTCTAATCAACTAAGCCATCTGGCCTCCCCTGTAGAAAACAATTTGGTGGTTCCTCAAAAAGTTAAACACAGAATTATAATATGACCCAGCAATTCCACTCCTGGGTATATCCTCAAAAGAATTAAAAAGAGTAACTCAAACAGATACTTATATGCCAATGTTCATTGCAGCATTATTCGTTATAGCCAAGGGATGGAAACTACCCAAGTGTCTATCAACAGATGAATAGATAAACGAACTGTGATATATATACATACAGTGGAATATTATTCAGCCATAAAAAGGAATGAAGTTCTGATACATGCTACAACATGGATGAACCTTGAAAACATAATGCTAACTGTAATAAGCCAAACACAAAAGAACGAAGACTGCATGATTCCACTTATATGAAATATCTATTAATAGAATTGACAAATTCATAGAGACAGAGAGTACTTTAGAGGTTATCAGGGGCTGGGAGTAGGGGAGAATGGGGAGTTATTGCTTAATGGTTACAGAGTTTTTATTAGGAGTGATGAAAAACAAAGAACGTAGTGGTGATAGTTGCACAACATAATTAATGCTGTTGGTTTTTATACTTAAAAATAGTTAAAGTGGCATGTTTTATGTTATCTGTATTTTACCACAGCAAAAACTAACCTATCTGAACCTACCTCAGAATCTGACCCTCATATGTTTATTAGAGACTGATTATTTTCTAGAGAGAGTGAGAGGAGAGACATAAATACATAAATTCAGAATCAAGGTGAGGAAGAATGTTCTTCTAAAGTTTAGAGTCTAAACCTCTGGATTTCCAACTTTGGTTTGCATCAGATTCACTGGATCTACATGATTTGTCCCCACCCATAAAGATTCTAATTCATTAAGTCTTGGGTGGGCTGGAACACTTATATTTTTAACAGCTCCCCCCACTCCTCCCAAGAGAGTGTGAGGCAAAAACAGTGAAGAGAATTAAGCTCCTGCTGTCGCCTGGAGAGTCCCTGACTGGAAGATTCCCTTGAATCTTTGCCCTTTTAATGCCAAGGTTTGGTTCCTGCTTTCTGTCTCTCTGGCTCACAGCGAGGGTGCTGGGCTTCCATCTGCACCCCCAAGCCTGTGGACCAATCAGAGGGTCAGTCTTCTGCTGACTCAGTACCAGGTCACCGTGACTCAGCACCAGGGTGCAGCTGTCCTCCTGATCTGAACTTGTCTCCCCGCTCCAACCTTGCTCCCATTTTCTATCCCAGTTTTGATAATTGGGTCTTTGTTTTGTTACTAAACACCTATCTTTTTCTCACCAGTTTTCTCAGGGGAGACTCTCCCTGAATCTTGGCCTCAGGACAAAGGTTTTTCTGTCTTGTTTTTGTTTGTTTTTATTGAAAGCACTCACCTTCAGCACTTTGTAAACCCTACTGTATTCCCCAATCCCTCCTCCAATACACATACTTCCTGTTTAAATCCTCTTTCTTTTCCACTTGATGTGCAGGTGTTTGGTGCCTTCCAGAGGTCCACACTTCCGATTTCATTTACCTTTCCATGAACATTCCATCCTGTGGGTCTATCCCAGCCAGCTGCAGGCCAGCTATGGACACATGTCCCAAACACAGGGGCACCCAGCCCCAGCCTTCTTCTCCAGGACTTGCCTTCTCTTGGATTCCCTGGTCCTGGGCCCTGCCCAGATGCCTTTTGGAATACCCCATTACCTGCACTGCTTCCTGCTGCCCACTGCAGGGAAGGGAAAAGAACTAACAGTTATGGGTCTCTTCAATGTTTTGGGTGCTGTGCCAGGTACTTTGCAGATGGAGTTTAATGTAATAGATTATTTTAAGGGTTTTTTTTGTTTTGTTTTTTGTTTTCTTTGGATAAGCACATGACACAGAGAAGTAAGGCAACTTGCCTAAATGCTGTTGGTGTATGGCAAGACTACGATGTGAACTGAATTGGCTCTAAAGTTTCTCCTCTTCAGCTTTATCATGCAGGTCTGGGTATCCTGCGGGGGTGCAGATGGGAGTGGCAATGCAGGCCTCACATCTTCACTGCTCCCATGTCTCTCAGTTCACTCTCCTGTGCCAAGCACAGGACCCAAGAGGACCCAGGTGCCTCTCCTGATTTGGTGAGTATGCATAATGTGTTCCAGGGCTGGCATACTCTTTACATTCTTGTTCATTGCTAATTTACTCTGGATGAAAAAGTTAAAGTGTGTCTTTTAGGTTACATATTCACAGCAACTAAGCTCCGAAAACCTCTAAAGTGTTTTTTAAAAAGCTGGAGAGTGTACAGTGATAACCTGTAACCCAAAATATTGACCAGCAATATTTTCTATACCTTCAGCAAATTAGACCTGCTTTGATCTCGTCGTCAATAGAAACCCACTTCTCACCTGCTCAGTGCACATACAGAGCAAGAAAGGAACCCTTAGAGTTGAGTTCCTCACTTGTCCTGTTTCTTTAGGGAGTACTACCCCAGAAGGCAAGGGCCTCATTGCCAGCAGGCCCACAGCATAGCTGAACTGTTTGAATTTGCCTCTAGAGAAAGGAGCCTCTGTAGAACTCTGATGATTCTGTTCACTCCTCCCACTTGTCTGGCCCTTTACAAATTTTTTCCTGGGTTGCTTTATGGAGAGAGCGAATGCAGTTTCCATCCCAACAGAATTTAAAGAACAATCACATGTGTAACTATTTCAAGGAGGCAAATTTCAGTTCCAAACTGAATTTAATCAATTTTGTGTATGAAAACTAAAATTATTCTAGACACCTAAGCACTAAGCCTTAGAATGATTTTTGAATTCTTCTTTTTATCTCCCAAGTCCAGTCAGTCACCATATTCAGCTGTCCCTCCCCTCCTAACCACTTGCTCAAAAACCTTTACTCTTGCTTTGTAATTAAGGCCAAACTCTTTGGCTCGGCACTCAACGTAGCCATAATCTGGTCTCTGATTATCTCATCAGCCTTATGTTCCATGTCTCCCCTATACAAATTATGGTGCCAGAGCATGCATGTTCCTACCCCTGTGCCTCATTCATTCCTTCCCCCCAACCTGAACGCTCCATCCTGGTAACGCTGAGTCCTAATTTTCCCGTCGTGCTAGCTCAAGACCCACTTTCTCTGTGGACAATTTCTCAATTAGTTTAGCACACAGTGCTTTCTCTATGCTTCCTCTCTTTCTTCTTTGTCACATAAATCATGCACTTACTCTACTTAGCACAGTGATCCTGACACCTAGTAAGTATTCAGTGAGTGTATAAGAAGATGGGCTCTGGAGCCAGACTGCCTGAGTTGGTATCCAAGCTCTGCAGCACTTTGACAACTTACTTAACCTCTCTGAGCTTCAGTTCCCTCATCTGTAATAAGGGTAATAACTGTACCTCATAGCGTTTTTATATACAGTTATTTACCCTTTTATGCAGATATTCCATCTTCTTTACCTAAATATTTGCTTTTTGAAGAAAGGTATTGGCTGCTTTTGCCACCCAATCCCAAGCACCAAAACCTGAGCTGAGAGAGTTCTGGTTCTGCTACAAGGATATATTATGGAAGAATACATGACTGAGAAAAAAACAAATGTAAGTGGTGGGACAGCACAGGTGGAAAAAAGTCCAGAAGGAGAAGAAACAGAGCGTGGCCCTGGAATAGAGGTGGGAAATGGGGAGGGGCGAGGGCGTGTCAGTAATACTCCAGGAGGAAAGGGATTTTCAGATCCGTAAGGAAAAGAAATGAAAGGATTTTGTCCAGTGGATCTGAGGCCCAGTTCATTTCCTTTGGAAAGGGAGTGGCTTCAGCCACCTGGAGGGGCCCTCTGATTCTAGAGTGCTAGAGAAACTAGTGCAGCCCTCAGGGCCTAAGAAGTGGGACCGGCTGGCTGCTCATGATTGGCTTGAGCCTCAAGGGAGCAAAGAAGAAGACTATAGTTTTCGTTTTGGGATGCCCAGCCTGCTCACTGGTCTTGGAAAGGAGACAAAATTTCCATCTGGTAATGCAGACTATGAATTTGACTGGTGTGTTTCTTGGACCAAATCACTTAGGATGCTGTGCCATGCGAGGGAACAAGTGATGGTGTTACTGACACTCGTGGTGTGTGTGTGTGTGTGTGTGTGTGTGTGTGTGTGTGTGACTGGATTGATGGAAGAGGGGTCGTATATGACCAACTGTGTATGTGAGAGGCATTCAGGCTGGGGAATGATCCAAGCTGGGAATAACCAGGCTAGGGATATCTCTTCTGGGGCCCGGGGTGAGACAGGCTGTGGAATGTTTCAAGCTGGGGGGATACATCCTGGGGAGATTCAAGGTGGGAGATATAGACTAAGGGGATACAAACCGGGGAGATGCAGGCCAAGTGGGGTTGTTAGTTTTCTATTGCTGTGTAACAAATTATCACAAATTTAGTGGCTGAAAACAATACCCATTGATGAGTTCACAGTTCTGTGGGTCAGAAGCCCAGCAGGCATGGTGCGACTGAGTTTTCCACTCAGTATCACAAGGCTAAAATCAAGGTGTCAGCTGGGCTATGTTCCTTTATGGAACTCAAGGTCCTCTTTGGGTTGTTGGAAGAGCACAGTTCTTTGTGGTTATAGAACTGAGGTCCCATTTTCTTGCTGGCTTTTGGCAGAGGCCCCCCTCAACAACTAGAGGTCACTCATAGTTTCCTGCCATGTACCCCCTTCCATATACCTTCTCAGGTTTCACATCTCTCTGACTTCTGTGTCTCTACCATCTAGACCCGATTTAAAAGGCTCATGTGATTAGATCACGCCTGCCCAGATAATCTCTATTTTTCAAGTCAGTTGATTTGGGACCTTAATTATAATTCATCTACAAAATCCTTTCACAACAGCACCTATATTAGAGTTTGACTGAGTGACTGGGAGATGATGTGTACGTATCAGGGACCAGGAATCTTTGGGGCTGTCTTAGAATTCTTCCTTTCACAGGGGGATATGGGCTGGACGGATCTAGGCTGGAAGATATAGTCTGGTGGGGGAGGCATGCAAGTGAGAATGCATCCAGGCATGTGGGGTACAAACTGGGAGGGATATCGGCTGGGGGGACCAGTGGTTGGGCAGTGATATGGGTTGGTGGGGGAATATGCTGAGAGTATGTAGCTTGGGGAGGATTTAGGTGGGACAATAAAAGCTGAGGGGGATACAGGTTGGGGAGTGGTACAAACTGAGGAGGGAATATAGGCTAAGGGGAAGATGCAAGCCAGAAAGTGATAGAGGCTGGAATGGGGCGCACGAGGCAGACTGAGCACAGTTCAGTGTAGAGATTGGGTGCCTGAGACATAGCTATTCTGAACCTAAGTGCTATGACAGGTGTGCCAGGTGTGATGGAGGCCTGAAGAAGAGCACTCAGCCCAGCCTAGGTAATCAGGGACAGTATCCTGGAGGTGATGTTTAAGCTGAGTTCTGAAGATGAGTAAGCATCCTTAGCCAGCCGAGGAAGAAAGGCGAGACTAATGTTCAAGTCAGATGAAAGAACAGGAGCCCAGGCACAGAGGTAGCTTAGCTGTAAAGCTAAATCTTTGGCCAAGCCATTAAATATGCTTCAAGCCTCTGAGACAGGATAATGCCACTGAAGACAGCGTAGGAGAGGAAGTGCCGGACTACCAATCCAGAGGTGTGTGTCCCTGCATGGGCCTTGCCCTGGCATTGAGCAATCTCTTGCAGTTCCAGTGTCTCATTTGATAAGGAAGGAAATTGGAGCAGAAATGCACTTCCATAACTATAAAGTGTTTTGAGATCCTTAAATAAGATAACTGTACTGAATGTCTGCAACAGGCCAGACACTATTACACTTACAACCTATTTTCTGCTATGTGAGTGACGTAATTGGTTCGTTAAGTGAATTTTCATAAAATGCTAAATCATTTAAATAATAGCATACTCTCAG
The DNA here is from genome assembly GCF_964194185.1 of Rhinolophus hipposideros. Lineage (NCBI taxonomy): Eukaryota > Metazoa > Chordata > Mammalia > Chiroptera > Rhinolophidae > Rhinolophus > Rhinolophus hipposideros. The sequence goes on along the minus strand of NC_138051.1, from coordinate 66,362,781 downwards.
CAAATTTAAAAATGTTTTCTGCCCATTTAAGGATATTTCTGTTTGGGGAAAAATGTAGTGTTAATGGGAAGTCCCCGGTGAACATAGTCCAAATTACTTAAATTCAAGAGCCTTGTTGATTAAAGATGTTTGGTGAAATTACAAGAATTTCAGAATTATGCCAAAACTACCACTCTTAAAAATCTATCCCTAGATTATTCTTTCCATTATAACTTGAAATTTAAATAGGGGCATAGTAATAGGTTCAGTTCTGCTCTCAGGTGTTCCTCAAGGGGGAAAAATCCATTAGCTGTCAATTCAGGAAATACCTGCTTTTATACCTGAAAATAAATACCTCATCACCTGGGTCTGCAGTCTCTTTCAATACTAGTTTTGATGGGACTTGTGATGAGTGTTAAGGACACTGTGCTGAGTTCTTTCATCATTACCTCATTTAATCCTTCCAACAATCCTGGGTTATCTTATTCTGAAGCCAAATGCACACTCCTGCTTCCTAAGCAATACTTCTACTTAAATTCTAGAATACTTGTTTGCTCTCTTATCTTAGAAGGCCAACGTATGGGTAGGCATATGGATTGCCTTCCAGGCAATTTGTGCAACAAATTCTGTTTCCTTCTCTAAGGCACAGGCTCAGAGGCATGGCCAGAATCTACCATTAGGGGAGCCACTTTGTAAAATAAGTGCCACCTGTGAACTCAGGTCTGACAATCGGCTTTTTGGGGGAGAAGGTCTTTCTCACACTCACTCTAAATATGTCACCGTCTGCTTCTACCAGGAAGGTTATTAAAAATACTTGGATGCCATGAACTCTAACCAATCAGAAGAGACCCCTGTCTGCACCAGGTGTTACCCACCTTCCCTTTACTTGGGGATGATGGGGAGGTGGTGGAAGAGTTAGTCTGGGAAGGGGAGGGCTTTGCGAGGGCTTCGAGTAACAGCTTGGGAGAATGGCTCTTCATCAACTAATATGGAAGCGCTTCATTATTTTAACAAGCAGTGTGAGTGAACCAGGGTGTATAAAGTAAAACTCTATGCCGCCAACTCCACTGAGCTTTCTAGAAGGAAGGGCACCTCTCAGGCATATCACCCTCAGTCCCAAACTGCACCTCCTCAAAGTTTCTACCCTTATGGCTATTCCTAAAGAAGACTAGAAGAGGGAAAGAAGGAATCTCAGAGTCTCCTCTCTACCTCTTAACTCTAGTGCCTGTCTCTTATTTTCTTAATCAGAAGTCCACCTCCTGGGACTGGAGGCAGAAATGAAGATGGAGAAAGAGGATGGTGGTAACCATCTTTGCCTTCATTTTTTTTTCTCTGTGATGGGAAAATGTTTATATCTTCAATATTTTTATTTCTTCCATATCATTATCATCTGCTTAAGATGCCCTTCATGTCTACAACATTGCCAGTTGCTTATACTTGTGCCTTGGGCAAAAAAATGGGCCTGTAAATCTGTTCATGAATGAATAATGCACTGCACTGGGATTTGGTTATAGTACTCAAGGTTGTCTCAAACGCAGCAGCATCCTGGAATTCAAGACACTAAAATCAGAAAGGAAGATGCTGAGGCTTGCATCTTTAAAATAAGGAGCAGTGTACACACTGGAGAAGACATTAAGTTTCAAAAGCAGTGCTAGAGAAGCTAGGAAGTAAGTAGAAGAGTGAGAAAAGGAAACCAGAGAAACAGAATTTACAGGAAAAAAATGGAGTTTAACAGGGGAAAAAAAGTTTTGATTTTTTTTATTTAAATAATCATTTATTATACATCTGTTAGGTGTGTTGTGCACTCTTAGACATTCCTCTTTTAGATGTTTTGATGCACAGAACTCTCAGACGTGTTTGTGTGTTGCATAGGGAATTCTTTGTTGAGTTAATAGCTGTTCAATTTGTTGTAACTTCCAGGGGAGATTTCAAGGAGTACCCCTCACACCGCTATGTTTCTGACGTCTCCAAGTTTTGAGTTTTTGATGAACCAAGCAGAATATGATCTGAGTGAAAAGTGCTCATCCATGTAAGATGACTGCTGAGAACAATAGCAGGCAATGGTAAATGCCTTAAAATGCCTTCTACAAAGAAAGAAATGGAAGGAAATCAAAACATGTCACTATGCCCAAAATCCACTTATAGAAAGCTTCTAAAAGCAAAGAGAAAAGAAAGAATACCATGTGACTATCCCATTTATCTTTACTGGGGATCTTTTGGAGACAAATTTATTTCTTCTTTTGTGATGATGCCTCACACTTCAGACCAATCTAAAAGTAAATAATTTTCTCTGTATGAGACATATTTTCAATCATTCTGATTCTGAAGGAAACTTTTTTCCCTTTGGATATTTTGTAAACAAGTTATAGAGGAATCGCTTTGAACTGATTCTGCAAAATGCATCTTTTATGTCTACTTTATATTGTAAGTCTTGACAAAAATAAATAAAACATAGCATATTACCGTGGCTATTTGAAAAGATTTGAGCCTGGATGGAATATAGAGTTCTAGATTCAACTTGAAGCAGTTTTTTTTTTTTTATCTTACACTAAGGATATTTCTTTTTTTACGTGCAACTGCTCTTTAAATGAATGTGAACTTTACCAATTAAAAATATTGCCTTATGGTTAGAAGGGGACTTGAGATATCAATTGGCCCAGTCCTGTGGTTTCAGGACTGAAACAATCTAAAAGACAGGACAGATAGATGAATGGATTAATCCTTTCTCTCAAGATGTAAAAAATAAATCCTGGATTTCAGAGCAACTTATGTTGGAATATCTTTTCTCAATTTTTATGAGATTAATATATTTCATTCTATAGCTGGTCAAACCTCCTTTGTATGTTGGTAGTGTTCAGTTTGTGCTTCATAGTTGTAAAATGGCGAGTATTACTATGTTTATTTTGGTGATAAGCTTATGGCCATAATTAAATATTCAACAAATACTTTTTTGAACAGCTGCTATTTTAAGGCACTGCCATTATGGTAGATGTGAGACTATAAAAAAAAGTCTTAATTCAGAGAAATTACAATTTTTGAGGGGAAGGTGGTTACATAACACACATACTGACTACACAAGGACTTTCCACATAGGCTTTATTAGATAGATAGACCCTTTCTGTAGTAGTATCATGGGAAAAGGTGATGAAAATCAGTACCACTTTTAGACTGTTTCAGAAGCATGTGAGGAAATTTTATATTACATATTATTGGAAATGTTTATGTGTATATCACCTTTTCCTCTCCACTACATTTAAGATCTGTGAGAAAAGTTGAATCTGGTTGTATATTTTCTGCATACTTTCCACAAAACAAATACACATACATATACTGCATACTTTCCACAAAACAAAAACATTTGTTGATTGATTAACCATGGAGCTAAACTCAATGCCAAAATAATGCATAGCCCACATTAAATGATATACTGCTTGTGGCCTAATTACTCTGAAACACAAACTCAATTCTGCTATCATTTAAGACAGTTTAGCCAGAAGACTTAGGCGAAATATATAGGAACAGGGAATTCAGCAGGAGGTTGAGTGTTACAGTGAGGGAAAGTTTCGTTTTGTTTTTTTATTTTTTGCACTGATGTTCATGCCATATTTAAACCTTGGTAAACCTATGTTCAAATTGTTGGTCTTATTCTGGTTATGACCCCCAAGTACATCTTCATTGTGATGCTATTGATACTCCATTAATGATATCCTATCAATGTGCTGCAGATTGACTATACACTTGTGTTTCCTGAATCTGATTTTAAACCTGAATCATATTTTTAAAAAGTAAAATAAGCAAAATTTGTTAAAAGGCATATAATAAAAAATAATGCAGTCAGCCACAGTAAATATATTGGGTAGTTTTCCTACATTTACAACTGTCCACATAATTTCCATGTTGAGTGAGCGAATGGTGTTTCAGAAACCCCAACCGAGCCAGAATGAAGTTCCTCCTTTCTTAGAAACCTAAAACAAAAGAGACTATATTACCTCTTTTACTAATCTATTCCAGTCTCTAAGAACTTTCTCTGACAAAAGTTCTTAGAGGTACTAAGAACCTCTAAGAGCCTGAGCTCTGCCGCTCATTGGTAAAAGCATTTTCTTTAAATCCATCCTTGGTAGAGGTGGAGAAGAATAAGCTATTTTTCTTTGCAACGTAGGCAATAAATATGCATACCATTATGTTAATAATGAATATTTCATGCCTATTGTTTAAGGTAAAGGATCTATTAAAGCCATCAATTTATTTCCTGCGAGGCATATAAAATAGGAGACCAGGATGGAGATAAGACTCTTTTGTCTGACATAGTAAAAGCAATTCATATCTTTTCTAGAGTTATAGTTGCCATTTTAAATACAGTTATTCATGCTGACCAGTTCATTTAGGATTAAAGGGTATATTCCACAGGAGACATCAGACCTTTGATGTTCAAATCTCTGAAAAAGAATTTTTACAGACAGTTTCACAAGGACATTATTCATGGCTGAGAAAAAAAAACAAAAGAAAAAGATAAGATTTCTTTCTTGTAAATGTTTTCACCCTTGCCTTTATCAAAAAAGTTTCTTTTTAAATGACTGTACTGTTTAGAAATTTTGTTTCTTGTACCTGCATTAGTAGCCCTTTCTTCTTTTATCTTGCTTTTTCAAGGCAACAGACACAATTCCATTTGTTAGAACTGAATCAGAAAGTTCAGGGCCTAAAGAGATCTAACACTTACTAAAGAAATATAGAAAAGAACAGATTTTAAAAAGAAGGGAATGTAAAGCATACACTATTCTGTTTCTATAATAACAATAGATTTCTTAGGGGAGAGCAAAGAAGCAATGAGGATTCTTCTGAGTGTTTGCACAATAAGGGTTAAATAATAAAGACAGATAAATATAATGGACTAATGTGTTAACAATTAAAAACAACTACAGTGCATAAAAATGAAATATTCCAAAGCTTTCTTTAAAGAAAACCATTTTGTTATTGGGTTCATCCTACCTGCTTATCTTTCCAATATATGACATACTAAAAACTATTTAGTATGAGGTAAAAATCTAATAAGCTCATTAGCACTGAAGTAGGTCATGTCAAGTGTTCTGAGTGTTTTGGATGCAATGGAAACACCTATCAGAATTAATAAAACTAATTCTAACATCATTACCATTATTTATATCATCACCATAACTATCAAATATTTATTGAATACCCAGAATGAGTAGACTATACTTAGCAATATTATTTTACACTAAAGTCGACTCCTGGGAATTTCAAATTAAAAAATTGAAAACAACAGAATGAGAGTCAGGGAGCAGTTGGGCAGAGAACATTGGGAGATGCTGAACAACTTATGTTCATGAAGTTTTAGTATATGTGCTGCCGAAGCGAGCACTGTTCATGAAGTTTTAGGAAGGCCGGAAAGGACAGTCTTTTGTAGAGAAGACTATCCAATTTGCAAATGACCTCTATTCTACATCGCAGCTCCTGTCCTTCTCCTTCCATGGCTAGACATCTTTGTTGGGTGCCTTGGGAGCCGATAAGAACAACACAATCCAAGGAAGAAGTTTTAGAGGCTTCCAAAATAAAGGGAGGGGAAAAATCACTGAAAGACAGGAATGGCTTTGAGGACATCCCAAGTAAAACAGCCTTACAAGATTTTTCCTCATGTGCCTCTTTCATTTCATTTTGTTGTATTGCCTCATGTGCTTGTCACTGGCGTATTAGGTTGGTGCAAAAGTTATTGCTTTTTTTGCAATTATTTTTAATCTTTTAAACCGCAATTATGTTCCCCTCAACCTCATAATTTCAAACGAAGACAAAACAAAACAAACTAAAACAAAATACATCCCAGGAAACAGTGGTGCAGAGTCTGGGGAAAGTCCTGCCAGCTGGTGTTCAGGAGCCCTGTTGTGAATCCATAAGTGGCACTTACCTTGGTGACATCTGCCCCACTCAAGGTCTTGTTCTCCTTTTGCAAGACCAGAAAGCTGGTCTTTCTAGGCTTCGGAAGTAGAGCTGTTACAAATAGACACATGCAACCTACCTCACTTATTTCGGCAGTGCCTTCTGGGCAATATACATGGGAAATCAAGGTGTCAGATAGCTACTTGGTACCTGGCGATCAGAATAAAGAGAATTAGTTGATATACTGTGAAGCATTTCTACCCAACTTACTGATAGCCTTACCCAGGATACCATGATGCTCAACTCAGCATTGCCAAGATGCTCCCCTCTGTGTGGTATTTGAATGGACATTGTCCACTCCAAGCTCTGGGGACTGGTTATCCTGTTCTCTGCTGTATGTGACCAGTGCCTTTCTGACACAAAGGTTTTTACCAACCAGAACCAAGTAATGACCCAATACTGCAAAAGTATAAAATATGGGATGCCCAGTAAAAGTTTAATTTCAAATAAACAAAAAATAATTTTTAGCATAAGTATGTCTCAAATATTGAATGGAGATTCTCTATTTTTATTAACTAAATCTGGCAAACCCCAAACTGCCTTCCTTAAAGTAAGAAACTTCCTTAAAGTACGTATGCACCAAAGAGTGAGGTACTCCCAGACTCTTTTAATGCATACGTACAGTTTCTTGCTTTATCCATAAAAGGGTAATAACATGCATTAGGTGTAGATTTACTGACTTGACTTTTATTGTACAACTTTCCCTGATTTATAATTTGTGTGTGTGCTGGGTGGAAGAGTGGATCTTATTATCAATGCCATGTACTAGCAGCAGCTGTTGAGATAAATTACGCTAATCAGAGTTATTTAAAGCAATACAAACCATTTGAAGAAGGATAAAGGACTAGTATAAATGAATTCCAATAAGATCACTTTACATTTACTGCATAGTTATAATAATTTGTACTGAGGAAAAGGAAAAGTAGGAATTTTATAATGGGAGAAGGGGAATTTGGGAAAACAAAAACACTTGAGTGTCACGCAAGTGTGAGGAGTAGAGATCTCTAGTGGAGACTTGAGCGTATCCTGGGTCTCCAGGGAGGAGAACACTGGGATTAAGAACAGGAGGGAGGAATGAAGGTGTCAAAGCAACTTTGAATATTTCATTAGTGTGTAGGGCTGGTCCTAGATGTACCTGGAGCTGGAGAATCCTCTCCTCCTGCTGTCTTCTGTTCTGTTTCGTCCTCTGGTCCAACCTCATTAATCAGGTTGTTTACTTATTAGTACTATTATTAGCCTGCATTTAGGTCAAGTAGATCCAATTTTGTGATCTAGCTGGGAATCTTACCAAACTACATAACATTGTTTTTATGAGGTAAGGTCTTAGTTTCAAACAACTGACTTACAAATAAAATGTTGAAACACAATTTGGTCAGGTTGGGTGTGGCTTATCCACCTGTTGTGTATTGGATCCAGGTAGAAGGCCTTGTCATTGTATTCAATGTAATACAATGAATACACATCAGAAACAGATCTTATAGAGTCAATTCAGTTCAATAACATTCTATTCAACAACTGTTTGTTGACTACCTTTCTGGAAATACAATGATAATGTCTTTTGAAGAGGAGTGTAATAGGTAAGATAACAGTGCATAACTGTGCATTGTGTTAGGTATGTGCATTGTGTTAGGGGTTCGAAGGTAAAGACCTTACTCTGACTTCAAGGTTTTTACAAATAATTATAAAATGGAACTAAGACAGCCATTATAAAGAAGGGAATTACTAAGTACAAGAGATATTGTATATGGAAAGTGCTTTGCTGTGGGAGTTGTTCTAAACTGGGCCTTTATATTCCTGACACCTCTTTTTATCTACAATTAGAGAAATAATAGGAAAACAAAACAGTTCTGAGACACTCACGAATGGAGGTCATGAATTCCAGTGGCCACATTAGCGGTAAGACCTTCGGCAAGTTACATAGCCTTCAGTTTCAACTCTGTCCCCTAATAAATGGGGATTACCAAAATCTACCTTTGGAGTTATCTGGTAGATTAAGCAAGTAACGAGTGAAGCACCTAGCATTGTGGCTGGCAGGAGTAAGGGCTCAATAAACCGTACTTATCAGCACTTATGTTCAACTTCCTTGTGTGTGATTGAGAGTGATTGAGAAGGGAACACTTTGTGTAGGACTACTTCATAGGGTCCTACTTAGGGGCCCGGCTAAACTATACAGTTTCCACAAGGAACATCCTGTAGTCCCCGACTTGCGCCCCTTGCCCTAACCAAGGACCAAAGAAATGCAGGCTCTCTTAGCTAAAACGCTGCCTGGTCTCTTCTCCGTACGCACCGAGGAAGAGCCGTTGCAGAAGACCAGGTTACGTAGAAAGGGCATCAGGGCAGGGGGTCCTGGGAAGAGTCTCAGGCTCGGGGCCGAGCAGGACCCGCCCTCGCTGTTCCGTCCCCAGCGCAGGAGCTGAGGCGGGGAAGTGGGCGCCGAGGGGCGTGGGGTGGGGACTGCATCGGGTGTCAGTGCCAGCGGAGTCGGGGCGGGCACATCTTCCCGCCGCCCAATCCCCAGCCGTAGCCGCGGCCTTATGAACAAGCAACAAAGCGAAGCGCCCTCCCCCTAGCATCCCAGACTGTGGAGCCGGCCGCCACCGCTGCAGGGGCCGCCGCGGGGATGCCGAGCGCGGGCGCCGCCGCTCTCTGCGCGCTGCTCGGCTGAAGGCGCACAGGTGAGGACGGGCCCGGCTCTTGCCACTCCGGCGGCCGCGGCTGCAGACCCGGCGCTGGGGCAGAAATGGAGCCGGAGCCCCGGGCGGCGCGGGGTCGCCCCGGGAGCGGCACCATCCAGGGAGCGCTGCAGACCGGGGCGCGCCAGGCTTGCGCCCTGCGTCCCGGCTGGAACGCGGTGCCGGGTGCGGGTGAGCAGGGGCATCTCCTGGAGCGCTGGGCGCGGTGCGCAGGCCTGCGAGGGCTCGCCGCACTCCGCGCTCCAGCCCAGCCTCCCCGCTCCGCACAGAGACCGGGCCTTTGTGCTGGCGGAGCTCGCAGGGCTGGCTGCTTTTGTGTGGGCTTTTCTTTCTTCCCTCTCTTCCCTCTCAGTCTCACAGCGGGGATAGAGAAGTTTCCGAAGACTGCGATTTGCTCTTTCCAAAAGCATCGATCACAGTGTCCCCGATGCCATCAGTGCCCAGCAGCCAAGGAGCAACTGGGTGCTGCGGTGATCACCGAAACGTGTTTTGCTACTTTGTAGAAAACAAACAGTTGAGTCTTGAGTGCAGAGATGTCACTAAAACTCCCACTCAGACCCTAGCCGGTCCCCCGAGACACCGCCGGAGAATGCTCTTTGGAAAGAGGGCCTGCGAGTTAGATGCGGACGAAGTCAGGCTCTGCCTGAGACTCCAGTGTTGTTGGGAGCTGCTGCTGGAGGTGCCCAGATGTCGCATGTGCGTCCTGGTCACTGACAGACCTTAACCTGTGTAGATTCTGAACATGTAGAGCTCTGGCTAGCGAGGAAGCAGCGAAGGTCTCTTAAGAGTTTGGAGTTCTCAAAGATGAGAAATCTGTCTTCCCAAGCGGATCCCACGGACTCGCGAGGATCTTGGCACCTCATTCCAGGGCAGAGCTGATGTGGAGAGGAGAGAAGCACTGCTTTAAAGTGTCTGCCTCTTTCTTGGGACGTTTTAGTTTGAAACTTAAGGGGAAGGGGGAGTGGTTCATAGAACCATCCAGAGAGCTCTGAAGGATTTCATCTGTGGGGTGGGGAGCAGTATGTGTGGCCCCGATTTGCGTGCCTCCCCCTCCTCTTTGTGTGTTTCCCTCATCACCAGTGATGCTGTGGGGCTCCAGGGAGTCTTGTTTAAGCCAAGCGCCTGCAGAGCCACAGACCGACTGTTCACTTGCCTGCACAACCCCACCGTAGCATTTACTGAAACTCAAATCCGGGGTGAGGTTTCACGGGATCAGAATATTGCTATTTACTTTTACACACAGTAGAGATTTAAGAATAGCTTGCTTTACTATTATGAATAAGGTGGAGTTGTTACAGTTGTCATAATAATGAGCCAAGCACCTACGCAGCAGACTTGATATCGACTGTCTTTATTCACAAAACTCCCAAGACTCACGGAGTCTAATGTAGCTACAGCAACTGAGCTAATTAGGGAGACGGGGATTTGCCTTTGTTTTCATGGGCAGCTGCTGACCATAATATTCTGGCGTTTCCTGATAGACTTTTCAACATCCTAATTTGGTATTACAGAAATGGTTTGATGCTAAATATAAGCGTAGCATCAAAAGGAGGAAGATGGGCTTACCTGGTATGGAAAATTTCCACTCTTCAACTAAAGGTGTACTTCACTCTTTATTCAGCAGATGTTTGTCTGAAAAGTTGTGTATGGAACTGTATTTTTGTTCATTGAATTTTGTTTATTCTTACAATAGGGAAGCTGGCTGTTCCAAGGGAACCTGGGTTTAATCTCTGTAAAATGAAAACTCATTCCTTAATTAAGATGGGTGGTCAATCCTGTTTTTCCATATTGTGTTTACTTGGTGATTATAAGAAAAGTGTCTGAATCAAGTTTCAGCTTGAAATGTAGATATTGTTTATTCCTTGAAATGTCTACCTGGGGATTACCTTCTCCTTAAATGTCAGCTAGTACTTAGAGATCTTGTCAAGCAAATGAGGTTTGTGAACCACAAAGAACAGAAATGAAGTGTCAAATTAGGTCATTGAAAAGAACTGTATGATGGATGGACAAGAGTTTGGTGATCAAGATTGATTAGGAGAGGATTCTGCAAACACCAGATGATTCTCAGGCCACTTTGTCTACATGAGAAACTGAAAGAGGGGAAGCTCTATGGAAAGAGCTAGGGGGATAAAAGGCTGTTACAGATGTTTCAAATTGCTCACATTTCTGTAGTTTGAGGGGAATGCATGTCAACACCACACTAATAGGTCTTAAATTGCATGATACTTAAAACTTTTCCTTCAAACCATTTTCATGTCTGTTAGCATTTTTTTGGGGTCTCCCTTCTACCCTTTGAAGAAAACAGAATGAACATTATTATCTCCATTTTGCAATAAGGAAACTGAATTTTGGTGATTTTGCACAAAGTAGAGCTGGAACTTGAAGCCAGTTTTTAAATCTTCAAGTCTAGCTTCTTTTGCCAGGGATAGGATGATGTGCTAGGGGTGATAAGCAGAGACATCATCTTTTGTTTACATTGCTAAATTGTAGAGAAGAAAGCTTGTGGTCCCAAGATGCAGAACTTGGTTGTGGTCTGCAGGAATGGTAAAGCACTATGCTGGCAATTGCCAGAGTAACCACCTTGACCCAGCCTACTTACCCTCTTCCCTATCAGGACTGATGCCGTTTTCCTCCTGGGGGACCATGCTTATCTTTGTGGTTATTCTCCCACCTTTCTTGTGGTTGAACATGCTGCTGAAAAGCTCATCTGTCATTCCAGCTACTTCATTTATAGTGAAGGATGACTGGGGCCAGATGATCTTAAATCTAGTATATCAGGCCAGTGTCAGTTATCAGAAATGTGAATCAGAAATGCTGTGTGCCACAGTTGGGTTAATATGGTCAGAGTTTTGATAAACTCAGCTTCAGACAAATGAAATAGTATTGGCAATGAGGGCCTTCAGGATTAAAACAAGAAAAGATAAGACAAATTACTGAGGATCAGGAAAAACGCAAAAAGGAAAGATTACAAAGACAAACAAACCAGGGAAAGAGTTTCCTTTTCCCTTCATCAATCACATAATCACTGATTGGATTTTAAAAAGTGAGATGGTAATTGGGAAGCAGGTCGACCTGAAGCTCTGAAATTTGTCATTTGTTACTGTTGATCTACTTAAAAAAAGAGAGAGAAATAAACACCAAAAACTTAATATATAGCAGAAATGACAATACAGAATTTTTTACTATTATTAAAATGGCACATTGAGTAAGTAGCCAAAATTGGCTAGGTGATGAACAAAACATACATTGAGACGTGGATAGAACATGAAATGCCACTGAAAATCTTACCTTATAAAAAAAGGAGTCTTTGCATATTCTTTTTCACATTGTTAGGTGGTTATTTATATTCTCTTCATGCCAGCAAATATTTATTGAACACCTCCTCTGTGTGCCTCCCATTATTAGCAATGATATGGCAAACAAAGGAAATAAAAGATCAGTGTTTGTGTGCAAAGAACATAATATTATTTGAGGTGACCAGACTTACAGACATGATGATTTGTGCGGGAGAAATGGGAAGAACCGTGGGAAGAGAATGGGCTAGGCATTTTTGTGATAGAAGTTAATATTCAGGATGTGATCTGGGGGCCAGGATTTGGATACCTGGAGTAGGGAAGAAGGAGGGAGCCCTGACTAGTGCAGTGTCATGAGCAAAACTTAGGAACCTGAAATGAGTATGGCACAGAATAGGGCAATATACCCCCTGGAGATGGTGTCTGTTCTGGGCACTAGCACTGTGGGGTTACATTACAGATATGGAGCTTGGCAATTGTATGTTTGTGGACATTAAGTTATGTTTTGGGAAGGCAGAGAGCTGTACTGACAAAGGAAGGGAACTTGAAGTCTGACAGAATTCATGAGTTCGAAAACAGATGGGATCACATAGGCCAGTTAATTATCCTCTATAAGGCAGCAGTTTTAAAACCTATCTCATTAGGCTGTTGTTAGGATTAAATACGATAATTTACATCAGGCACTTATAACACTTGGCGCATAGTATCCCCAAATGGTAGCCATTTTTTTATTGAGTATTGTCATTTTTTATTCTTAAACATAAACCATCCGGATTGTGTAAAATGGATTGGAGAGGAGAGAGTCTGAAAAGAATCATCAATTAAGAGGCAATTAAAATCATAACAATCCAATGAGGTGACAAGAAGAGACAATTCTAAGTGATGTTATGAGGAAAGGATCCATAGAAGTTGTGAATCTAGAATGTGAAAGAGAGAAGAGTTCAAGATGACACCAAAGTGTAGATAAAGAAAGTGATGTGTTTCAGGTAGCATCCAAGTAACTTCCTGTAGACAATGAAAATCTGTTAGGCAGCTTTCTTCCTGAAAGCCCACACCAGCAATTTATGGTATTTGTGTTTCTACTGAGAAACTGATGATCAGGTAGATGGTCATCAGTGTTTTTTGGCATACTCTCCAGCCCTGCTGTGTCTTAAGTGCTCGTAGGGCAATGCTCACATCCCTTATATGTTGTACCTGGAACTCAATTTACTTTGAAAAAAGTAGCTTTGTTACTGCTGAGAATGTTTTAACATGCTGGTTCCCTTCTGTGTCTCCATTTGGGTAACACACCGAACAATAGCAGTATACACTTCAATTGGAAAAATAGTGACCAAGTGTTTAAAAAAAACAAAACACTGATGATTAAGTCTAGCAAGATAACGAAGGCTGTATGTTTTTATGTTGTCTTTCATTTGTCTTTGAAACTGGCCAAATATGCCTAGACTTGACAAAGAAAGAGATTCTGGACTGTATCTGTTTAAGATTGTCAAAGATAATGCTTGACAGAACAGCTTATCTGCCCACTGGTGGCAGAAATGCAGAAAATTGTTCCGAGGACTGCTGAGTCATGAGGATACCTTGATAGTGAATGATAGATAAAGTGCTACTGACTTGCTCTGAAAGGGATGCTTTTTAAGCTATTTGAAGCTGATATCCACTGTTAGTTAGTAATTTGGTTAGAATTTATTTATCTAAATTAATTTGCCCTGATGGACATAGTGAAGGGAAAACAGCCTCCAAACTCACAGTGTGAAGGAAAAGTTAGAGAAAAATGTTCTTTTGTTTGTTTGTTAAATAGTCTTATGATTGAATTAATTTAAGATAATTGAGATAGAGAATTGTAATAAGCAATGAAATCTCCTCGCTCTCTCCCTCCCCTGGTAAAGGGGGCTATGGACATCCATGTTTGTTCAGCCAATATTGACTAAGCATTTCTTCTGTGCCAGGCACTTGCCAGGGAGGGGATACAAAGTCGAGGAAAAAAGAAATGGCCTTCAAAATATGATTGCAGATGGTTATTTAGGTTTAGAAATATTGTCATTGAATTGACAATGGTCAGTCTTTTCTGATATATTCTCTAATGTCACAATTCCCAGTGGGGGACACCAAGCTCATAGAAACGGCTCTGTGAACCTGTGCTGTGCTTTGAAAGATGAAGAAAGACATGGAACTTGAAGGTCATCTAACAATTTATCTGAGTTTCAGATGCGTTCCCTGCTGCCCATTTCTACACGCTGTCTTTTCTGTTTCTTTAAAGTTCAGATGTCGTTTTGAATAGTGGAGAAATGGAGCATATGGTTGCAATACGCAGACATAGAATAGGCTAGCAGTTCATCCTAGCAGTTCCTCCCCACTTTTTCTGTCATAATTAGATTTAGAAAGCAGGTGGCCAACACTTAATTACAGAAAGAAAGTCTTTTAGAGCTGTGGCAGAATTCCCTTCACATAAAAATTCTAAAACTCAAGATCTAAATGAAAATAAAACCTTGAAGGAAAGTTCTGTTTTGGAAAGGCAATTGGGGTTATATTGAATCTATCATTTGCCCTCTTTCCCAAATCTGAGTTGATTATAAAATTCTCTTCTCGATCCACATGACTTCAGAATATATAAAAAATGTGAAGCATTTGTTCAGTCGTTTGGGTGCCTTGCCTGCTTGATGGCAAAATTATGGCAATATGAAAATATTTGTATTTTTATTTTATGTCCTGGAGATAAAATATAAAAATGGAATCATGGAGGTGGAAGGTATTTCAAAGATTATTTTAGCTCTTCATTTTGTCATAGGAGAAGCTGAGCAACCCATTTGCCCAGTACCTCATAGCAAGTTTTAACAGCAGTAAAGCTAGGATTCAGGAATCATTTTTCTGAATGCCAGTCCATGCATGTCCTTCTAAACTTTCCTGCCACTTATGATGGCTGTTTTTTTTTCCCCCCACGATTTTATCCAGAAATGTGGGATCATGTAGACTAAGCTGTTAAGCCACACCCTCCATCATCTGGGATGTTTAGTAAGATTTCACTGAATGGGAAAAATATTTGTTCAGGAAAGGGCAGCTCTCTGAACAAATCAGAAGTGAACCAGAGCTCTATAGCTTTTACGTATCTTCAACTACCTAGAGTTTCGTAGTTCAACTTGTCTACACAGGAATCCAAAGGTGTACAGTTGTCAACTGTGAGCACTCTTGCTTTATAGTTCTTATATATTATTGTTTTAAGGAAGGAAAATAGAGGTGGCAGGCCAAATACTGTTACCAGGTCTGTTACCTGGCTATGAGCTGGGATGCTTTATGGCTCATCTAGAGTATAGTGATAACTAAAGTCCAGAATGTTGACATGCCTCTACACATGCCGTCCCCGCTTTGTCAAATATCTTTCCCATATGCTCCCCTTTTAAACAATGCTAGCTACCTGTATGCAATTTACTATTTAAATAAAGTTGGTTCAAACCCTTATCCTACATATGGGGAAATTTAGTATCCCTCTCACTATCTCTGAGGATTCTTGGAGTGGGAGGCAGTGACTTATATTTCTCCTAGTCACCTCTGGCTTCGATTTTCTTCTGCTGCTCAATCTATGATCTTTGATATGCTGTTCCTTTTTTGCACATGGCACCATGGCACCTCATGACATCAGCCCATTCCTGTATTTTCCCAAAGTGCTGGGATTGAAGATTTCTGTGTAACAAATTTCCTTGAAACTTGGTGGCCATAAATGTTCATTATTTCATTCCATTTCTGTGCATTAGGAATTTGGAAGAAGGTTAGCTGGGTGGTGCTGGCTCAAGTTCTCTCAAGAAGCTGTGGTCAAGAGGTCAGCCAGGGCTGTAGTCATCTGAAGGCTTGACTGGGGCTGGAGGATCTGCTTCCAAGGTGATTCATTCATGTGGTGCTGCTGTTTTGGCAAGATGTTGCAGCTCCGAATCCATGGATTTCTTTTTCCTTGTGTAGAAAAATCCAGCCTTCTTTTTCTCTTTAGCCATCTAAGACTAAGGACTTGACTCAAAAGGATCTGTAAGACTAACTGGGATAACATGTGAAAGCTTTGCATGCCTTAAGGGGAGAAGGCCTTATGAAAATGTAAATTTTTATATTTTAAATGTGCACATCACATGTTTAAACCAGATAGTTTAATGATTAGACATGAAAGAAAGAAAAAGTATAACTTATATAAAGAAAAGTTTTTTTATTTTCGAATTTTCATTCTTAGGTTTAATTTTCTAGAAAACCTGCAGCATGTAGCATCTGAGAAATTTCTGAGGATGGGAACAGAAAGGGCCCTACTCAGCAAAATAAATAAAAACTAAAACCTGTAAGTCTGGGGTGAAATTTAGCCGTTTAGATATAGTTTTAGTTATAATGAGAGTGTGAGTAGTTTATTAAAAAAATACAACGAATCTTAATCTTACAATAATGTGTATGCCTCAATGATTGCTAATTTAAAATGTGTTTGTGTTCTCTTAAAAAGTTTTTTCTTTTAATAAATATGCTTATTACATTAACTTTTACCTTTTCTGATTCTTAAATTTTGAACATGAAGGTTTTGCCTACAATTGCTACAGTTGTTGCAGAGAAAGAAATTAATTTAAGTATTTTAAAGACAAAATTTAATTGAAATCATTTATATATTTTAAAAACTCTTGAACGTAGCTGGCATTCAGTACTTTATGATGACATTTAATAAGTGTTAAAACACTCTTAACAGGTTCTTTGTATGTAAGTAAATGTAAGATTTGCCTTCTGTATCCCTGACATGTTACCATTTCTGCAGTCATTTGACTAACATGATTAATAGAGGAATTTGGGGAGAATATTGCAAAGGTGATTTCAAGGGTAATTTATATCAAGTAGGTATTTAAAAAATAGGTAAAAAAAAGAAAGAAACAATGAACTTAGCACTTGAACTATGTGTACCTTTACTCTAGAGAGCGTCAAGTTAAATCCGCTGCAGAATTCAGCAGGGAAAAATGAACTGGGTTATCCATGTCTCAAAGGTACAAAGAAATAGAACAGTTCTTATGTACTATCTTTGAGCATGAAGTAAAGGAGATTATTTTACTTATGGTTTAATTTAAATGAGCTTATTTCCAAAATATATTTATATGATACTTTGATGCTTTATTTTTCTGTAGGACTCACTTACTGGAATTGTCAACGCTACCATTCTATGTACACATTTCTCTTCCACTATGAGAAGACAAATTGTATCGCACATTTGTCTGGCTTTCTATTGCCTTCTACTTCTCAACTTTGCCACACAATGTCCGGCTTTCCCCAAAATGGAAAGAAGGGAGATAGCACTTGTTCATGAAAAAAGAGAGCAGTCTGAGAGGATGGATACAGATGACCTAGAGAATAACTCCGTTACTTCAAAGTGCACTCCTCAGCCAGTGGTCTCTGAAGATCCCGTGAGAGTGTTAGTGGCACCATCAGCAACGTCATTAAATAAAGTATTCCCTTTTAACAAAGAAACCCATTCGATAGGAGCTGGGCTCGTGGAATCTCATAGCCCTGGCATTGACACTGCTACTGTACCAGTGGTCCCAGACGGGAAAGAAGTGTTTGGTTCCAGGCAGCCAGAGAGAATGTCTCCTGAAAGCCAGCTTTCCAAGGCCATGGTAACCCACCCTATCACTGCAACGGCTCTGAATATTGATGAGAAGAGGGAACCCATCAGTAGTGCCAAAATTCATACCATTGTAGAAAGGACCACAGAAGCAACACAAGGTTTTCTGAATTATGTAGATAGTCAGTTGCTTATAACCGAAAGTCAGGAAGGAGTTAGTCTGGGACATTCACCTTCATTCTACGTGAATACTAAAAAAATACTAACCACCAATCCAAGGACTGAGAAATTTGAAGCAGACATAGAACACAGGACAATTTCTTCTGCTGCTGAGCCTACAGCAGGCACTGCCCCTGGAAGCCTCATGCCTGAGATGAAGAAACATTCGCAGATGACAGCTGATGATACCCAGGTTACTGCCACCAAGAACATGCTTGCAACTTCCGAGTATGCCCTGAGTGTTGAGCCAGAAACTGATAGCCTGCTGAGAGCCCCAGAAGTCGCAGTGAGTGTCGTCGGCACAGCTGTCCCAGCTGCTGCTCTTGTAAGTGATGAGTGGGATGACACCAAATTAGAGCGTGTAAGCCAGATAAAGACCCTAAAGCTTGGAAACAATGCAGAGACTGGAATGGAGACGTCTCAGACAGCCCAAGTGACAGATAATGGTATGGAAGGTATGGAAGGGGGCGAACCTTTGACAGAGGCCGCACATATGGCTCTGGAGCTGAATGAAGGGCAAACACGCACGGGGACAGCCCTGCCAATAGCACGTGGGGATGAGAGATCATCAGCCATCACTGAGCAAAGTTCCTTTTCTCCCACAAGTCTGATAGAAGATATGAAAGTCTCTGTTGTAAACCTGTTCCAAAATACGGCAGACTTCATAGAATCCACCAAGGAAAACAATGCCATGTTTTTCTTAAAGCCCACTATTTCCATCTCACAAGATGAGTCTGAGGCTGATCAACTCCTGGGAAATACATTTAAAGGTAAAAGCAAGAAAGAAAAACAAGATGTGTTTAATTTGGAATGTTTTAACTTGGTTATACTGTGTGTGTTTTTTTAATTGAGATATAATTGATGCATAACATTGTATCAGTTTTAGGTCTTGTTTTATCTTTTAAAAGTGACAATTTAAAAATAAATTATCTAAGTTTTAATGAAAAGCAAAAGTAAACAAATAAAAACATATTTTATATAAAAATTACATCCAAATATAACTGCTGCATATAGACCAGTGGTATGCAACTGGAAGCAATTTGTCCCCACCGCCACCATTTGGCAATTTTTGGAGACATTTTCGGTTGTCATGGCAGAGGGGTGCTACTGGCTACTGGCATCCCGCGGGCAGAGGCCAAGGATGCTGTGAAACACCCTACAATGCACAGGACAGCCCCCCAACAACGAAGCTTTACCTGAGCCAAAATGTCAATAGTGCTGAGAAACTCTATATAGACTAATACTTTTCAAATATTTCATTATGAAAATGTATAAATATATAGGAAAATGTGAAAGAATTAGCTATTACTGTAGCTTTAAGTGGTATAATAAATAATATTAGATACTTATTTACACATTATTGTAAAAAAATACTCACACCTCTGATTTTCTTACTAAAAAGCTTTAGGTAAATATTTATCTGATAGTATGAACCACGCGAGTTCTTTGACTTTGTTTCCCCAAAAAGAAATTTACCTAGAAATGGGGGGCGGGGAACCAACACAGAGAAATCTCTTCTGCTAGCTTGATTCTGCACTTTCTACTTCCTCTTGGCCTTTACCTCTGTAAATGTTATGAGCTGACAAGACTTACATTTGTTGCTGATGGATAATGTTTTTCTTTAATTATGTGCAGTTGGTCAGATAACAGCACGGGGAAGGAAAGACTTAGTGTAACATGCATATGCTCATTCCAAATTGTTTTGGAATATGTACAGCTTCTTACTTCAGCCAAATAGACTAATTAATGGAAAATATCAAATTAAGAATATCTTTTATAAAGTGTTATCAAGATTGAATTAACACGATAGAAGATTGAATTTTACATGTCCAATTCATTTTTTAGAGACTGGAAGACCTAGTAATGTAAGTTTTCATAGAAGCTTCCAGAAAATGTTTTGTAAGTTGGTTTTGAAATTCCATTAAGAGAATGGGGTTCACAGGACCATGAAGGTATTAGATATGACGGATAAAAAATAACTTTAATTTTCCATAGCACTTTAAGATATTCCTAGAGCATTAAGTCAGGTAGTTCTAGATTATTCATTGCACAATAGAGTCCATGATTTTTATGTACTAGACTTGCATTAGCTTCTATTAATACTGCCTAAAAAGTAAAATGAATTTGGTAATTGTCTGATTGTTATTTTGATTATTGAATATGCACCTTACTTAGTCAAAATTGCCTCACTTAAGTACAGTCTTTAGAAAGGCAACTTCTTTTTATTTCCAGAACATAGCACAATATCTGGCAAATAGTAGGTGCTCAATAAATACCGATTCATGGATGAGTAAATGCAGATGGAGAATTATTCAGACTGCAATTATCCAATTTATCTGCATTTTCCAAATTAATCAAACAACTTCTCAATGTTCTTCATAGAGAGAGGAACAATCAATCCCTTGCACGTTAATTTTTTTTTTTATTGTCCCGTAGAGTTAAAAATAATGTGAAAAATTGAGATTATTGACAGCAGTATTTAGAGTTGGCTATTTTAGAATAGCCAAAAAGCTTTCCTATCCATTTTCTGGTGGTTATACATATTTTTCAGAAATAAACAACTCAAATGGTAATCATTTTAGGGCCCAGAGACTACTTAGGACATTATCTTCTTTGGGATATGTGATGATTTCTTGGTGTTTTGGGGTATTATGAACAGATGAGTATCCTGAGATTATAGTCAGTCCTCTGATTTAGTTTATTACTTAGCTGGTTCAGTTGAAGATCAGGTTTTAAAAGTAATCTATAATAATTGTTGCATTATTTTTTTCTCTACAGGAAGCAGAAAGACTGAGAGATGTGGAGAAATTTTGAAAGTTATTTTAAATATTCTCATTAATATTTCTATTCTTACTCTTCTTTCTGTAACAGTACATTCAAAGTACTATGCCATTTTGATATTTCTTGCTAGTTTATGAAGCTATGACCATAGACTGCATGTTTATTTTTACGTATTTGTTCTCAAAAGTGTTCATGCTTTCAAAAATGAGGGCAACATGGAGAATGTATACTGCTTAAAATGATAAAACTATACATTGTCATCTTTTTATGGCAAACATCATTGTCCTAAGTGCTGGAGATACAAAAGGGCAATGAATCATGGCTCTCAGGGGATTTACAATCTTGTTGGAGAAAGAAAAACTTAAACAATTATTATGTACAAAGAGCACATATGAAGGCTATGTAAAAACCTTACTCTAACTCACATTGTGCTATAACCAGGTATCTCAATCTAGCAAATGTAAAAATCTCTTCAATTTAAAAGAAAAAATAGTCCAAACTGAATGGGGACCAAAAAAAAAAAAGGAACTGCTTATATTGAAAAATGTACAAACACTATTTTAAAGCAAATAAATCATTTCCAAGGAAAAATATTTTTAAGTAATAGGAAGTATCAGGATGTCATTAATAACAACTTTGAGAAAATCTTTTCAGTTGCCCCTAGAATTGTATTTTTTCATTGTATAACTTACTGACTTGCTAATAGTATGCTATGTATCTGGGCTGGAATTTGTATTTAAAAAAGAGAGAGATAATAGAGTCTCCTACAAATTAAGTTTTAATAGTGGCTCAGGATTTGAAATTTCCAGCATAGTTTCTCCCTAAGAATGGGGCAAATATTGACCTTTATAAATAGTCTTTAATAATTTATTTGAGTGGATTATAATGTAAAGAAAGCGGACCTATGATAAATACGTCATCAATATCTCAAAACTTCTTTATCCATTCATGCGTTGACAGGCATAGTTAGCACAGTGGTTAAGAGCACTAATTATATAACCTGAGGAAGGTTCCTTAGCTTCTCTAAACCTAAGTTGTTTGTAAAACGAATAATAATAGCTGGTATTATTAGCTACTTACCAAGTACTAGGCAGGTACCAAGTGTTTCACATGTGTTATTTAATTTAATCTTTGTAACAACTCTGTGAGATAGATCTGTTATTTCCATTTTCTAGCTGAGGAAATTAAAGGCCCAGAGATGTTAAATAATTTGTTCAAGGTCACACAGCTAGTACTAGGTGGCTGAGTCAGAATTCAGACCCAGGTAAATTGACTTTAGAGCCTGCGTTCTTAACCACTATGATATATGTCTTCCATGGAACGATATTAGTACCTACCTTCCCTTAGTATATGTGGGAGGATAAGATAATGCCCACCATTTAACAGTTTAACAGCATTTAACAGTTTGTGTGTTTGTCATATAATAGAAACTCAGTAAACATTAGTTATTGGAATTATTCCTTTTGTTCAAAATGCTGACTTTCCTTTCCCTTTCAAAAATGTAAATGTGGAAATTAATATACATGGATGCTTCTGAGAATTTTACAGTGTAAACTTAGTTCTGTATAATTTATTTCTCAACCAACTGCTTATGTTGATATTCATAAAAGGGAGCTCAGCTGCTGGTTTTCTTATTTTGTTTAAGATTTTGTTTTATGT
Organism: Rhinolophus hipposideros; assembly: GCF_964194185.1. Lineage (NCBI taxonomy): Eukaryota > Metazoa > Chordata > Mammalia > Chiroptera > Rhinolophidae > Rhinolophus > Rhinolophus hipposideros. The sequence goes on along the minus strand of NC_138051.1, from coordinate 66,340,645 downwards.
TTTCTACATTAACTTCTTTATCTCTGTCTTGGATTGATTCACTACTCCTGAGAGCAGAAACATGGAGAACATTTATTTACTGGTGTTTTGTTTCTGAGCGATCCCTTTGCCTTCCCATTCTCTGAAATAGCTATCTGAGTTTTCTTTTCCATTTATTAATTACATAGTGACTTTTTTAGGTTTAGAGATTTGAACTATTTTAAAATGTTGTTTTCCCCTCTTTTAAGACATCATCACTCAAGAGATGACAACAGCCGTTCAGGAAGCAGAAGCCACTTTGTCATTGGTGACACAAGAGCAGCCGGTTTCTACCCTCGAAGTTACCAGAGAAAATGGTGAGACTGAGGAAGGAGAAGAGCCCCCCTCTGCCACATCTGTTGGTCCCGGGGTTACTCAGCTGTTGAGAAGATGGGAGCCTCTGGCCACGACAGTTTCAACGACAGCTGTGCCTCTGTCTTTCGACGTTACTCCCACAATGGAAGGTCTGTAAGTGAGTGAATTGGACTCAGTGTTCTGGGGGTGCATTTTTTCTGGGAGTTGATAAGCAATAGAATGAGTGAGGCAGATGGCCCTGTCACCAGGGTACAACACAACTCAGCCGGAGAGTAAACAGGAAAGGTAGGTGAACTCTTGTTTGGACAGATGCCATCTAAAAGAACGAGGGGTTTGTTCCAAAGAAAAATCTCCAGGTGGCTCATATCTCACCTCCTCAGAACTCTCCCGTAGTCCAACAGCTCTGGCTGCTGGGAGTTCAGGGGGTGAGGTGAGAACACCAAGGACCTGGGCTTGAATCCCTGCTTTGGCCTTCACGAGTGTCGTGGCCTCAAGCAAGTTTCTTAATGTCTCCCACCCTTAGTTCGTTTATCTCTGAATAATGCCTACCTATCATATATAGTTTAATTTAATGCTTTGAAGTAACATATCCAAAGCGCTTTCTACATGGGAGGCCCTCAAATGCTCTGATATCTTAAGGACAGTGAAGTTTTCAAATCTGAATGATCATCAGAATCACCTGGGAATTAAAAGCGTTATTATTATTTATTATTTTGGACCTCATGTGTCTACCTCATCATTGGTCTAAGTAAAGCACAGTGTTATTTATTACTTGAGTTATTTTGAACAATGTAATAAGTACCTTCTAATCCGGCCCCCCATCCGAAAACCTAGGCCTTGTCAATACCTGTGTGTAACCCATGACCCTTCCCATCTCAACCCCGTCAGGCCGTGCATCATTTCCTCGACTTCCTTTTCTTTCAGTTTTTTCTTTCTTTCTTTTAGTTTTATTGAATCTATATTTACTCTTAAAATTATACATTTAAAATTTTTGGTTGTTTTCAATTTTATAAAAACAGTATTGTCCTGTAGAGAGCCTTTTTGGGACTAACTTTTTAAACTTAATATTCTATGGCTACAATTTACTTACTGTAGCTCTTTTGTTTTGACTGCTTACAATATTCCATTATGAAACTCTATCATGGTTTATTCATCCAGTGTTCATCCTGTCTCTCCTAGCGATTTGCATTTGGGTCATTTCCAGGTTTGGCTACTGTGAACATTGCTGCCATGAGTATTCTTTTTCATATTCTCCACTGTACGTGCATGTAGAGGAGTTTCTCTTGGGTATATACCTAGGAACTGAATTGCTGGGCCATACTGTGTATGAATGTTCAACTTCAGGAGCATTGCCCAACCATTTTCCAAAGTGGGTGCACCAATTTATACTCCTGACAATAATGTATATGAGACTCTGTGGATCCATATTCTGGGAACCCTTAAAAATATTTTCCCAGGCTTCACCACCAAGGAGGTTCTGATTTACTAAATTTGGATATGTGGAAAACATGATACTGACATTAAAAAAAAAATTACCACAGGGATCATGGAGAAGGAGGGGATGTCGGTCCGTGCAAGATCAGTGCTGCTGAGGAGAGTTGCATCAATAGCAGCACCATGGCTCAACAGGAGAACTTTGAAGGCTATGTGGGATTTGCAAATCTCCCAAATCAAGTGTATAGAAAATCAGTGAAGAGAGGGTTTATATTCATACTTTGGTTGTGGGTGAATCTGGGCTTGGAAAGTCAACGTTAATCAACTCATTATTCCTCACAGATTTGTATTTTCCAGAGAATCCATGTCCTTTTCATAGAATAAAAAAGACTGTCCAGGTCGTGCAATCCAAAGAGTTAATCAGAGAAGGTGGTGTTCGGTTGCTGCTCACTGTAGTTGATACCCCAGGATTTGGAGACGCAGTGAATAATAATAATTGCTGGCAGCTTGTTGTTGACTACATTGATAGTAAATGTGAGGACTACCTAAATGCAGAATCTCGAGTGAAGAGATGCCACTTGCCTGATAACAGGGTGCAGTGTTGTTTACACTTCATTGCTCCTTCAGAGCATGGACTGAAACCACTGGATATTGAGTTAATGAAGTGTTTGCATGAAAAAGTGAACATCATCCCACTTATTGCCAAAACAGACACACTCGCACCAGAGGAGTGCCAACAGTTTAAAAAACAGATAACGAAAGAAATCCAAGCACATAAAATATATGAATTTCTAGAGACAGATGAAGAGGAAGAAAATAAGCTTGTTAGAAAGATAAAGAATCGTTTACTTCTTGCTGTGGTAGGTTGTCAGACTGTCATTGAAGTTCATGGCAAAAGGGTCAGAGGAAGGCAGTATCCTTGGGGTGTTGCTGAGGTTGAAAATGCTGAACATTGTGATTTCACAATTCTAACAAACACGTTGATGAGAAGACACACGCAGAACTTGAAAGACGTCACTAATAATGTCCACAGTGGGAACTATTGGAGCAGAAAACTGGCTGCTGTGACTTATGATGGAGTTGATAATCACAAGAACAAAGGGCAGCTTATTAAGAGCCCTCTGGCACAAATGGAAGAAGAAAGAAGGGAACATGTAGCTAAGATGAAGAAGATGGAGATGGAAATGGAGCAGATATCTGCAAGGAAGGGCAAAGAAAAAGTAAAAAAACTAAAGGACTCTGAAGCTGAGTTCCAACAGCGCCAGGAGCAAATGAAAAAGAATTTGGAAGTGCAGCACAAAGAGAGGGAAAACGTCGTCAGTTTGAAGATGAGATAGTAAACTGGGAAGCCCAAAGACATATTTTAGAACAGAACTCTTCAGGAACCTTGGAAAAGAACAAGAAGAAAGGGAAGATCTTTTAAACCCTCTGTTGATCGCTATTTACATGTTAGTTGCCAATATACCAGCTTGGACATCTATGTTGGATCTGTTTGACCAATTTGCACCAGTTTTATTCTTAATGATGGATTTAACAGCATGACAAAAATTATTGTTATTATTTTGTTCTTGGTGGAAATTAAGATGCCTTGAATTGTCTAGGCTGTTGTGTACTTAAAAACTAACAGCACTAAGTACCTTTCCTACTTTTTTAAAAAAATTAAAAAAAACAGATGACTGGTTTAATGCAAGAAAACATTTTACTGTTATACAATCATGTTCTGGTGGTTTGATTGTTTACAGGATGTTCCAAAAAAAGGACTCAGAAAGGTTTTTATTGACGACTAATTGCCATAATGTGATGCAAACTATGCTTCTTTATGATAATTATAATACAAAGGTTCCATTCAATGCAGCTTATCCAATAATGTCATTTAGTCTCACATGGTTGACCAAATTTTTTGACACTTCCATTGTTTAAAAATATGCATGGAAAAAAAACCCTACATGCTTATAATGCACCTACAGCTTTTTTGTAACAGCCTTTTTCTGGTTTGTTTGTTTGGGATTCTTTGTTATTCTTATTTAGTGCCCTCTTTAGCCAGAATCTCATTACTGCTTCATTTTTGTAATAACATTAAATTCAGGTATTTTCCATGTATTGGCCCTACTAAAATAGAACACAGCATCTTTCATATGGTAGGAACCAACAAGGAAACTTTCCTTTAATTCCCTTTTTACACTTTATGGTAAGTAGCAGGGGGGAAATGCATTTATAGATCTTTTTTAGGAAAAATTCTGAAGCTAATGACCAACCTATTTCTACCTATGTGCAGTCTCTTTATTTTACTAGAAATGGGAACCATGGGCTCTTGAAAAGAAAAAAAAATCAGCATTCTGCTTTTAGCTGTATTGATATACGGCATTTCTATACTTTTTTGTTTGTATTGTAAAAAATTCACATAATAAACAATGTTGTGATTTAAAAAAAATTACTGCAAGAGATTCTGATGATTGATCAGGCTTGGAAAATACTACTGTTCTAGAATTTTTAGATTTGGGAATACCTGGGGCTTAATTTGGCTGCTTTCAAGTGAGCATATTCCAGACACACATCTGCACTCTTACTCTTTGACTTGATTTTTAAAAATAGTCTTTGGCATGCAGTTTAGTATATTTTTGTTAAATTTTCTCTCTTTGGTAATAAATGATATAAAATCCTGAAAAATCCAAAATATCATCAATAGAATAAATGGGAGATTAAAATTTAAAAACACAGTGCTGATTTAAGACAATATATTTTCCTGAAAGATAAAGTGCTTACCTTGGGTAGCTAGTCCCGGACTGATGCCATATAAGTGCCAAACTTACTGTATATAACACATTGGTTTCAGTATCATTTCTTGCTTAAGAAGTAAAAGCACGTGTACATTTCCCATAATGGTCGTCTTTGGGTCAAGTCCTGTCTCTTGTGTTTGGCAGACCCAATGGACGCAGTCACAGGGACAAGTGAGGCGTTGTTCACACCAGTTTTGGGCTCTCCTGTGACACCCCCTGGAATAATGGAAGAGGTCTCCAGCATTTCCCCAGCACTTCCTGATTCTGAGGCATCCTCGGAGAGAAGAACTGTTGTTCCGTCCATTAGCCGTGTGAATACAGCTGCCTCATATGGCCTGGACCAACTTGAATCTGAAGGTACCCATGCTTTGAAGGGAATCTTTCCTAGGACTGATTGAGTGAGTCACTGAGCATAAATGTTGTTTTTAATAAAAGGTTAAGGAGGAGTGGATACAATCTGCAGTGTAAATCAAGAGTCAGTGAACTGCAGCCCTGCCAGATATGGCCTGCCATCTGTTTCTGTATGGCCTATAAGCTAAGAATGGTCTTTGCATTTTTAAATGATTGGAAAAAAACCCCAAAAGAATAATAATATTTTGTGTCATGGAAAAGTTATATGAAATTCAACTTTCAGTGTTCCTAAATAAAGTTGTATTGGAACACAGCCACACTTTTTCATTTATGTAGTGTCTGTGGCTACGTTCATGCCAGAGCAACAGAGTTCAGTCGTTGTGACAGACACTAAATGCTCAAAGCCTAAAATATGTACAATATGGCCTTTTGCTGAGAAAGCTTGCTGACCCCCGGTCTAGATCAGTTGTTCTCAACTACACTTGAACATTAGAATCATCTCGGGAAGATTTTACGAAACCCTAATGCTTGAATCCTTCTCCTAGCAATTCCAATACAATTGGCCTGGGATGGGATCTGGCATCAACCTTTTCTTAAAAGAGTTCAAAATGCAGACTGGGTTGAGAATACTGGTTTAAATGGACAACTTGAGTTTCCTCACCAGATTTTCTTGGATGAAAGTTTTAATGTGGATTATATTTTCATTATACTGCTCTGGTTGTTCAAGTTGGATTATTCTCCCTTATTACCATCGCTGGGTTAGAATGTTTCACTATTGGGAGATAGGTTTCCTTACCTGTTAAGACAGAAATTCATGCCAAATTATACTTTCCAAGACATTGGCTTTGAACACGAAAAGAATGTTTGGAGCACAACTGCCCAAACAGGAAGACTGGAAATATGATGAAAGGTCATTTAATTAATCAGCATTTTGGCAGGTGAACAGCTCCTTACTAGAGGTGCAACATGTCCAGAGATGTGTAGTGCTGAGTTTCTTAAACTAATCTGGAAAACATGTAAGCTCGTGAGCACTAAATGAGCCATTGGTTTGATACAGTAAAGACATAGAATGTGATGTTATTTTATATTTTGTCTACAGTAGGGAGTGTGCAGCCAGGTTTGCAGCAGACTCTAGTGCAGGCTTGCAGGGTAACGCTAGTTGTCTGATAGAGAAGCATGACATTTAAGAGTAGTGTGGAGAATTCCATAATAGAATGCAGGTTTAAGGAAGGGCTCAAAGTGAAGTCAGAGGCTAACAACTCTCGTATTCCATGTGAAGATAAAAATCATATGACTTTGAGTTTAGTCTCATTAGCTGTCTGCTCTTCTTGATGCCATCTGGAAAAAGCTGGTTTCCCCCAAATTAATCTGAATTAGAGATGACAGCTTTACCAAGTAGGGCTCAATTAAATCAGAGAAAAAAATTATACTTGTGAATAATCCATACTTGTGACACTACACTAATATTCTAAATTTGGTAGATGATGGCATTTCATATTGAAATATGTCAGAATTTTCTTAACTTGCCTAACGTGTTCTGGAGTTTTAGTTTTTTCTACACAGTTCAATTTTAGCTGCTTTTTGAGAATGTATTTTGTCAGTTTTTTTTTTATCTAAATTATGATCCTTGTCAAGGTTTAGGAAAGGCATGTTTTGGTTTGATAATATTCTTTTGGCTACGTTTTGGGGCTTAAGACAAGATTTTGAAGGAGCACACCTTTTCTCCTAAGTAGCAGGGAGTACAGTTTATGTTTAATTAGTATATATCAATAATTTCACATTGTTAAACTCTTCATATGTTATTTCCATATCTTGCTTCTCACATCTCCAGTGAGTGGGGTATTTTTCTCAATAGGAAATAGGCAACAGATCTGCCCTTATGAGACACCAGACGCCATTATGGAAATTTCTGAATGTTATCTTTTAAGAGATAATTAACGACCCAAATGAGCCTAAAAATTGTATCTGCTTGGCACCCTGGCTTGTCTCCTCCTTTACATCCTACAACATAATGACTAAAGGAGTCTATCAGTTTCCTAAGGCTGCCATACCACAAACTGGATAGCTTAAAACAACAGATGTTTATTTTCTTGCAGTTTTGGAGCTTATGACTCTGAAATCAAGGGGTAGGCAAGCCCATGCTCCCTCCAAAACCTCCAGGGGAGTAATGTCCCTTGCTTCTTCCAGCTTCTCGTGGCCTCAGGCATTCCTTGGCTTGTGGCAGCATCACTAGTCTCTGCCTCCGTCTTCACACGGCCATCTTCCCTCTCTGTCTCTGTGCCCAAATTTCCCTTGTTTTATGACACCAGCCTTTGGGATAATATTCACCCCCATAACTTTATGTTAACCTTTTTACATCTGCCAATACTCTATTTCTAAATAAGGTTACATTCACAAGTACCGTGGGTTGGGGTTTGGACATATTATTTTTGGGGGCGAGGGGGACACAATTCAACACATAACAGAGGTCTGCTTCTGAGGAGTTTTCCAGCTGGCTCTGAAGGCAGATGTGCTCTGTCTATGAAACACCCACTTGAGAGATGTGCATTGCTAGATGGGGAGAGATTTGGGTGTGTTCTACACTTAGTCACTGAAGAAAGCCTGCTTCTATAAGTGCATAGTGGCCCCTACTAGGGCTGTATTCAGCATCTTTGAAATATAAACATGACAAAAGTGTCCTAATTTTTTATTAAAAATAGAATAATGGCAAATTACAAATATATAACTACATAAACTAATTTTTGGACATGCTCTCTGTAGAGGTTGATATCCTTTTTTTGCTGAATATTAATGTCTTTCTCTGCTCCAAAATGATAACATAGAATTTCTGATTACTTAATGAAAACTTACTTGGAATTTTTTTCATTAGGGTTAATTGATATAAGTATAAAAATATTTTAGTACTTATATCAACTGGACTAGGACTTTCAATATTTCTTACTTAAAGAAGTTCTGCTTTCTGCGTGTTAGAAATCCAACTGAGGATATTTACTCTAAATAAATCAAACTTATTTGAGCCTTTCCTGTATTCCCACAGAAGATGGAAATTCATCTGTGCTGTAACATTGTTAACAGTAATTCTGTAGGGTAGAAGGTTATTACTTTGACAATACAATATTCAGGGGAAAATTTTTTGTGGGTCTTTTTGTACCAGGTTTCTACGAACATGTGTGAGACAAGAGTACAAAAGCAGAGATTTCTCAGATTTTGTGATTAAGGTTTTCGTAATGCTTCCTTACACCCCCAGCACTTCCTCCCTTAATGTTTGGAAGTCAGTATCTGGGCCTTCCAGCTAGTGGGACATGGGAAAGCACTTGGTGGTCACCAACAGACTTGGGAACACTCTGAGTTTGCTTGGACTCTCCCAAGATGACTGGGTCAGCTTGTAGCTCTTCTGTAATAGAAGAAATACCAGTGTCCCTAGTTTAAAGAAGGTGAATTCTTGATCTGACTGGTCCTATTTAATATCTTCCTGAGTCCTGGTGCTGGTACAATTCCTATTTCCTCATCTGTTTCAAAAGGCCCATTTATTACAGGCTTTATGGAACAAGCTCAGTAGTTGACTTGCTGGACCTTTTAAAAACATATAATGTATGTTATATGTAAACATAGAACATATAAAGGTTTTAATATAGAAAGGTATTTTAAATTCTTAGCCAACAGAAAAGTCATGTTTAACTTTTTTAATATTTTGGTTTTTAAAAATACAAGACCAAATATATCATTTACCTTTAATTTTATTTTTTTTTCTTTTCTGACAGTGTTTTTCCAAGACCATTTTGGCTATCCTTGTATTTAAGTCTTTAATAATTGCATTTTTGACACCCCAGCCAGGCAGCACACATAGGGCAGAAAGCTGTCATTATTCTGTCATTTGTTTTTTCAACTCTTTTGTGACATCCGTTTTTTTTTGCTTTTGTGTGTGTGCATGTGTGTGTGTATGCATGCATGCATGCATGCATGTGTATATTTAATTTCATGGATGTTTTCTACAGTCCTCCAAGAGCATTTCCAATACATATATGCAACTCCTCTTAATTTCCTTTGCTGAAGAGATATTAAGTTGGTGCAAAATTAATTGCAGTTTAAAAGGTTAAAAACATTAATAATTGCAAAAACTGCAATTACTTTTGCACCAACCTAATAGTAGTATTAGCTTTCCTATCTTATCTGGAATTCTCAATTCTGTCTCTGTCCTAGAGATTCTCTCTACTGATAACATAGGGATTTCAGGAGAAATTCTTATTTGTAAAGTATGCCTTCATTCAGATGACTGAATGATATTTTTGGCAGTGCGGTGGCCTCATAGTTGGTACTGAAGTCAAGATGCTTTGTCTGTTTGTTTTATTGGTCAATTAGAAATGAATTGGAAAATGCATTCTTTAAATGGCATCATGGAGAAGTGTTTTTCTTTAATAGCTCCTCTGAGGATACTTAAGAGCTCATGTAATTTTTATAAGAGAAATGTTTGCTCTTCACCTGCACTTTAATTCACAAAATCAATTTTGTTTGATCTTCCCAGTACGTACTCATTTTCAGAGAGTATTTTAAAACATTATTTTCTCAATTCTCATGTAACTTTTCAATTCAGAAGGCACCTAGAAAGGATGAATGAAAAGGAACATTCAAAAATCTCATGTCGAGCCCCTATTTATGAAACCAAGTTTGTGTGATTTACCTCTGGATGCTGCTATCTATGTAGAATATAATATTAAAGATCAAGCAGAGTGTGGTAAACTTATCGCTGTGACTTGTGACGCTGTAGTATGAGCTTAAGGATGTTTACTCTAATTTTGTTAAGAATGGGCACAAATTTTGGCCTTTGGTCTTGGAAATACTTTGGATTTAATTTTGTCTCAATAGCAGAGCTACCAAAATGATATGCAAAGTGGGGAGATGCGGGAAAGAGTATTCAATGGGATATGCCCATTGTTTAATTTTAGTGATTCAGTACTGGATCCATCCCTCACCCCATTCTGGCAAAAACAATGAGAATTTAATAAAAAGAATACTTGTACCTTTATAATTCTTTTAACATTAACACATGAAACATCTAATAGTCTTACCAAATGTGTTAGTTTTCATCATTGTATCATTTTCAAGTATGAAACAGAATTGCTGGTGATTCCCTTTTATGGTGAGACACTTATTGTCTTGCCCTGAAATCGTCATACTTTCTCTGGCGTTTTATTTATTTATTCATTTATTTGTTTAGCTTTTTTAAATGGAGGGAGCCATTTTAAATGCTTTCAACTGGACTTTTAACAAAGTCGGTTGATCAAATCTCTGGCATTTATGATAGATCTCTGTTCTTAAGTACCCGTATGCTCTGTAGTAATGTACAGTAAATGGCTTAGCACTTAGAGTGGTCACCACATGTTTGCTACTAATGCTCACCTACCCGTGGTATTTTAAAAAAATTTTAAATCAATATTGTGTGTATTACCATAAAGCTCTGCTGATAAATTCTGCTGTTGAAGAAAGATAACTGAAATCACTCTAAGTTTCCCGGTATGCTTTCTTACCATAAGGAATGAATTTATTGGTATAATCACCAAAGTAAACATTGTTCTAGAATTGATTCTTCCCATCCTTTTTTCCCCCCCCCCCAACTTTCTTGCCCAGCACCAGAAAGTTAGCACTGCTTACTAAGTTTGGCCTTGGACACTCATGAAAGTTGACATAATGCTCATGGTGACAAAAGGACTTAGCTTTGCGTATACTTAAGAGGTTTTATTTATTCATTCATTTATGTGTGCATTTAATAAATATTTGGTGATTCAGATAATGCAAAGAAGAAATGGGAGTAGATCTTGCTCTTTAAGGTGCATAAATTTTAGTAGAAGAGTTAAGACAGATACATTAATAACAAAAATGCAAGGTCGAAGGTGGGAAACTATCACAAAAAAAATTACAGAAAAAAGACTTTGAGATTTAGAAGAGATAGCTTAGCCCCAGCTTGGAGAAACAAGCAATTGATATTCATACTTATGAGTCTCCTGTGTGTGGGTGTGTGTGTGTGTATTGGGGGGTGTTTATGTATATAGATTTGTATATTCATTGTTCTATTGATACTCATAAAGAGATAACTGGTGACAAATCCAAAAATATTGGAAGCCTTCTAAAGGTTGGTGAATAGAAACCACACACACCACACTATTACTCAGTTATTTTATAGACATGTTTTTCTAATTTAGCTTATTGTTTAGGTGAATTATTTCTTAAGGATAGTTTTAAATAACAGAAATGACTGTTTTTCAATGTAGAAGAGGCAACCAGGTGCCCCGCGTTGGGCTAACAAATACTTCCTTTATAGGAAACTGCACCATTTCTCTTGTGGAATGTTCAGAATCCCAGGCAAAAAGATTTGTTCTGAGTGATTCATCTGGGCTCATACTCCAGGGTTGAGAACCCCTGTGAGAATTGATCCAAAGAGGGGTTTTCATGTGTGATAGTTTTTAATGCAGATGGTGAAGCAAACTGTGGGGACAAAACCCCAAAAAACAGTTTCCAGGCTCTCGGCCTCACATAGAAAGGTGCTGGCTCGGGTAGTAAATGGCCATCAACTGTGATCAGATGCCAGCAGCTGTGGCTAGTTGGCCGTCAGCTGTAACCCGTAGGCCATTGGCCACTAATATAACGGCTGTGGCTACGCTAGCAGGAATGGGAATGGGGGCTAGCAAGAAGATGGTGGCTGGCAAGCGCGGACTGCTGTTAGGCAGATTATGTAGATCCTGCTTCCTGTGTCTCCAGCCAAGCCTCCAGCGAGAATATATTGGTTTGACTCCCCTATCTATGGCTCCGTGGGTGTTCCTGTTTAGCCTTACCGTGTCCTGCGTTCTTGGGCGGGGAGTGGGAGCTGAGACCCTGCACGACAAATGGCGCAGCGAGCAGGGTTCCCCACACGACACATGGCGTAGTCGGCAGGATACGATGCTGGCCAAAGCTTTCCGAAGGGCAGTGGAGCAGTTTGTGCGTGTGAAAGCTCAGTCTGAGGAAGACCAGGAGGAGCAGCTGCCAGAGAGCTCGATCCCCGTGGAGGGGTGGAAAGATGTGGATGGTTCCCCAACCAGCAGAGGCCGGAGAAAGCGGAGAAAGCGAAGGTTGTTGCCGCCCTGTGGGCTGGGAACTGCTTGCTGAGGCAGCCCGGATGCAGGACTTTTAGTCCCAGGAGGAAAGGCTTGCTGAGTCCTCCGTGGGAGATGAGGGTGAGGTCAAGGTCATCCCTCACCCCCAGGACAGCCCTGGCGAATGACTATGGACTATGGGAAATTGCCTTCCATCCCTAATTTATTGGACGTTTGACTGTTTGGGAACATACCACCATGTAGTGGGACTGGCGAGAATGTTTGCTTTTGTGTCTTGACTGGCCGCCATTGATAATATGTAAGCACCTTGATGTGAGCCGCTGTTGTTACAGCACAGTACCCCGAGAGGCCCAGAGAGAGAGTGGCAGTGCCCAGAGAGGCCCTGGCTGTGTCCAGGAAGTCTGGCTGTGTCCAGAGAGAGTGGCAGTGCCCTGAGGCCCTGGCTGTGTCCAGGAAGTCTGGCTGTGTCCAGAGAGAGTGGCAGTGCCCTGAGGCCCTGGTTGAGTCCAGGAAGTCTGGCTGTGTCCAGAGAGAGTGGCAGTGCCCTGAGAAAACCTGGCTGTGCCCGGGGAGACTGGTGGTACCCTAAGAAGCCCAGGAAGTCTGGCTGTGACCAGAAGTACTGTGGTGGTCCCCTGAGAAAACCTGGCTGTGCCCGGGGAGACTGGTGGTACCCTAAGAAGCCCAGGAAGTCTGGCTGTGCCCAGAAGTACTGGTGGTGCCCTGAGAAACCCTGGCTGTGCCCAGAGAGCCTGGCTGTGTTCAGGATAGTGCATTCACCTCCAGGCTCCTTGCACAGGGCCCCTCGCAGAAGACGCTTGTCGTGTAGATTGTGAGGCGAGACCCTGTAGGGGTGGAGTGTGGGGACAAAACCCCAAAAAACAGTTTCCAGGCTCTCGGCCTCACATAGAAAGGTGCTGGCTCGGGTAGTAAATGGCCATCAACTGTGATCAGATGCCAGCAGCTGTGGCTAGTTGGCCGTCAGCTGTAACCCGTAGGCCATTGGCCACTAATATAACGGCTGTGGCTACGCTAGCAGGAATGGGAATGGGGGCTAGCAAGAAGATGGTGGCTGGCAAGCGCGGACTGCTGTTAGGCAGATTATGTAGATCCTGCTTCCTGTGTCTCCAGCCAAGCCTCCAGCGAGAATATATTGGTTTGACTCCCCTATCTATGGCTCCGTGGGTGTTCCTGTTTGGCCTTACCGTGTCCTGCGTTCTTGGGCGGGGAGTGGGAGCTGAGACCCTGCACGACAAATGGCGCAGCGAGCAGGGTTCCCCGCGTGACACAAACACATAGCTTGAAATTACTACTACATCATGGGCTGTGGAGATTTAGATGTTTGCAGAAAATTAAGGCTTTTTCTAAGACATGGTTGTTCAATATGAGGATGGACACAACTCTCCTTTTACTGCTGCGAACATGAGAATTTTATTGCATTGGCGTATAAACAATTACAAACCTTAACAATGTATGAAATAATTTCAGGATATTATCAATTGCACTATCAGGCTGATCATGACCATGAAGTTGTTTTGGCATCAGGCTACATCTTTACATGTAAGTGCCTACATATCCCCAAAGGAAAAGACTAGAAGAAAAACTGAATGCATCAATTTGAATTGCCTTATAAGATTTTGTAAACGTTCACACTGGGAAACATTAAGTTTGTCCTGAAAGATTTACATTGATTCTGCCTGCATTTACCAATGCCTTTTCTTCTTCAAACATTCTATTTCCTTCCACATTGTTCGATACCTCCAGACAAAATATTCTATGGAGATTTCTTTTATACAAACAGTATAAAGAACTTCCAAGGTTTTATTATGAGAAAGAGATTCTCCAGGTAGGCAGGGGGCCTGACTCTGCTCCCTCTGGATTTTCTCAAGGTATCTGCTTTGCATGCTCTCTGAGTCCCATTTCCTATTAAAACGCTAGCTCAAGAACTTGTTTCAGCTGATATTAGTAGAAAATTTAAAAATACTTGGCTCAAACTTAAGGGAACACAAACCAATAACATCAAGAAAATAGAAGAAACATGAAATGAATTAAGCTCACAAGGTAAAAATCCCTCTCTGATCTTACCTTAGCTAACAAGCTCCCAGGGCTCCCATGCCCTGACCATTCCATGCTCTGAGATGGTGTGGGGACAAAACCCCAAAAAACAGTTTCCAGGCTCTCGGCCTCACATAGAAAGGTGCTGGCTCGGGTAGTAAATGGCCATCAACTGTGATCAGATGCCAGCAGCTGTGGCTAGTTGGCCGTCAGCTGTAACCCGTAGGCCATTGGCCACTAATATAACGGCTGTGGCTATGCTAGCAAAAAGGAATGGGGGCTAGCAAGAGGATGGTGGCTGGCAAGCACGGACTGCTGTTAGGCAGATTATGTAGATCCTGCTTCCTGTGTCTCCAGCCCAGCCGCCAGCGAGAATATATTGGTTTGACTCCCCTACTTATGGCTCCATGGGTGTTCCTTTTTGGCCTTACCGTGTCCTGCGTTCTTGGGCGGGGAGAGGGAGCTGAGACCCTGCACGACAAATGGCGCAGCGAGCAGGGTCCCCTGCGTGACAGATGGTTGCTTATATTCTAGACCCAAAGCACTGGAACAGTTTTTTCAGGCACCTTGCCAGGCTTTCTGGCTTCTCAACTCTTGGCTTGTTTCCAGTACAGAGGGTAACTTATTTTCTCCTCCCTATTCCTGCTCCCACATAGAAGAGCTAAGATCAAGATGTAAATTTCCTCCAGGGTCCCCCACTGAGTAGGGAACACCCAACCCCACAAACATAATTTCCATCCTGAATTCCCAGTTAAAGGACATACCTTCAATCTCTAGGCAATTGACAGCCAGATGACTGTCATGCTTGGCACCATGTTCATTCCACCTTTCATAGTAAATCCCATCTCTGTTACAAGTGTGGCATGATTCATGTCTAGGTAGTATGATACTGTTCTCACCATATAAGAAATATACCTATATTATAATAGGATCATTCTGTCACATTCTATAGCAAATAACACTCAGAGCTATGCTACTCCATGAACAGAGGGCTATGAAGTTAAAGTTAAAAGAGGTGCGAAGGAGAAACAGAAACATTTCAGCTCAAACTCATCCTCCTTTATGAAGCCTCTCAGGCCACCCAGCCCACATTGATGGGCAGTATAGGTTAGTGGAAAAATAGCTCTAGTTCTGGTCTCTAGTGGACACACCTGAGTTTAAGTATTAGCTCCATCAGGAATGAGCATTGTGATTTTGATCGAATTATGTAGTTTCTTTAGACTTCAGTTATTTCATCTGTGTAAAGCAGGGATATTGGTGTTCTCATCTCTTACTGTGAGAATAAGATGAGATCTTCCATGTAGTAGATACATGCATGTCATGGGGTCAATGCATAATAAATGTGAATATTTTACATCATTTACCAATTAAAATTATATATCACTTATGTACTATTTATTAATTATTATAATGAAATATTCATATCCTCTCCATGCGATCATAGGTTAGGGACCAGGTAGATAATGTAAATAAGCAAAGAGGGAGGTGCCCAAGATAGTAGGAAGTGGTGAACGTGATACAATAGACAACACACACTCCTTCTGATCCTGACAGCTGCTGGTGCTATTGCTGCCAGAAAAGTGTGAGCTCAGTGATTCCAGAGCTCAGAATTTTTCCAAAATAAGCTGAAAATTCTGATTTTATGTGAAATATTCTGATTTTTTTCTATGTGTGTTGGGGATCAGTTCAAGTGTTTGCCTGTCCTATTTGATTTTTATGAATATGCACACCCCAAATGGATCTGTCTTCCCTGCCACTGACCGTCAGTTTGTGCTCTCAATTAAATTCCCCAAGACCTCCTTAAGGGCAGGGTCAGATCTTTCGGTCTTGTTGTGTCCACAGTGGCATGTAGGTACTGGGCATTGGGTAAATGACGACCAGCAATGGAGTGCATGATTTTGGGACCATTACCTGTGTAACTGATGTGCTTTCTACTTGACTTGACCTGCTCGCTGTTGCTATTGTTTTTAATCTACTGCCTATTATGGGCCCGAAGTTGAGCATATTTTATGTGCATGAACCAGGGGTTCCCAGTCACATTCTGCTAGAAATTCAGTGGGAATTTGATTAGATTTCTTGCGTCCCATTATGGGGTTGAACGTTATTTCATTTTTTCTTGCTGGAATCCATACCAACACCTGCACTCAGTAAGGGAAAGAGAAGTCGATAAACTTAAGTGATTCTTTAAACCCACTTTGGGAAGCCATAACAGGAGGGAGAAAAAGAAAGGAAAGGTGGGAGGAAGAAGATCCTTCTTGGACTTATTTTGTGCAAGGCACAGTGCCTGATGCTCGGTGGGGGTGGGGGTAGGGCACAGAGAAGAATAAGACAGGATCTCTGGTTTCAAGGAGCTAAATGCATCCAGATCTGATAAACCAACATGTTTCCACAAATTAATATGTAAACCTCATTTTGGATTAGTTGAGTCATGTTTTAAAATTTGAAGGGGAAATCTACTTTTGTATGTATTTTTGAAAGCTCGATAATCAACCTAACCAACCTGTAATTAATCTTTTGAGTATATGGCAAATTTTATATATAAGTTTTGCGTAAGTTTGCTTAAAGCAGATATTCCTTTAAGACTACTAAATTATTGAAGAGAAAGGTTTTATTCCAGATGTTTCAGAATTTATAGATACAATATTAATATAGCTTTTATGTTTCTCTTTATAGTACCCTTGAGAAATAGAATATTATTGTTGTAGTCTTACTTTCCAGAGGGAAATACATAAAATGGGGTCATCTGAATCCAAGGTGAGTTGTTCAATGAACAAGAGTTAGACTCTAGAACTTATAATTTTTGTTCTAGGGCTGAATCTATTCAGATAACTCAACTTAATTTGGGGCTGGATTTATAGGAGATATTGGAGAACACCAATTATAAGGAATCAAAGCTGAGACGATATTATGTCATGACCAGTAAACGTAAGGGTAATTATGTTGACTGATGTTTTTCACTTGCTAACCATACATAGGAGATGATGTTAGGAGCAGAATCCTCTCATTTAAAGACAATAATATTAAACAAAATAAAAAAATACTTAAATATCGATCTGAAATGTGGGTTGAATCCAAAACATTTTGCAACTGGTCTTTGAAGTGGACAGATTATCTTGTCTCAAGTTTTTTTATTTTCTCATGTATATACCTTTTATTAGGTTGGTGTAAAAGTAACTGCGGTTTTTGCATTTTAATGTTTTAAGCCGAAATTACTTTTGCACTGACCTAATAAATATTGTCAAGGTTAGAATGGAGGAAGTTTCTAATTATTATATGTACTATTATAGAGTTATGGGAAGTTTGAACTTCAGTAAAAAGTTTTCAAGAAATTTTTATGGATTAATATAGGATGTTTAAAAAAAATCACTGTGAGGAAGCATTCTAAAAAAGAGAGAACTGAATAAATTAACAAATGTTCAAAGCAGAATATTTAATAAACAATCACATTTGTTATTTTATCTAGTTTAAAAATGCACCGCAGGTTACAGATGTTCTTATGAGTGTTTGAATTTTAAAGGGGAGTTTGAAAAGCCAATAAGAGGTCTTCTTATCAGCTTGTTGGCCCCACTTCAAATATAGATGGTACGGATGCTTTTGCAAAGCACATTATTTGGATTTCAGCTTTTGATGAAGACTCTCATGGATTGTACCACAGCAAAATGACTAGATCTTGGGCAAAACCTGTGCTTTAATGCATGAATGAGATTTCAAGTAGTCAGAAAAATCTCCAAGGATTGTGCTTTTTAAGCTTGACTCATCCCAAATGTGAGCCCAAGGAGTGAACTGTAAGGAGTAAGCAAACTGGTAAAGGTAAAGGTACTCTAGGGAAAATAGTAACATCAGGAGTCTATGCTTGGCTGAGTAGCAAGAAGAGTGATCTGGATTGAAATTTCCACATTAAGCCTGTGTTTTTAAAAGGGGAATAAAGTTGTTCCCCGTTCAGGTTTGTAGTGCAACGTGACTCTCTACAGAAGCAAATGTTACTCCTCTTTGGAAAAAAGCATGTCCATGAGGTCCATAGGTTTCCCACACATTATAACCAAACAAACATGAACTTGTAATAAAAAAATCAACAGACTAACAAGGAAACAAACAGCCATGACTGAGAGTCAGCAGCAATGGCAAATAACTAATTGGCTTATTCCCTGCTCAGCATCTTAGATGCTAAAACTAGCAGAATAGAATATAAAATCATCATTGTAAAAGGTTTAAAGAAAGAAAAGATGAAATCCCTGAAATGAACAAGTAATAAGAAGCTAATAAAAATGAAATGTTGGGAAAAAACTCTGAATAATTAAATGGTTACATTGCAATAAGAGGGAGTTAGTGACCTGGAAGATCAATTGAAGACATTGTAGAGCATGTAGCACAAAGAGGTGAGTGAAAGAGCATGAAAGAAAAGTACAGGAAAACTGGGACAAGTAGAGGAACAAATTCAAACATATCAATAATGACAATAAATACAGGGGGACCAAATATGATGTTAGTTTTGGGTTTCTTGTAGATGTCCTTTATTCACTTGAGGAAGTTTTCTCTTTTCCTGGTTTGCTAAAACATTTGTGTGTGTGTGTGTGTGTGTGTGTGTGTGTGTGTGTGTGTGTGTGTGTCACGAATAACTACTGGATTCTTTCAAATGCTTTTGTTGATACTGGATTTTTTCAAATGCTTTTATTGAACCTATTTTTCTGCACCTCATTGAGATGATTATGTGGTTTTTCTGTTAATATGGTAAATTACACTGCTTGATTTTCAAATACTAAAACAACTTTGTATTTCTGGGATACAAGCCCAACTGGTCATGATGTATAATCCTTTTTATATATTGGATTTGATTTTCTAAAAGTTTCAAACAAAAGAAAATTTAAGACAAAATGCATTAATGGACATATATAAAGCACTGTACCCAACTATGAGAGAATACACATTATCTTCAAGCACACATGAGCTATTTTACAAAAATGACTTTATACTAGTCCACAAAGCAATCTTGATGAATCTGAGACAACTGATACCATGCAGGCCTTAATGGCTGTTCAATTCAGTTAGAAATTAAAAATTAAAAAGGTAAATTGTTCCATACCTTTACAAATTAAAAAAAAATTACACTTCTAAATAACTTATGGATCAAAGAAGAAATCATAATAGATAATAAAAATAATTAGAATGGAATCATAGTGAAATGTTATATCAGAACTTGTAAGATGACACTAAAGGGGAGACATTTAGCCTTCAAAGCTTCCATAAAGCCTGAAAATTCATGAGCTCAGCAGCCTCCACCTTAAGCTGTAAAAAAAACAAAAGAACTCCAAGGAAAATGGAAGGAGTGAAGTAATAAAAATAAGATTTTATTATTTTATTTTGCTGTTTCATAAATTCATAACAACTTGACTAACTTTTTGTGAAATTTGTGTGGAAGAGCAAAAACCCAAGAAGTAGCCATGTACTGCTAAAGAGGAAGAGTAAACTGGAGCGTGCCCTACCTGATGTTAAGACTTATGAAGCTCTCACTATTTCTGTATGTATTCAATGTGGTCATGCACAAGGATAATTAAAATAATTAGTGGAACAGATTAGAGAGCATTGAAACAGACACATTCCTGCAGGGGTCCTTGATATATGATAGAGGTGGTCCTTTAGAGCAGAAGGGAAAGCATCTTTTTTTTCCATAATAGTTTTGAGATAATTGGTTGTCCATATGGAAAACAATTAAATCAGATTAAATGTAACATGATACACAAAAATCAATTACATATGGCTGAAAAACATGTGAAAGGCAAAACTTAAAAGTTGGAGAAAAATTATAGAACTAATGATGCAGAAAGATTTTTTTTCAGTTCTGACACAAAAATTGCTAACCATAAAATAAAATATTGATAAATTCAATATTGATAAAACTAAATACTTTTATAAAAAGATACTAGAAAGGTAGTGAAAGAACAATTCCTAAAACTAGAGAAGATACTTATAATACATATAATTGATAAAGGATAGTTGTCCAGAATAGAAAGAACTCCAAAAAGTCAATAGCAAAAGACAGGCAATCCGAAAGAAAAAGGATCAAACATATGGATAGGCATTTTACAGAGATACAGAAACATATAATAACATACACAATCTCATAGTTAGGGAAATGCAAATTACATTGACAGTGACATTTTACAGACACTGGAGTAAGAAAAAAAAATTAACATTTGACAACACCAAAAGTTGGTAAGGATGTGGAGCTAGGAAGTTTATCTAGACATTATTTAGAGCATTGAATACTTCTATTCCTTTTGACCTAGCAGTTACACTTTTAGGAATACACCCTAGAGAAACACTTGAATAGAAACACTCGAATAGATACACTAGAGATCATATATAAGTGTTCATAGCAGCACTATGCATAACAGCAAAAAGATTGGCAACAACTAAATAACCCAAATGTTTATTGATGTGAGGATTAAAAAAATAGTGACATAGTTACATAACGGAATACCATAAAACACTGCAATTAAACTAGTATTTTGTATAAGGTATGTGAAACTTAAAACCATAATTTTGAGTGAAAAAAGTCCCAGAAAATAACATTCCGTACTTTTTTGTGGCATTAAGGGGAAGAAGGTGGTTAAGATGATAGAACAATATGCAAATAGATACAACAATATTAGTAATATCCCAGTTCTTAAGTTGAATGATGAGTTCATTTCTCTGGAGTCCATTCCAATATTAAGCTCAATAACAGAAATATTATGTATATTTTCTTTTGTATATATCTAATATTATGATATCATCTCTATATGATAAAAATGTAAAAGCACTTAGCTGGCAGGACTGTTTAAGATTTTAGAAATGTAATGAAATTCTATAAATTCTCAGTCAGCTTCACATTGTGGGATGCTGAATTTTGCAGTCCTTATTTCAGAAGCTTTCTGGGGTTCCTCAACCCCTCCTCATCCAAGAGAGCCATCTGCTGGAGAATCGCTTCATGTCCTCAAAACACATGTATTGTTTCCTTTTCTGGCTTTTAAGTTTTGTGCCCAATTTGATGCCCAAGTTAAAAAGTCTAGAGAATAAAAGCTGTGCTATCCCAAGTGCTTCAGTCACTCTTCATCTGTGGAAACCATTTTGCTATAGTGTTTTTTGATTACATTGGTACAGAAGTTCCTAGGAAAACACATTCCAGTAAGTGTTTCTTCTTTTAGAAATAGGCCACTGGGATTCTTCAGAGCCATTCCCTTCAGAGAGGAAGTGGGAGAAACTAGTACAGCCTCTCCCCAGCAAGGCCACGCTGTCTCTTTTCATGCCATCCTTTTTCTTCTTCATGTGCTGTCATTTATTTACGTTGGGTTTAATTTTAAACTTTGTGAAGGAAAGAAAAGGGCTACTCACAAGACAGTTTTGACACTCGAAACTAAAGAATGAATAGGCACAAGACAAGGGTCCAAATTAATCATTGCTATTCCAAAGAGCCAGAAAGTATAGGTGAGGCCCTGCTCTTTCTGCCAATCAAGGACAGACAGTTTATGTTGGGAAACAAGTATTACTGCTGGGATTCTTCTGACTCCCATTGTTGAGGTGACAGGGTCTCAAACAAGGGTTCCTCTTTGACTCATTAGTAATACTCTGGGAATGCTAGCTGCATCTCTATCTTCTGGAAATCTACAAATGTCTAAACTGTGACAAAAACGGAATGAGACAAACCAAGCGTCTTTGATGGGAACTGCCTATTAAATGGCAACTGGACTTTGAAGCAGAGTCAGATTACTCAGGCTGGGATCATAGGGCAAATTTTCTCCCTTATCATCTATTGATATCGTTGGGAGTTAACCCATGGCTCTGGACCTGAACACATTTAAAACTCCTGGTTTTGGTAACCTTAGGCAGAAATGTTTACGATGTCTAAAGCAAACAGGCCTGACCTAGAGACTCAAAAATTCATGGTTGAACAAACCCATTTGAGGCTCTGCTGTGATACCTGAGCACCCAAGGCAATTATATCACCAGCTCAGTAGCTATAAGTAAAACAGAGTTCATAAAACTTTCTATCTCTTTAGCCAACAATGTAAGTTTGGCTGATAATGCCTACAAAGCATTTTGAGCTTTTTAGAAGAAGAGCCCCATGAAAGTACAAAGAATTGTTATGTGTTATGGAACAGCGGTCAGTCAAGGTCCTTCTGACAGTGTGTTTCTGGAGAGAGTACTCCCAGTTTTATTGTCTGACTTGGAGATAGACATTTCATGTCGGGCATTTCAGGACAGAGAGGAGGAGAAAGAAGGCTCCACCATGGTGGGTGAGTGTGGCAGAGATTATGACACAGGAGACATGCTGACTAAAGCAAGTCCTCCCAATCACAGCATGAAGGTAGCAACGTTTTTGGCCTACACTTGCTGAGATGCAGCCTTCTCTTCAGGATGCAGAAGGATGGAGTAAGATGACTTTTGAGGTCCCCTGCATTATTTTTATAGCTCTGTACTTTATTTCCCCTCCAGCTTTATTGAGGTATAGTTGACAAAATTATAAGATATTTAAAGTGCACACTGTGGTGATTTGATATGCGCATACATTGTGAAAGGATTCTCACCTTTGGATTAATGAACACATTCATCATCTCACGTATTTGCTTTTGTGTGTATGTGTGAGAACACTTAAGCCCTACTCTCTTAGCACATTTCAGTTGTACAAGGCAGTGTTGTGGACTGTAGGCACCATGTTTTACTTTAGATCTTCAGACCTCATTCATCTTATAGCTGAAAGTTTGTATCCTTTTACCAACCTCTCTCTATTTCCTCTACCACCCCCCCCCCCCGCCCAACCCCCATCCCTGGCAATCTTTTTTCTACTCCTTGTTTCTATGAGTTGGACTTTTTTTGTTTTGATTCCACATATATAAATGATACCATGCAATATTTTCCTTTCTCTGTCTTATTTCACTTAGCATAATGCCCTTCAGCTTCATCCATGTTGCAAAGAACAAGATTTCCAACTTTTTAAAGGCTGAATAACATTCGTGTGTATGTGCATACCCCATCTTTATCTCTTCATCCATTGATGGGCATTTAGGTTGTTCCGTACCTTGACTATTGTGAATAATGCTGCTATGAACATGGGAATGCAGATATCTCCTAGGGGTAATGATTTTGTTTCCTTTGGACATATACCCAGAGTGGGATTGCTGGATCATATACTCTGTACTTTAAAGAGGAGGAATTAACTGAATGAGTCGAGGACTAAGTAGAAATTCTTCTTGGTACCCACCAAGTAGTGGACAAAAATGGTTCAGTGATGACAGCTGAAAACTCAGGGCTCAAAGCTCTGCCTCTGCCTTTGCATTCCCTGGGATAAGTATTATATTGTCACAATTGTTCCATCAAGTACAACCCTCTTAGATTTGTGGACAGGAAAGGTAACTAAAAATGAGAGTGCTTTAAAAATAAAGACTTTTATTTTTTAGCCTATGACCAGTTTCTGTCTATAGAAGGAAGGTCAGCAAAGCTGTCAAATTGTCTTGAAGATCCCTGATAATTTTCTCCATAATCCAGTGACTCCATTACTTTTTCTCTATCCAACTTCCTTCCCAACTTTTCTTTAATAAGAGACCCGGTCCATCATTTCCCCCCCTCCAGCTCTATTGAAATATTATTTACATGTAACACATGTAAGTTTAAGGGGTACAATGTGATGATTTGATACATGTATATATTTCAAAATGATTACCATAGTAAGATTAGTTAAATTCCATCCCCTCACATGATTACCTTTTTTTGTGGTGGTAACATTTAAGATCTACTCTTAATAACTTTCAAATATATAATACAATATTGTTAACTAGAGTCACCATGCCGTACATTAGATTCCAGAACTTATTCATCTTATTATTGGGAGTTTGTACCCTTTGCCTAGTCCATCTATATAATCACTTCCTTCACACACGATCAACTACCTCCCTCCCCTACCCCTCCCCGGCTGACCTCTCCTAGCAAAATTTGCCACTGGTTAAATCTCTCTGCCTCCTCCACTCCTCCACCCATGCCTGCACCCAAGCAGCTGAATGTGGCTGGAGAAAAACACATAGCCATCTTAACATAGAAAAACACACAACTGTCTTAACAATTCTCACCTTAAATTTATGATGCCACATCTTAAGTGGGCCCATAGGGCTGCCTGGCAGTTTTACCACATATTCCCAGAGAATTCACTTGCCCATTTTTCAAGATGACTATTTCACACTTTCTCCTCTCCCCTCAAATCACCACCATTTCTCTTTTCCAGTTTTTTTTTTATTTGACTGAGAAAATAAAAGAAATATGAAGATAATGTTCATATACGCCCATCACCAAATCTTCCCACCTGCCCGCACCTGTCTCCACTGCCCCGGACGATGCACTGAGTCTGCTCAGGCCCTGGCTCCCTTCTTGCAGTGACAGCAAAGAAACCAACCTTACATAGTGGCCACTGTGTGCTGGCTCAGTTGTAAATACCTTCTACATTAACTAGTGTGAGGTAGGAATCAAACCAGTTTTACAGATGAGGCAGCCAAAGAACACCCACATTCAGTAGTTTGTCCCAAATCACACAGCCACAATACGTTTGTGTGGCTCCAGGGGCCTCATGTGTAACCACTCTATGAGACCTCATCCCCCAGGATATTCCTCCAGCAGCTGTCTTCTCAATCCTACATCATCACTTTCCCCCTCTCTATGAGATCTTACCCCATCAACTTATAAGCAAATCCTAATATTTCCTATTTTAAGAACCTGCCCTTGACCTCATATCTCCCTCCAGCTACCCCTTAATGTCCCTGTTCTTTTTCAAACTTCTTGTAAGAGTTTTCTATATTTGCTGTATCTACTAACTATCTTTTCAACCACTCCGGTCTAGCTTTTGCCCCTACCATTCCGAGGAAACAACTTTTGTCAAGGTCACTAGTGACCTCCAAGATGTCAAAGGCAGAGGTAATGTCATAGCCAGAGGGACATTATGTGTTCTTAGCCCTTCAGAAATGTTTTATTCATTTGGTTTCCTTGACACGACACTCGTCTTGGTTTTTCTTCCACCTTAGTGGTCACTTCTGTCTCCTTTGCTGGATCTCCCCCTACTGGCCAACCTCTAAACGTTCCAGTGCCCGAGGCATGCTGTGGACAACTTCCCTTTCTGTCCACACTCATTCTCTTGGTGATCTCAGCCAGTCTTAAGGCCTTACATATTATTTATAAATGGATGACTCCTAGATTTTTTTTATCTCTAGCTTTGACCGTCCCTAAGCTTCCAACGCTTCATTTGGATGGCATAATCATAGCCATCACACAATTAATATGTCTCAAATAAAATTCTTGATTTTGCTCCTTATCCTTTAGTCCCCATTTTTAGCAAAGTGGGCTCTTCCTCCCACACCCCACATTGTAGTTATCAGCGGGGCTCTATCTTCACATGACATCTCAGATCTGACCACTTCGCCCCGTATCCAGGACTACAGCCTCACCCAGAGCTCCCCTCACCTTATCTACTCTCTGGGCTTGGAAATTGACTCCTGATGAGTCTCCCTGCTTTGTCTCTTGTTCTGATATAGCCTCTCCTCCACTCTGCAGTCAGAGACATTCATCATAAATATATCAGATCTGGCCCCTCCTACCCCTCATTCTTATTTCCTAGCTTCTCTCTGTCCCTCCCTGTCCCCCAGCCCAGTCTTTGCATCCTTTGATTACAGTAAACCCACATCCACCTCAAGGCTTTTGTCCCTGCTATTCCCTCTTTTCCCCTCTGCTGGCAATGCTCTTCCTAAATTAACCTAAATTAAACAAGGTAATTCATTATTTTGATATGATTTCTGTTCAAACTTTCCCTTATTAGAAAAGCTTTCCTTGATCTCC
The DNA here is from genome assembly GCF_964194185.1 of Rhinolophus hipposideros. Classification (NCBI taxonomy): domain Eukaryota; kingdom Metazoa; phylum Chordata; class Mammalia; order Chiroptera; family Rhinolophidae; genus Rhinolophus; species Rhinolophus hipposideros. The sequence goes on along the minus strand of NC_138051.1, from coordinate 66,314,757 downwards.
CCATCTAAATAGCAGTGCCTGGCATTTTCTGTCTTCTTGCCAGTTTTAATCAGAGTGTAATGTTGTATCATACGTCTGTTTGGTGTGTTTCTCCTTGAGCGTGTGTGTCAGCTTCTTCAAGGCAGAGACCTTATTGCTCGATTCCCGGTGCCTGGAGCTAGGTGGTTGATAAATATTTGTTGAATTTTTGGAATAGTGACAGGTATTAAGTCCTACAAAGTTAAAGGACAGGAATGAAAAAGATTAGATGTGATACTTTAAAAAAAAAAAGTAAAACAAAACAAAGCGAAACCCTGTAGATGATGGATGGAAAAGGGTTTGTGTGGAGGAAATGGTCTAGAAGCACAAAGGGAGAGTCTCAGATTCCTGGTGGCTTCATGAGCACATCCATGCGGAGGGTGGGGATTTGAAGTGCTATTCCTAGAGATTTACAGTTGGTGAAACAATGAAACTGGGGATCTTATGTTCCCTAAACCTCCTCCATGTGAAGCACTGAAAATGACAAATTGTAAATTTGACTTTTATGATGACAGTAACGGTAATGGTTTTTTCACGTGTTTCTTTTCTGCGTGTCCTTAACCAATATCCCCTTTCCCAGTTCCCCCTACACTTGGACTGAGAACATTGATGTAATTGTTTACCGTCTCTTGGGTCACTCCTCTGTAAAGAGAACAGTTCCAGGAGTGGATTTATGTACCTTTCACTTAACATTGTTGTCAGTCCTACTCACTGATGTAGAACAAGAATGGAAAGAAAATTGTGCCAAAATAATACATTCTCTTGTTTAGTATTATAAGCTGCAAAGAGATTGGGACACTCCCTTTAAATTCTGTTAGCATTTCCGTGTGCTTTCCAGTGGATAAATCTTTGATGACCTCCAGAAAACAGGAAGGGGATGTTTCCTCCCCCTGTAAATATAAATACGACCAATAAAAAGTCATGTCACCTGACCTTTGACTCCAACTAAACATGATGCATCACAACGATCTGCAATAACTGATTTTGAAAATTTAAAATGTAGGTAAATGCGGGGCACAAAATCCTGCAAAGCTCACGGTACCCAAATTTGGCTGTAAAATTTGTTTTAAAAGGCCAAGCGTAATTATTCTGGAGTGTTTGGATCATTTCAAAAGATTCGTTTGTAAGCACTCACTGTGTTACTTCATTTCTCATTGACTTTTTTTCCGCAGAGGGGGAAGAAGATGAGGACGAAGAGGATGAGGAAGAAGAAGATGAGGAAGAGGAAGATGAGGAGGAAGACGAAGAAGATAAAGATGCAGACTCCCTGGATGAAAGCTTGGATGGGGACACTGAGCGACGTGGGTTTACGCTCCCTGGCGTCACATCCCCGGAACCTGGCCTGGAGCCGGAAGACATGCACCTTCTGGAGGGAGCCACGTACCAGGTGCCAGATGCCATCGAGTGGGAGCAGCAGAATCAGGGCCTGGGTAAGACTCAGGAGTGTTTCCCTTCCCTCCTGCCTCCCCTCGTGTTACTTCTCTAAGGTGACAGCTTTCTTTTATTGGCATTGATTATGGAGCAAAATAGAATTTCTGTTTCTGTTGATGGATGGTTCATTTAGGAAAACGTTACCAGGTTTTTTTTCTTTAGTATGTTTATATTTGATGTTCTTAAATAGCCAGATTCTAAGCAGTCTCCAACCGCCCACCAAGAGCATGGTTACCTAATTTTTGGAAGGAGTTCCATCTTTCATTCTCAGCTAGAAGACAGATGTAGGCTTTGGGAGGACTTCCAAATGGGGAGGAAATGTGTGTAACCAATATGCTGAACAGGCAGCGTGAATGGTCTGGAGTCAGAAGACAAATGTATTTTGTCACCCTCTGTCCTGATAGAATTTACTCGCGAGGGGAAATTTTTTCCCCGCTTCTGGGTGAGCTCTTGGCAGTTAGTCCTCTGAGTTTTGTGTTTGTTCTTATGGTTGCATTCCATTGTCAAACACAGTCTTGTTTTAGCAGCCAGTATCCAGATACCCCCCTGCTCCCTCTGTCTTGTGCATGGCCGACGTTTTCTGTGAGAGACGCTGTGGATGCATGCTGACCCCAGCGTGGCACGTTCTTCCCCATCAGCAGGGATGCTCCTTTGTCTGTCTCCTCTTGGCTTTTTCAGAAGAGATACTGTTAAGCTCTGGGTGATTCCTTGAGGCCTCAGTCTCTTGAGCTGAGGTGAAGTGACATCTTCTCCAAAGAACCCCTGCCCCCTAAAGTTCTCTTAGTCTTTAACAGCTAGGTCCCTTTATAATCTTCAGTACAATAGAAGTTAGGTTTAAGAGTCCTATAAGTAGTTTGGGGGGATTCATTGAAAATTTGGATGTCGGTTTGGGACTTTGCACTGGAATATCATGCTAGTGTGTCTTGGAGGCTGGTAGAAACTGCCAATTTAGAAAACTGAAAGCAACAAATGAACCAGACGAACAAACAAAGAAACAAAAACTCATAGACACAGACAACAGTTTAGTGGTTCCCAGAGGGTAAGGGGGGCAGGGAGTGGTACACGAGGGTAAAGGGAGTGAAATATACGGTGATGGAAAGAGAACTGACTCTGGGTGATGAACACACAATGCAGCATATAGATGACGTACACGTGAAACCTATGTAATTTTACTAACCCATGTCACCCCAATAAATTTAATAAAAATTAAAACATGTAGAATCCTATTGAATATGATCTCTTAGAAATTGTTTTCTTCTCCTCCCATGGAAACTCTTAGATCAGTGGTGAGCAAGGATGAGTGTGTTAAAACAAGTATGGAATGGGGAAATGGAAGCATCTCTTTATCACATGACTGGGTAGTTTAAAACAAGCTCTTTTTCTTTTTTTAATTTTGAAGCTCAAACTGGAATTGGTAAAACATTTGAAGGTTTGTGATCAAAAGAGGAATCCTTTTCATAATCTCTAGAGCTAAAGAAATATACATGAGGATGTGTAATGCCATCTGTTTTCCTTGATGGAGGTCTTTGATAAACTGTCCTTTAAATTTGGTTAATTAATTTATCCAACTAACCTAACTAAGCACCTTCTTTGTTCCTGGCACTTTGCATGGCATTGGGAACATAGCAAAAAATAAGGCAGTACCTTTTCTTGATTAGGGCAGAGCCCTTTTCATAAAGGTTTCAGTACAGGGAGAGTGAGTTCTATAACAAAAGTAGGTTATAAGAGGGCAGAACAGAAATGTAGAAAGGGACCGTTTATATTAGGTTGGAGTGTGCAGGGCCATCCCTTGTAGGACAAATAGGCAGGAGGTAGCATGCATGGGAAGGAGGCCAAAGAAAGAATATGCACCAGGCGTTGGAGGGCTGAAAGGGCATGGCATGTACATGCGGGTTGGCAAGGACATTGTTTTACATCAGATTTTTTTCTTATTATGGTAATTTACCATTTCCCTAAATGTCTCTTACTGTCACTTCTTTTCCTGATAAATTCGTTTGTCCGCATGTTTTTAGCCTTGTGGGTTTTCTGGGAACCAAAACAAGGGACAAGTCTGTTAGGCTATCCTTTTTTCCACTGTGGGAAGACTGTGTTTGAGGAGTGTCTGGGTCTAGAATGTTATTAGCTCATCAACTCTTTCTTGGAGTGACAGGAATATCTCCTCATATTCAAAACCAGTAACAACTTCTGGATCAATATTAATTGATACAGTTTCCTAAATGCTCTCAGATGAGATAAAATAAAGGAAAACCTCCCCTATTTGTGCGGAATCTTGTAGATAGAGTAACGACTCCCCAAAGATATCTATGTCCTAGACTTTGGAACCTGTGCATATGTTACCTTATGTAGTAAAAAGGACGTTGCTGATGTGATGAAGGATCTTGAAATGGGCAGGATTTTCTAGATTATCTGGGTGGGCCCACTGTAATCACAAGTGTCCTTAGAAGGAGGAGGCAGGAGGGTCAGAGTGAGAGAAGGAGAGGTGATGATGGAGGGAGAGGACAGAGTGATGTGGCCAGGAGCCAAGGTGTGCTGGCAGCCTCCAGAAGCTGGCAAAGGGAAGGAGACGGATTCTCCCCTTGAGCCTCTGGAAGGAACACAACCCTGCTGACACCTGGATTTTAGCCCAATACCTATTTCAGACTTTTGACCTGCAGAACTCTGAGATAATGAATTTGTGTTGTTTTGAGCCACTAAGTTTGTGGTAATTTGTTACAGCAGAAGTAAAAAACTAATACAGATGTCAGTAAGTGTCTCATGAGCAGCATCATTTTAGAAAGTAGAGTTGCATGGCAGCTGTACTCAGAGTGTGAACATTATAAAATTAAGTTGTTTTTCCTTAATGAATCATTAAGAATGGAAACATGGAAACCCTTTGAATAGTAAACCTATTTAGTATAATAACACTTTAATTAGCCATCTTCTTCACTCCTATTTTGAAGTGCTTTTCTTTTCTTTTAATTTGTTACAGATTATCACATCCTATTTTCAATATGAATGGTATTCCAAAGCAAATACTTTGGGGGAAAAACCCAGCTAAACTTTGAAACATGAACAGATTGAAGAAGTGGGTAGTTGGGATTGGCTAAAAATGATGCAAACTCTTTGAATAGATTATAGTTTTGTTTCCTGTGAAGAGCAGAACACTTAGATGATGTTTTAAGGCAAAGTTGTAGATTCATGGCCTCAAATTCTCTGCACTTCTGTGTTCCTCATCATCACATACTCATTGTCTTTAAAGCTTTGAAAAGAGAGAGCTCAACCTCTTGATCTTGCTGTCAGGAAGTGTGACTGTGGAATGAAATGTGTGTTGCCGGGATAGAGAGAAGCCGGAGTGAAGTCCTTGGGTGGATTGATTTATTGGTAAAATGCTAGTAGCACGCGAGAGGCTCTTTATTCATGTGTACAGAATCAATTTCTTTTCTGATCTCTAATAAGTTCCTTTTCAAATGTATTGGCAAGAAACTGTACAGAGAGCAGATGATTGGTCTGCATTGCTTCTCATCCTCTTGCTATGATAAATCACACAATTATCTTTTTTGCAGTATAAAATTGACATGACCAAAATTGAGTCAACATATCCATTTTAATGTTTAAACATTTCCAATGTAATTAGTCCCTGGAGATTCTTTCCTTTTTGCGTTCTATATCTGTTAGGATGCTTTCAGCTACAGGTAGCAGAAACCTTAAATTGGTTCAAAGAGTAAATAAATACATTTTATCTCACAAGAAGTCTAGTGATAGAGCTCTTGGGTCAGTTGACTCAGCAGCTCAACTGTCATCAGTTTTTTCCATCTTGCTGCACTGTGTACTTGGCCCCCAGGCTGACTTCCTTATAGTTGCAAGGGCTGCAGCAGTTTCAGGTATCACGCCCAGACAAGACATGATCCAGGGAAAGAAGACTTGCTGAGTCAATTGACCCAAGAGCTCTATCGCCAGACTTTTTACCATGTTTCTTTCATAAAAGTGAGGAAGCCTTTCCAAGAATCCCCCAGTAGAATTCTTGCTTCTAATTAGCCAGGCTTAGGTCACAGGCCCATTTCTAGCAATCATTGGCAAGGGGAATTTGATCAGATGACTGGTGGGATGGATGGGGGTGGGTGTCAATCACCACACTATCCCCCATGATTTCTGTTTTCCTGTTTTCTTTTCTTGTAGCTTATACTTGTCCATGTCTCTTCTATTTGCTAGGAATCCTATGAGCAATCTTGTTAAATTAGTATGTTTATCTTAAATATGTTTTGAGTTGGTGAGTTCTGAATGAGGACCTGAGGGTAGCATTCTTCCTTTTTTTTTTTTTCTTCTAAAGAAGTAGGCCACTTTTGGACACTTTGCAGTTTGGTTGATATTCTGGATGGATAAGTCTTCCAAAACTCATCAGTTAGTTAAGTGCAGAGTTATTATAGCTTTCTTCATTTTTTTTTCAAAAGCCTGCATCTAACAGAATGGGCTCCTGATTTAGGAAGTGGAATATTTTTCTCTGGAGGTCTTTCAAAAACCTGATAAACATTCGATTAACAGTCTCGGGATGTTTGTGGAAAGCAGAAGAATGAAGAGCAGTCATGTATCTATTTTTCATCATCTATTCTTTGAGGACCTACTAAGTGTGTGCTGTATGTTGTGGAACTACTGAGAGGCTGACTTATAAAGAGTTAAATTGCCGTGAGTCAGAGAATGGTTCCATAGATGTGAGGTCAGTGGCTGAGCACTTCCACAGTGGGGGACTGAGTCACCCCTTACAACCAGGGATTGCTTTGGGTGACAGCCATCTGTGAGGTGTGACTTCTGGGGTACTTTACCCAATCCCCTAATTTATACCACCCTTCCTGCCTTAACATGGTGTCTACTTTACACTATGCATATTAGAGCCTTCCTTTGGATTGAGATGATGTACCTCGAGAAGGCCTTAGAAAAAAGCAGATCTGCTATCTGGGTAGATAATCCAGTAAGATAGTATCATTTATTTATTGTTATTAATTTATCAGATTCATTAGCATGATTTTAAGATGAAAGAGAGAGGAACACAAGACAATGTGTTTTGGATTGGTAGGAAGGTAGGATGAACTGTAGGCAAAGGGTGTGGTGTTTGGACAGTTTAGAAACTGAGGCCTTGACTGTGAGAAAGTCAGACCCTTAGCCCTAAAATGTGTCAGCTCATTTCTTTTTTCTTCTTGTCCTCTTTCTTTTTATTCTCTTGAAACACCTAACATGGAGCTAAGACGGAACATGTAAATATAGTGCGACATGGGCTGTGGCAGCAAAGAAAAGATGCTCCTCAAAAGATAGTGGGATGTGTGAGATTTCAAAGAACTCTTTATTGCAATAAATGTCAGTTTATTTTGATGTGAAACATGTTAAGCTATGGATTGAAAGATTTCTCAGGAAGCTGTTGGGCTAACGTAATTCTGTGTATAGAAAGAGAGGGAGGAACGAAACCTTCATCCACTGTAACCAGCACAGAGTGGTAGATTGGCCAAAGTTCCCAGACCAGTGTTTCTCAATCTTGATGGCACATTGGAATCATCTAGAGAGCTATAAAAAATACTGATGTCTGGGTGCTACCCTAAAGGACAACTGTCCTAGACTGAATCCATTGGTTGTTTCCTTGGAATTAGGCAGCTTTCGTTTATGTAGGGGGATGGAGAAAGAGGATTTTAAGAAGTGTTTCTAATGACAACTAAGTGTAATATGGTATCCTGGATGAGACCCTGTAACAGAAAAAGGACATTAGGTAAAAACTAAGGAAATATGAATAAATGGTCTTCAGTTAATAAAAACAGAAGTGTTTTTATCTTCTATGAATGGAATCCCCATTAGTAAAGATTTACATTGCTTTTTATGATAATTTGTGTATTGGATTAGTGTGCCTTAAAAAAAAATTGGCTTTTTACAGTCACATAGAGATCAAATTTCAAGTTAATATCTGTGCTTTAATTGTCCCAGAAAGCCCACGGTTACATTACAGACTCCTAAATCGGGACTATGGAGGTTTGTAACCAGCCTCCTGCATATGGAATGATTGAGTATCTCCTGGTATGAGTTTCTGTGGGTGTGCTTCTGCCAATTACCTGGGATTCCTTTCTGTCCTGAGCTGTTACCCAAGATTTCTGGATTTGAGAGCACTGCCATTCACTCTTTCTTTGGAAAGAACAGAATTATTTTTCCTAGACAGGAGTAGCAGAAGACTTGGGTGCAGACCCTTTTCTCATTAGACAAGATGTCCTGGTGGCCAGATTTTAAATTAGAGGTTGTGATCCCTGCCTCTCCTGCCTCACGAGGATAAGTGCATAAGGGAAATGAGGTCTGCAGAGGAGGACACCTTCCAAGACCAAGACATTATTTCTTCGCAGATCTTTCCCCTTGAGCTGTTGCTTGCTTGAAGATTAGTAGTAATTGGGGATTTTTAGGGGGAAAAAAATCTGTCCATATGCCTGTGGCGAAAGATTTGAATAAACTCAGGATTTTAGTAGGTTTTAAATGCACTTAATTCCTGAGTTTTCCATTTCTTTTTATCCTACTGTATTTTTGTCAGAAGACTTAAATCCTCTTTTTAGCATGAGGTGGGTTATAAATAGGTTAAATACATAAAAATGAATCGACTTCCTTCCTGTTGCCATTTCCAACTGTGCTTGCAGGTGTGTACTGAGAACCACAAATACAGAAATTTATATGAACCAAAAGTCAAAAAGACAGCTGGCCATACGTAAAGAAAATCAGGTACTGGCCTAAAAACACTTTAATGTACTTTGTTTTTTTCTTTCATTTCGATGTTCATGACACTTCTGATGAGTAATTCTGTATGCTGGCTACAGTCAAACTTTGGCGTTCCTTTAACGTAGGAAATGTTAAGCTGTTTGTAAAGAGGAAAGGATTGATGGCATGGCGTGGATAATTTTGTGGGTTGTGTTAAATTTTTTTAAAAACTGACACTTACTGATTTCTCATAGCTATTTGTAGGACTTCTCTACCCAGAATCTCAGGCAGACAGAACTGAGGCTTCAGGAATTCATTAATTCCAAGAGTCATAGGCAGAATCTAGATCATTCACACACACACACACACACACACACACACACACACACACACACACACACATTCACTTTTACTCAAGCCAGCTGCGGAACACTGCAAATTCCCTTCTTCTAAGGTTTCTTTTGAAAAAATGAGTGAGAATTCAACTCTAAGTCCCAAACGCTAATGAGGGAAACTCATAAAATAGAATTTATAGAGAGTGTCCCTGCAGTACAGTGGCAGCCACAAGTACCTAGGTGTATGATTCTGTATGTCCAGTGCATGCAGCCAACCCCCTCAGGCAGAAAACCTCTCTGGGGATGTTCCTGTGTTGAGGGAGGGAAATCAGTCTCAGGTGTTAAAAATAAATCACTTTGTACCAGCTGAAGTACTGTTGTAGTGGGTTTTGTGTGATTGAAAAGAACTGCCAAACTCTCAAGCTGGCCTCAGGAAGCCAAAGCTATTTTTGAAATTCAAAGGATTGGTGGCAAAAAGTAAAAATACATTGCAGCCAAAGTGAAGGAGGGATTAAATATTAAACAAGGAATCAGAGATTTAGATCAGGTAACATGGGGATTCAATAGTTGACAGACAGAAAGCATTTCTTAAAATCTGTTTTTCTCTTTATACACCCCTGTTATATTCCAGGACCTCCGTGGTCTGTCGGGGTCTATGTGCCTGCTTTGTTTTTCCCAGGTCCTCTGTCTGAGACCTGTGCCTTCACTGGGCTATAGTCCCTTCACCAGAACATGCATTTCTGCAGACATGCACCAGTCCATACCCAGCTCTTGCTGAAGCTTTTCCTGGCAACCCGAACTCACACCGGGTCCTCCCTTGTAAAGCCCCTCCAGCAGTTGGTGTCAGTATTACTCAGTCTCCATTTGCAGCACTATCTCATTTTGCTTATTATTTTTTGGGGAGCCTCACAACATCTAGCACTCAGCATTGAGTACTGTTGATTGCTTAAAAGGGGGTTCTCTTCCAGCTGGTAGACATTCTGGGCCAGAAACTGTCCAACGCAGTTGGGAGGAGGGAGGCAGGTGCTTTATTGCACTCTGCCAATTAAATAGTAGTCTCTTCCACCAAGAAACTATTAGAACTGATAGATGAATTCAGTAAAGTAGCAGGATATAAAATTAATATTCGGAAATCAGTTGCATTTGTATATACCAATGATAAAATAGCAGAAGGAGAAATTAAAAAAACAATTCCATTTACAATTGCTCCAAAGACTATAAAATATCTGGGAATAAATCTAACCAAAGATGTAAAAGATCTGTACTCAGAAAATTATACAACACTGAAGAAAGAAATGAAAGAAGACATAAATAGATGGAAACACATTCCATGTTCATGGATAGGAAGAATTAATATAGTTAAAATGTCCATACTGCCTAAGGCAATATACATATTCAACGCAATTCCTATCAAACTACCAACGACGTTTTTCACAGAAATAGAACATATAATCCTAAAATTTATATGGGACCATAAAAGACCCCGGATAGCCTCAGCAATCTTGAAAAATAAGAACAAAGTGGGAGGTATAACGATACCTGATTTCAAATTATACTACAAGGCTACAGTAATCAAAACAGCATGGTACTGGCATAAAAATAGACACATAGATCAATGGAACAGAATAGAGAGTCCAGACGTAAATCCATGCCTATATGCCCATCTAATCTATGACAATGGAAGCAAGAATGTACGATGGGGTAAAGACAGTCTGTTCAATAAGTGGTGTTGGGAAACCTGGACAGACACATGCAAGAAAATGAAGCTGGACCACCTCCTTACACCATATACAAAAACAAATTCAAAATGGCTTAAAGACTTAAATGTAAGATCTGAAACCATAAAATATCTAGAAGAAAATATAGGAAGAAACTTCATGGACATTACCCGGAGTAAGATTTTCACTGACATATCCCCTCGCGCGAGGGAAGTAAGAGAAAAAATAAACATGTGGGATTACATCAAACTAAAAAGTTTTTTCACAGCAAAGGAAACCATCAATAAAACAAAAAGGGATCCTACTGTATGGGAAAAGATATTTGCCAATGATATATCTGATAAGGGATTAATATCACAAATCTATAAAAAACTTACTCAACTCAACTCCAAAAAAACAAACAACCCAATTAAAAAATGGGCAGAGGACTTGAGGAGACATTTTTCTAAAAAGGACATACAGAAGGCAAGAAGACATATGAAGAAATGCTCAACCTCACTAACCATCAGAGAAATGCAAATAAAAACCACAATGAGATACCACCTCACTCCAGTCAAAATGGCTATCATCAATAAATCAACAAACAACAAATGCTGGCGTGGATGTGGAGAAAAGGGAACGCTAGTGCACTGTTGGTGGGATTGCAGATTAGTGCAGCCACTATGGAAAACAGTATGGAGGTATCTCAGGAATCTGAAAATGGAACTACCCTATGATCCAGTAATTCCACTCCTAGGCATCTACCCGGAGAAATCCAAAACTCCAATTCAAAAATCAGTATGCACTCCTATGTTTATTGCAGCACTTTACACAATAGCCAAGATATGGAAACAACCGAAATGCCCATCGGTAGATGACTGGATTAAGAAGCTGTGGTACATTTATACAATGGAGTATTACGCAGCCATAAAGAAGAAAGAAATCTTATCATTTGCAGCAACATGGATGGATCTAGAGAACATTATGTTAAGTGAAATAAGTCAGAAAGAGAAAGACAAGTACCATATGATCTCACTTATATATGGAATCTAAAGAAAAGACTATGTGAATAAACTAATCAGAAACAGTTTTGGGGACACAAAGGAAAAACCGAGAGTTGTTAGATGGGTGTGGGGGGGGGGGTTGGGGATAAGGGGAAAGGTGAAGGGATTTGGAAGCAGCTGGTAACCACAAGATGGCCTCAGGGTTTTTTTGAAAATTAATTTGGGGAAGGTATTCAATAATGTTGTAAAGATTTTGTTGGGTATCTGATGGACATGCGTTCTATTTGGGAGACCACCTCAGGGATACTGTGGATACCTGATCATGGCATTGTACACCAGAAGCTAAACATTAATGAATGCCAACTATAATTTCATATATATAATGTGATGGTTCAGTGTGAGGTCGGAGGGATAGTGGATGGGGGGAGGGGGGTTCACAGTGTGAGGGATATAAATGATGAACGTCTAAGTATTACCTTGTCTTGTACACCTGAAACTAATAAATAAATAAAAAAATTAGAAAAAAAAAATAAATAAATAAATTAAAAAAAAACACAAAAAAAAACAGTAGTCTCTTATGTAACTAACCTGGGTAGCAACATGGGGATAGAGTAGGGGTTTCTATAGTCCATGGGAGAAATGGGAACTGATCAGATACTGAGGGCTTTCGATAATACTTATAACTGGCGGTAAGCTTGTAGGTCACATGCCAAGTAGAACTTCATCTGATCTTAATGTTCTCTGGTTCTCTCTACTTACCCCAAAGTAGTTGGTATAGCTACAAATTCTTTAGTAATGAACTAATTATAGCATGACTTCAGGTCATAAACCCTAGATGGCATTTTGAGGCTAGGTTTCCTGGAACATAATCTAACATTTTATTTTATTTGCCAGAGTTATTGAGATGTATTTGACATATCACATTGAGTAAGTTTAAGGTGTACAACATGTTGATTTGACACACTTATGTAGCGCAAAATGATTACCCCATAGTATTAGCTACCACCTGCATCGTGTTGTGTAATTGCCATTTCTTTTCTTTTCTTTTTGTGGTGAGGAATCTAACATTTTAGAATAGTTTTAAAGAATGAACTTTGAGTGATTCTACACTATAGAAATGAATGACCAAACCTTGGAAATGTTGGGCCAGCTACCTTCGTAATCCTTAGCATCTGAATCAGATGAAAATCAGAATGATTGCATTCTCACAGTGATCAATCACTTGAAAATCTTCCAAATAGTTAATTAGGTGGCTTACTGGAGACAAGGCCTTTGATAGCTTCTGTTAAAGAATAAAACAGCCATGACATCACCTATGCAAGTGAGAAGTTTATGAATCCTGATTCTCTCTGCCGCTGGTTCACTGCTTTCCTCAGTCAGAGAACTGAGGTATCTGTTTGTATCTCACTTCTGGCTGCAGCAAAATTATAATTATAGTAGTACCTCGGTTTTCAAATGTCTCTGTTGATGAACATTTTGGTTTATGAACGCCCTAAACCTGGAAATAAATGCTTTGGTTTTTGAACACGACTCAGAAGTTGAACATATCACATGGCTTCCGCTAAGTGCAAGATCCTGAGGCGTAGCTCTCGGCTGCTTTCGAATATTTCAGAACTCGTAGATTATGTTCAAAAACCGAGGTACCACTGTATAATATAATATTTTAAATACTTTAGGGTCCCGGTTTGAAAAAAATGTTCTCATGTCTTTAAGGCTCTGTAGGAGGACCCAGATATTGGATTCTTGTATCAGAGGTTCACTAAAAATAAATTTGAACTTGTTGATTAAGAATATTCTTCTAGAAACCTAAACCCAAATTTCTCAGCTCCAAAGTATTATTTTTTAATGATCTGTATGAGATAATAGACTTAAAGCTTTCCAGAAGCTGAAGCCCTTATCTGTATTTTCATAATTAAATTATGTTGAATTAGAGAATTGGGGAAAAAAAAATCACATTTCTTTCACTAGGAATGAATTTCTTATGGGAAAATTCAGCAGTCACTTTTCCTTTGGAGAGCTAGAAAAGGAGTATTGGAACTAAGCCAGAAAATAATCTCTTCATCAGCTACAGTTAATAACATTAATAAGGCACATTATGTCTGCAGAGAATGCTGTGAACTAATTTCTTTGTAATCAGAATGCACTTGTAGGCTCAGTTGGGGAATTAGTAATGTAAACATCTAGTAGGCTAGATGAGAATTAAACAAGAAGAAATACTGAGAGAACTGGGAAAATTTTTAGAAAGGAAGAAATTAAGTATAAATGATCCTCTTTGAAAAATACAGCGGAAAGTTAGCAAAGATGATGTTGAAAATCTTTTAATTATGTTAAAACAAAATTGAAAAAGTGGTGAAAACAGTGTCCTTATCTCTTGATTTGAAGTTACATGATGCTAAGTTAAGGTGAATTACTTAATAGATTGTTATTGGTTCACTGTATTAAGTATCTGGAATATTTGGAGTCTTTCAAGTTTTATTTGTCTTAATCTGGATCACAGAAAGAATGCACTTAACTTTTGCATTTCAGAAACTAGAGCAATTAAGTGATTTTTCCCTGTCTCCAATTGAAACCATAAAGGAAGCCTCAGAGCTAAGCTTAGTGATCAGGTGAGTTTGAAGTCAGCCGGTGAACTTGTTCATTTCATTTCAACACTTGAGAATTAATAACCACAGGGGTCTGCTTGTCCAACTCAGAACTTTCTGCTTTTCTGTTGGGCAGAAAACTTGTTTCACAGAACCTGGCACACAATATATAGTCAAATATATAGTCAACAAGGGATTCCAGTTTCAATTCATGTGAAGAATCTTCAAAATAAACATACACATTATCAAGACCCAGGGAAGGAATTTAAAATAGGAGTGCTCACAGCTAGGGGAATTTTGATTTACACCTTCCATCTCTAAGTTTCCCTGCAGGGCTGAAATCTTTCTGAAATAATGGGATTTGAATTTCAAGCTGCTCCTCTTGAAAGAGGACAGTAACTGTTTGGAACAGGATGGATTTGATGACTCCTGGGGGATAAATGCCTAAAGTGAGGTTGGCGACTTCCAACTGCATAAAGTTTGATGTGAAATCAGCCATAGGCAACGGGTGAAGTACCACCTGGGTTTGTTTACCACAAGCCTGACAACGTATTGAACAGCCTGCAGGACCAGGGCCCTGGGCTTCCGAGCCCTGCCATGTGGGAAGCAGACGGGTAATGGAGGCCATGCACCCTGAGTGAAGAATTGTTGCCAGGTAGGCCTTGCTGTTTAGGGCTGAGCCACAGGAACCACTAAAAGATACAAAGACAACTCATGTACTTAATCCACTAATAAAAAGGAGGTGGGGGGCAACCATGGGAAAATCATGATGTGGGGAAGTTCGTTTTCAGTGGAGTCCTGCACCTTTTCTTCCTCCTTCTCCCTGATCATCAGCCTCATCATCCTCCCTTTTCACTCTTCCTTTGCTCACTGGTGGCACCCACCCTGGCCTGCCCTTGGATCCAAAGAGGCTTTAGTCTTCTCTTAAACCCTTTCACTGTATCAATGCACTCTTTTTTTAAGACCTGGTTTAAAGACTTTGGTGGACCATACATAATTCATAGTTGTTAAAAAGATAATTTTCAAAAAAGATAGAATCATGATTCTCATTCAGGAATGTGGCTTAAAGATTTTTAAAAACTCCTTAATAAAGGAACCACACAGATGCCACAACTGGTTCCAAGGAGAGATCAAAGAATCACAAATTTACATTGAGTCAAGGACTGTTAAAATGAATTTACAAATGGATGCAGGACTGACTTTTTCCAAGGGGTGAGGGCTGCCCCTCCATTAGACAGTTAATTTTCTTGCCTAGAGAAGAATTATTTGTATTGCTATTAGTTATTTACAATTGAAAAGTTGTAAAATAGTCTAAAGGTTGTGCAGAGCCCTAATGGAATCAGAAAATTCTCCAGAACTCCAGCATTCCATTAAAAAGATATTCAATAATCTCTTCCTTATTACAAAGTTTAAATTTTTTTCTTACATATTAAAGCAAGAATACCTTGTAACCCTAAGTTTGGAAGCACTTATAGTGTAAAACAATAACTGAAAGAATTGAGTGGTGGACTTTTGGATAAGTGGGAATGTATCTGTCAAGGAAGGTCAGTTACTGTAACAAATAGCTCCAGTGTCAGCGGCGTAACACAGTAGAATTATACTTGCCCTCTTCATTGTTCCACTGTCACTCAGTTACACTTCCACCAAGTGTCTCCACCATCTTTGTGGGCCTAAGCAGTCTCCCTGGACCCTCTGCATCCAGCCAGATGGCAGGAAAAAGAGAGAATTTAGGAGAAGCCTGCTCAGAGCTCACAGCTTGGAATGGACTCATTTTCCTTCCCCTCAGATTCTGCTGGTGAGAACTAGTCACATCACCCCACCTGAAGCAAAACCAGCACGGTGAGCACTTTGCATTTTCAGAGATCTGCTTTCAGATGCACTCACCTTAGGAAAGCAAACCCCAGAAAACTGTTTGCTATTTATAAATTATTGCTAGATCACTGGTGATGAGCAGAACATAATGTCCACTCTGCATGAGTAGATGAGTCATAAGAAGAAAAATCTGTAATGTGAGGCAGGATATGACCTATGCTGCGAAAAAAAAAAAGTGCTCTGAAAGTACCAAAGGGTGAAATAGTAATTTCAACCAAGGGGAACCATGGAAAGCATTAGAGACAATATGCAGGATGGCAGTTAAGAACCTAGAATTTGGAGTCAGGAAATCCTGAATTCATGCCTTTGTTTTACTACCATTGACTCTGGACTAGTTTTAACCTCTCTGAGCCTCGGTTTTCCTAACTCCAAAAAGGGCTAATAACTCTTAGCTCATAGGGTTGTTGTAACATTATATAAGTAGATATACATGTGGAAAGTGAAGCTGAAGCTCATTTATATGAGACCTTAAAGGTTAGGCCAATTTCACCAAGCTGAGAAAGGCAAGGGACCTGATAAGAAAGGCCCCTGGGTTCTGTTCCTTTCCTCCTTATTTCCTCAAGGAGCTTTTTTATACATTGGGAGTTCCCAATAAGACTGTTTTGAGAAAAAGGAATCCACCACCAAAAATAAATTTGAAAATCTGTATGTTCTTGACTGTATAATAGTTGAACTATTTCAAAATCTGACAAGGATTTCTAGTTGCCTTTCCTGATTCCTTCTCTCCAACATGACCCAGTGTTTGTCCGCATTAATACACAATTAGCTGTTAGGTTTAACGAGTGCAGTCTGAGGAGATTTAAAGTGATTGCCTTAGAGACAACATGAATAATTGATTAGTTTTTTACTTTTCAGATATCACGTCTTCAAGCTATAGATGAGGTTTCTGTGTCTTTTCTATATTTTTGCCTCTATTGGTTTTTTCCCCCCAGATTAATTATATATTTTAATTTTCGGGATATGTAGAATAATTACAAAATGCTGTTAAGAAAAGAAAAAATCACAACATGGCTCCCTTCAGGACATGTAGCACCAGGGCAGTAACCTTAATATGTACTTGAAAATTGAGTGTTTTGTTCTACTTGGTTGCCTCGTGCAAGATTATATCCAGCTTTTCTGCACCATGAGTGTCTTAATAATTTTATATGGATGAGCATAATCCTTAGGAGGAAGCAAGTGTGGTGTTTCTTGAACATTAATGTGCTTACAAATCACCTGGAAATTCTGATGAAATGTGGGCTGTGATTCAGGAGGTCTGCGGTGGGGCCCAAGACGCTGCCGTTGTGTAATACAAAGCTCTCAGGAGATGTCAGCTGCTGGTCTGTGGACCAAATGGTGAGGGGTGGGGGCGTGGACATACTCTTGACCTGGGAAATTGAGGAAGCCTCACTTGGGAGATTAAAGGGGTCCTGCAGGTCGTTTTTAAAAAGAAGTCAGGATTTGATAGTATTTGCTTTTATTAAAATGAAATTGATTGGTTCTCCCCAGCCTCTATTAAAGACAGAATTTTTTAGACTTTTAGACTAACGATTAATAGTTTTGGCATTGTTTAATTTTTTTTATTTATGTTATTTTATTTTTTTTCACTCTTAATTATAGTGATAAGGGCATTTCATCTCTCTCTGCCTTCATGTCTTCAAAAATAAAACCACCTGGCTGTGACCTCCTGCGGAGGGGCAATGAGGACAAAGTGTGCCACTCTGGTCTAGTATGTCTCCTCTTACACATTTTCTTACCATGAACCCAGCCACTCAAATCATTTCCATTCTTCTGTTTGCTTATAAGAATGAGTTGAAGATCAAGATCATATATCCAGTAAGTGGCAGAGCCAAGAATCAAACCTACGTCTATTTGGTTGTGAAGATGCCGCTCTTAATACGTGAACCCAAGTCCCTCTCACAGCTTCGTGAACCTTTTCCAGTACCATGCTGGAGCCAGCTCATACTGAATTGCAGGAGAGCCAATTGTTCAAGTTTTAGCAAGCCTATTGTTAAACACAGGCATTAACAAAAAATCAAATTATATAGATTTAAAATTAAATGAATCATTTAAAAATACAGGTAAACATACAGAAAACTCTTCACCTCTTAATTATTTTACTTCTATCTGTGCTCTTCAGTCCATTTACCTCTATTGTATCTGTATGGTGGAAATAATACCCTAAAATGGTGTGCTACTACGCATCTTTTCCCACCTCTGCATTCAGTCACGTCATATTGGTAGCTTGAAATTGCCTATGGTAGAAATATTTATACCATAGAGGTCGATACATACTACAAATCAGGGCTTGGTTTACTGTTTTGTTGGCTAGACTTAAAGTGATGGGGAAAATGTTAACAATGTAGATCAAACTTTTTAAAAGTGTGTGGTGTCTATTACCAAAGCTGAGAGTGGCTTCAGTTTAATTAATATAATTTGTATTGGGAGGAGGAACAATTGAACAGTAGAGCACATGTCAGAGTTAATGACAATAAATTTATTGAGAGAAGAGTTAGTGGAATGGGATACAAGTTCACTTGTCAAATCATAGATGGATTGCAACCAAGGCTTCGTTACAGATAGAAAAGTGGCAAAAACCAATGAAAGCATTCTGTGAGAATCAGTTGGCTGTACAGGAGTTACAACAACAAAATATTGTCTGTTACTGTTATTAGTACATTGTGTGCTACACATCCTTTATATCAGTAGAATTTACAATAAATGCACACACAACTTTAATTTTTCAGGAGAGTTGGTTGTTCAGCACTTATCAGTATATCACTGTCATCCCTACTTGTTGGGTCCTCAGTAGAATTGAAGAGCATTTGCAACCAGCTGCTATGGTGCTTTTCCACAGCATTGTCTGTAACCTGTGATTCATTATCTTTCTGTAGAGGTTTTATTTTCAGGTTTCCTTGAGCAGTCTAGAACTGGGCAGGAAACTTTCTTTACCTCAGGTGTGCAGAACTGGGCACATGACAGTGTTCCAGAAAGGAGATAATCTCTGCTGGGCACGGTGGGAGACCTGCCTCCCTGGGGACCCAGGATGGTGCCTGAAATGAGCGTGACCTGGCAGTCAACAGTCCTCATGAGTTATCCCCTCAGTTACCTCATCTTAAGCAAAAGTTTTAATTAAGGTGAATTTGAGAGATCTCTGTGATCTTAAATTCTGCATTTCTATAGCTGCTTCTTGAATTTGTGCTATTAAGTATTGTGTTTCTTGATTTATCAAGATACATGCAAATATAAGAGCACCTCCTCAATAATTCAATAAGGAGATTTAAGAAATAATGCTTTCTTAAATTTATATGACCCTCTTATAGTTTACTAAACATTTTAACACATATTAGCTGGTTTGTCCCAACAGCAAAATAAACAGGGAGTTACTAGTATCCCCAATATTGCTGAGGCTCCGGGTAGTTCATAACGTGTTCCAGGTGCATAGCTGGTTGGCAGAGAAGCTAGGCCTGGAGCTTCTGGGTCATTTTCTCCACCTCCAATGTCCTTTCCCTTCGATCGCTTAAACAGAAAATCCCATTAAGCTACTAGTCGTCACGTCATCATGTGTCTTCTAAGCCCAAGTCAAAAAAGAAGTCTGTCTAAAAGGTAAATTGCTGCTTTAGAAAGATGATTTTTTTTTCTGATGAAGTTAATAAATCCATCCTTTGTGAGATCAAACAAGGAGGTGAAGAGAAGTGATAGTGGATTGCTTGCGAGGCTAATCATTGCTTTAGAACTCCAAGCATTGAGCATGAATGTACAGACCCCAGAGTGGGCTTCAGCCGACAGAATGACCCAATGAGGGGACAGCAGCTCCGGGGGACGGGGTTTGACATTTTACTTTATTTCAGGCAATAAACATAGTCGAGTAAAATGTAGAATTTTGTAAGCAGTTGAGTGTACAGTTGGGATACATCCATCTGTAATCACAAGAGGTAGCAGTGCTACCTCTGGTACTTTTTACACTTTTTGCAGCCTAGCCAGCAGATTGGCTGTAGTAATTAGGCTAACAGAGGGACTTCTTACGTGAACAAGGATCACTAGGAAAATAACAGGAGTGTATTATTTTTACAAGATGGCGTAAGGATACTTCCTTATACTAGTCTAAATTTCCTGATTTTTTTTTTTTCCTCACCATCCATCTAATATTGGAGTCGTAACATTTTTATGGGGCAAATTCCCAAAGAGGTGGGAATTTCTCGAAGTCCAATATAGACATAGAACTGATATTCAGATAAAGAGGAGCCATTCTAGTGATGTATTTCCTCTAGCGAGGCATTTACTATGCTGTCATTAGTCCTTCTCCTCATTTTGCAAGGCTCCAGTGAGGGACATGGTAGCCAGGAGTTGCCATTGAGGACTATGTCCGTAATTTGCTGTGGGAGATATTAATGAAGGATACACTCAAATTTTCTACCTGTGAAATAGAGTTAATGGTCTGTAATAATTATTATGCAGGATGATAGGGTGACCCCTGAGTGCCCTGGGGTCTAATCTCAGGCACCACCTGCAATCAGTTATGTGAAAAAAATGGAGCTTCCTCCAACTGAGCAGTAGGTGTCGCTGCAGTCAACTAAAACCCCAGGAACTCTCTGGCCGAAAGGATTCTATTACTAGAGGAAAAAGGAAAGGAACATACTAGCTATTAAACTTAACTGAGTATCTAGCTCTCTTCCCCACCCAAACTCAAATCCTTCAGATTATACTACTGTTTACTATTTTCAATAACATATGTTATTGAATGGACAAGTCTCTTCAGAAAAAAAAAGTTCATTCAACAAACCATTCCATTCCATTTTCCATTCATTTACCAATTTGTTCATTCAAGAAATACTTACTAGGCACCTGCCAGGTTCTGGGTTTGCAATGATGAACAGTACAGATAGTCCAGCTTTCTGGAACTTCCTGTCTGGTGAGAAAAACAGGCCATTAAAGAGGTAAGACCACACACACACACACAAAAGTAATTACATTACAGAGAGATTAGTGTAATCACAGGGCATGTGCTAGACGAAAGAGAAGCAGATGACAAGGAGACCTGGCTGAGTTGAGGGGTCAGGGATGGTCTCTGGGATAAAATGGTGTTTCAGAAGGTACCTGTGTCGTGCGTCAAAGGCACAATTAGAAAGTGAGACTCTAGTTTCCTTTACTCTGTGTAAGATTCTCACGGGTTCTGGTCGTAGCTCAATTTACCTCCTTTGTCATCGTTTGATGACATCATTTCGAATGTATAACGAATATCTTCCTTCCTGATTTTACTAATTCGAAAGATCTAAAATTTTAACCATGATTTATATCACTGTCGTTACTTTTCACTTGAGATATTGAAAACGGCTTAGTGTCTTTCATGTGTCAGGTACTTTGACAAATGCTCTTGAATATTTTATTAGTGTGTGATATATGGAAGATAAAGTCGAATGGTGAAGCAGTGTGTCTTTCCCTTGTTTCACTCCTCCCTGGGGTTTTGGACTCAAGAAAAAGCTTCAGATTCCCTCAGGATGCTGAAGTCAGCCTATGAAAACACAACTAGGAGCCACTTTGGCGACAGTGACGTGACCTGGCTGCAGGGAAGGACTGTCCATGCAGTAGGTCTCAGACATTGTAAGCAGAGAATGCAGAATGAAATATTGATAAGGAACATGAAGCTATTCTGTTCCATATTTGCTCAATCTTCCGTGACTCGAATTACATTTTGAAACCCTAAATTCAATTTATTAAGAGTCCTAAATAATGATGTTTGGATGAGTAAAAACAAGTGAGTAAATCTGAATGCCTCTTTTTTTAGGAGACTCAAAAATTTGTTTTGCAAAGACAGCAGAAATGTGTTCTGATGAAACAGTAACAACTTTTTTGGCTCTCTCTCAGTTAAGAAATTAAAAAAACTAAGTTTGTTTTTTAAAAAAGTTGTTTAAAAAAACCCAACTCTGGGGTCTGCACTCATCTGTATTTAATTCATTCAAAAACATTTATTTGTCATATAAAAATCATGGACCCATGGCTAGTATGACTATGTATGGACCTGTCCAACTATTTTCCTTAGAATAAAGAAAACAAATGTTCCCATGTACCAGGTTACGAAATAAATTGCTAAGAGCTGGACATTCAGAATAGTGAAAAGTATAGTTGTACACAATTTCTCTTAATTTACATACATGTCCTCTCTTCCATTTCATGCTCAGAAAGTTAAAGTATTTGGTACTGCCTTAATTTGTAAAAGGAAACATTAATTTCCTGGGAGGAGCCCTGAGGAAACTTAGACATTTCTCTGGTGTTGCTTCTAAGGTATGGTGTGGCCTTGGGTAACTCTCTTAATTACTCTGGGCCTTAGGTTTTTCATTATAAAGGGGCCTTAGATGGAGCTGAGGTCACTATGGAGAAGCCCCTTTGATTTTCCTCTGTGCTAATTTCCAACATACTCGTATCTGGGGCTGCCTTTTTTTTTTTTTTTTTTGACTCAGAGAAGAGGTGACCCAGAGCCCTGTCCAAGTCTAGCCCGTCCGTCAGTGATCTGGATCCCGTCAACTTCTTCCTCTTCTTTGGTCTTCTTCTTCTTTGGATAGGGGTACCAAACCATTTGGGAATACTCATTGTCTAAGTTAGAAACGTGGCTGCCATCTCTACTTCCTCTCTGTTTCACTCAGTTCCCACATGCAGCTGGGGGCAAAGTCCCATTAATTCTCCCTCTTAAGTGACTCACCTTTCCTTGTCATCCTGCCTTCCTTTGCCACCACCATCTCTTGCCCAGACTATTGCAGGAGACTCTTTACTGATGCCCCTTCTTGCAGTATCTTCCTCTTCCAGTCCATTCTCTACACTGTTTTCAGTGATACCTTTCTAAAATGCAAATCAGACAATGTCTGTTGAGCGGCAGCAACCCCACCGAATAGATATTTATATTGTGAGAGAGTGGTGTGCCAGGTTCTGAAAATCAATCAGTTTAAATGAGACAGCACTGTCCCATTCAAATTAAAAGCTTGTATTGGTGACCTCCTTTACTTATGGGATAAGATGCGTTTCTTCTCATGGCCTTTGAGACTATGCACATTTCGGCCTCAAATCTGCCTTCCTATAACCTTACTTTCCATTACCTCTCCTCTTGCCTTGTGGGTACTTCCCACCCCTGCCACACTGAACTCTTCTTAAACGGAGCATGCAATGTTTTTTCATTTTTCTAAGATTTTGCATATTCAGGTCTCTATCTGGAATTCTCTTTCCCACTTCTCCCATCTGTCTGTAGAATGCCTACCCAATTCTGTAATACCTGATGCAAATGTCATCTTACTTGGGAGAATTCTCATGAGTTGATTACCTCCTTGTTTATGCTTCTACAGACTTTTGCTCATGGTGTTATATTGTAGTTAATATCTGTCTTCCTTATAGGCGCTACTTGAAGGCAGGGAATCACACCTTATTAATCTTTGTATTCCCAATGACCTAACACAGTTATACCACATTTTAGTGACTCAATAAGTGGTTGTTGATCGACCAAAATAAATGAGTGAATGTATGTGCACGGATGCGTGGATGGAAGTAGTTACTGTAAGTATTTCTCATCTCAGTGGATATGTCAGTGACTGTGGACAGAAGAAACTTGGAAGTTACAACTGGCTATTGAACTTCCTGGTAAGGCTCTCATATCTGCGGGTACATCCTGAGCTGATGGCCAGGGAATTTTGGGGGACTAGGTCTTAGAGTCCTCTTTCAGCTGTAAGACTTGATAACTTTATTTGGCTATGTCACTGCAAGCCCAAGAGTTGGAACATTTTCCTTGTACCACTTTTGTCTGCTGGCTGAGAATCAAGGGCAGTTTTATTCAGCTTAACTTGTCTCTGTCTCTTATTTCTCTGAGCTGATGGCCAGGGAATTTTTGGACTAGCTCTTTAGAGTCCTCTTTAAGCTGTAAGACTTGATAACTTTATTTGGCTATGTCATAACAAACCCGAGAGTTGGAACACTTTCCTTGTACCACTTTTGCCTGCTGGCTGAGAAACAAGGACAGTTTTGTTCAACTTGTCTCTGTCTCGTAGTTCTCTGAGATCTACTTTTGTGTCCTCAATGACAAATCATTAAGCTCATTCCCAGATGCATTGGTTGTCAGGTAAGCATCATTAAGGCTAGTGAAATGTCTCAGTTTCAGCTGAGCAGGGAGAATATGATGCTATGTGATCATCACAGACATGGTGTTGTGGTGATCCAAGACAACCTCATACATCAAATGTAGGCAATTACTCTAGTCAGTGAGTAGTAATCAACAAGTAAAGCTTAAGGCAGGAACATTAATGCTTCCTTTAATGCAAAAACATTAGCAACTAAAGGGTTTTGTTGTTGTTGTTTTTTCTTGTTATTTTTTTTTTCTTGTGTTTTTTTTGTGTGTGTGTGGGGTGGGGAAGGAATAACCCTTCATTTCCAAAGTTAACTTTTATAATCAATTTGAAGATGTAAAACATTTACAGGGATGTGAATAATCAAAATAACTAAAAGCTTTTACAAGATCTGTTTTTAGCCTGCTTGCCTCATATTTTTGCTTCCTTTTAGTCCTCCAGCACTCTGTCACATCCATTACTTTCCTGAAAAGAAACATCATTCAGGCCACTTAAATGATGTTTCAATGACATATAATCCATTAGAATTCAAAAAAGCCAGCACTTTCCAAAGAGAAATGTGACACTCTTTCACTTACTCTTTCTCTCTTTTTTCTTTACTTGAAGTGAAATTTCCGTTTCTCTTGGAATTTCTTGTTTCATATATTTTCGTAAGGTCATTATTTTTGCAGATAATGACCTCTCAACTCCTAAAACCACCTGCTTCATTGGCTAAAAGGAGTAAGGCAAGGGTTAACATTAATTCATTTCCTCCATTTTTGTTTGTTTTTGATCATGACTATGAAGCAGTATGTGCTCAAAGCAAAAATTTTGGATAAAATATATAAGCCTGGCATTATGCCCAGAAACAGCTGGGTAGGCTTCTAGCTCTGTCCGCCACCACAAAGAACCTTTAGTTAGAGCAGACCACAAAATCACTCGAGGCCAGAGAATGGTGCAAACGTCGTGCTACCATTTCCCCTGGGTTGCCTTCCTGGCTGTGCCGATCCTCCTTACTTGAGGGGTCAGAAGGCCCTCTTTCTTTGTCTCCTCCACCTTTTCTCTTTATCATTCTCCCGCTGGGGCTCCAGTTTCACTTTATGGTCTTGATTGGAAGCTTCACAATCAGAGACGTTCTGCATTCACGGCTTTCCCTGGAGTCTAGAACAATGCTCACAATGAAATACACCCTCAATAAGTTTTTATCGAATAAAATTAGTTTTCAGAGGGAAGTATCGACTTAGACATACAAACCTCTCTATTGTCATTGCGTTCCTTTCTTATTACATGATGTGGGTGCCTGAGGCCAGAAGGCCCTCTTCCTTCCAGGAGAAGATGGGAAGGCACAAAGGAGGTGAAAGGCAAGGAAACCCCATCCTGCCACATTTCAAAAATGTTTGAAGGAGATAGGAAAACTCACCCACAATCCTTCTACTCAGAGGAAACAAACGACCTGTTATCTCCCAGCCTTTCTTCTATGCATTTTTCCCCCATAGTTGACATCATGGTTTCTTCCATTTCATATCAGTGCATTCTAAGTCACATTGTAGATTAGCCAAGTAAAATGTATGTGCTTAAATTAGTAGTAACCATGTTTATTTGTGATAGTATTTTCTTTGCTTCTAATACCAAAGATTTTTACATTTTAATGCTTCTAAAATCATGCTGAACTATTGCAATCAATGTGTATTTTTAATGTCAATGGTAAATCTTATAATCAATGACCTCTTTGGGTCTTGAATATAGTATCTGGAATAGAATGTTGTTACTTTTGATATTTTCTCATAGGAAAGTGACCAGACTAACATTCCTTTATGGTTCAAAAAATATTTCTCTGAACACTTCAAAGTCTTCTGTTGTTGTTGAAGGCTTCTCCTTCAACAACTGAAGTGGGTCCCTGCTTCTTGTTTACCCTTTCTTTCTTTACATTCAAAAAAATTTTTTCCCCCCAAGAATTTGTTTTATTGTGGTAAAATTCACATAACGTAAAATAACCATTAACCATTTTAAAGTATACAATTCAGTGGAATTTAATAATTCACACTATTGTACCAGCATCACCTCTATTTAGTTCTAAGACATTTAATTCTAAGACATTTTCATCACCCCAAAAGGAAACCCTGTACCCATTAAGCAGTCACTCCTCATTCCTCTCTTCTTGCTCCTGGCAACCACTAGATTCCTTTTTTCTTTGTGGATTTACCTATTTTGGGTTCCCTGTTTACACCTGATGGTAACTATGAACCACCTGGAACATGGAGGCAGAGAAGGGTATATGTGACATGTTACAACATGTTTATACATGCTGAGATACTAATATCAAGTTGACCACTAAACATATTACCTTTGGCCATTATAGAACTGTCCTAGGAGTTTCTAAAAATTAGTAGTCATTTTATGTGACATAAATAAACCAGCAAGACTACCAACATGGTGAGAAGGGCTTATGGAGATGAATTAATGTTAAGAGCCAGGCACTGCTTAGCTGGTCCCTCTGCTTCAGCATCTCAGCTTTAAGGTATCGGCTGAGGCTGTGGCCTCATCTCAGGGCTTGACTGGAGATGCATCTGCCATCAAACTCATGTGGTTGTTGGCAGAATTCCATTTCTTGCGGGTGGTAGGACTTGTTGGCTGTTGGCCTAAGGTTGCCCTCGCTTCCTTGCCACATGGACCTCACCACATTGATGTCAGCTCACAACATCGAAGCCAAAAAGAGGGGAAGTCTGTGGGCAAGAAAGGCATTCCAGTCTTCGGGAACATGGTCATGGAAGTGACATTTCATCACCTTCACCATATTCTGTTGGTTAGAAGCAAATCACAGGTTCTGCCCAAGAGAGGTATCAAGACACTCAAGGGCGTGAGTAGTAGGAGGTGGGGGTATGAGTGGGTCATCTAATCACTCACATCTGTCTGCAGAGATGGCTTGTTTCCATCCTCCACTGAAGAGTACATTAGGTAAGGGAACAGGCTCATTCTCAAGGCAACGTGGGCATAAGGAGAGGTTCTGTATCCAGGAGAGCATGCTGGATACTTGCTGTGATGCATAGAAACCATGACTCACCACTGGTTTTGATCTGTCAAGGGAAACTGGAAAAAGTTTGACAGTCTCTGAGGAAGTAATAAATAGTGATGATGGTTAGTAGGTTTAGCCTAAGTGTCTGATATGAGGCATCTTCTGGAGCCTTGAGACTTGAAGGAACAGAGTGGCTGCAGTCACACAATAAAGAAATGCAGATAGAGTCTCTTAAATCAATGGTGTTGTTTGCTAAGAATTCATCCTCCAAGATCCTGTGTCTGCCAGACTTATTCTGAAGGAATTCTGAAACTATTGAAGGGCGGTTTTTGATGCATAAAAAGTAACTATGACTGACAACATATTTTTTTAAGAAACATTTTTTGATCTCTAATGGCATTACTGTACTCAATCACACACACAATATCATTTGTCTGATTTCTCTCTGAATCACCCTCTCATCTTTCAAAAACTCAATGACACCCAGCACAAGATCACATACATGGCAGGCACTAAGTTAAGAATTTGGTAGATGAATGAATGACAACAAAAGAATATTTTATACACTCTGGTGATAATCATAAGAAAGGAATCTTTCAAAAGTTTTGAGTAATCATCGATATTATTAGAATAAGTGATAGCATTAGGGTTGCTTATTTGAATAGAATAATACCCATGTATAAAAATAGTTGTGTGTTTGTTTTAAGAGCAGTTTTGTTCCTTGATAACATTGCCGTTTTCTGCCTCGGTGGGGAGTTGTCATTCTTTGCTTCCGATACTGTAGTGAATACAGTGGTAGCAGATTTAGAAAGCAAAGATAGTGAGAATCAGAGGTGTCTTTGACAGCTACCACTGCTCATTCTTTATAGGTGTTTTAATTAGAGTTTTGATAAATTTGCATGCTTGGGATACTATGCTATACTAGTCAGGAAGGAGAGGGTAATAATTAAACATTTTGAGAAAAGTTAATGAATGCATAAATGTTAGGAGTGACAATATGTGATAATTCTGTGCTGGAATTATTTAGGGCAAAATGTTAATACCAGTATTTTGAGTGTTACTGATATTGTAAGTATAGCTAATTCTTGGTTTAAAGTGTGTGGATTTTCTGCACTATCTCTTCTCAGGTAAAAGTCTCCTTTTGCTAATCTAGCTATTTCCAGGCCACTTCTTGGACTACTACTTGCATTTAACACAAACTGAGAGATTACAAACTATGTTTTAAAATTGACTAAGAAAAAGATCAATTTTTAAAAAAACCCACCAAATTCCAGCAGGGTAGCAAGTTTCTGTCTGTTAGTTTTAGTGTTTACACAACTGCTTGCCTTTGTCAGTCTGTGTGATTGACAGTTAACTGTGCAGTCTGACACGGGCATCGATTCTGCTTTCCTATTGATCAGGGGAGATGGGAGCTGGGGAGATTGTGATAGATGGGAAGTACCAGAATGTTCTTGGCAAACACTGTGAGACTGTGTCTTTCTCCAACTCATTAAATCAAAGCAGAATACTAAAAATGATATGCCAGGCATATCAAGTCTTTCTTGGGATGCAGATAATCAGATTTTTTGCTCATTTGTAAAGAACCGTGACCTGCCTACTATCTTTAATAAAATGTTGTTTTAAAGGAGCACGGACATCAACTTTCTCATCTTTATCTTTAAAAACTCTCCCTCTGAACCCAGGGCTCCTGTTATATGTTGAATTATATACCCCACCCCTACCCCCCAAATAGGTTAAAGTCCTAACGCCCAGGACCTGTGAATGTGATGTTTTGGGAAATAAGGTCTTTGCAGATTTAATCAAATTAAGATGAGATC
Organism: Rhinolophus hipposideros; assembly: GCF_964194185.1. Classification (NCBI taxonomy): domain Eukaryota; kingdom Metazoa; phylum Chordata; class Mammalia; order Chiroptera; family Rhinolophidae; genus Rhinolophus; species Rhinolophus hipposideros. The sequence goes on along the minus strand of NC_138051.1, from coordinate 66,286,238 downwards.
ATTAAGATGGGCCTTAATCCAATGTGACTGGTATCCCTATAAGAGGGAAATATGGACATAGGCACAGACACAAGAGGAGAATGCCCTAGAAGACACAGAAACACACAGACACAGAAAGAAGGAGCCATGGGAAGACTGTGGTAGAGGTTGGAGTGATGCTGCCACAAGCCAAGGAACATCTTCCAGTTACCAGAAACTGGAAGAAGCAAGGAAAAACCTTCCCTTAGAGTCTCTGGAGGGAACATGGCCCTGTCAACACCTAGATTTTGGTCTTGTGGCCTCCAGAATTGAGAGAATAAATTTCTGTCGTTTTACGCCACTAGTTTGTGGTGCTTCGTTATGCCAGTTCTAGGAAACCAACACATCCCACTTGCAGTTCCCGCTTTCCTTCTCTGCTTCCCTTCCCAGACATGCTGCAAGTTGGCTAGCTTGTACCACCCCACTGAAACTTCTCTTGCTGTGGTCTTAAGCAAATTATTGAACTGTTCTGTGTCTTTGTTTGTGTGTATCAATAAAAAGAGCATATCCTTGGAGGCTGTTATAAGGGGTAAAAGAGTTAATACAGCGAAATCACTTAACACGATTCCTGGCATATAGCTAATACTTACGGTAGATTTACTTCCATTAATATCATTTGCCACATATGTCATCCCTTTTCAGTTCTTACTTTGCCTTTCTGCAGCATTGGACTCTATTAACCACCTTCTTCTCTATGACTCCTGGGTTCCATTGCCTTCTGGTTGTCCTTTCTGCTTCTGGCTGCTCCTTTTATTAAGCCTCTCCTTGGAAGGCATTGTAGCTGGTGGATAGAGCCCGTGTGTTGGAATCTAACAGACCTGGGCTCAGTTCTGAGTTTATACTTATTAAGTGAGTGACTTTGGACAAGTGAACCTTCTGAGCCCCAGTGTTTTTGGATAAAACAGGGGCTAATTTGACCTTACTGGGCTAGTGTAAGGAGTAAATGAGATATTATGAGCAGAGGGCCCAGTGTAAGCTTGACTCTGACTTTCACCTCCACCTCTGGCCCATCCTCTGACCCCTTAGTTGGAAACTGTCACATAAGGCTCTGTGTTGATGTCTTCCACAGTTCTAAGAGGAGTCATGTACTTGAAGTCAAATGTGATCCAGCAACCCTGCCCCCACCCCCTCCAACTTTTGGTGCAGAGGCAGATCTGTGGAATATGCTTAAGGAGCTGGGAAAAGTCCTGCCAGATGGAAACTTCTGTCATATTTGATGTTTTAATCTCACTAGCTTCTACCACGTCTCATGGCTTTAATTTCTTCTGTACTTTCTAGAAATATCCTGTCTTAGAAATAACCAGACTCTAGCTTTGAAGTGGATAGCAGAGGAACCAGGCATGATGTCCTATGGAAATCACGTTTTAATCTGACTTCAGCAATGATTGATTCTAAGGCAGCCAGTGAGGGGGTCTGAGCAAGGCAGTGGGAAATGCAGGAGTGGTTCATGTGTAGTGTTACACAGGAATGGTTGTCACCAGTAGGAGGTGGGCTAAAGGTGTGAGAAGTGGATTCTTCCTGGGTGGAGTGCCTTGGAGGAGGGACTGGCATAAACCAGGAAGGATTTCAGGGTCTGGCCAGTGAGCTGGGGCTCAGGAAAGGTCTCTGGTTCTAGACAGGGCAATTGATCAGAATTGAGAATCTGGATCCTTTGGACTGAGCGAGCACAGTAAGGGAGTAAGGGCTGGGAGGGATGGCTAAACTCTCCTCTAAGCCTGCCATGGGCCAGGCTAGTCATGGAGGAATGTCACAGGATTGGAGCACAACATGGAGTCTGGAATGTGACTCAATTCTGAGCCTCACCAAATGGGTCCAAGGGGCAAAGCAGGGGTTGTCGGTGCAGGCTACTTCTGTCACCATCACCTTGGGAATGGAGGCAGGCCAACGCTGCTTCAGTGGTCCCAACTAGGAAGACCTAAAGAGGGAGAAACAAGGGAAATAAAGCTAACAGATACATAGGTCATTATTGCTTGTGGTCATTAGGAAAACACACAGAGGAAGTTTGGAGATCTAGGAACTCTGAAAATATTTTCCCGTCATGTATTTGCTGCACATACTCTGTGAGAAGCCCAGTGCCAGCCCAAACACCCTGGAAATAGCCTTTCCCCCAGTCTTCATTGCTCTGAAGAACAGTTGCCTTTTGCAGCCAAAGAAGTACTTTATAAGTGATATTCTGGCTTACAAATGCCCCTTGGGGTTGCTTTATTTTTACATCTCTTAATACAGACTCATGGGGCACAATTCTATTGGGGTACTCTACAAAATCAATGTCATAGTTGTCCAGTTATTCCTTGTTTGCAATATCTGGATCTAAGGCTCCCAAGTGCTCCAGTGTCTAGTGATCAAACCATAATTTTGGAGGACCATCAATCATTAAGGGATAAAGATAGTTTCAAAATCTTTGTATCCTTACCAGACTTTCACCAGTCTCCGCTGATGGTAGTCAGTTTATCTGTTAGAATTAGGACCAAATTGCGTTTTGCAGGCTCATGGAGTCAGAATAAAGAGGCAAAAGAGTTCAGTGGGGGTACAAAACCAATAACAAGCTATTCCCTATTAGTGACAAAGAGTTATGAGGCACCAACAGCAAAGCTGACTCGTTAACGCTGCTTTTACTACTCCATTTAGGAGACCCTGGAGATGAATTACTCTGTCTCTTCAGTGCAGGCAGACAAATGAGAGAGTGAATAAAATATTGCTCAGAAAAAGTTGAAGTAAAGAAGCAATTGTGATCTATTAAATAAGATTAAAAAACTAATCCAATATTGACTAAAATGGACTATAATCCAATGGACTTAATATGAAGACATTGAAAGCACTTTTACTTTTTGCAGATTCTAGGACAGCTTTGTGTTTTAGTTTGTCTGAATCTCACTTTGTTTTATTTTAAATTAAAATTTATTGGGGTGACAATGATCAACAAAACTACATAGGTTTCAAATGTACAATTCTACAATACATCATCTATATATCACATTGTATGTTCACCACCCAGAGTCAGTTCTCCTTCTATCACCACATATTTGACCCCCTTTACCCTCATCTACCACTCCCCTTCCCCCTTAGCCTCTGGTAACCACTAAACTATTGTCTGTGTCTATGAGTTCTTGTTTCTTTATCTGCTTGTCTTGTTCCTTTGTTGCCTTCAATTTTACATACCACGTATGAGTGAAGTCATGTGGTTGTCGACTTTTTTTGTCTGACTTATTTCACTTAGCATAATGATCTCAAGATCCATCCAAGTTGTCGCAAATGGCAGTATTTCATATTTTCTTATGGCAGAGTAGTATTCCATTGTGTACATATACCACATCTTCTTTATCCATTCATCTGTTGAAGGACACTTTGGTTTTTTCCATGTCTTGATCACTGTTTTCTGTGTGTTGACAACATGGCTTAAAACTGTAAACATCCTCCTGACAGATCTTTTAACTTACCTTTTCAACTGCTTGAAATTTGGAGCTGCTGTCACAAGGGAGTCCACCAGTCTGTTCAAAAATACCAGGGACCTCATATATAATGCAGTGTCCAAGGTTTTATATTCTGTACATGTGGAAGGATGCTACCTTTGGAAAAATGAGCCAGAATACAAAAATTTCTCTATGCATTAATAACTGCTGGCTCTAGTCAAAGTCCATAGACTCCAGCTGGCCAGTAATTCCCCATGAACACCATACACAGAGAGAGTTACTGCTTCAGAGGTTTTTCGGTGGCACATTTTTGGTGAGTGATGTGGTGTGAGTTGGTGTTTACAGGATATGTTTGCGATGATTAGTGTTCTAAACATCACTTGAGTCATTTCCAATAGTCCATTTGGAACCTGATCCATCAGCAGCAGCTAGAGACATTTTGAATCTACATTCCCTTGATCTTGGGTATGCATACTTAATGGAAAAGTCTGGCCAAAGTGTTGACTTTAAAATTAGAGCTCACTCTGGGATGAGACTTGGCATCCTTGCCAGGGCTCTTCTGACATATTTCCCCCCTTCCTACAGAGGTTTCGCCGTCCACTTTGGACAAAGCATTTGGCAAAGTGGCCTATTGTCTGGCATTCAGCAGGTCCATCAAGAGTGTAACCGCCTAGGTTTATATGTGGAAACACACCAGAAAGGCCATTTGAATATTTTATACCTCCTTCTCCTGTGCCTGAAGACTCTCAGCCTTAACCTGTGCTAATGCAGTTCTCTTCTGATGCTCATTTATGCGCTACAGGCCCTTCCTTCTCTTTGTATTTCCAGGATGGGTTATGTGCCCCACTTTAAACTGTCTGCTCTTTCTACCTCTTTCCACATTACACAACATTTGAAGATTCCTGCTATTGGACTCGGTCACCTCTTTCATGAGTCCTTGGAGCTTATCCCTAAGACTCTTCTCAATTCTTCTCTTTCCATGCTATGGCCTATGATATAGTATTCCTGTGCTTACATCTTTAATTTTTACTGCTCTATAAACAAGGCTGCAATGAAACAATGATGGGAAAGAACTAACTTCCCTACCTTTTCATTCTGGGTTAGTTTTCAGTATTGTCTTCCTTTGATGAAGATAAAGAAAGAACAAGATTTAAATAAAGAAAAGGATAATAATCTAGACACTCTGAAACTCCATGCGTTTGAGTTTGTGGGTGTATTGTGGGGTTATTTTATATGGCTTGTTTAAACTTTCATACTCTGCTGTTCCTTCAGAGCAATACAACCCTCATTTCTCTAGCAAGGTCTTTGGTTCAGATTTGAGAGTAAAAGAGTTGTTGTGTAGATGGTAGTGAGTGAGTGACAGCTGGGTCTTGTATGTTTGCTGCAGACTGTTAGAGCTGTGTCTTTAAAGGTCACCTGGTTTAGGTAACACATTTTACCCTAGAGGACACTTAGGCCCTGAGAAGCTAAATAGCTTGGACAGAGTTGTAACATGTGAAAACTCCAGGTCTGTTGGGTCTCAGTCCAATGTTTCCAGTCACCACATCTAGCTGCCACACTGATTTCATTCACCCGATCCCTCTCCATCAAAACACACACACACACACACACACACACACACACACACACACGGAATATAGCATTTTAGAAAAGCTCACTAGATTTAAAGTCAGTCATACTTAGGTGTGAATTCTACTCACCGTTAGCTAGTTATAGACTTAATTAATTCATGCTTCTAAGCCTCATTTTTTTTGTCATGTGTAAATCGAAGGTAATAAAAGTATCAAGCTCATAGGGCTGTTGTGAAGATTAATTAACCTAACGTGTATCTAAGCTCTTTAACAAATCATCTGGCACCTGATCAGTGCCCAATAACATGTCGGTCTGTTTACCCAATAAAATGTCCACCTATATTTCCATCCATGTATATCAGGCACTGAGCGAGGTCAAGGAGATGGTGCAAGGTACTACTTCTTATTAAAGCAGGAGAGCATCAGACTTCTTACTACAGCTCTTACACAATTTAATTTAAGCTCACTTTGGTTATATTGTGTTGGTCATATGCTATATGGTCAGGTTAAGTCTGGGCTGTTAGAACAAAAGGATCCCAAAATAAATCCAGTGGCTTAAAGAAGAGAGAAATTTCTTTCTTTCTCACATAAGAGTCGAGGTAAGCGTTCCAGGTTAGCAGGTGGCTCTGCCGCATGGCTGATTCACGGATGCAGGCTCCTTCTTAAGTTGCTGCTCTGACATCCACTAGGTGTTGTTGATGTTGGGATTGCAGGTGGTGGGAAGGGGAAAGAAAGTGTGAAGGAGGCACATCTGGGCCCTAAAGTCACATAGGTCACTTCCACTGATATTTCATTGACAACAACTTAGTCACAGGGCCACCTCTAATAGCAAAATAATGGAAAACTAGGATAGCTGGGCAGCCTGTGCCCAGATATGGTTCTGCTGCCATAGAAGAAGGGGAGAATGGATTTTGGTGGACAACTAAAAGAGTTGGGCTCTTTGCCTTAGAGCCCAACTCTACACAGCCAACACTGATGAGGTGCTGTGGGGCCTGGCAGAAGGAGTTAGTCCGGAACTTGGGTTTCTCATTCTAGTTCATCAATAGACTTCCAGTATGCCCTTGGCCAAAGCACCCCTTGCCCCTCAGTGTCCTTAGTATAAAGGAACACCCAGGAGTCATGAACTCCAAGATTCCGTCTAGTGACATGAAGCTCCCCTTGACCACCTTATTTCAAAATCTCTTTCTTCTCCTAAAGAATCTCCTCATTGTGTATCTCATGGCACACAACACCTATGACTTTATTTGTTAGGAGCTTTTATTCCATTTCACAAAACTATGAGCTTTGTAAAGAAACAAGTATATCTTTTTGCTCCTCACAGCACTTTGTAGAGACCAGCAAATATTTATGAGTGGCTGATTGGATGATTGATAAATGTGAATCGTTTGGAGCTCACTGGGAAAAGAGACTATAGATACGAAGTATTGCAGAAGGATTTTCTCTGGGAGTGAAGCAGAGCTGAACGTAACCTCTAAGTCTCGTCTATGGCCACATTTGATGATTCTGTGACTCAGCAGCTCTTGAGTTGGGAGGAATCCCATTTGAGTTCCCGTTAGTGACATTCCCTCTAAAAGTTTTTATATCATCAAGTTGAACTTCGGGATAGAAATTTTTATCTCCTCAAGTGGCTTCAGCAAGGTCAACTTAATACACATTGAGCTTTACAAGAAAGTATTCCCACTTCTATGAATAGAGCTGTCTTTTTAAACGCTTTAGCATTTCAGCAAAGGGTCTGTGTATCACAGGATATTAAAATTCAGGGCCTGTACTTTCCTGAGCTTTTGAATCACGTTTTGTACATTTAATTTTTAAAACACATCCCTCAGAGATTCACTTTAAAAACAGTGTATTAAAAACCAAGCGTTTATTCTATAAATATCTGAGTCCCTGGTGGGCAGTGACTGAGTGCCAAAACTGTAAAGCAGTGCTTCTCCAAACTTTCCCGAGCATTTCAGTCATCTGGGTTGCTTATTATTAAAATGCAGATTCTGATTCGGTAAGTGTCCGGTGATGCCTAAGACCGTGCATTTCTAGCAAATTCCCAGGTGATGTCCTGATGCTGCTGGTTTGGAGACCAAGCTTTGAGCCAGGATGCCAGGAAGACTCCCTATTAACATGGCACTTGAAAGATGCTCTGCTACTTGTTAATTAAATAGGAGGTAATTATATTGCCTCGTATTAAAGTTATTTACCTGTGTGATCCCTTTAACACTCAAAGATCCTGAAATCCAGGAAAGAGCCCCATTTGTTTCTCCTCTCGTTCTCCTGTGAATTTAGCACATTTTCATGTACTTCATAAGCCTTTAAAATTATTTGGTAAATCACTAATTGAAAAATTTCACTGAATGCTTGTTTTGTTTCAACTAATATGTAAAATGTGTGTGTGTGTGTGTGTGTGTGTGTGTGTGTGTGTGTGTGTTTAACCTGGGACATATTTTGTTGCTTTCTCTATCAGAATTAATATACGAGAGGGAGTGTAGCCCTATGGAGGATCAAACTGGAGAGATTTTTTCTCAGTGTTATATTTTTCTCTACAGTGAAAATTGTTGATGTATGTCTTAGCACCTGGCTTGAGCTGTCCTCAGGTCTCCAGGAAGCCCCAGCAGCTGTTTAGATTGATGTCATACAGGATTGCATTGCTTTTTCCATTGAGCGGTGGCAGCATAGTCTGTGCTTTTCTTGAAAATCCAGGTCCAAGGGAGAAGGTGCCTCCATGGTCCCACTCAGGACAGGTGGGAAATCATGGGTGTGTTTGTTTGCCGTGGGCCAAACCCAAATGACATCAAAAGACTTACATGGTGACACATGAAAAATTAGATTTTCATCTAAATTTTCAAAGTAGTATTTTGAGCTCAAAACTTCACATACAAATTCTATGTAATACTGCAGGTCTTGGTCATTTTACTAACAAGGGACATTCCCACATAATTGGTTTAGGAAAAAGAAAAATATCTTTGGATGTTACGTGGTCAGGAAGCCATACAGGTTTAACTGGGTAGGTAGCTAACTCTTTACTGCATATTTCAATATGGTTTCACAGGCTTTCTCATCACTCGATTGGCCAACGTAGAAACTGAGGGAAGTAGGAAGTGGCCGTGATGATGCTGTAAGTTACGATCTACGTGCCACCAGTCTCTCGATGAGGAGTGAAATGGTTTATGCGATCATTCACACCCAGCTTGCTTAGCTCCATCCTCCACTTTGCAGGTGGAGTCACAGCTTGGCTTTGTCATTACTTTGTTCTGGACCAGACCGTGAGCCCTGGGTTGACAGATCAGGGTTTGATCACTGATTCCACCACTTCCTGAGAGACCTCGTACGAGGTATTTTGGCTGTTTTGTGTCTGAGTTTCCTTTCCTGCAAAATGGGGACAGTAGAAAAACCACTCTTTGGGAGGTAATAAGGGCATGAAGTCTCAATATTAGTTTCTCTACGTCACGACTCCAAGAAGCTCAATCTTTCTGGCTCTCTAGAGCTTACGATCTAACAAAAGATCACCTATTTATAAATACCGTGCGGTGTAGAAAAGTGAAACACATTGCATAAAGACACATGCATGACTGTCATAACAGGAAGGTGATGTGACTTGTGTGACAAGTCGTGCATGTAAACATTCTTTATTAGCCAAACGTATGAAAACTTGGTTGAGCATCTTGCAGTGCTAGAAACAATACAGCATGTTCCCACACACAGTGACTGCTCTCACGACACCTACATTTTACTGTGGGAAGGGGACAGACATTAATCAAGCAATCACCAGTCTTTGAATTATAAGTATGATTAGTTCCATAAAGTGGAAGAATACGTGGCCAGAGATCTTATGGCAGCAGTGCTGAGCTGAGAGGGGTCAGAGAAGGCTACCCTAGGGAATGTGTTGGTGGACGCAAGTATGTAGGCAAAGGAGAGTGGGGGCTGAGAACGGAGCATTTCAGGCAAAGAGAATAGCTTTGTGAAGGCTGGTGAAGTTTTGAAGGACTCTCAGGAACGCCAGCGTGCTTGGAGTGAAGAGGGAACACATCGAGGCTAGTAAACCGGACAGAGACCAAACCTTGAAAGACCTCGATGACCAGGTTAAGCATTTAGGATTTTATGCTGTGAGCAGTGGGATGTCTTAGAAGGGTTTTACTGTGCTATTTGAATTTTAAAGGCATCTCTTTGGCTGCTAGATGTCTTATAAGGAATGCTGTCTAAAGAGTAGGAATGGAGATGCACGGAAGCCAGTGAGGGGCTTGTCACAATAGACTGGGTAAGAGGACAGGTGACCTTTACTGGAATGTAGAGAAAAGTGCATAGATTCAAGAGAAATTTAAGAGGTAGAATCAAAAGGTCTTGGTTGTGATTGGATCTTGGGAGGGAGGGATGGGAAGTGTTAAAGGTGACTCATAGGTTTCTGGCTGATGCATTTGAGTGGGTAGTGGTGTCATTACTAAGATGGGGAAGACCAGAGTAAGACCTGAGTTAGGGGTAATGTGGGGGAGAGGAGGAAGAGAGACCATGAGTTAAGTTTGGGGTACATGAGAGACACTTGAAGGAGAACTATGTCTAAAGCTTAGAGAAGATGCAGAATTGGAGCTAATAATTTTGCTGTCATCAGCATTGGATGGTAACTGATGCCATGGGAGTAGATGACAATGCCTAGGGAGCAAGTTTAGAGGGAAAAGGATGATGGCCTGGAAAAGGACCCTGGGAAACTTTATCAATTCAAAGGTGAACCTTGCACTCTCCAGCTTCCTCATTTGTAAAATAGGATAGCAGTAGAGTTGTTTTGAGAACTGAATGAGATGTTTGCAAAATATCTCTTAGCACAGAGCTGGTGTCCAGTAAGGGTCCAGTAAATGTTAGCCAATATAATAATGAGCAAAGGAATGTGGTCCCTCTTGGACTTGCTTGCTCTGAACTGGATGTGAGTAAAGCTGCCAAGAGCTCTAGTCCAGACTCTGCAGACCTTGGAGAAGGGTCTGTTTGTCTTCTTCCCTTCCACATTATTGCATCTGCAGGGTTAGACAGTGTTGTACTCAAGGAATTTGCCTTGCTGGTTGGAAAATCAAAGCACAGAGGTGAAAGCCAGCTGGGAAAATGTTCCACTGGGAGCCAGCAGTTAAAAGGTGAAGGTCAAGCTGTTGAACCTGAGATGTACACTGTTGACAGACACTGCAGAAACCAGGTGTGAGTCAGTTGTTTTGATTCTCTACGTGAGAACCTCGATGGACACAAATGCCTTTACCAAAGATGATTCTGGGTAGAATCATTCACTCTCTAAGCCACAGGAACATTGCGTCATCAGGGAACCAACTAGGATTCAGGATCAGGACTTAATAGCTGAGACTTAACAAAATAAGTGTTGCTCTTTCCTTGAGTCATAGTGGACGTGCCTGGGCTCTTAGAAGGGTGAGCTTACGATGTGGCACCCTCATGTCACTATCATTAACTTTGAAAATCCTCAGAGGGAAGCGAGTTTCTCCCGGAATTTTCGTAGTAGTAAAAATGCTCTTTAATTAATGCCTTTATTCATTATTTGTGACAGCCATCTTCCCCATCATGGGGACTTAATTACTTGTCTTATATTAATTCTCATGAAGTCTTCCCTGTGAGATATAAGCTCCTAGAAAGTTCCTGGGTCTGTATTTAAATTCCAGCAAGCGACATGTCAAGAAGCTTTATAAATTGTTCAGGTGAGTCAGCACAGAGAATCTATGTAGGCTTATCAGGTTCAAAACATTCAGTTCTTCTGCATCTACATCTTTGCTTCTACTTAGTAATCTAAAATTGATGCTATCTTTGGTGCCAAAACCATCATATATAAAATTTAGTGCTGACAGAGATGGGGAGAGAGGCTCTTAGAAAAAAATGTGCATATCTATGATGATGACAATTTTTTATAGTTCAGAAACAAATATATCTTGCGTCAGGTCATCTGTCCTCCATGGCACAGTGGAAGGTCATCTGTCCTCCATGGCACAATGTTTCTTTGATTTTGCTGAAGTTTTTTTCTCTCCCATCAGTGGGGCTTAGTGCTATTTTGATCAAAAGTTCAGTGCGTTGATTTTCTTATTTCTGAAATGAAAGTTTTCATTATGGGCACAAAGCATTTGCAAACATTGAATTACGGGCACGAAGCCCAATTACTTTCTCTCTTCTTACACAATGTCAGTCACTTAAAAAGATTCTTTTCCTCTGCTCCCCCTGCTCTAGCTTTCATACATCACAAGTCTCATGTTTCTTCTCTTGTGCTCTCACTCCCCTCCCCATTCTTCTCATTTACAATATTTTCCTTGTGATTTTGTTGTTGTTCTTCCCTTCAAAAATTGCCCTTCTATTAGAAAAAGTGCCAAGATCTCTCCAGAAGCAGAGAGGCATAAAGTGCTGACGGCCAAGGTGAATGTTTGGCTAATTTGAAGGGCAGGAGAAAGCCACGTTGGTCAGTATGACAAGGCTATCTTTTATCATCATTGCACAAACCCAGTTTTCCTTTTCAATAGCCTCCTATGAATTATGTCCAGAGAAGCTTTTGGAAAAGCATGTCATTATTGAAGAAGCACAACCACTTAATCTTCTTGCTCTATCTGTGATTGGGTCCATAACAACTTGCTCTACGAGGTCAGACAATTAAGTTTGCGAACTTGTTGCAACGATGTTGCTAACCTTTTTTTGATATCAGAGGGATTATTCATTACGAATTTGTACCAACTGGACAAATAGTTAGCCAAGTTTACTATTTGGAAGTGCTGAAAAGGCTGCACTGAACAAGTGAGATGACCTGAACTTTTCACCAACAATTCATGGCTCTTGCATCACGACAATGCACCAGCTCACACAGTATTGTCTGTGAAGGAGTTTTTAGCCAGTAAACAAATAACTGTATTGGAACACCCTCCCTACTCACCTGATCTGGCCCCCAATGACTTCTTTCTTTACCTGAAGATAAAGGAAATATTGAAAGGAAGACATGTTGATGACATTCAGGACATCAAGTGTAACATGGTGACAGCTCTGATGGTTATTCCAGAAAAAGGAGTTCTAAAATTGTTTTGAAGGGTGGACTAGGCGTTGGCATCGGTGCATAGCTTCCCAAGGGGAGTACTTCGAAGGTGACCGTAGTGATATTCAGCGATGAGGTACATAGCACTTTTTCTAGGATGAGTTCGCAAACAATTGTCCGACCTCATAGCTTGCTGTCTTTATATTTTTAGAATGTGAGAAGTAAGTATTACTGAGCAAAGTTCAGATGACAAGACGAAAGATGTAATTGTCTCTGAGGATGGAGCTTTGGGTTTTTCCTGTTGTGAGTTTTTGTGATTTCAACTCTCCAGGGATGCTGGTGTCACCTTTACCTCTCTTGTGAGGTAACATGTGTAGGTTCATACTCAGCTGACTGGAGTTCCTTTTTGCAGGATTCTACTGGAGCTAAATTGGCAACTTTAACAGCTTCCCCCGTCACCTGAAGCTGCAGACATTTTCTTTTTCTGCTGAGAGAATATTTCTGAGCTCTGCCTCACTCTGCTTCAGACCTGCTCGCTCATCTGGTTTCCTTGGTTTCTGTCCTATTGATATCTACCCAGATTTTTCCACTTTACGTAGCTTTTCTGGATGGATGCTGATTTGGGTGTTTTGCCTGACTTTTTGACTGGTGAGTTCCTAAGGCCCTTTTTTTCCTATCTCTGTGCAGTGCAACCTCTCACCCCTCATCCAAGCTCCTAATTACTATAACTCATGCCAGCCTGGACCCATCGCCTCAGAGTCCTCCTTGCTGGGAGCAGAGAGAAGTCAGACTCTACCATGAATCTTGGAATGTGAATACCTCACTCGAAAAGTATTTGGAGTTAGTGGTGAAGAGCACAATGTCTGGAGCCAGACTCCCTGAGTTCAAATCCCAGGTCTGCCACTTAGGAGTTGTGTGACCCTGGGCAATTACTCTTGCTCAGTTCTCTCATCTGCACAAGGGAGCTAATGGTTGTACCTATCTTACATGAGGACTAACCAAGTTAGTCCATGTAATGGGCTGAGAACAGTGTGTTTGCTATATAGTAAGTATAGTATAATGTTAACTCTTATTAAGAAATTGAAACCCACATTCACTGAATTATGACTCTGTAAAAACGAAGCAGATGGATTAGATCACCGTCTACCAAGGAAGGTCCACAAGTTTACTGTGAGAACTTTTAAGGGCAGGAGAAGTGCATTTTAGGTTATTTGGATGCCAGCTTAGAGCAGAGCATGCCACGTGACTGGAAAGCCTGCGTTTGCATTATGTCGACAATCACGTTCTCAAGCAGTAAAGGCCATAACATTGAAACAGGCTGCAGGAAGGCAGGCTTGGCTGTGGTTCTTGGAGAGAAGAGCGGTGAGAATGGTGTTTCCGGTAGCCCTTGCAGACTGAGCCTGCCACGCGGTCAGGGACCAGCTCTGTAGCAGTCAGCACAGTAGCCATACAGCGAGTGGTTGTGTCAATTTGGATTTCATTGAGATTCGATTTACTATTTCAATTAGCTTTGGTTTTATTGTCATATAAAAGAGCTATCAGAATTAGGGGTTTTTATCTAGGTTTAGGGTTGTGTTTGTTAAGTAACAGAACAAAAAATAATTTACTAGCACTAGAGAATCATGAGAATTTTTTATCTTGTAAAAGAAGTCTGTTCATATACAGTCATGTGTCACTTAATGACGGGGATACGTTCTGAGGAATGCATCATTAAGTGATTGCATCGTTTTGCGAACAGCACAGAGTGCACTTACACAAACCTGGCTGGTCCAGCCTACTACACACTAGGCTGTGTGGTGTAGTCATCACTCCTAGGCTACAAGCCTGTACAGCATGTGACTGGACTAAGTACTGTAGGAAATAATAACACAGTGGAAAGTATTTGTGTATGTCAACACATTTAGATATAGAAAAGGTACAGTAAAAATACGGTATAGAAGATAAAAAATGGTACTCTTGTATTGGGTGCTTACCATGACTGGAGCTTGCAGGACTGGAAGTTGCTCAGGGTGAGTCAGTGAGTGGTGAGTGGTGAGCGAGTGTGAAGGCCTGGGACATACTGTCCACTAATGTAGACTGTATAAGCACTGTACACTGAAGTTATACAAATTTTTCTTCAATAATAAATCAACCTTTGCTTTCTGTTTCCTGTTTATAAACTTTTAAATTGTTTTAGCATTTCAACTCTTTTATAATAACACAGCTTAAAACAAAAACACATTGTACAGCTGTACAAAAATATTTTCTTTCTTTATACCCTTCTTCTATAAGCCTTTTTTCTATTTTAAAAACTTTTTTTTTTTCACTTTTTAAACTTTTTGCTAGAAGTGAAGACACAAACACACACATTAGCCTTGGCCTACACAGTCAGGGTCATCAATATTACTGCTTTCCTCCTCCACGTCTTGTCCCACTGGACAGTCTTCAAGGGACAGTGACACACATGGAGCTGTCACCTCCTATGATAACAATGCTTTCTTCTGGAATTCCTCCTGAAGGACCTGCCTGAGGCTCTTCTTGAGGAGATGTCGCTCTTTTCAGAATTATGTCCATGATGGTTTCTTTCTCTTGTTTTGCCATAGATTTTTCTTGTAAGCAGATAATGCATCATGAACATTCCTCTCTATTAGTGACGGCTATGATGTCCTTAGGCAATAGGAATTTTTCAGCTCCATTATAATCTTAAGGGACCGTTGTCATATATGTGTCTGTTATTGACCAAAATGTCAAAATTCTTCTCAAACTTGAGAACGACTAGACCACTCTGTGGTTCTGAAATGCCAGTTCACAGATTGTGCTAGTCAGGTTATAAGAAACAAGTTCCTTGTTAGAAATACATACCCCTGGGCTGTGTTCTGGAGCTGCTGAGCTGAGCCTGTGAATCCGTATTTTTTCTGAGTTGCTTAAGTGATTCTTCTAAGCAACAGGTTTGGGCTTCTTTGGAGCTGATGACCATTCAGTGTTCTTCAGAGTCTTGGGATCTTACAATTCAGTGTCTTTATCTTCAATATGGAGACAGTGGTACTTGTCCCTTTTTTACTGCACAAGGGAGTCATGAGAATTAATGAGGCAATTTTCATTAAGTGTTCTTGGAATAAAAGTACAATTTAAGTGTAATATACTGAGGCCAGAATTGAACTAGATCATCTCAGTATGCAAATTGTTCCCAAGGATCACATAGGTGGGTCAGGTCCTTAGGAAGCAGCAGCAGGCTGATTTTTGCTCACAGGGATCCAGTTTCCAAAAGCTTCGGTCCATCTCTGGCATGCAATCAAGCCCCGCAAAACCCAGTACATTACTGTCAGATTCACATATCAGTAACTTTATGGTAACAAAGGCAGGAAGTCTGGACAGGGAGGTCTGCTGTAGGGAGCCCTATGCTTATTGTATCAGTTTCCTTGAGCAGCCATAATAAAGTACCATAAACTGGGTCTTGAAACAAGAGAAATTTGTACCCTCACAGTTCTGGGGGCCAGAAGTCAAAATCCAGGTGTCGGCAGGGTTGCTTCCTTCTTGAGGCTCTCAGGGAGAGTCTGATGCTTCTTTCCTAGCATCTGGCATTATGGTGAATCCTTGACTTGTATTTGAATTATTTCAGTCTCTGTCGCCATCATCACATGTGTCTGTGTTTTCACATGGCATTCTTCTCTCTCTCTGCTTCTCTCCTCTTCTTATAAGGACACCAGTCATACTGGATCAAAGGCCCATCTTACTCCAGTGTGACCTCCTTTTAATTTAACTTATATCTGCAAACATCCTATTTGTAATATTTTCCTTATTTTCACTAACTTCCAAATGACTTTTAGTGTTTTATCTAATTATGTGTGTAGCCAATACCCATAGCAGTAAGAGCAGTAAGTGTGTCTTTCTCACCAATAAAAATATACGCGTAGTTTTATATCACATCATAGTTGTCACAGATATCTCAGTATGTCACTTAAGCTCATCGGTACTTTGAAATTATGGTAATTATTAGAACTACCACTAGATCTTCTTATTTAATGAGAGAGTGAAAAGGCTTATTTACTGTCATATCACAAGTTTAAAAAATAACTTGATAATGGCATTTAAAAATAATTGTTTCTTTAGAGTCGTATATCTTTTATTTTACGCATTTTTGTAAACATTATTCCAAGAAGGGGTCCATAGTTTTCATTAGAGAGGTCATTGCACAAAGAAGCTAAGGACCTCTCCTATAGATAGTATTTGTTAGGACTATATTAAATATAGTAACTTGGTTATCTTTTACCTGGGTCCAAATGCATAAGAACAAAAACCCCAGTCTGCACAAGACTCTATTATCATGGAAGATGACTCATTAATGCAACAGAGGGTGTCCCGCATGTGCCAGGCTCTGTGTGTTGCCGGAGCTGCAGCAATGAGCAAGAAAGACACGGTTTCTACCTCCAAGAGTTTAATTGGCTCACAGGAAAGGCCATCATGAAACAAGAACAATTATGATTATGTTACTATGTGACATGTCATGTTAACAATATGAGAACAACAAGATGCTCTGGGTGCCCCAGGAGAGGGAGCTAGTTAGTGTAGGGCCCAGAACAGACCTCCCTGAGAAGTACCCTAGACTGTGACTAGGAGTGAGTTGGGAGAAGAGGAGGTGGAAGACAGAGGTTAGAATAAGTGCGAAGATTTGGAGGCGAGGCACACTTAGCTTGCTGTACAAACTGAAATCATGCAGATCTTATAAGCCACGTGAAGAAGTTCAGACTTTTCCCCCAAGGCAACAGAAAGCTTTAAGGGGTTTTCAGCAGGGAGAGATGTGACTAGATTGCCTTTCAAATATGCAGCTTGTAAAGAAACAAGGGAGGCTCTTGTGGTACTAACATGAAAAATGATGGCAGCCTCCTCTGAAGTATATGGTAGGAGAAGACAGTATTAAGGAAGACTATTCAAGTTATTCTTGTTTGACTTCTTTTCTTTTTTTTCTTTTTTAAACTTTTATTTATTCTAAGTGTGTTTTTCCAGGACCCATCAGCTCCAAGTCAAGCAGTTGTTTCAATCTAGTTGTAGAGGGCGCAGCTCACAGTGGCCCATGTGGGGATCGAACCGGCAACCTGTTGCCAAGAGCACCACGCTCTAGCCAACTGAGCTAACTGGCTGCCCCTCTTGTTTGACTTCTTGTTGGCTCTGTGTGAATGACTGCATTTTGACTTTCAATTTGTCTATCGTCAACTGCATTAAAATTTTGGAAGCATATTTCTTAGAGTTAAGATATTGACAGTAGTTATAGTTCTCTCTGAAGTCTATTTGCAGATGCCTCTGTGTGAACATAAAACCTCACATAAATCTTGGAACAGTGTTTCTCTGTAATGTTGGACCATGGAGAAAGTGGATGCTGTTTGGTTAGGTTTTCTTAGTGTACATTTGTTACTTAGCGATGATGGCCTTTAGATGTCTACATTAAGAAGAAAATAAACTTATCATTAAAAACATAGATGGATATATTGCAATTAAATGAAAGCTTTCTGCCTGCTTCTTCATAAGTAACTCATAAATGGGTTTTCAAGGTTTGTTTGTTACTAGGTAAAAGCAAATCCATTTTGGCTGATGGCTAATTCAGGGCCATGCACAGTTAGGCAGCTCATAAAAGTGCATGGAAATGAGTCTGAGATAATCAGATTTTATTTCTAGTGTCTAATCGATGCTCAGAGCTTTGGGGTTTAATTATGTTCGCTGGAAAAATACAATTTAATTTCTCTTCCTCTCTTTTAAGCATAACTGCAGTCTTCATTTTAATCCATAAATATACAAGGCATTATAGATATTTTCTGACACAGTACTTGGTACTTATAAGATATTCAAAAAATGTTGGATTATTCTACTTGAATGAAAATACATCAACTACGAAACCTAAGTAAGACTTTGCTTCTGGGTCCTCTGTTTCTTGCCTAGCGTAGACTTTATAAATTTTATTACTCCAGAGAAATAATCTAAGTGCAAAATGTTATATTTAGTATGTTTTAATATGAGGAGACTTCTGTTTTCTTAGTCACCTAGGCAGGTGGACTTGGGTGTTTGCCCTGTAGGGAGTGCAACAGGTATTACGTGGATTCTGAGGCACAATGAGTTGAGTATGTATGGGTGGAATATGAATTCAACTCTTTTCCTTCTCTGTGGTACCCACTCAGCTTCCAGAAGGGCTCACATAATAATACCCCATCTTCTATCACTTAGCGTGTCCATCTTCTTTCACTTAGCATAATGTTTTCAAGGTTCATCTATGTTGTAGCAAGTACCAGTACTTTGTTCCTTTTTATGGCTGAGTAATATTCCATTGCATGTATTACCACATTTTGTTTATCCATTCATCAGTTGATGGGCATTTGGATTGTTTCCATCTTTGGGATGTTGTGAATAGTGCTGTTATGAACATTAGTGGACAAATATTTGTTTGAGGACCTGTTTTCAATTCTTTTGTATATATACCTAAGAGAAGAATTGTGGGGTCAAATGGTAATTATATGTTTAATTATTTTGAGGAATTGCCAAATTGTTTTACACGGTGGCTACACATTTTACATTTCTATCAGCAATGTATGAGGGTTCCAATTTCTCCACATCCTTGCCAGAAATTGTTATTCTGTTTTTTGTTTTGTTTTGTTTTTTCATGATGGCCTTCCTAGTAGGTGTAAAATGGTGTCTCACTGTGGTTTTGATTTACATTTTCCAATTGACTAGTGATGTTTCAGCATCTTTTCATATGCTTGTTGGCCGTTTGTATACATACTATAACATGGATGGACCTCTGAAACATTGTGTTCAGTGAAAGAAGCCAGACACAAAAGGTCACATACTGTATGCTTCTATTTATATGAAATATCCAGAACAGGTAAGTCTATAGACACAGAAAGCAGAGTAGTGGTTGCCAAGGGCTGGGGGAGGGAACAGTGGAGAGTGACTGCTTCATGGGTCTGCATGTAGTTTCCTTTTGGGGTGATCAAGAACATTTTTGAATGAGATAGAGGTGGTGGTTCTAAAACATGGTGAATGTGCTAAATGTCACTGACCTGTACCCTTTAAAACGGTCCATTTTAGGTCATGTGAATTTTACTTCAATAAAAAACAAAACACCTAGTTGGAACTGCACGTGCAGTTCCAACGGCATGGTGGACTGAGTATGGATTTCCCCCTCCTATGACAAACAGAGAAATTCTGCATAAATTTAAACAAAATTTTAAAATATTCAACTGAGCTTGAAAGGAAAGCCATTGTTTCCAGAGGCAGCAACTTGAGGCCTAAGCAGCAGCCTCCCAGGGGAACCTAGACCACATGTAGATGCTGGGGTGTGGGGCGGAGTTTAACACCAACGTGGGGCCAAGAGACATGGCCTTGGGCTGGTGTAGGGCAGGAAGGAGGAACTAAAACCCCTGCAGAAGGCATCCTGGAAAAGTTGCCTCCTTTGTGAAAGGGGGTCTAAGGTATACCCTCCCCCATACACACACACACACACACACACACACACACACACACACACACACAGGCCACGGAAACAGCCAGGGAATGTCTCTCTTCCTGGGGCTCTAAGTGGGAGAGAAAAAAAAGACGCTGAAGCCCCAGGCCTGCCTTCATTAAAAAGAGCCCACAACTCAGAAATTAACGTACAGCCCTGTTCCGGGTGGTGCAACCCCTGGTGTTCTCAGCACAAGCAAACGAGACCCTGCTCATCTGCCATGATACTTCTGCAATGCACGGTGTACAGGATTCCTAGGGAAGAATCACCTCCACTGAAAACTCAGTGGACGTGAAAAATGACAGATCACACATGGAAATATTCCAGCCCGAAGGGAAGTAAGGAAACATAACACACAGGAGGGTTAGCATGTCACGAACCTGGCAAAATAGAAGTAGGTTTGAAAGATTAAAGAATAAGGACATTGAGATTGGCTCTGCAACCTCAATAAAAAGTTTCTTGTATCATCAAAGTTGCTTCAGGGACTTAAAAGGGGAGAAGGTGGCGAGTGAGGTTGTTCCCCTGCTGTCCTTTAGTGATCTGGGGAGCTCTTTAGGTTTTTTTTCCTGTACAGGATCAAGAGCTCAGGGAAATGGTCTTTTTTTTTTTTTAATTTATTGGGGTGACAATTCTTAGTGAAATTACATAGATTTCAGGTGTACAATTCTGTATTACATCATCTATAAATCCCATTGTGTGTTCACCACCCAGAGTCAGTTCTCCTTCCATTACCATATATTTGATCCCCCTTACTCTCATCTCACACCCCCACACCCCTTACCCTCTGGTAACCACTAAACTGTTGTCTGTGTCTATGAGTTCTTGATTCTCATTTGTTTGTCTTGTTCTTTTGTTGTTTTTGGTTTATATACCACATATCAGTGAAATCATGGTTCTCTGCTTTTTCTGTCTGACTTATTTCGCTTAGCATTATACTCTCAAGATCCATCCATGTTGTCAAAAATGTTCCTATATCATCTTTTCTTACCACTGAATAGTATTCCATTGTGTATATATACCACAACTTCTTTATCCATTCATCTATCGAAGGACATTTTGGTTGTTTCCATGTCTTGGCCACCGTAAACAAAGCTGCAATGAACATTGGAGCACACGTGTCTTTATGTATAAATGTTTTCAAATTTTTTGGGTAGATACCCAGGAGAGGGATTGCTGGGTCATATGGTGATTCTATTCGTAATTTTCTGAGGAACCTCCATACTGCCTTCCATAATGGCTGCACCCGTCTGCATTCCCACCAACAGTGTATGAGGGTTCCTTTTTCTCCACAGCCTCTCCAACACTTGTTGCTATTTGTCTTGTTGATGATAGCCGTTCTGACTGGGGTGAGGTGATATCTCATTGTGGTTTTTATTTGCATTTCTCTGATAATTAGTGATGTTGAGCATTTTTTTATATGCCTATTTGCCATTTCTATGTCCTCTTTGGAGAAATGTCTCTTTAGGTCCTCTGTCCATTTTTCAATTGGGTTGTTTGATTTTTTGTTGTTGAGCTTCATGAGTTCTTTGTATATTTTGGATATTAGCCCTTTATGGGAGGCACCGTTTACAAAAATCTTCTCCCATTCAGTTGGTTGACTCTTTATTTTGTCGATGGTTTCTTTTGCTGTGCAGAAGCCTTAAGTTTCATATAGTCCCATTTGTTTATTTTAGCTTTTACTTCCATTGCCTTTGGAGTCAAATTCATAAAATGTTCTTTGAACCCAAGGTCCATAAGTTTAGTACCTATGTTTTCTTCTATGCAGTTAATTGTTTCAGGTCTTATGCTTAAGTCTTTGATCCATTTTGAATTAATTTTTGTACATGGTGACAGACAGCTGTCCAGTTTCATTCTTTTGTACGTGGCTATCCAATTCTCCCAGCACCATTTATTGAAGAGGCTGTCTTTCCTCCATTGTATGTTTTTAGCTTCTTTGTCAAAAATTATCTGTCCGTATTTATGTGGTTTTATTTCAGGGTTCTCAATTCTATTCCATTGGTCTATGTGTTTTTCTGCCAATACCACGTTGTTTTGATTATTGTAGCCCTGTAGTACAAGTAAAAGTCAGGGAGTGTGATACCTCCAGTATTGTTCTTTTTTCTTAAGATTGCTTTGGCTATTCGGGGTCTTTAGTGGTTCCAAACAAATCTGATGATTTTTTGTTCTATTTCTTTAAAAAATGCCGTTGGGATTTTGATGGGGATTGCATTAAATCTGTATATGGCTTTGGGTAATATGGCCATTTTAACTATGTTGATTCTTCCAATCCATGAGCACGTAATGTCTTTCCATTTCTTTGTGTCTTCTTCAATTTCTCTCATAAATGTCTTATAATTTTCAGCATATAAATCCTTCACATCCTTGGTTAAGTTTATTCCTAGGTATTTTACTATTTTTGTTGCAATTGCAAAAGGAATTTTTTTTTAATTTCTTTTTCTGAGATTTCATTGTTAGTATATAGGAATGTAATGGACTTTTGTACGTTGATTTTGTAGCCAGCAACTTTACTGTATTCGTTGATTGTTTCTAATAGCTTTTTGGTGGCGTCTTTAGGGTTTTCTATATATAGCATCAAGTGATAATTTAACTTCTTCATTCCCAATTTGGATGCCTTTTATTTCTTTCTCTTGCCTGATGGCTCTGGCAGGGACTTCCAACACTATGTTGAAAAACAGAGGTGATAGGGGACAGCCCTGTCGTGTTCCTGAATGTAGAGTAAAGGGCTTCAGTTTTTCACCATTAATTACGAGATTAGCTGAGGGCTTGTCATAGATGGCCTTTGTTATATTAAGGTATTTTCCTTTTATACCTATTTTATTAAGTGTTTTAATCATAAATGGATGTTGTATCTTGTCAAATGCTTTTTCTGCATCAATTGATATAATCATGATTTTTGTCCTTTATTTTGTTTATGTGATGTATCACATTGATGGATTTGCGGATGTTGAACCATTCTTGTGCTTCAGGTATGAACCCCACTTGGTCATGATGAATAATATTTTTAATGCATTGTATTTGATTTGCTAGAATTTTCGTTTAGTATTTTTGCATCAGTATTCATCAGAGATATTGGTCTGTAGTTTTCTTTTTTTGTGTTGTCCTTACCAGGTTTTGGTATCAGGGTAATGTTGGCCTCATAAAATGAGTTAGGGAGTACTGTCTCTTCAATTTTTTGGAAGAGTTTGAGAAGGATTGGTATTAGATCCTGTTTGAAGGTTTGGTAGAATTCACTAGTGAAGCTGTCTGGTCCTGGACTTTTGCCTGTGGGAAGGTTTTGGATGACTGATTCAATTTCGTTACTGGTGATCGTTCTGTTTAGATTTTCTAGTTCTTCATGGTTCAGCCTTGGAAGGCTATATGTTTCTAAGAACTTGGCCATTTCTTCTAAGTTATTCAATTTGGTGGCATATAGTCCTTCATAGTATTCTTGCATGATCCTTTGTATTTCTGTGGTGTCCGTGATAACTTCCCCTTTTTAATTTCTGATTTTGTTAATTAGTGTCTTCTCTCTTTTTATCTTAGTCAGTCTAACCAAGGGTTTGTCGATTTTGTTAATCTTTTCAAAGAACCAGCTCTTTGTCACATTAATTTTTTCTATTGTCTTTTTGTTCTCTATTTCATTTAGTTCTGCTCGGATTTTTGTTATTTCCTTTCTTCTGTTGCCCTTGGGTTTCACTTGTTCTTCTTTTTCTAGTTCTTTAAGGTGTAACATGAGGTTATTTATTTGGGATTTTTCTTGTTTCTTGAGATAGGCCTGTGATGATATAAATTTCCCTCTTAAAACTGCTTTCGCTGCATCCCAAAAATTTTGGTAGGATGTATTTTCATTGTCATTTGTTTCTATGTATCTTTTGAGCTCTCCTCTAATTTCTTTTTTGACCCAGTCGTTCTTTAAAAGTATGTTGTTTAATCTCCATGTATTTGTGTTTTTTCCTGCTTTCTTTTTGCAGTTGATATCCAATTTCAAAGCTTTGTGATCAGAGAATATGCTTGGTATGATTTCAATCTTCTTAAATTTGCTGAGGCTGATTTTGTGTCCCAATATATGGTCTATCCTTGAGAATGTTCCATGTACACTAGAAAAGAATGTATAGTCTGATGTTTTAGGATGAAGTGCTCTATATATGTCAATTATGTCCAATTCATCTAATGTGTCATTTAGGGCTGCGATTTCGTTATTTATCTTCTGTTTGGATGATCTATCCATAGCTGTCAATGATGTATTTAAGTCCCCTAGTATAATTGTGTTTTAGTCAATTTCTCCCTTTAGTTCTGTTAGTAGTTGCTTGGTATATTTTGGTGCTCCCTGATTGGGGGCATAAATATTGATGACTGTTATGTCTTCTTGTTGTATAGTCCCCTTTACCATGATGAAATGTCCATCTTTGTCTCTTGTTATCTTTTTCAGCCTGAAGTCTGTTTCATTTGATATCATTATGGCTACACCTGATTTTCTCTGGGTACCGTTTGCTTGGAGTGTCAATTTCCACCCTTTCACTTTGAGTCTATGCTTATCCTTGTGGCTGAGATGTGTCTCTTGGAGACAGCATATGGTTGGGTTTTGTTTTTTGATCCAATCTGCTACTCTGTGCCTTTTTATTGGTGAGTTCAGTCCATTTACACTTAGGGTGATTATTGATACTTGAGGATTTCCTGTCATTCTATCTTTAGTTTTTTGGTAAGGCTGTATCTCCATTGTTTCTTTGCCTTTTTGTTGTTGTCTATTATTTCTGTGTGGTGGTATTCTACGATGTTTCCCTCTGTTTCTTCTTTTATTACAGTATATATTTCAGTTCTGGACTTTTTATGAGTGGTTACCCTTAAGTTTATGTAAAAGAAAGTTTGATATTTAGAGTATTTCATTTTCTTCAGCATGCTTACTTTCTCCATTCTCATATTCTGATTCAGGCCTTTACTCTCCCCTTTTTTATGTTGCCACAAATTGTCCCTGTTGATGGTGGTCAAATAGCCTTCTTTAGTATTTCTTGTAGTGCAGGTCGTGTATTAGAAAATTCCCTCAGCTTCTGTATGTCTGGAAAGGTCTTTATTCCTCCTTCATATCTAAAGGATATCTTTGCTGGATATATTATTCTTGGCTCATAATTTCTCTCTTTCAATAGTTTGAATATTTGGTTCCACTCTCTCCTGGTTTGTAGAGTTTCTGCTGAAAAAATCTGACGATAATCTAATGGGCTTTGTTACCGTCTTCTTTTCCCTGGCTGCCTTGAGGATTCTTTCTTTGGCGTTGATTTTAGACAGCTTCAATACAATGTGCCTTGGAGAAGGCCTGTTGGGATTGAGGTAATTAGGTGTTCTATTTGCTTCTTGGATTCGAGGATCCAGTTCTGTCCACAAGTTTGGGAAGTACTCATCAACAATTTGTTTGAATATATTCTCTGTTCCCTTCTCTCTTTCTTCTCCTTCTG
Organism: Rhinolophus hipposideros; assembly: GCF_964194185.1. Classification (NCBI taxonomy): domain Eukaryota; kingdom Metazoa; phylum Chordata; class Mammalia; order Chiroptera; family Rhinolophidae; genus Rhinolophus; species Rhinolophus hipposideros. The sequence continues at coordinate 66,261,366 of NC_138051.1, read as the reverse complement.
GTATGCCCATTATTCTTATATTGCTCTTTCTGATAGAGTCAGAAATTTCTTGTAGAGTTCTTTCATTTCTTTTAAGTCTCAAGTCTCTTTCTTCTTCCATCTGTGTAATTTCCAGGTTTCTATCTTCGATGTCACTGATTCTTTCCTCCATCTGGTCAACTCTACTACCTAAGCTGGTTATTTCATTCTTAATTTCTTCTATTGAGTTCTTAATCTCCAGAAATTCCATTTGGTTCTTTTTAAAAAGTTCAATCTCTTTTGTAAAATGCTCATGTTGTTCTTTGATTGCATTTCTGAGTTCATTAAATTGCCTTTCTGTGTTTTCTTGCATCTCTTTGAGGTTTTTCAGAACTGCAATCTTGAATTCTCTGTCATTTAAGTCACATATTTCCATATCTTTAAGTTCCTTTTCTGGACACTTTTCACTTTTTTTCTGAGCTGTCTTGTTGCCTTGGTTATTAATGGCAATTACTGAGTTATTATTTCTCTTCCTAGACATCTACAGGAGTGTCTTCTGCAACAGGTTGATAGGTATGCGAAGAGCTTTTGGAGTTCCAAAGCTCTTTCTGCACCAGATTCAGAGCCCGTATGTTTCAGCAGTTCTGTTTACTCCTGCAGGGATCCACCCAGATAGGTGGGGCCAGGGGCGGAGTGAGTTGTGAGATGTGGCCCAGAGCAATGGCAGTGACCACCACCACAGCTGGTCCTGCTTCCACAGCTCCCTCCCCTTTGCCGGAACTAGTTGGGTTGTGAATCTGTGTCTGCGGTCCACAGTTCTCAGAACAGCAAATGTTCTGTTCTTTTGACCTGACACTGCTACTGTTCCGCTTCTAGCACTGGGCAGGTGGGGGTGGGGCGAGCTCTGGGAGGGTTGGGAGGGGGCGGCTAGTCTCCGTGCCTAAGGCTTCCGTTCTCGGCTCCGCAGTGAGAGCTTAAACCACCATTTTCAGCCTTCTTCCCTCAGTCTTTTCTCCGAGGTCTCTGCCATGGGCGTTGGGTTCAGCCGTGTTATATGCTGCTCCCTCAGCCCTGTGGGCCATAAGCGGAGCCCTAGCAGTCCGAGTTCTTCCCTCTCCTGCAGCTGCGGTAGTTCCGGGATGCAGCAAGCTTGGAGCACTGAGCTAGGTCTGCATCCTGCGCCCGCTTGGCTCTGTCTCTGCACTTCTCCTTTCCCTCCGCCCCTGCTCACGCGATTCTGCCACCTTTAGGTGAATTCAGTAGTGGGCCTCTTCGTCTTGCCTGTCTGCTCTGCAGGGAGTCCTTTGTGGAGTTATTGTTGTCCGATTAGTTGTAAATTCCAGGGGAGCTTTACAGAGGCTCACCTCATGCCGCCATTTTGATAGTGCATGGAAATGGTCTTTTCTTGTAATCCATTTAGATGGCAGAAAAGCTCTGGCTTTGGGTGTTTACTGCGGTGTTCATGTGCTCCTAACCAAAGCTGTGCCTGAATTTCTCTGAAGAGTGCAGCTTGCTATTTGCCCCTTATTATGAGGAGTGACACATTATGAACTGACACATGGAACTTTTGGAAGCAAACCCTTAAGCTGCCTTGGAAACCACTGTAGGACTCACTCAGTTCTTCACTTCTGACTGATCTCATCTATTGGCTGAGCCATGGCACTGGGGAGAGAGCAGCTTCCTGTTGATTCAGTAGAATCATGTTAGAATGTTTAGATAAGGGTCATCAGCCAACACGAGACTTCAGAATTAACTGCTCAGCAGCCAGTCTTCTCTTTGCCTCACCCTATGATCAAGCCATAGCTTTCATCAGCGGAAGCCCCGAAATTCATATAAAGAAGAGTGCATGAGGACCTTGTCTTGAAGCTGACCTGTCCTCTAACTTTACATAAAACTGATCACGTGCATACTGCAGGTAGGGCTGATGGACTTCACAGTGGCGAAAACCTCCCATATATCTGGAGATGGCAAAATTTAGATTCAGTGGACCTGGCCAGCAAACTTGTCTTTGCACTGGAAGCCTGATGATATTGCACCTCAGGAGGCAGTCAACGTTTTATTAAAAATCAAGTATGAAGACCAAACTCTTTTCTTTTTTCCCCAATGGATTAAAGATCGGATTGTGCAAATGTGAAGAGAGACCTGGAAGAGTGAGTTGGGAAGAATTTCAGGTCCCTGAGCGTGGACTTGATGCTCCTGAGTAAAACCATAGTCCAGAAACCACAGTGCTCAGCGGAACATTCAAAGGTGTTTTAGGCAGAGTGAAGGGACTTTTTGTTGTTTTTTCATGCCGTCAGGTGTAGGTAAGGAGCATAGACAAGTGGTTTTCTCCCCTGGTAAGCAATGTTGTGTATCATGGTTCCCTTTTTGGGACGAGAAAGAAACACACCCTTCTTCATTTATGCACCCTGTATTTCCATATGGTTGAAGTTCTTAAATGGCTTCTCATTGCTGTTGTTGGTAACCATACAGTTTCTATATCGTTTATCAGCATGGTTAGCAATAATAAGTGACCCCGGCAAGATGTGCCGTAGATTACAAGACATTCTCTTTGCATCTACCCAGTAGGTATCTAGTATCATTCCTAAGTTTGCAGTTAACTAAAGACATTCTTAATATTACTTGAAAGTAGAGATTAGAGTATCTGGGCTTTTTGTACCCTTCTCTGTAAGTATCAGTGCAGAGCCTTCAAAATTAATTGCTTCTTAGATGCACAATTACTGCTCACTTAGCCCTATGCAAAGAAGTAGGCCATTCTATTCATTGGAATCTTGCTGTTCTGTAATTATGTGAAGAGCAAATGATTATAGATAGGGTTTCAGTGTGATTTTAAAGCAGGTAAATTTAGAACAATATAAATAAGAACAATATATTCTTTTTATTAAAGAATAATTAAAATAAGAACAATATATTTTTCTTATATGTGTTCTGTAAGTTGGAAAAAAGCTTTGTTTCTTGGGCTAGAAGAGGCATCAATGGTTAACTGAAAAGGAAAAATAAGAGCTGATCTCCATTTATTTCTTGACACTGTAGAATTGATATATTCTATATATAAATACTATAATTGATATTTAGTTACTTATGCTTTGAACTATGGGCTGTGTTCTGACTTGCTTTTTATTTAAGAGGAACATACATTTCTCTTTTTATTAAGATAAAAATCAAGTGTCCCATATTATTTTAAAAGATATAAATGATGGTGACAATTTGAGACTGTATGTATAACTTTTTCAAAATTGAATGTGAGCTAAGTGGAACTAGGTATGAAGTACATTTTACACCATACTATATAGAAAGGGTATGTTTTATAAACTCAGGTAGCCTGAAGTCTTTCAATTAGAATTAACTTAGATAAATGCAGATAGCATCTGCCTTACATTTGGCCAGCTTGTCTGTCTTCCTTACTTCTCATTCTAAGAATTTGTTTGAATGTACAAAATAAATAAAATTGGTATCGCAAAGGGCAGGTCTGCCTATGTGGTGGAAGAATTAGACTAGTGTCTTAGTTTGAGTTTTTCCTAAAAGCAGACCCTGAATCTGGATTGGGGTGCAAGGAGTTTTTTGGGGAATTGATCCCAGGAAGCATGGCAAGGGAATGAGGAAGTGAGACAGGGATGGGTGGAGAGCCCCTGAAGGGGGTGTTCATGAATGGATTATTGCAGGGGCTCCTTGCTGCTTGAGATTGTCTGAGATGTCATGTGGAACACAAACCCAGGGGTGGGGAAAATTGGGGAATTTACCTCGTGAGACAGGCAGAATAATGTCCCCCGCCCCTGCCAAAAATTTTCATTAAAGATGTCTCTAATCCACTTTACTGTTTCTCCATTTGAAAAAAAAAATTGTTGTTAGTTCTCCTCTTCATAAAGAATCACCTTTATTTTTATTAAAAATCTTTCCAATTTTCTCTCTTCTTTCTCTTGCATTCTCTTATCAATTTCTATTCCTTAAATTTAAAAATGATCATTGTGTAAAATTTATTTTGACACTCCGTTGACTGAAGACAATGAGGAATACAGCTCAAGAGAAAATGTGAGATAAGAAATGAACTTGATATTTTAAAGGTGATTTCTTCTCTCCTTCTTCAGACCTTCCCCGAAAGCATTCAATAATAATAAAAAATACATTTAGCAAACTAAAATATTCTCTGTTCATCTACTGATGATATGAGGAATATGTTTGTGTTCTCTGTTGCATTTTTTTCAAATAAGAATATATGAGAATTAAATGGGAATATATAAGAATAAATGAGAATTAAAAACAAGACTATTACTCTCATGTCAATACTTTTGACCCTTTTACTATGTTTCATACAATAAAAACTTCATTATATCAAATTAACTTAATGCTGTGAAATATGAGCAAGTTATTGAATTAACGCTATAAAATATAAGTAAAAAGATGGCTGTTAACATTTTATTCTCTTATTTTCCCTAGTGAGAAGCTGGATGGAAAAACTAAAAGACAAGGTAAGAGAAGTATTTTCTTTCTTCAGATTTACTTTAGAGGGCATGGTTTTGGCAAATAAAAGTTTCTCAGGGTAATGGAGATTTAATTCATTATTCTGATTCTGGTAATCTATGTAAAGATTCAAGGCCCACCAAGAAACAAAAGTCTTCCCTTTAGGTTCCTTCTCGTATAACACTTATTCTTAGGAGCACCATCCATTCTGAAGGCAACATCTGGAATGTTCAATTGAATAATATCTTCATATTATCAAAATGGAGTTCCTTCTAGGGAATTTCAGAAGTGCAGTCCCATTCTTTTGGGCATTTCTTGTCCCAATGCAAGGCTCTTTTAAGCTTGATCTTCCTGTATGAAGAAGAAATACCTTGGATTTTGGAAGGCATTGATTCTTCTGACCCAAGGGTGGACTTGATTGAAGAATAAAAGTTTAGGAAGGAACAAGCATCCTTGAACCATAGTGGGGCGGGGCAAATCAGGGGTGTGGGATAAAAACACCTGAAGACCTGAGCATTCTCCTTAGTCCCACTTTTATGTAGTCTATCACAGGGCCACTACTTACCAAGTGATAATGAGGTGATTTGCCTGGAATGACCAACTATAGAAAATTATTTTCCTCTCTTGCATTAATTTCACCATCCACTTAGTGATTGACAATGTTAAGTTCCTTCCAGGTTTATAGTTTTCATTTTCTTTTGATTTTCAATACTCTCCAAGTTTTAATTTTTGATTACTTTGTAATTTTAAATTGGAATTACTCATAAAAATATTGACAGAGTCCTGAATTTATTGCTATAGCCTGTGTCAGATCCCATTACTATAACCCAGCTCAGATTTAACTGGGGATTTAGTTAAATGAAAATCTTTTCAACTGCCAGATATTGAGTAACATCTAATTCATCTGTCTCAGAATATACTTCTGTTGATGGTGTTCTGTATATTTTTTTATTATTTGGGGTCAATTTTCTCCATATTTGAATGATTCATATTTATTTTGCTACAACTCAATATTAAAGAATAAAAGATCTACTGTATTTTGCCATATATGATGTGTACCTTTTTGCCCAAATTTGTGAGGGAAAAATAGGGATGTGCATTATACATGGGTAGTACTAATTCCGTATCTACATAAATGTTTTAAATTCTTTTCTTTATGCTTATAAGTTAAAAGTGTAACTGGAAATAATTAACGATATCCATATACAAAATAATACCCTGGAATACTATAATTGGTTTTGTTGAGCTTACTATGAACTTGCAAGACGAAGAATTCTTGGCCTTCTATGATGTGTAAAGACCTTAAATTTGTTACCAGTACATAAAATTTCTTGTACCCTGTATCTGTTCTTGTATTTTGTAATTATTTGTTACATAAAATTTCTTGTACCATAATATGTTAAAAAATAGGTGCTAAAATTACTTTATAATACAAAAAACAAGTGCCTAAAGGTAAACAAATAAAAATTTGAATTAAAAAATTAAAACAAAGGATTTCTTTTCCTGGAATATTTGGGAAAAAAACATGGGTGAGCATTACACATGGGTGCGCATTATACACGGCAAAATATGGTAATTGTAATTAAAATTATAGAATTATATTAATTCTCCTCACTACTGTAATTTTTCTGCTTCTCAGTAACTGTATTTAGCAAATATAGTTTTTGAGAGTGAGCCTTTTTGTGTTCATACGTATTAGAAGAATGTTGAAAATTTTTAAATCTCTTGAGGTTAGTGGAGGCCATTTTGGTATCTGTAATACAAGGTCCAGTTTTGTAAGGGAGGTCTGATCAGATGGACTGAACAAGATTTGGGGGAAGAAAAGCTTAAAAGTTTAGAACTGGATATATTTACATTGGCAGTCCTTCTTGTTATTTTCCAGGGGAGAATATGATGCAATGAAAAGTAAACAGGCTTTGGTAGTTTAATTTAAGAATCCATATGTCATTGTTTCTATAAAAAATAATCTTCTGAGTTATAAAAATTGACAAAAAATAGACTTAAGAAAAGAATTTTGGCAGGTAGTCAGTTTTGAAGTTGGATATTGCAAAATTTCTTACCTGTGTATATATATAGCTTTGCCACTCCATTTAAACATCTGTGAAGCTTTAGAGAAAGACTATTATTCTATTTCTATTCCTGTGGACACTTCCTTCTTATCATGTCTCAAAGGCCTGCCACCTTCCCCTGCTACTTTTCACCAAGAGAAATAATTTTATGTGTGGCCTTTAGTTTTCTGGATTATTTTGAAGTTTTTTTCAGCCCTCTCTTCATTTTCTTCTGCAGTATTTTTTTGTTTTTAACTATGTCTTAGCTTTTTAAAAATTGGAAGAAAAATAGTTGAGATTCCCACTGACTTATTTAATGCCTTATGTCTTCAAATTTTGACTCTTTTTGGAGGTACTCACTCTAATCTTTCTCATATCACCCCTCTCCTGTGGGTGAAATATTATATGCTAACTCAATATGTACATTCATATGTGTTTACACATGTATGTATAGATGTATAGATGTATATCTGCCTTCCTCCTCCCTCCTTCCCTACCTCCCTTTCTCTCTTTATCTATAGCTAGCTATCATCTATAAAACTCTTGTTAGTCATTATCTTCAGAAACGATTTGAGAACAAAACTATTGCCGTTTTGATGAAAGTCACAAATTCCTTAGAACTGAAAACTAAACTACATATTTAACTGACTCTTCAACCAACCCAGGAGTAAACTTCTTAGTTTGGCATCATTTAATTGTTCCCAATATTGGTTTCCTTGTTAGTTAGGCTCTACAACGAGATGTTCTAAAAGTCCTGAAATATTTCTTTTGTTGTTATGTTCAGTTTTCTATATTAGTTAGGATTAAGACCAGCTATGAGTGACAGACAACTCCTATGGTAATGGCTTAACCAAGACAGAAATTTGTTTGTCTCTCATTTATGAGTCTGGTAGTAGCAGTCAAGGGTTAATGGGGAGCAACACTGTAGGCTCAGGCTCCTTCTATTTGATGCTCCACCATTTGTGATCTTTCCCAAGATCACCTCATGGTCCTGGATGGCAGTTCCAACTTAGCTAGGTCCATATAGCCAGAAGGAAGGAGGAAAAGGGGGGCTAAGACATCCTTCCCCTCTTAAAAGGTAAGATAAAGATGTTCTGTCATTCTGAAAGGGGGGGAAATGTGGAAAGTTTCGGCTCCCCTCTTAAAGAGCATGTCCTGTAAGTTGCACGTGTCACCAACGTATCATCTTCTTAGTGAGATTTATCACATGGTCACATCCAGTTTCACAGAAGGCAGGAAGAAGTAATTGTTCTTCTGTACCCAGCCCAAATGAGAAGTTCTATTGCTCTAGAAGAAGGGGCAAATGTATATTGAGGGACTGTCCCTGTCCTCATTCCATCATTAACTTTCTTCCTGGTTAAATATCCGAGGGAGTGATGCTTTTTAGGCAAATCTATTTAACTTGGCTACCTATTGATATATTTTTCAACATCTAAATTACGTCTCAAAACTGAAGCTGTATAACAATATTAGTTGTGTGATAAAGGCCAGCCCTGTTGTTATGACATCAAGATCGTTCTATTTTTTTCTAGCTTTACGAAATCGTGCATAAAATGGATGACCCAGACTACACTTCATAACAGTGATTCTCCTGTGTGGTCTGGATCTGCACCATCAGCACCACCTGGGAGTTTGTTAGAGATGCAAATCCTTGGGCCCCACCCTAGACCTGCCAAGTCAGACACTCAGTATTTTAATAAGCCTTGAAGGTGATTCAAGGTCTTGATAAGTCTTGAAGGTGTATGTTCAAGTTTGAGAGCCACTGCTGCAGAGAAATCATAAGAGCATTGTCTACATTCAGTAGACATTAGGCTGTACAGTGTATCATTTGGTTTTCTTATAGTTTTCTTGAAAACAGAGGTTTCAAATACATTATTCTAAGAAGGAAGGATGCCTTTTTCATAAATGTAAAACAAAACAAACAAAAGACAAAAACCAACTATATCAACTATTATGGCTTACAATTTATTTTAAAAATTTTAAACTGTTTATTTGAAAATAATTTCAAATTTACAGAAAAGACACAAGAATAAGAATACTACACAGAATACCCTTAGACTTTTTACCCAGAGGTGCTTGTTTTTAACATTTTACCCCATTTGCTTTATAATTTTGTGGTATTGTCTTTTTTTTCTGAACCATGTAAAGAAATGTTCATACATCATGGTGCTTTTATCCAAAATACTTCAGTATGTATTTTCTATGAATAGGAATATTCTGTTAGCAAACTTAATACAGTTATCAACTTGAGTACATTTAACATCAATACAGTACTTTTATTTAAGCTGGCATCCATATTTCAGTTTTTTTCAGCAGACCCAAAATATCCTCTAGTACCAAATCTAATCTAGGGTCAAGTAACACATTTAGTTGTCATGATTCTTTAGTTGCCTTTATTCTGAAGCAGTTTTATAATCATCCTTTTTCTTTTCATGACACTGACATTTAAAAAAAATGTAGTCCTTTTTTAAAAAATAGAATATCCTTCATTTTAGGTTTATTGGATAGTTCCTCATGATTAGATTCAAGTTATGCATTTTCAGCTGAAATATACAGAGGATACCAAAAAAATGCATACACATTTTAAGAAAGGAAAAAAACTGTATTAGAATTATAATTCTCAATATATACCAATAACAAACAATGAATACAAGTCATGTTTGACTTCTGCAATTACAAGAGGTGGTCGAAATGGTCACCATCAGCCTAGTTTTAATATAATTTTTTCCTCTCCTAAAATGTGTATACACTTTTTTGGCACCTGTGCCAAAAGAAAGACAGCTGTGTCTTTCTCAGGGTGTTACTTGTGATGGCACATATACATCCTATAATTTTGAACAAAGAAAAGGTACTGGATGGAATTTATAACTTATAAACTATGCACATTCATCTTATCTATCTTCATTTCTGCAGGAAAGGAGTCATGGACAATTCTAAAAGTGCTTATTTTCAATTCGTCAGTTTTAAAAGAGGAATGGCTAAATTGTATTGGAAGAGGATAGGTTGTTTTGTTCCCATCTTGTAATGTACTTGTAATTTCAAAGCACAGGCAGATGATGCAAGAAGAGACAAAGAAGAGAGAAGAGAGAGAGAGATTAACTGAAGTTTTTTGAAGTCTACATGATTTAAAGCTAGAAACAAGAAGTCTAAATGTGTAAATAAGAAATATGGCAAGAGTAACGCATTTTGTAATATTAATGTTATTGACGTGGGGTTAAGTTACACCGCCTGAGGAGACCCTCACAGAAGCTGATTAAACTGAGCTCCCAAAGGCTCAAAATCATCCTTTGAATGTATGGCTCAGTAAAGTCCAGTCTACTGAGCTTAAAGTTGGTCATATTTCAACATGTACGTATGTTTCCATGCACTGGGAATGGTGATTTTTTAAAAAAAATATTCATAGTTCTAGTGAGAGTACCAAAACTTTGCTATTGTCTGATATTTCCCCACATGGGAAATTTACCGAGTTTTATAAGCCTAAAGAGATCTGGAAGAACTTTAGAAAAAGTTTGGGTTTCTGCAAAGCATAGTAATTTGTTGAAAAAAAAAAAAAGGCTGGGCTTTGTTTCTCTAGGAAAAAATACTTAGTATGCTAATGAACAAAGCTATCGTTCTCAAATTCATGGAAAAGTTTTCCATATTTTGCCCTGACTAAAGTCTGGGAAGCAGAATTGGCAAGCTGGCTTCCTGTGTGCAAGAAAAGGGTACACTTCCATAAGGTCTTATCTCGTCCTTCAGTTCCTTCTGTGACACAGACTGCATATTTCAGCGCTTTTTAGAAAACTTTTATTCTCTGTCCCTCTCTGTTTTTGGCTCATTCTGAAAGATACTAGAAATAGTTTGTGCTATGTTGGAGATTTTCGAAATAGTCAAATAAATAAAAAGACTCATGCTTTTCCCCTCCCCCCTAAAATAGTGCCTATCTAAAGTACTTAATACTTTAGACTCTTCTTCTAGACTCTTCTTCCTCTTGCCTCTCTAAAAATCTTCTTTTAAAATTTATAATTGTTAATGAATTTAGTCTGGGTTGACTTCTAGAAGGAGCTTTCTCGGAAGGCAAACCAGTGTCGTGTTTCCCCATGAAAGGGCTTTAGTTAGTACATTCTCCTCTAGCCCTTGGGTGTCTTATTGGCCAAGATGCAGATAGCACCTTTAGTTGATGGCCTTACCCCAAACTTGGGTAGGTCCTGAGCTGCTTACCCAGGCCCAGGGATGTGTGGAGATCACGCTGCTGTCTGAGAACCAAGGTATCCATAGTGACACTGTAGGGATGTTGGAGACACCCATGGGTTTGATACCTCCAGGCTTTTTTAGAGGTACCAGTGTTATTAGCAGTGATCTTTATGCCTTTCTCTGCCATTTCCTTTCTTTGGGGTTGGGGACACTCAGTTTCCCTCCCAACCCCCAACTTTGGTCTCGTCCACTGGGCAGATGATTCGTCTCATATAAGTTAACCCATCCACTCTGTGTGCACACTTTTTCCTCGTCCTTGTCTTTTCTGCCTGTATTCCAACATCTAACATCCTTCCTCTTTCCTTTGCAGGTCCTTTTCTTCTCTGTTGCTTCCAGAAGCCCTCATCTTTTACTCACTTACAAGCACATTGCTCTTTCCTTTCTTACTGCAGTGCAGCTAAGATTGTGAGAGAGTGGATCACCAATGTCAAGGTTCTCCTGTTGCCATGCAAGAAACACAGTATTCCAGGGAGCACTTCTCTCCCCTCCCCCGGCCCTCCCACCAGCTCAACTCATGCTGACATTTCCAATTTGTGGCACTGTAATAGTCCTGGCATTCTCCAAAGCGTACTGCATCCATCTTTAATACAAATTATATTTCTGTCTCCCAAACCTGATGTTGACAAATGTACATAAGCAAGTAGCTGGAGGTACCACTAGATCTGGTTGATTTATTTGAATACTTCTAAGTATTGGAAAGATCCCTAAATACTCATACCTCTCTCTCTGTCGCCTTCTCCCAGAAAAAGTAACTTTACTCCAGATGCTATTTTATTTTATAAGAAAGCAGGTGGGAGAATTCACAGTGTCTGAAAACCTGCTGCCGTCCAGCAGAAAGGAGGAACCTGGGGTAGCGGCCTGCTCGGCATCCTAATGCGGGTCTCCTTCTCTCTGCAGGCTGGCTACATGTCTGGGATGCTGGTGCCTGTGGGGGTGGGGATAGCTGGAGCTTTGTTCATCTTGGGAGCACTCTACAGCATTAAGGTGATGAACCGGCGAAGGAGAAATGGCTTCAAAAGGCACAAAAGAAAGGTATGGAACCAACAACAGCAAAACCCAATCACTTTGGGAACATTCTTTGCTTTTCTAATTTGCTTAACAAAGTACACTGGGCTTAATGATGCATGAAGTATCTGGAGGTACCCAGTGGTTTGGATTCGTCGCTCTGGCTGCTGCCTTGCCTTCCTTCTTTGGTTTGTGTTTCAAAGGGGGCTGGTTTCTCAGCTTGGCCCTGCCCCAGAAGGAGTTTAATGCCTCTGTGTTTTCTTTCTCCAGCAGAGAGAATTCAACAGCATGCAAGATCGAGTAATGCTCTTAGCTGACAGCTCTGAAGATGAGTTTTGAATTGGACTGGAATTTAATTGGGACAATCAACGATGTTATTATTTTATTTTTTATTTGGGGGCAAAAGAAAAGGACAACTGCCTGCCCCATCGCTGCGGTCAGACCGTCAGTCTCATTATCTGCTGGATAGTAGATTTTTCTTGCACTGAGCAGAAGAGGCATGCTGTAAACTAAATGTAACATGCAGTGTTCGTTTTTATTCTGTAGTGAATTTTCTACAACCGTGGCCTACAACTCATAAAAATGCAGCATACGTATTGTTCAGTAGGAGTTGCTAGGTTAGGTAGAGTAAATGTTTTGTATTTTTCCAGTGTCTTTTCCTTGGTTTGGACTACCTGCACTAAGCATAACAATTATTGCTACCAAGGCATGCTTACCTGAAATAGAAATCTTAACAAAGACTCACTCGTGATGACTGCACTCTACCTACATGAAACCATAGGCTTGTGGGCCATGGTACGTAAATATTGCATTTGCATCAAAACTAGCAGCAACTCGAAATGAAATCTTTTTCATCAAGAAAATCTTTCAGCACATTAGGAATATATATAGATTTGTATGTATCTTGTGTTATGTGTTTCAGTCTTCCAGTTTTGTTATCTTTCTGTTTTATTCTCATTCTTGGCAAGGAAAAAAAAATGCACCAGAAATAATACATTAAATTGACTCAGTCTTGATACATGTTTCCTTTCTTAAGTAGTGTAATTGAGTCCAACAGACCTATCAGTAGATTCTTATGTGTGTATCATTAAGAGAAGTTCTTTTTGTGTACCACTGACTTCATTGAGAAGAAACGAGGGAGAAATCAAGAAGAAGATGAAGGTAAGTAAGCTCCCAGAGCATCTATCTCTACCGTGTGGCTTTGTGCTTGCATGTCCACTGTTTGGAGTTATTCAGAGTGCTTTTCTACACTTGTGGTCTTGGCCATGGAATGATTGGGCCACCATTGGTCCTTACTTGGCTCATTAGAAAAACAGACATGCTCTGGTAGGTGCAGACTCAGTGGCAGCTTATGAAAAAGCTGGTACACAATGGAGCTTATGAAAAACCAGCCTCTCTCCGGGCACCCCACTTCAGGAGTGTTGGGGTTCATTTCTTATTCCCTTTAGAATGCAATTCCTTGCCTTATCTTTTGAATCTGGGTATTTGGGACTTTCATTAAGTAGAGTTTTTGGGTAAAGACTTGGCTCGTTTCCATGGAGGAATAAATGTTACTAATAATACAGTTCGTGGTGTTTTACACTGTGGAGAGCGTGTTCGTATTTATCAGAGCCTGTTCTACTATATTTAAGGCAAGTTGTACAGTTATTCCTCCTAGCTACTGTGTGAGATGGGATGTATATTTTTATTCTCCTGTTCAACTGAAGACGGAACTGAAGCAGAGAAATAAAATGATTATCCGAAATAATACCCAGGAAGAATCAGGCCTAGAACCCTCCTGGACTCAAAACCACACACCCCTACCTTCAGTTCAGTGCTTTTTCACATACTTGGCAGGAAGCAGTGACATTTCAGTCCTTTAAAACCGAGGTTCGAAGGCAATCACTGCTTGCACTTCATTCGAGTTTCTATCTTTGTTAAAATGAATGACGCTTTACTAATTTCCCTATTATTTACACAAATTCTTTCCTCTCCCACCTCGGCTACTTCCTTTGAAAATCACACAATTTAAGTATCACCTCCAGGGAATTAATAAAAAAACCTTTCTAGAATCCTGCATTCTAGCTGGCTTATAAGTATGCTTTCATCAAATAATTTAAATTCTTTTTGCTAACAGATGTAAGCAGATGAGTGAGGTTGATCAAGGGAAATGAAAAGCTCTTACAGTCAGGTACAAGTTAGCAGCTGACAAACAAGTTCAAAGTCAGGTTTTGAAAACTGAATTCAGAACCATGACACTCATCAGTAATTTGTGATTTCAGGAATAGAGACCTCCTGATACTGCATAAGGTATGTTTTCCTTTTGTAAGAGCAGCCCATTTGCTATAAGTATTCCTAAATTTAGGAGGAGGTGAGCATGATGTGGCATTACTGTCTTTTAATTCTTGACAGGCTGTTTATAAGGACACGCAATAAACCACTTCATTCAGCAACATACTAATGCCTCAGGCTACTCTTAATCTATAGTCTTAACTAGACCTTTGCTAATAGGTTGAACCTCACACCATAGCATAATAATGTCACAAATAACATAGTTTTATTTTTCCAGAGGGTTATAGGGATGACGTGTATATACATTTAGGCCTAAGCAGAAATGTCTCTGCAGTCCTTTTTGGGATAGGTGACTGTTTAAAGAAAAAAGACTTTCTTTAAATTACAGATTTCTATACAAACCATTTGAATATCTGGGATGAATGGAAGGTTCTGTGGATGGTTCAACTGGTTTGTTTATTTTGGCCGTTTTTTTTTTTTTTTTTTTTTGCTGCCAGTGGCTGTAGAATAATGACTTTCATTGGTTGGTTTAGATTCTTTATGAGGATCACAAACGGTTCTCATGTTCTGAACAAAACCTGGGCTTCGAGTGCTGCCATGAGAGGAAGTACTAGACAGTGTAGTCCAGATTAAAGGTAGTAAATCAGGCACTGATGGGTTTACCTCAACTAAGTGATTCATACGTTTATATTCACCCATTAAAAATAGAGAGTCAGCTCTGTATTCTAACAACTAAGCTTAAAATATTTAACAGTGAACCAAATAGAGCTGTCTGGAAAGGGGGGTGATAGCTGCAGCTTCAGTTGCTGACACTTTCCCCTCTGAACTGAATTCCCTCTGTCAGGACTACAGGTGTCCCACTGTGGGCACTAGGAAATGTGTCATTCTGAGGGAGACGCAGTGTTTCCCCAACTCCTAAGAATCACCTGGGATACTTATGAAGCATACAGATTCTGAGGCCTTGCCCTAGACCCATTGAATCCAGGGGAGAAGCTGGGGATGCTCATGCCACAGATTTGAGCACACAGCTAGGAAAGCATCTATCTGGAGACCAGCTTCCTTATTCAGGAGACAAGAGAGAGCAGGCTCCTGGGGGAAGAAACCCTTCTCTAGTCAGCTATCCAAGAAATCACACCTGCCATAGTGGAGAAAAGAAAACAAAAGGAAAAAGGGTGGAAGCTTCTAGAAAAAGACTAGAATGCTGGGACAGAGAGAAAAAGATTCCTCCTATGCCTCTGGTGTCTTTAATTAGAAGATAGTACTTTTCTTTTAAACCTCTTTAGTTTTTCCTCTCCCATAAGCTGCTTCTTTCAATAGCTGCTGGCTCAATTTATATGCAATATTTGGAGATAATTAGTATCCCAGGGAAACAGAGTTCCTTAGCATTGCCTTAGCCTTGGCTTCAGCTCATACACTGCTTCAGAGTCAGTCTTCCAGAAACATTTTCTTAAAGTACCTGTGTCTCTCATATAGGCAGAAATGTTGTGGGGAAATTTTTAAAGCATAGTTCTAAGACATATTTAAAGTAGCTTTAGAGTGGTCACTCAAAGCTGATTCTTGGTTTAATTATTTCTTTTTAAATGTCTTAACCAGAAACCATAAAACTCGTAGAAGAAAATGTAGGCTGTAAACTCTCTGACTCTCTTAGTAACATTTTTTGTGTGATATATCTCCTTGGGCAAGGGAAAGAAGAAAAAAATAAAGAAATGGAACTACATCAAACTAAGAACTTTTTGCAGAGCAAAAGAAACCATCAACAAAACGAAAAGACACCCTACTGAATGGGAGAAGATGTTCACCAATGATTCATCCAATAAGCGGTTAATATCCAAAATGTATAAAGAACTCATACAACTTACCACCAAGAAAACTAAACAATCCAATTAAAAATTTGGCATAGCACCTGAATAGACATGTCTTCAAAGAGGACATACAGATGGCCACCAGCCATATGAAAAGATGCTCAACATCACTAATCATCAGGGAAATGCAAATAAAAACCACGATGAGATACTATCTCACACCTGTCAGAATGGCCATCATCAATAGATCAACAAACAACAAGTCTTGGTGAGGATGTGGAGAGAAAAAGGGAACCCTCGTGTGCTGTTGGTGGGGTTGCAATCTGGAGCAGCCTCTATGGAAAACAGTATGGAGGTTCCTCAAAAAACTTAAAAAAGAACTACCTTATAACCCAGCAATTCCACTTTTGGGTATTTATCTGAAGAAATTCAAAACACTAATTCCAAAAGATATATGCACATGCACCCCTGTGTTCATTGCAGTGTTATGTAAGCAACACAAGTGTTCATCAATAGACAAATGGATAAAGAATACGTGGTACGTATAAACAGTGGAATATTACTTGGCCACAAAAAAGAGTGAAATCTTACCATTTGTGACAACATGGACGGATTTAGGAGGTATTAGGCTAAGTGAAATAAAAAGACAGAGAAAGACAAATACCATGTGATCTTACTTTTATGTGGAATCTAAAGAACAAAAAAATGAACAAACAAAACACTCATAGATGCAGAGAACAAACTAATGGGTGCCAGATGGGAGGGGTGTTCGAGGGCTGCGTGAAAAAAGTTAAAGGATTAAGAAGTACAATTTAGTAGTTACAAAATAGTTATGGAGATGTAAAGTACAGCATAGGAAATATGGTCAATAATATTTTAATAATTATGTATGGTGCTGGGTGGTTACTGGAATTACGAGGGGGCATCACTTTGTAAATGTATAACCATTATGCTGTATGCCTGAAACTGATATAAAATAATGTTGAATGTCAACTATAATTGCAAAAGAAAAAAGAAAAACTATTTTAAAAAGCTATGACTTGAGTCAAAATATTACAGAGATATCAGAAAATAGTATAGAGCAATATAAAGCATTCTTTTTTTAAAGTTTTTTTAAATTAAAAATATAGCATACAACATTGTATCAGTTTCAGGTGTATGCCATAGTTGTTCAACATTTACATACCTAAAGAAGTGATCGCCATGATAAGTCCAGCAACCATCTGACACCATACTATGCTAATCACAATATTATTGACTATATTCCCCATGACTTATTTGTTTTATATCTGGAAATTTGAACCTCATTCCCGTTCACCTTTTCCCTCCTTTTAAAGATTTTCAATTATAGTTAACATTCAGTATTCTTTTGTATTAATCTCAGGTGTACAGCTTAGGGTTAGACATTTGTATAATTTAAGAAGTGATCCTTCAGACTAGTCCAGTACCCACCTGGCATTATACATAGTTATTACCACATTATTGACTATATTCCCTATGCTTTACTTTACATCCCCATGACTATTTTGTAACTACCAATTTGTACTTCTTAATCCCTTCTCCTTTTTCACCCTGTCCTCCAACCCCTTCCCATCTATTACTCCGATAAATCTAGTACCCATCTGACACCATTCATAGTAATTACAATATTGACTATATTCCTTGTGCCTTACTCTACATCCCCATGACTACTTTGTAACAACCTATTTATACTTCTTAATTCCTTCCCATTTTTCACCACCCCCTCCAGACCCCTCCCATCTGGCAGCCATCAAAATGTTCTTTGTATCTATGAGTGTGTTTCTGATTTGTTTGTTTATTTTGTTCTTTGGATTCCACATATAAATGAAATCACACTGCATCTGTCTTTTTCTGTCTGATATACTCTACTCAGCACAACACGTGCTATGTCCATCCTGCCGCAGCAGATGGCAAGGACCCATTCCCTTCCATGGCCAAGCAATATTCCATTGTATACATGTACCACTTCCTCTTTATCCATTCCTCTATCAGCGGACACCCAGGCTGCCTCCACATCTTGGCCATTGTAAACAATGCTGCAATGAACATATGGATACACAGGTCCTCTCGAAGTAGCGTTTCTTCAAAAAATTACCCAGAAGCGGGATTACTGGGTCCTTTTTTGCCTCTTTTTATAGCCTTTGTTTTAAAGTCTATTTTGTCTGGTAAAAGTATTACTACCCCAGTTCCCCCTCCCCCATTTCCATTTTCATGAAATAACTTTTTCCATTCCTTTACTTTCAGTCCATGTGTGTCTTTCAATCTGAAGTGAGTCTCTCGTTGGCAGCATATGTAAGGGTTTTGTTTTCTTATCCATTCAGCCAGCCTATCTTTTGATAGGAGCATTTAATCCATTCACATTAAAAGTAATTGTTGATAGGTATGCAGTTATTGCCATTTTATTATTCACATTAATGTTGTTCCAGAGGTCTCTTAATGTATCCTCATTTTTTGAAATTCTTTTTTCTTTTTGTTTTTCTGATTGGGTGTTTTCTGCTGCCTTCTCTTCCAAATTGTTGATCCTTTGCTTCATCTAGTCTGCTGGTGATTCCTTCTAGTGCATTCTTCATTTCAGTTTTTGTATTCTTCACTTCTGACTGGTTCTTCTTTATGGTTTCTATGTCTTTTTATGCTTGCTATCTCTTTGTTGAAGTTCTCACCAAGTTCCTTGAGCCTCCTTATAACCATTGTTTTGAACTCTGACTCTGGTAGATTGTTTGCCTCCATTTCATTTAGTTCTTCTGGAGTTTTTTTCTGTTCTTTCATTTGGGATATATTTCTTTGTTTCCTCATTTTGGCTGCCTCTCTGTGTTTTTTCCCATGTATTAGGTAGACCTGCTATGTCTTCCAGTCTTGGCTGGGCAGTCTTTTGTAGCAGGGGTCCTATGGGCCCAGTGGCACAGTCTCCCTGGTCACCTGAACTGGGTGCTTCAGGGGTATCACTTGTGTGTCTTGTGTGTGCCCTCCTGTTACAGTTGAGCCTTGGTTGCTATTGGCACATCAGTGGTTGGGATTGACTCTCAGGCTGACTGGCTGTGGGGTTTGGCCATATCCGCAGGTTAAGGGCAGCTGTGCAGGGGAGTTACCTTACTGAGTGGAATTTGCCCCAAAGGGCTCTGGTGCCTTTTGAGACCACCCTTGGGTGTGCCACTTGTGGTGCTAATTGAGTGATATTCTGCTGTAGACTGAAGCCAACCTCCAAGGATGTAGGTTCTGATGCCTCTTGGGAGGGGCTGTGGTCCGAGCCCAGGTCAGTCAGTGCCTGTGATTGGCTGGGGACTAGCTGGTAGAGGCTACAAAATGATCCACAGTTGGTCACTGCCTGTGCTAAACCTGGAGGCCACACTCTAAACTGAGAATGGCTTCCACCTGTACGGGGTCTGGGATAGCTCTGCAAAAAGCCAGGACACAGAGGCCTGCTGCCATCTGCCGGCTCCCTGAAGGTTCAGCTTCTGATAAAGCCTCCTGTAGTACAAAGTTGGGTATGGCAGGGTCTCAGTGAGTCAGGGTGGAGCAAGCAGAGCTCACCAGACCAATCAGATTCAGATTTGGCCGTAAGCATAGGGGGAGGGCTCAACACAGGAAAGATGGCGGCTGTCTCTGGCTGCATGGGAGAATGACCTCACACAGGGAAAATGGCGACTATCTTCCAACCCTTGCCTGCAGCCACACACCTCAGTCTGCCCCCCATATGTCTCCAATGCCTCCCGAATCAGTGTCCTTCTGCCAGAGTCCAGGGTGAGTGCCTGCGAGCGAGTCTGTGAGAGTCCTTTAAGAGGATGCCTGGGTTTCCCGCAGCCTTTCGTCCCACTCAGATTGTCAGAATCCCCATTGTTTTTCACAGCCAGATGTTGTGGGGCTCATCTTCCCAGCACCAGTACTCAGGCTAGGAAATCTGGTGTGGGGATGGGGTCCCTCACTCTCTGGGGGGAGAATCTCTGTGGCCAAGATCTCCCTCCCAATTTTCATCCACCACACGGAGGTTTGGGGTCAACTCATTTTGCGTCTCTGCCCCTCCTACCAATCTCGACGTGGCTGCTTCTTTATATCCCTAGTTCTAAAGCTTCTGTTCAGCCAGACTTCAGAAGGTTCTCCAGGTTGATTGTTGTATAATTTAGCTATAATTTTAATGTGCTCATGGAAAGAGGAAAGCACAGCACTTACCTAGTCTGCTATCTTAGATCCTCCCCCAACATAAAGCATTCTTACTCCCTAGTGCTTCTCTCCATGTGCCTCCAGATTTCTTCTTGATGTGGAAGTACAAATGAAACCCCTTATTTGGAATCATATCCACAACTTGGGGGGGAAATGTCAAGTCATTCACAAAATCGTGATTTCTGTGGATATGAATAATCAATGTTCCTACCAGCTGCCAAAAGAGCAGCTTTTGGAAACAAGATATATTACTTGGCACAAGGTTTAATTATGTGGCCTTTTGGCCGATAGGCTTTGTTATGATTAGAGGAAAATCTGAAAGAGTCAGGATTATAACTAAGGAAAGAAATTTCTACTTTTTAGGATATGTGAAGGTATGGTTACAAGGGAAGAAATATGAGTAGTAGGTGGAAGAAAATTCATAATACAAGGCAAATGTAAAGATGGCACAAAACATTAGAATGTGCAGAAGAGGCCAAAATTCTGGATGGACTGATGCTTGAAAAAATGATAAAGTAAGCAAGGAGAAGAATGCAAATGAGGTAGACCATTAGCAGGGAGGACCATAAAGCTATACAAGTCTATTTGCCACCATCCTCTTTATCAAAGAAAATTACCTTATACTAGGCAGAATGAACATGGCTGGGAAAGAATTGAAGTCCAAAAATGATAATATAAAAGGAGCCTGGTTACTTTAAATGAGCTTAAGATAAGTTAAATATCTTTTTAAATTATGAAGAGTTCAAAGGACAATATAAATTTCTAGGAACAAGAAATAATTTGACAACAAAATAATAGGTTGACTTAAAGCCCTTATTTGTACATTAGCATTCCCATAAGCCTCACACTTCCTTTCTGGGAGGAAGTTACTGGACTGATAAGGTGGGGGTGGACTGAGGAGAGACCGCTAATCATTTGCTTTGATAATTATCAACTTTGGCTGTCAACATAGCTGGGAGCACAATTCTGTAGCATAAGTTCTATATGCAGAAAAAATAATCAGCACTTATTTTGTAAACCACTGTTAGCTAAAATTGCATTGTGATTTGCAACAGATATGTCCAACTCCCTATTCATTAGCACATGTTTCTATTAACTGAATGTAGGATAAAAGACAGGAAGGAAGGAAGGAAAAAGGAAGGAAGGAAGGAAGAAATTTCCCTTAGGAAAGAGCAGTAAAAGTATAAAAAACATTATATGCTCCCCTTTTCTAATTGTCTTAAAAATACAAAATAATATTGTGTTAAAAAAAACACTCTTAAGTCTTCTGCTTAGTAAAGCAAAGATCCTTACTGTCCCTCCTTAAAAGGGAACAGGAGTAGTAACACAAATGATAACTGTTAATATTTTGTAATATAGTATATAAATTCTCTCCCTAAGACTTCAATCTTCAGATTTGAAGTTCAATACTGATTTTGCTGAGACGTGTAACTCTTTGTAGGATGAGGATGGAAGAACTGAGGAGGAGTAGAAACAGAAGAATCAACTGCAGGGGGAAATGCTGAGTCCAATAAGTCAAAGACAAATGACATATTCCACTTATATGTGGAACCTAAAAAAACAAATGAACAAATAAAACAGAAACAGACCCATAGATACAGGGAACAAACCATAGATGGTTGCCAAGGGGGAGGGGCATAGGGATATAGGTGAAAAGGAAAAATGTTTCCACATATACTGAAATTAATCTTTTGACCCATTAAAAATGTTGTTTAAAAATTGAAAAAAAGCAAGATAAAAATGTAATTTAATTTTTATGGAAAAAAGTTCCAAAAGGAATGTATATGTGAAAAGTTTGAAAAATTATACAATACTTTCAATTGATTATCTCTAAGAAGTAGGATTTTTTTTTAAAAAATGGCACCTGGTAGGCCTTGGAAGAGATTCTTAGACTTTTAGGGTCCCATAGTTGGCTCCTTCAGTTACCCCTGCACAGGCAGCTGACTGCTCAATTGGCAATTAAAAACAAAAACAACAACAAAAAAGACTGAACCTGGTATCAGGCGAGGAAACTGGGGCTTTTGTTAACCAGTGTTCTGTGCCTCTCAACATTTTCTTCCTAATTCACAGTAAAATAAAGGAAGGAAATGGCGTTTGAAACTTTTATACCATGCAGCACAGCCATGGAGTTTGTTTAGTTTCAGACTTTTTCATGACCAGACAGACGAAGAAATACACCCCTGAAAGTATAAGTAGAGTTTCCAAAACACAGAAAGATGTGTGGATACCAGATGATTCAAGGCCTTTCTCTTCCAAAAGGGGATTTTAACACAAAACGTCCAATGACCAGTTTCCTTTATTTCATCGCTTGTGTAAGAGATAAAGGAAAGGAGAAGAAATCTGAAATGGTTCTGTAACTGAACCTATCAAATCCCAAAGGTCAAGGCTAGAGATTCTATCTTTGGTAAAACAGAGCACTATAATGTTATCTCTCCTATTGAATCAGCATTGATTGAATTCCTTTCAAGTGTCTGGCAGTGTGTTAAGAGCTGGGGGAACAATGAGAGCAAGACATAGTCCATGACCAGAAAGAGCTATAAAACTAGTGGGAGAGGGAGTAAATGGACCATTTCATCACAGGAGTGCAATGGGATCCAGAAAAGGAGCATCTAACCTTACCAAGACTGGGGATGTTTCTCCAGAGCCAGTAACGTCAAACCTGAGGACAGAAACATGAGTAGGGGTTAGTCAGGTAAAGGGGAGAGCGGGGTAAGCGGTCGAGTCGGGGAACCACGTGCAAAAGCCAGCAGTGAGAGATCATGGAAAATTCAGCAGTAGTATGGGAGTCCTGGGTACACTAGGGGTTTGAATGTTGGGGTCGGGATTGAATGAAATTATGCAGTGTGAAACATGAGGCTGACTCTAAAGGGTCTTCTAAGTCATGCCAAGGAATTAGGACTTTATTTTGAAGGGCAATTAGAAGTCATGGAAGGGTATCATACTGAGAAGTGATACAATCAGGGCTGAGTTCATGAGAAGACTGGATAGCACAGTTACAGTAGGGTCAGCGATACCAGTCCAGGGCCAGTAGAGCAATGCAGATGAGAGATGACCATGGCCTGGACCAAGGCTGCAGAAGTGAGTGTGGATGGGGAGGATGGGTTCCAGAGGCTTTCAGGGCAGGGGAGCCTTAGGACTTGAGAGGTGGTTAGATATGGAGATGAGGGAAAAGTCAGTGGTTAAAGCTGACCAGGGTCATGGCACTTCGGATTCCCTCCAGGTACCATGGAAGCCAATGTCCCGTCTTCCAGAGGGACTGACCCTGTGTTATCAGCATATCCAGCCTGAGAAAAATAATCTACACGTCTGACAAAAATGTGTAAGTAACTGTAACTTTCTACAAAGTGTAATTATGTGGTCATTCTCTGTAACTTTTAACAGCAGGTTCCAAAGAAATAACTTCAAATGTAATAAAACTTATGTTAGATATCTGGGAAAAGCCTTCACATACCTTCAGGTGATTATGTTGCTTTGGTTGAGCCCTAGGTGTGAGTTACTATCCAGGATCTGATTGTCTCTTGATTTATAAAGACTGATATGAGAGTTTCTCATTCTTTGACATGAGAACCAAAGCTTACGATCTTGTTTTCCTTTTAAATGAGGTCGTTTATTATTCCTAAGAACCAATTTTCTACATTTGATACTGATGGAACTGCTTCCCAATCCTTTCTTTCTGTTTTATTGAGCTATAATTGCCATCCAGCTCTGTAGAAGGTGTAAGCCTAATGCCTTGACACACATACCGTGGGTGCCAAAAAATGGGTCCACATTTGAAGAAAGGAAAAAACTATTAACATTGTAATACTCAATATCTACCAATAACAAAAGGTGAATACAAGCCAGGTGTATACATTTGGGGGGCAGCCCTGGTATACTAACACCCATCTCCTCATATATGTAGTTACAAAATTGTTTTCTCTTGTGATGAGAATCTTTAGGATCTGTCTTAGCAAATTTCATATACACCAAACATACCATTAGTTAACATAGTCCTCATGTTATATATTACGTCCCCAGTACTTATTTATCTTACAACTGGACGTTTGTGTCTTTTAACCACTTTAATCCAGTGCCCCATCCCTCTCCCTCTAGTATCTTGTTTTTCTCAGAAACAAATCCAAAGATGTTTGGAGGCTGGTCCGTATGAGGCTGATTTCGGGATTTAGATGTGCCGCCTGGAGACTCTCGCGAGCAGTGCAGGCCCATGTCCCAGTGCTAATTGGTTTCTGTGGCCGTTTGACAGTTGTCCTGGGTGATCATCAAGCAGTTTATCTTCCTTAGCATATGAAATATAAAGCAAGTTTTCCACGGTTGCCATATCAACACAAGGCCAGATTCTGGAGGGTCCAGGGCAACAATGTGTAGGATTAAGGAGATGCAGAAAAACATAAGAAGAAAATAATTATCACGTCAGTCCCACCCCCGGAGATAACCATTGTTAACATTTTGGTCTATATTTTTCTAATCGTTTTTCCTGCATATTTATGCTACATTATATAGACATACTTTTATTTTTACACAAAATCGGGATCATAATTTTCATGCCATCTTGTCACCTCCCTCTGGCTACAATTTCTCATGGTTGTTTTAAAAGGGATAAAGAGAAGAAAAAGAGCTTGTGAAAATCCTGAAGTTGTATTAAAATGAACAAACTGCTTTATTCTCATTAAGAATTATTTGATATTTGATTGTCTATGACTGCCCAGTGACCTGAAAACACTTCCAGATGATATCAGTGAAAACATAGTTGAAAGGAGAAAAATCTCCATAAACACAACACCCGTGGGCAAACGTCATCCTCCTGTGCTCTCAGGGATTGGAGAATATGCTTTCTTCTCTTTGCTTTTGCCACCAACGCAAGGATTGCAAGCTTTTGTAATGAGACAGTGAGACTAAATAACCATGAGTGTAGATAATATACAGTATTGTGAGAAACATTGGGAAAAAATACATTTATGGCAGTGATCGAAATTAATGAAAGGCTTGTTCAGATCGATTCTTTTGAGTCTAATTAGTATTTTTGTGTCATTTATTATGACAGCACACACATATTTTCCAGCCAATGTTCCCTGTTATGTCCACTGTTTTCTTCTCTCTGTCATTGTTAGAGACGAATGACAGCTTTGTACACCCCTCCCCCTTCATGTCTTCTCCACTGGAACCTCTTCATCCAAACTCCCTACATCCCTTTTATCTCTGAAGGGTCTGCAAATGAAAGTGGGTAGAGCTGATGCAACAGGATTTGTCTCACTAAATAATGTTTTATTGGAATAATGTTGGAATAAAAGAAAATAAATCCTATCTTTTATTTTAACTATTGCAGCAGCAATCAGTCCTGCACAGGCTTTCACCAGTCTGTGCAGGTACCACCTGACAGCACCTCATTTCTGGCACACACCACCTACCTGTACCTTCTGCCCCGATTTGCCCTGATGTCTCAGTGTGGGTTGCCACAGGGCCTTGCTGGGCACTCACACCTGTACCACCTGGAAATGCAGGGCGGCTAACCCAGTGGGCTTTAACCAATGGGGATGGAAGCTGATGGATAAATGAGCCAACGTGGTCAGTTCTCTGGTTCCTTCCATGAGGCTCCCCAGAATGGGGCTTAGCATGGAGCATTGTTTGTCCATTGCAGTGCACCTTGAAAACTCAACCTTGTCTTGGCTTTCTTCCTTCCCTGCTTCATGCCCACCTGCATGCAGGCCTTTGGTTGAGGCTCTGCTTTCAGGGAGACTGCCCAGGCTGCAGTCGTTGGCACTAGAATTTTGGAGCGGGATCACTGGTCAGAGGGAATAAGGACCCTATTGTTGGTGCTAAGTGGAGTGGTGATGCCTGGCCAGCAGTGTTGCCATTACTCTTATTTGTGGTGCATTGGGATGAGATGCAGGCAGAAGTCAAAGTACTGGGTTGTATGGTAGCTCTGGTCCTTAAACAGTATGGGAGCTGTGGTAGTTTTAAGAATTGAGTTGGCTGGTGTTTTTAGACTGCTTTGGAAGCTTTGGAAAAGGAAACAAAGAAAACGACAGTCTCAGGTTAGTCAATTATCAGCACAAGGAATGTTGTGAAAGCCAGAGACACCTCTATCATGGTGTTTCAGGAGATTCTCATCTGCAGAATTTTGATACTCAAGGTCACCCTCCAAGCAAGCAACCTAAACCAGCCAAGATGCTGGTGAAGGGTGAGTGAAGTCTAAATGGATGATGGAGGAAGGACATGAGGAATATCACGTTGGTCTCAGGATCAGCTGCAATGGCAGCACTGTTTTTATACAGTTTATGGCTGGCTGCCATCTTGAAGGAGACTATGAGGGACTAAATTTAAAGAGCGGCCCAAACAGGTGCAAGAAATGGTTTGTGTCAGTCACCTCTGGTGCAACATTCCAAACCCTCTTGCTCTCGCCATTTCTGTGGTCACCAGGGCTATGCAGGCTTCAATCAGCTTTGCACAGGTTCCCTGACAAAGATGAGCCTTGTGAGGTGGCCCTCTCATATCTGAGGCTGGAGTGTCCTGACACCACACCATGGGAACCAGATCCGTGCTCAGGCACGCAAAACTCACAAGTATGAAGGAATTGACATCTGTGGGGCCACCCTGGACCAGTGGGATGAAGATTGATGGATAAATACTTTCTTTGTTGTGCTCTCAGGCAGACAGTTTTGAGTTGCAATTTATGACTCCTCAGAAATCTGGTGGGAATGGTAGCTAGTTACCTGTAACAGTGGCCGACTTGATAATGCATCCTTGATCATTCTTTCTCTTCTTCCCTCTTCACTCCTCCATCCTGTTCCCTGAGGTCACATTTTCAAGCAAACTGTTGCATGTAAGCCTTTGTCTCAGGTTTTGTTTTGGGGAGAACTCAGAACAAGGCAGAGAGAGAGAGAGAGAGAGAGAGAGAGAGAGAGAGAGAGAGAGAGAGAGAGAGAGAGAGAGAGAGAGAGAGAAAGAGAGAGAGAGAGAGAGAGAGAAAGAGAAGACAAGTTGGGGGCACAAAGCAAGGGAAGAAACCTTGCTTTGTGATCTGATATTAAACTGCAGGAGTATTTCAGGACATCAGAGCTCCGTTTAGTACTATGATATCTCTAATGACACATTTAGGCCCATACTTCCTTGTTAGAAACTCTGTAACTAGAGGATATAGCAATTGTAGAACTGAAAGGTCCTTGGTTCTATTGGCATCTCTTTCCCCTGTCATTGGTGGCCTTATTGGGTGCTTTACCCAATATAGATAGTGATTTAAAATATGGGTTCTAGAATCAGACTGCCAAGATTCCCAATCCCAGCTTTGCCTTACTTAGCAGTGCTAACTTGACCAAGAAATTCAGTTTTTGCCTCAGTCTGTATCCTGGCAAGAAGAAGATGGAACATACAAATAATTTAACTGAAAAGAGTTTAACAAAGGGATTATTTTTAGAGGTGTAGGGAGGCTAACCAGTGAAGGATGGTGAAGCCCCCAGGAACTAATAACAGGGAAAGCCACTGCCATCTTCTGCCTGAAGAGACAAGAGGAAGGAATGGTTATGTGAATTCAAGGAGGGCTGTAGTGTGAGTGGGGCCCACTGACCAGAGCTGTGGTCCTAGAAGATGAAAGCAGCCAATGCCAAATCTGACCCAGCAGGAAGAAGGAAGTGGGGGAAAAATACCCATACCTGCCTTCTCCTGGCTTCCCATCTCAAGCCAGTTCCTTCCATTGGCCCAAATAAACTGAAACTACAGGGCAAAAAGGCCCTGTTGATGTAGTCACAGATGTTAGTCTCCCAGGGACACAAAGCAATACAGAGAAGGGAGGATAACAGATATGGAGAGTCAAACTCAGTATTACCAGCCCCACCTCAATGAGCCGTAGTGTTCTCATCTGTAAAACGGGGATGCTAATTATAGTGTCACTTGCCTCATAAAGTCATTGTAAATATTAAATGAGATGGTGTGTGTATAGCTTGGAGCACTGTGGACATGCTCCGTTGTTCTTAGCTCTTATTACCACGTTAAAGGTAATCACTGGGCTGCAGGAAGGGACACTTCTTTTGTGGACTGTAACCCTGACACCAGGGGGCTCCACCTTCTAAGTCAAGAAGGCTCCTTGTTGCAGAATAACCCAGGTAGGCTTGTGTCTGGTGGCACACATAGATGCCCAGTCATTGCTGGTGAGTAATACGCTGAGTCAGGGAGTGGCAGCAGCTCTCTCTTCTTTCTCATTCCTTTTTTTAGCCTTGTAGCTATTCAGTATGTCAAGTTAGATGAAGGCTTAGATTGTCTGATGGAGGTGACCAGCTTTATTTATAGACTCAAATTCTCTGGGGTGAGCAGTCCCAGAGGTGGGCATAGATAATCTCTTCCCTTCCTGGAAGAATGACAAATTGATGTGTTCATGGAGAGTCTGGGACCGACCAAACCCACAGATTCAGGCAGCTGTGGTTTTGAGCTGCCCAGTACAGTTTTTCTCACATTCCCTTTGTGTTAACAGAACCTCAGCCATCCCCATGGTCTCCAGGTAGGGCCCAGACCTGGCCTGGCCCATCACAATGCCTTATTTTCTTGGACCTGAATTAATCCAGGGACCCAGAAATGACAGCTTTATCTTTAAAGAAAGGAGATGTGCAAAAATAATCTCTTGGTCCATTTCAGATCTAGAGTTTCTAGAAGTTAAAACAAAAAAAAACTGAAAAAGAAACCCCCAATGATCAACACTTGCATAGGGTATTTAAACACCCCAATGATCAACAGCAGGTCTTTTATTTCACTAGAGGTGATGTAAGCGTATTGGTTAAGAGTGCAGGTTCTGGAGTCCAAAGTTCTGGTTTCCAATCCTGGTTTGTTGCTTAATGTGTTCTTGGGCAAGTTACTTGGTCTAAGCTCCTTTTTCCTCATCTGCAAAGTGGGAATAATTATTTTACCTTTGCCCCCAGAGCTCAGCAACTGCTAGTAAGGTAAGAGTTGGAGTAAGGGAGCGGGGAGGCCATGGCTTCCTAACGACAGAGTGAGGAAGATCACGTGAGGAATTGCTTAGCGCAGTCCCTGTACATAGTAAGCACTTAAAAATTGTGTCTATTATTTATTATCTCTATGTTTAAAGGACCTAAAATACATGGGCATCTATGGAAGCACACAAAGCCTTTCCCAGCCCACAAAGTTCTGTGTGGGTTTGAATGGAAAAGGTCACAGAGGTTTCAGCAGCTCATCTTCACCCCCAAAATAGAGTCAAGGCCACTCAAGATGTAGCATGAATCACAGAGGTTTCAGCAGCTCATCTTTACCCCCAAAATAGAGTCAAGGCCACTCAAGATGTAGCATGAATCAAGAAATACACTTGTCCCTGTTTGGGAGACCACCTCAGGGATGCTGTGGATGCCTGGTCATGGCATTGTACACCAGAGACTGGACATTAATGAATGCCAACTATAATTTTATGTGTATAATGTGATGGCTCGGTGTGAGGTCGGGGTGGTGGTGGATGGGAGAGGGGGGTTCACGGTGTGAGGGATGTAAAAATAAAATAAAATAAAATAAAACTATATATAAAAAAAGAAATACACTTGTCAAGATCAGTAGGATTCAGCTCGAGAAGGTTTTGCCTGATTAGACGTGTCTCTCAATGGAAGACAAAGTGATGGCTCTGCCTGAGTCCCAGAAGCAAATCGATCAAGGAGAATTTAATCCTTCCCTTGTGGTGTGATGGCCTTGAGGTAGACAGGGAGAAGCCGGTTTGGCTCTGGTGGGCAGGAAGGGGTGGGTGTGCGTCTGGCCATGTACTGGGGAAGCTCTGGTTGTGTTACTGTCACACTGTCAGGATGCCTCTGTACACAGACTCAGCCCTACCCTCTGGCTCTCACTTGGGTGGGCTAGAGGCTCCCAGGAGGAGCCACAGCATCTGCTGTACGGCCTATCCCTGCTGCATAAACGAAATTCTTTTCGAAGTGCCCAGTGTTAAAGAGTGCTTCATTCAGTGGAATGATTATTAACGTTACAGCATGCCATAACAGGACTGCCATAACAGGACACGAGGAAATAGAGAAAGGCATCTTCACCACTCCACCACTCCTGTGATCGGAGTATTTCATTTTTTCTTGTTCCCTTCTGGTCTTCAGTCATATGACTACCTGGTTTTTGTATAGCTGAAACCATCGCAGAAATTCCATTTTGAATTTTTATTTCATCAAGCTTTGAAGGCTTTTTATTCTCCATGTTAAGAAAAATGTATAGTTCACGACTAGACCCCACCACCACACTCACTTATCTCGATTGTGAGAAAATTTAAAAAGAAACCTGTATAGTTTTAGGGGCAGGTGCTTCACTGATTGGCATTTCCATCGTTTTTAGAAATTGCTATTTTGTTTCATGTATAAAGAGCTTGATTTTACTCTCTTCTCAGTCTTCTTGCTGTTTGCCTCTCCCAGAAATTGCCATCAAGAAGCCTCTGAACTAAATATTAGATCCTGTTTGTGTAGAGCATCAAACTCTGCCGGAAATGCATATTTCCACAGTATATGCTAGCTTACCTTTCCCACTGAGTAGAGACACGTCTTGTAGACAGACTTATGTTGAATGTGGAAATGAGGGCCACCCTGCCGCAGGGCCAGTGGCTCTTAACAGTAGCAATGGTGCCCACTGTCACGCCTGGGGGATGTTGGGCATCCAGAGAAAGGAGAGGGAACCCTAGGGTGACAGGCCCCCAGACAGAGGTAGACTCTTTTTTTAAAAAATTTATTTATTAGTTTCAGGTGTACAAGACAAGGTAATACTTAGACGTTCATCATTTATATCCCTTACACTGTGGGCCCTGCCCTCCCCCATCCACTATCCCTCCGACCTCGCACCGAGCCATCACATTATATATATAAAATTATAGTTGGCATTCATTAATGTTTAGCTTCTGGTGTACAGAGCCATGATCAGGCATCCACAGTATCCCTGAGGTGGTCTCCCAAATAGGACGCATGTCCATCGGATACCCAACAAAATCTTTACAACATTATTGACTACATTCCCCAAATTAATTTTCAAAAACCCTGAGGCCATCTTGTGGTTACCAACTGTTTTCTAATCCCCTCACCTTCCCCCTTGTCCCCACCACCCCGCCCATCTAACAACTCTCAGTTTTTCCTCTTTGTCCCCAAAACTGTTTCTGATTAGTTCATTCACTTATTCTTTTCTTTAGATTCCGCATATAAGTGAGATCACATGGTACTTGTCTTTCTCTTTCTGACTTATTTCACCTAATATAATGATCTCTAGATCCATCCATGTTGTTGCAAATGGTAAGATTTCTTTCTTCTTTATGGCTGTGTAATACTCCATTGTATAAATGTACCACAGTTTCTTAATCCAGTCATCTACCGATGGGCATTTCTGTTGTTTCCATGTCTTGGCTATTGTGTAAAGTGCTGCAATAAACATAGGAGTGCATACAGATTTTTGAATTGGAGTTTTGGATTTCTCCGGATAGATACCTAGGAATGGAATTACTGGATCATACGGTAGTTCCATTTTCAGATTCCTGAGATACCTCCATACTCTTTTCCATAGTGGCTGCACCAATCTGCAATCCCACCAACAGTGCACAAGCGTTCCCTTTTCTCCACATCCGCGCCAGCACTTGTTGTTTGTTGATTTATTGATGATGGCCATTTTGACTGGGGTGAGGTGGTATCTCATTGTGGTTTTTATTTGCATTTCTCTGATGGTTAGTGAGGTTGAGCATTTCTTCATATGTCTGCTTGCCTATTAAAAAATGGGCAGAGGACTTGAGGAGACATTTTTCTAAAAAGGACAGAGGTAGACTCTTGAACAAAGGCAGGGAGGTGAAGGCTCACATTGCCTTGGAGAACACGGGGAGAGTTCCAGGAGGGTAGGGAACCCACCCTGCCGTCTGGCTGAGCCATACAAAGTTTCTGGACTCAGAATGAAACTCAACTAAGTGGACAGAGTGTATACCCCAAGGTGGTACCCCCTGAATTTCTCCTGCTATTCCATGAGAAGCTTGCTCCCCCACAGAGGGGGTTATAAACTTCAAAGCTCACAGTGGCTGTGTTTTGAGAGAATGAATGTGTGCCCGGTGTGCCTGAGACAGTCCCAGGTTATATCTATTGTCCTGGCATACTAAGTAACCCTGCTCCCTCACTCTCACAAGCACAAATGATACAGTGTAAATAACAATGTTCACCCTAATTTTTGAGAATCCCCAGTATGATTCTAGGACATCTAAGATTGACTGAGAGAATTGTCTTCATTTGGTGGAAAAAAATCTGTTTGGGGTAGACATATCAGTGAGCCTGAAGTTCAGAGGCAAAGAGGTGGTAGCCGTGGTGGTACCAAGATGGGGAGACTGGTGTTCCTCCCCTACTGTCGCTGGGTGAGGAGGGGCCTGAGCAGCAGCAGTATCTGGTGTCTGGGGGGCAATGCAGGAAACAGAGTTGGTGAACAGGACTAGCAGCAGCAGGGATGAGGGTTGATATCCACCTAATTCCCATAAATGGAGAGAGAAGGGCCTGCTTGTGTGAGGGTTCCAAAAAGTCTTGATGATACACATCTGGGATGGTACCCAATGCTTTGGCTCTTTCAATAGCCAGTGTGTCCTCCAGAAACAAGGGTATCATTCCGATAGGAAAGCAGGCTACATCTTCTGAGTCCCAGTACCATGTTCTTCCCACTATACACTGTCATCTCTCATGATCTCGCCAACCCCACCTGCCCTCTGCTTCTGTTCATATCCCTCCCCTTGGCTTTCATTGGCTTTTCTGAATCAGAGGCCATGTGGAACAATCCTTGCCCAAAACAAGAATGCTGGTTCATCAGGGAAGCTAGGAAGCTGAGCAGCTGTAGACACAGCTGGTGCCTGGAAGCCCTTTCATCAGTGTCCAGCTCTGTTTCTGCTGAGTGGATACTTTTCAGGAGGCAACAACTGTATCTTTTTAGCCACACAAAATCACCAGCACAACGTTTAGCTGTTATTGGCTGGAGTGGGGTTCTGACGCCATTTTGTCAGGCACAGCAAGTTTCTGCTGCCCTGCTTCCAACAACTCAGCATTCCCAAAGCACACTCCATCTCCCCAACCCTCACTTTAAAAATATCTTCCCAAGAAGTAGCAAATGACTTTTTTGACCACGTCTGCTGACATGTTTTTTAATTTGGGAAAGAGGGAGAGGAGCTACGTGGAAGCCTCACTCTCTGCCATGTCAGAGTCTCCTTGGAAGAGCCCTAATTAAGGACTCAGAATGACTGACATGTGATGGAAGCTCACGAAAGTGCATTTGACATGCCACAGAAGTCAATGTCTGAGTTGCAAAAAAATAAAAAAATAAAAAAAAAATTGGCAACTGGAGACCTTGAAAAGCCTTTGCAGGTAATACTATAATTTTGTTCCTTAGGTATATTCATTTATAAAAGACACTAAAATGGCTGCCAAATTAACCCAACATTCACATGCTTTGACTCTCTTATGTGGGGTGTAATATAACTGGGTAGCAAGTTTATTATTTAAAGTTTAATGGAATTTATTTTCTACACTGTGCAGTCTTGTTGAAGTACCATTTTGGAATGTATTCATTTGGGGTTAGGAATCTATGAACAGGAATGTCTGATTTACTGCAGAGGGTAATAAAAGTTCAATGTGAAGGCAATCCCCCCACCAAAAAAAAACCATGAAGGGATGGAGAAAGAAAAATTAACACATGCAACATTCCTCCTGCACTCTGTGTTCATATATGCTATATCCAGCAGCGCCATTTTTTATTTTTTAAGATTTTATTGGGGAAGGGGAACAGGACTTTATTGGGGAACAGTGGGTACTTCCAGGACTTTCCAAGTCAAGTTGTTGTCCTTTCTTTCAGTCTTAGATGTGGAGGGCGCAGCTCAGCTCCAGGTCCAGTTGCCATCGTTAGTTGCAGGGAGCACAGCCCACCATCCTTGTGGGAGTCGAACCGGCAACCTTGTGGTTGAGAGGATGCGCTCCAACCAATTGAGCCATCTGGGAGCTCAGCGGCAGCTCAGCTCAAGGTGCCGTGTTCACTCTTAGTTGCAGGAGGCGCTGCCCATCATCCCTTGCGGGACTTGAGGAATCGAACTGGCAACCTTGTGGTTGAGAGCCCACTGGCCCATGTGGGAATTGAACCGGCGGCCTTCGGAGTTAGGAGCATGGAGCTCTAACCGCCTGAGCCACAGGGCCAGCCCTGGCAGCGCCATTTTGGGGTAAGAATGAGGTCATATTTAGTATGACATGACAGTGAAACCTGATCTACCAGCACAAGAACAGCTTTCTTCTCAGCCTGGCCACTAATGATCTCAGACTAGTTGTTCAGTCTCCCTGAGCCTCAGTTACCTCATCTCTGAAGTGGGGATAATACCAATAGCATCCACTTCTTAAAGTTATTGTTCTGATTAGATACATATGAAAAACTTAGTACAGTCACTACAGGATAAGAAATGGTAATAAATGCTACCATCTCTCTTTAGCACAATAGGCCAGTTCTGGTTACAAGTACGTGCTCAGAGGACAGAAAACCAAAAACTCAGTTCCGGTCTTGAAGGAGGGATATTTTAACTGTTGTTGCTTTTGCTGCCACCAGGTGTTGCTGGCAGCCCCAAGGTTTAGTGCAGTTCTCCCTGGCTTCAGGGGTAGAAGGGAGCTCAGAAGTTCCGTTAATATTTCAGGTGTTGGGAATAGAGGAGAGCCCTTCTTTTCCATTGACACGTTCAGCTATGGCTGTTCCACGACGTTCTAGACCTGGCTTCCAAATGCTGCAGCTCTTTCATAGCAACGTCCAAAAGAACTTTCTGTGATCATGGAAGTATTTTCTATCTATGTGGTTCAATATGGTAGCAATCAGCCACATGTGGTTATTGAACATTTGATTACTTCTCTTTTCCCCAGCTTTATTGAGATATAATTGGCATAAACAATGTGTACAATCTGATGATTTCATACACATATATATTACAGAATGCTTGATACAATAAGGTTAACATTTCTATCACCTCACATCACTCCTGTTTCATCATTTTGATAATGTCACTCCTGTGATTACTTCCTGTTGAGCAAATGAAATGTGGCTAGTTGACTATGGAACTGAATTGAATATTTCATTTTAATTAATTTAAATTTAAGAGGTCACATGTGGCCAGTGGCTACCATTTTGAACATTACAGCTTTAAGGATACAGCTTTCTCAACCTAAATGCACACACACACACACACACACACACACACACACACACACACACACACACACAGCCAGCCATTTTCCTCAGGCATATGCCCAAATACCAAATGGAAAGATCAGAAGGGATTTCAGTCAGTCAAGTGCTATCCTTGAAATTAGCCCTCTGTCAAGACCAAAGAATCAGCTCTTTGTGCTCATTCTTTCTGGGGCTGGAGCTTAGGCTTCACAATATCTGACAGAGGAGCAAGGAGGACAGAGCAGTCTGACAGCCCAGAGGTACTGCAAGCCCAGCCTGCCTCAGTAGGAAACCTCCAGAACATTTGTCTCTCAACCTCTCCAAGTCACCTCGTCCTGACACAGGACTAGAGAAAGCCCCTCTTGACCCCATACCACTTGTTTCCTGACTTAGGCTGCCTAGCAGTTGAATTTCCAAGTACTATGGTCTCATGGTCCTTAATAAACAATAAATAAAATAAACCCCTTTAAGACGGGTACATTTTTCTAGGTTCAGTGTTGACCATAGCCATAGTATTACCATATGATCCCATGTAAACCTCGTGGCAACACTATGAAGTAATATGTGTCTTAACCAGGACTCTTGGGAAAGCAGAATCAGATACAAAGGCTTATGAGCAGATAGTTTATTTAGTAATGGAATTGGAAGAAGCAGGTGTAAGGAACAGTGGTAGTGAAGAAGGAAGGAAAGAGCAGTAGTGTGTTGATCAATGTTTATCAACCAGCTCTCTGGAATAAATCAATAACCTTGATTTGTGATTTTGCCATTTTCCCATGGCCAGTTTCAATGTGAAATCACTGAATGTGGAGTTGGGAAGAGACGGGCACAACCAGCTCATGAGTCAGTATGAATTGTCTCTGGTCTGAGGGAAAGATGTGTTAAAGAGCTGGCCACTGCTATTGGTGACTGCTGCTCAATCTTGAAGACACTCCTGAAGAGTGTTGGAAAATGCATCTTAGAACTGGCTTCTTAGAACAGAAGGAGAAAGCACTTATCTATCAGATTCCTTCCCACAATTGTCAAAGACAGCCATATGGGCCTTAAGTTCCTTGCACTTCGGGATTTCTTGCATGAATGTGGAGTAGATTTCTTTGCATGTTCCAGGAGCTCAGAGAAGCCCTGAAGCAGGAAATGAGAGGTAAGAGTTCTGTGGCCCAAAACAAGGCACTACCTGTTTGTTTCTACATGAGGTTTGTTGAATCCTACGTGGGATTAATCACTGTGACAGCAGCTGGAGTAAGATTTGGGACTGGGAGGAAATAAAGTGTTCAAAACAGTCTATCTCTTACATTACCCATATTGGCTTCTTCTCCTCCCCTCCCACATTAAAATCATTCTATTAGGAAGTACCCTTCAAAGTGCCTGTCAGTGACAATATCTGCAAAGACAAATTCAAGGGATTAGTAGAACAAGCTATGGTCTGTGCTGCTGCACTGTTTCAGAGGTCATATTTGATATCCATTACTTCCCTCTGCTATCACCCATTCTAGATTTCCCTCACTATCAGCTAGCCTTCAGTTGATGTAGGTTGTTTACCTGGTAGGATAACTAAGATAGATGTCCCTTCCTGGGGAATTGAGCCCTTATCTTACCCTTGTCCAGCTATGATTGTTGCAATGGTCCATTCACAATATCACAATTAATAAAAGCAACAAGAGATACCCCGGTGAATCAGTGAATCCCTGGGTTCCAGATATATTGCTCCATGCTCTCATTGGATAGTAGTAACCTTTGCTCTTTATGGTAACCAGGGTTAATTGTCTCCAACAGTTCAGTGTGTCCTTTCTTTACCGGCTGGTGTACAGGGAGGAGGAGCCTGAGATGACAAAGACATAATCTCAGCTTCAAATTCAGTGGAAACTTTACTGTGGCCCCTGATTTCCAATCCAGGGAATCAAGATGTACATTTTGGAAGAGCCTAGATTTACAGCATGAGGAAACACATATTCTATAAATGGGTCATTATGAATATGATAAAAGAGGCCCAAACTCTTTTTACTTCTTAATTTCTTTATCTATGTATTCTAGCTATTCTGTCAACCATTGGTTTGGCACATAAACAGCGTTTTGGAGGGCAGTGCTTCATTCTCACAGGATAGCATCCTGGAGCTGGTGGCTTAGGCGAGCCTTTAGTAAGCCATTATTCTATTCTATTAGGTGGTGGTCATGGCACATCATGGTCACGCATACATTAG
The DNA here is from genome assembly GCF_964194185.1 of Rhinolophus hipposideros. NCBI lineage: Eukaryota > Metazoa > Chordata > Mammalia > Chiroptera > Rhinolophidae > Rhinolophus > Rhinolophus hipposideros. The sequence goes on along the minus strand of NC_138051.1, from coordinate 66,224,052 downwards.
CCTAACTTCCTTACCATAAATGGGGTCCCTTGTGCAGGACACCACGCAGATAGATCAAACATCCTGCGAGCATTCGGATGGCGGGGCTGGCGGAGGCACTGCAGGTAGGAAGGCAAACTCATATCCAGAGTATGTATTAATTCTACTATGGGAAAGTCACAGTCACTTCAGGGGGGAAGTGGTCCCATGCCAACAAGTGGCTCCTAAATGGAGGGCGCTCTGTAGAGGGCTCTCTCAGGCCCTTTTGCCGGCAGGTTGGCTTTTAATAGTGAAATAGCAGACCAGCTTTGGTGAGGGAAGCTGTCTTGTTGGGTCCACACAGAACTCTATCCCTGTCAGCATGGAGCATGTCTCCTCAGTAACGGTGTTCTCTGATGGGCGTTAATGTGGGATACAAAGATCTGTATACTTTCATAGATGTATCTGCATGTCTTTCTCCTGGACTTTCTTGTCTCTTGTCTTTCATTCTGGCTCCTCCCTAGTCTCTGAAAAGCCAGCCAAGCCATTTACTACTGGCCAAAAGTACAAGTATGTCAAGCACATTCATACCTCAGACAACTGCTGCCTCCATACACAGTGAACCACCAAGAGTTATATTCCCATTTTGCCAGTCGAGAGAATTTCCTTGTACACTACCTTTCAGGGCCACTCCTGAGTGGGAGTTTAGGGCAGAAGTATCCCATTTACAGCCAACAACCATATACCGAGCAGACTCATCTGTGAAGGGGACTTGAGAATCTTCCTCTTCCACTGGTGTGAGTTAAAAGAGAGGTATTAGAAAAACAAAGGTTAAAAGTGCCATGCATGAACTGTTCATATTATCATTTATATCTTTCTTTGGAACCTACTTGAGCCTGATCCTGATTGTACAGTTTCTACAACAATGGATTAGTGCTGCACTGCTGACTATGTTTTGATGGATCAAATTATACTCAGTTCCTGATGGGCAACTGTAGTCACATACTCATTCAGTTTCTGCCAGTGCCCAGTAGCTCTCTAGGACTTGTTGTTTCTCAAAAGGCAAATGTATCTCTCTCACAGAAGGCATGGCATTGATCCAGAACCCTAGATTCTCCTATCCAGTCTTGTCAGACTCCAGACACCATCCTTATCTTCTACAGATATTTCTAGTCCATCTTGCCTATTGGGTCACATGGCCCAAGGGGCAGGGCAGGTTACACACACCACACTCTTGATTTTCTGCGGAGTCTTCTTTTTCTCTGGGTACCACTCAAAACTGGCAGTTTTTAAATCACTTGATATATGAGTTGGAGCACTGTTTCCAAGAGCCATATTTGTTGCCCCTAAAACCCAAAGAAGTCCACTAAGCACTATATCTTTTGCTTAGTGATAGAGATTATGAGACTCTGCAATTTATCCTTCATGTAAGGGAGGATTTGACAGCATATCCCAGATCATTGCACCTCTAAAGAGTTCATCCATGTGGCAGGCTCCTTAATCTTTGTGGAGTTTTTCCTCTTACCTCCTGGCACATATGTTTCTTACGAGAGCATCAAAAGTAGTTTATTTCTTACTCCATAGGTATAATTGGCATTGATATAATCAATATGGTGGGCAAATGTGATGTGTGTAGAGTATCAAGACAATCTAAATCTCTGCAGACTGCTGCAAAGGAGAGCTTTTAGACAAGGAACAGTGAATGTATAGTGTTCTCCTTTCCATGAAAAACAGTGAACCTCTTTTGATCCTCCTTACTGATAAACGTTGGGCAGAAGGGCCATCTACCCAAGTGCCAGATCAATGGCCTTATTAATGGCCGTATACCAAGTGCCAGAGGCTCTGTTGATTTGTTCTAGTGAAGATACTGTACCAGACATAGCTGCTGAAATTTGAGTCATCACTTTATTAAGTTCATGGCAGTTCACTGTCCTCTTTCATGATCCATCTTGTTTTTGCTGGGGACAGTCAGGTGACTCGATGGGAATTGCCACTCATACATGATTTAAGTCTTTGACGGTGGTTCTAAGTTCTGCAGTTCCATCTGGGATGTGACATTGCTGCTGCTTTATTATCGTGCCTAAGTGAGGAACAGTTGCAAGGGCATTCATATAACACCTCCTGTTATCATGTTCTGGCTCTTACTCCATGGTCAGGGAATCAATGTGAAGGTTCTGCCGGCTATTAAGAATGTCTATTCCCAATGATACATTACAAACAATTCGATTTACCATCTGGCATACCTTCCCCCTCCCCCAACTCTATCTATACGAATATGATTGCATTTCAGGTGCACAGACCTACACATTCCTATCTCCCCAGTATATAGTTACCTTCGTATATACTTTAGGGGAAGAAATATTTACTATACTTACAGTGTTGTTGTGGATTCCCTCCTCCAGCAGAACCTAGCCTCCCCTTAAATCAATGGGTTCTGGGTTTCTATACTGACTTAGATGTGGAAACAAAGTGAGGGACCATGGTTTTCCATTATTGCAGCTTATGAAAGTTTCTAATCTTCAGGTCTTTCATTTTATTGGTTTCAAAAATTACCTGCTCTGCTCTCCATCTATTGTCTCTCCTTGCAACACTATGGTTGCTACAGACACTGGTATTCACAGCATCGAGATTGCCATTCCAAGTCTTGCTGAGTAGTAGATAACTATTCCCACCTTGCCTCTGACAGTTAAGCACTGCCATTTGCCATTCCAGAATCCTCTTAGTTATACTTATTTTGTGGGAGTCCACCTCAATGGCAGATTCTCCCATTTCTAATACTGACTTTCAGAGGACAGCTAACCCAAGCTTTTCAAATATTTGAGTCCCTCTCAGCAATACAGTCTTTATTGTCTTACTGAAGGGAGTGTTTGTAGGCCCTCTTAGGTTATAGTCAGTTTAGTTCTCACAAAATATATCCTTTCTACCATCCCAAAATTCCTGAGCCTTTTGATCCTATCAACACTCTTCCAAGGCAGTTCCAGTATCTCTGCCTCATTTACCAGAGGTCATTATTTTATCCAAGCTTTAAGGAACCATCCCAGTAGTGTGTTAGAACTAGCTTCAGGTATCCTGCCAGATCTGTGTACCCTGAGTTACATAAAAATGTTGTATGAGCTTTTCACACTAGTGGTCTTTCTTCATAGAAATGAAACGTGATGCCAAGGCACCTGGGAGTTTGTGGGACCTTGAAAAACCTAATAATGGAGCCCCAAAATTTCACTTTCTAATAAGCAGAATCTTCCTCCAGCTTGCTGAAGGAGATAAGGTTTACATCAGGCTAGATCAAGCAATTGATGGCTGTGGAGGCAAAGCCATTTTGTTCCTGCTACACTGGCTTGTCGCGAGACTCCCTGGGACTCTGGGAATTGCAAGAAAAGTGGTTAGTGTCCCAAAATGGTCACCTCCACCACCAATACCGCCAGTTCTTTATGTAATGTAATCATTCCCATGGTTCATGTAGCGATAGGCACCTGAGAGCTTTAAAACAACATTATTGTTTTTTATTAGATAACACATTGAAATTAAACGTAATTACTTTGAGAATCCTGAATGAGTTATTGTTGGTAATTTGCATGTAAGTGGAGTTCTTTCTTCCTATGTTTTCCAATATAGTCCTGAAAAAAATCAGCCTCTGAGGAGTTATATTTTGATGCCTAGCTAAGTTTAGAAAGTGTTTTTCTGTGGTCCATTAAGCATAATGATGATGATGATAATTGTGAATTCTAACAGGGCACTTACTCTGTGCCAGGCATGTTCTAAGTGCTTCACATAGAATCTGTTCAGTCCTCACAACCCTGTGACATGGGCACAATATTCTTATCCTCTCTTTACAAATAACCATTTTTTCATGACTTCTTGAAACTGTCACCCATCAGTGAAATGAGCAGGATTGATGGGGTAGGTCTCCCACATGAGCCACCTGGAGAGCCACCCTCATAGCCCCTCCTGAAGCCATTCCTCTAAGTCCACTAAATCATTTGATCAGATATTTGTTTCCATTTTTCATTTATCTGTCCCTTGGATCTAAGCAAGCAGGAAATATTTAAATAGTGTAGACCCTTGTCTAGCAACCAGTCTATGGGAGAGGAAAGAGGGCCTCGTTAATTAATATTCCACTTATTGACAGGTAGAGTCTAATTCACCTCCCCTAAATCTGACTGGCTTCAGTGACTTGTTTCACTAGACAGTGTGGTAGAAGTGTTATTTTGAGACTTCTGAGGCTATATCAAAAGAAGACTTGCAGCTTTCACCTGGGTTTCTGGAGAGCCCTGAGCTGCCATGGAAGAAATTTGACTCCCAAGGCCGCGATGCTGGAGAGGCAGTCCCAGCTGAGCCCAGCCTTCCAGCCAAACCCACCAAGGCACCAGACCTGTGAGTGAAGTTGTCTTGGGCCCCTTTATGAGCTCACCCACTAGCTGGCTACCACCAAGTAACATCCAATGAAACCACATGGAAGGGAGGAGTCATCCACTGAACGTTATCTGAATTCTTGACCCACAAAAATCTTTGAATTTAATAAAATGGTTGATGTTTTAAACCACTAATGTTTAAGGTAGTTGTTATACAGCATTAGACAATCAAAGCACTCTCCAATTTTGCAGAGTGACAGTGGTGATCGAAGGGGATGGTGAGAGGAGAGGGTGCGGTGAGGCAATGTGGGTTTTGGGAAGCATGTACACACATATGTTAGAAATTTGCTGTTACCTTTGCAACTCTGTTCACCACTGAGCTTCTGGCAAATCAGAGGAGAGCATGCTGATACCTTTCAGTTCCAAGCTTGTTTAAACTTCCTTCCTTGGGGCCATGAAATACCCCAACCCCCTTCTCTGCTTTAGGTGTTTCGAAGTGGGATTCTGTTTATGCAACCGAAAGAGCCTGAATGAAGTCTCTGTCAGTTCCGTCTCAGCCCACATGTCCTATGACTCAGAGGGCTGTGATTAGACCATGACATTGAAGCACCAGGAAAGAACATCTGCTTTCTGCTCCCGATGGAAATCTCCAGCAGGGAAAATGAACCACGGGATGTCTGCCCCTTCATCCTTAATCTTTCCCTAGAAAATCACTATTATAATTTGGGAAAGAAGTCAAGGTGTATAGACCCAGTTGAAGTGGTGATTAGTGGTTGAAATCCATAATTACCAAGGAGACAATGAAGCCCAGTGATTACAAGCACCTACCTCTTGGGTTCTGTGGCTGCCTGAAAGTTATGTCTTTCACATCCTGCAAGGCAGTGCTTGCATAAAGTCTAGTTATTTCCATATAATCACCCACAGAAAACTTCCCCACCCAAAGAAAACATCACCACCACGCAACGGGTAATATGAGAAGAGCAGAACAGATACTGTGGGAGCAGCAAGGCACCCGAACTCTCTCCAGCTCAGAGCTGAACGTGGGAACTGGACAGTCTGAAAGAAGGCAGCCTGCGTGGGGCTTAGGGAACCACTCACTTAACTTCTTTGTGCTTCATTTTCCTGATCCGTAGAATAAGAGTGATTATAGTACCCGTCTCATAGGATGGTTGTGAGGACTAGATGACTTAGTGAGTGCAAAGCATTAAGATCAGTGTCTGACACCTAGTAAAGGAACTAACGTTAGTCATCATTATAGTCCCGGTCCATGTCAAATGCTGAGTGATGTGATTTTGTCTGCAGTGGTGGCCAGGGAACGATTAGTCCGCATGACCAGAGCATCCATAGGTATGCGGATGGAGGGGATGCTAAATGCTGTCATTGTGGCATTCTGCAAACACCTTGCTCTGTGTCACCTGCTTGGGGTCATGAGTGTGGTTTGGCTGTGCTGGGGAAAGGGAGGAAAAGGAGACCACTAGGCTGAGGGCTAGGACCCTGGGCTTGGGTTCTGGCTCTGCTATGAATCAGCCTAGTAGTTTGGAACCATCACTCCTCCTCTTGGGCCTCTCTGTTCCTTATTTATAAAATGAGACGATGTTAAGACTCCTTTCTACTTCAGCACAATGCTTTCAAATGGTTCTTCTTTCTTCTCTCCGTGTTTAAAGCTACTTGCTATTTAATTACAGCGTGTCCTTGTAGTTTGTCTCCAAAACGTATTTCTATTTCTGCTGCCACATTCTTCATCCCTAGAACCATGGAAACCCTACCTGTGCTGACAGGCTTTTAAGGATATTCAGGCCAGACACTGGGGAGGGGGCATATTCTGATCTCAATAAAATGGCCCTGAGAGGTTCCTCACCCCCATCTTTGCCCAATTACTCTGTGGCGTGCACACGTTTTTGTTCCGAGTTGTCTGTGTGGTTCACTATCCTTGTATGACATCGGGGAAGGAAGAAGACACTCTTACCCCTGTTTCACTTGCATTCATTTGGCTTTTCCTCCTGAATGTCTAGAAACCTTACATACTTGTAACGGCCTATCAGAAACTTAGGCTATTTTAACTGCAAGTCTTAGATTGTTTGATTGTCACCACCTTCCCAACACATGTCTGAGATCTTTACGTTAATGGGTAGAGGAATGATTCACTTTACATAAATTCAGTTCACAGACCACATTTTCAGAAATCTAATATCTACTTATCTACATCTGTGCCATATTTTATGTACTGAAATGGTCTCTCTCTAGAAGGATGGGCATCCATCCATGGTTATTGGGGTGGGATCAATCTGATGACCACCCTGAGTTCTTGTCCTGAGAGAAGATAATACATAAAATGTTGCTAACCTACCACTTGGAGAACAGATAATGCTGTTTTCTCATGATTTTCCAAGGGCTCAGGGAGCCCAACTGCTGTCACTCACCAGCTCTTCCACAGAGATGACTAGGGTTTCAACCTCTCCCTATGGATAAGGTTTCTAGTTTATTTAATGCCCAAAATGTCTTTCAAATCAAGATTGTTTCAATGATTCCCTTTCTTTATGCCTCTTGTAATTTTTGCCCAGGGGCAATGAATATTGTCTAAATACGGTTTCTGAGAAGACCCAAGTTACACTGAATATTTAAAATTGAGATATAATTCATACACCAAAAATGTGCCCCTTTAAAGTGAATTTTAACCACAATTCACTGGTCTTTACTCTATATTCATCAGGTTGTGCAACCGTCACCACTATCTAATTCCAGAACATTTTTACTAACCCCAGAAAGAAAAGTCACACCCACTCTTCACTCTCTCCTTCCCCAGACACTGTCAGCAGTAATCTACTTCTGTCTCTATGAAATGCCAAGATTAATTTTATATCTATAATTTTGAATGAAAAACAGCTGATAAATAGCTGAAGTCAGCTTTGGGTAAAGTTTTTGTGTATTGCAACATTTTGGATAGAGAAATAAGGTTACTAGCAAGTGCTGAAAGTTAAAATAAAAGGCTGAGAATGTAATTGCCAAGCACTTCATAATAGAGTTACAGTAGAGTGGTGTGTTTATGGCAGAGAGGAAGAACCCACCTTGTACATTATAATTCTTCTTTTTTTTTTTTTTTTCAGTTCCTGAAGTAGTGTACTAAAAGTGCATCAGTTTGAGTCCACTTAATTCAGGATCTTTTATAACTTAACAGGATTGAGTTGAGCTAAAAATTACTTAGAAACTTAGAAGAAAATGTTTTTCAAGTAAATTTATAGTTTAAACAAGATTGCAGGAGTACAGGTTATCTTATTGAAGAGAGGAAACGATTTTGGTATTGTTTGAAAAATCTATGTACATTCTAATAATGACTGGGCTCATTTCAAATGCTCTCTTAATTCCAGAAGTCCCTAGTCTGGCAAGGTCTGGCTTGACAGCACTTTGTCAGCGGTTAATTTTTGTATTTTTATAATTGTAACCCTGAGCATCAATTAACACATAAGGGATAAGAGCCGAGGCAGGCAAAGTCATCTCTAACAGGATGGAATGGTTCCCAGATCAACAAAACCTGACTGGAAATTGACTCAAGCTATTAACATATCTGAAGGGAAAGCTGTCCTTCAGAAGGGATGGTTGGCCATGGGAGCAAGGAAAGAAAAATTCTCAAAGGACCATGGGGAAAAGAATGGTGTTATTCAAGTCCATCTAGAGGTTGCCCTGGCCCAAGGACACAGCCTGTTCTGTCTTGGTAAAGATGGATGCAGCAGATGGATAGTTGAAGCTATCCGACATCTGAGTCATAGAGCCAACTCCCAATGTCTGAGTCCATGCTCACCAAGCAGCCTTCTTCCTAATTATAATTTGGGTTTCTTTGAGGAGTACTGGTCAGATCGCTCCAGTATTTAGTCAGTACATTTCTTGTTGTAAATAATTGGCTTATAAACTATTTTACATTGTGAATACATTTTAATTTATACCTCTTCGTTGGGGTCACTCATCATCCCAAGGCCCCTTGAGCTCTAGTTGATGACTGTCACATGGACTTTCAAGACTGACAAGGCAGAGGGTAGGACCCTGGGACATGACCACCATCTTGTCATGGACCATGATTCCATGGCCTCCTGTTAGACTTGCACTTTTTTTTTTTTGAAGTGTGTTTTTCCAGGACCCATCAGCTCCAAGGCAAGTAGTTGTTTCAGTCTATTTGTGGAGGGCGCAGCTCACAGTGACCCATGTGGGGATCGAACCAGCAACCTTGTTGTTAAGAGCTCTCTGACCTGGCTCTAACCAACTGAGCTAACCGTGCGCCCCATACTTGCACTTCTTAAAAGCGATCAAGCTGCATTTTAACAAAGTAAGAATATTTACTCACTAACCTCATCTAAGTTTTGTTTACATTCCTTCTCCAAGATAAGCAAATATATATATTTTTTACTTTTTTAAATTCAATATTATTTTATATTCATTTTAGGTGTACAGCATAGTGGTTAGTGGTTCCCAGCCCATCCGGCAACCATCAAAATGTTTTCTGTATCTATGAGTTTGTTTCTGTTTTGTTTGTTAATTTTGGTCTTTACGTTCCATATATAAGCAAAATCACATTGCATCCGTCTTTCTCTGTCTGACACTCCATTTAGCACAATACCCTCCAGGTCCAGCCATGCTACCACAGATGGCAAGGACCCATTCCCTTTCATGGCTGAGCAATATTCCATTGTATATAGGTACCACCTCCTCTTGATCCATTCTTCCATCAGCGGACACCCAGGCTGCCTCCACATCTTGGCCATTGTAAACAATGCTGCAATGAACGTGTGGATGTATGTGTCCCCTTGAAGTAGCGTTTTGGGTTTCTTCAGATAAACATCCTGGGACTACTGGGTCCTTCATTGTCTCTTCTTATAGCCTTTTTTTTTTTAAGATAAGTAATTATTTATTTATTCAATTTACCCAATTTTCACATCTTCCCAGTATAGTATGATGAATAATTAATAATACCTGTATTAAAATGTCAATATGTATTTTTTGGCCCACATTATGTTTTCGCATCTCTCTCTTTCTCTTTATGCTGGTAACTTTTTCTTTTTTTATCAGTTTCAGATGTACAAAACAACATAATGATTAGACATGCATATCCCTCACAAAGTGATAACCCCTCCGAAGTCCTACTACCTCTCTGACATTGTACATAGTTATTACAATGCTATAGACTGTACTCCCCATGCTGTACTTTACATCCCGTGACTATATAAATATATATTTAATTATAATTGATATTCAATATTATTTTACATTAGTTTCTTATAGACTTTGTTTTAAAGTCTATTTTGCCTGATTTAAGTATTACTACTCCAGCTTTTTTTTTTTTTTCATTTCTATTTTCGTAAAATATGTTTTTCCATCCCTTTACTTTCTGTCTGTGTGTGGCTTTCAATCTGAAGTGAGTCTCTTGGAGGCAACATATGTAAGGGTTTTGTTTTCTTATCCGTTCAGACCCTCCTATGTCTTTTGAGTGAGCATTGAATCCATTTACATTGGAAGTAATTGTTGATAGATATGTAGTTATTGCCTTTTTATTATTCATAACTTTTATTTATTTATTTTTCCTATCTTAGAGAAGTTCCTCCAACATTCCTTGTAATACTGGTTTGGTGGTAATAAATTCCTTTAACTTTTTCTTGCTGAAAAACTCTTTATTGGTCCTTCGATTCTAAATGATAGCTTGGCTTGGTAGAGTCATCTTGGTTGTAGGTCCTTGCTTTTCATCACATTGAATAGTTTGAGCTAATCCCTTCTGACTTGCAAAGTTCCTGTTGAGAAATCAGCTTACAGTCTTATCAGAGATCCTTTATAAGTTACTAGTTGCCTTTCTCTTGCTGCTTTTAGGATTCTCTCTTTGTCTTTAACCTTTGCCATTCTAATTATAATATGTCTTGGTGTGGGCTTGTTTGGGTTCATCTTGTTTGGGACTCTCTACACTTCCTGGACTTGTATGTCTATTTCCTTTCCAGGTTAGGGAAGTTTTCAGTCATTATTTCTTCAAATAGGTTCTCAATCCCTTTGCTTTCTCTCTTCTCCTTCTGGTACCCCTATGATGTGAATGTTGTTATGCTTGATGCTGTCCCAGAGGTCTCTTAAACTGTCCTCACTTTTCTGGATCCTTTTTTCTTTTTGCTGTTCCAATTGGGTATTCTCTGCTACCTTCGCTTCCAAATCACTAATTTGATCATCTGCTTCATCTAGTCTGCTGGTGATTCCTTCTAGTACATTCTTCATTTAAGTTATTGTATTCTTCACTTCTGACTGGTTCATTTTTATGGTTTCTATGTCCTTTTTTATGCTTGCTATCTCTTTCTTGAAGTTCTCACTAAGTTCCTTGAGCCTCCTTATAACCATTGTTTTGAACTTTGTATCTGATAGGTTGCTTGCCTACATTTTGTTTAGTTTTTTTTCTGGATTATTTCTCCTGTTTTTTCATTTGGGATGTATTTCTTTGTTTCCTCCTTTTGTCTGCCTCTCTGTGTTTGTTTCTGTGCATTAGGTAGACCTGCTATGTCTTCCAGTCTTGGCCGGGTGGCCTTATATAGTAGGTGTCCTGTGAGGCCCAGTGGTACAGTCTCCCTGGTCACCTGCTCCGGGTGCTCCAGGAGTGTCCTTTGTGTGGGTTGTGTGTGCCTCCTGTTATAGTTGCGCCTTGGTTGCTACTGACATGTCAGTGGGTGGGATTGACCCTCAGGCTGATTGGCTGTGGGGTTTGGTCACATCCACAGCTTATGGGCTACTGTGTGGGGGGCTTACCACACTGAGTGGGATTCACCACAGTGCGCTCTGGTGCCCATTAATGCTGACCTTTGTGTGTGCCACTTGTGGGGCTAATCGGGCAGTGTTCTGCTGTGGTCTGAAGCCAGCTTCCAAGTATGTTGGTTCGGGGGCCCCTTGGGACGGGCTCCAATGCAGGCCAGGTCATCTACTGCCCGTGACTGTTCAGGGACTACCTGGTAGAAGCTACAAAGCAATTCCCAGTTTTTTGCTTCCTGTGCTAAACCTAGAGGCACATAGGAGAGGCCACACTCTGAACTGAGGATGTATGCCACCAGTACCAGGCCTGGGGTAGCTCTGCAAGAAACCAGGGCACCTCAAGGTCGGCTGCCACTTGCCAACTCCCCTAAAGTTCACTGATAGAGCCTCAGTTGGGTAGGTAGGATCTCAGGGAGTCAGTAGAGTGGGAAGAGTTGTGATTACCAGGTTAATGTAAATTCTGGTTTGGTGCCAGTGCTGCACCTGGGGTGACTCAGCAAAAATCTCAGAGCACACCAATGCCAGTCACCTTCTGCAGAGGGGCCTTCCAAACTCCGATAGTTTTCCAAGAAAGACTGTAATGCGGGTGGGGCTGGCTGCTGGAGGAGAAATTGCCTACAGCATTGGGGAAGTTGGGTGGGGTGGGGTCCGAGTGAGTCAGCAGGGTGGAACAGTGTAGCTCACCATGCCAATCATACTCAGATTTGGTTGGGTGGGGGCGGGCTCAACATAAGAAAGATGGTGCCTGCCTGCTAGCTGCATCAGAGGGAAAATGCTGACCATCCTCCAGTCCTCCCACTGAAGCCACACACCTCAGTCTGTTCTCCCCCCACCCCGGTATGTCTCCACCAATGACTCCTGAGTCACCATCCCTCCACTGGAGCCTAAGGTGAATGCCTGTGAGTGAGTCTGCATTGGACTATTTAAGAGGATGTCTGGATTTTCTGCAGCCTTCTGTCCCACCTGGATGGGGGGATGCCCACAGTTTTTACAGCCAGATGTTGTGGCGCTCCTCTTCCCAGCACCAGTATTGCAGACTGGGGAGCCTTGTGTGGGGGGCTGGAGTCCCTCTCTCCTCTGGGGGAAACCTCCATGGCTGAGATATGCCTCCTGATTTTCAATCACCACAGGGAGGTTTGGGGCTTGTACTGCATTTCTGCCCTCCTACCAGTCTTGATGTGGCTTCTTTCTTATATTTTTAGTCATAGGACTTTCTTTCAGCTAGACTTCAGAAAGTGAACCTTGGTTCTCCAGGTTGATTGCTCTATAATTTACTTGTAATTTTTATGTGTTCACGGAAGGATGCAGGCAATGTTTACTCCACCATTTTGGATCTCCCCGCTAGTTTATAAGCTCTTGAAGTCAGGGCTTCTATATCCATTTTATGTGTTTTTGTTTGTTTGTTTGTTTGTTTTTGTTTGTTTGTTTTTTAACTTACTGAGAAGGATTCTTGGTATTGAGCTCCAGTTAAATGTAAATAATTGACAGTGTGAATCCAGGTTAGTATTTTGGTTCTAGTTTAAATGGACTAATATTAATAATTTTCCTTATTTGAAGGCTGGTTTCTTTTAGACTTGATTTAATTTTGGCCTTGTTATTTCCCTCCCTGGAATGAGTACTTGGTGTGAGACATTTGTTGGGGTTGAAGTGAAAATTTTGCTGGCAGGTTGAGAAGTGGGTTTGGTAGTTCAGACTAAGAACCATAAACAGATCCATGCTCAGTGACTTAATAATCTGCTCATTTGAATTTAACCAGAAGAAATAAATCAAGAGAGGAAGGAAAATATATATCTAAAAACTTCACTGTAGCATTGTTTATAATACTAGTATAAAACAAATCTGAGACATTTACAAGTACAAAAACATGGCCAAGTAAATTATGGCATATTTTATAGGCTGTTTAACAGCTGTAAATTGACTGAATATTATGTAGCAGCATGAAAATATGGAAGAATACTTATCAAATATCTTAAGATAAAACAAAGCAGAACACTTGTGTGCCCTATATCACAACTGGGTGAAAATAAGTGTATATGTATAAGAAATAGGCCGATTGCTCAGAAATGTAAATACAAGTATATTTGGGATGTAGGTATATTTTGGAATTCTCCTTTCATATCATAATATTATGCACCAGTAAATATTTTTGCTTTACAATAAAAACTGCCAAATAAAATTATAAGAAGGGAGTATGTCATTGAGAAGGTTCGTGATTGACTTTATTTGGACACTTTTGGGGTAATATTTTTCTTATATTGGGATCATTTGATTTTGGCAACATTCTTTTAGAATAAACATCCAGTTCTTTTGCCTTTCAAAATTATTATCAAGATAATCTATGTAATTAAGATTTTCTAATGCTGTGGAACATCTTTCTTAAGGGATCTTTTTTTTTATAGTTTTATTTTATTTTATTTTATTTTTACATCCCTCACACTGAGTGATATAATGTCTTGTGTACTGGTCTAGGACCAGGGTCCAAGGTTTTCATCACTCTGCCACCAACTAGCCCAGTGAGCTTGGAGAATATGTTTACCTTCTGTGGGCTTGGTTCCTTCATGTTCCTTGGTGATCTTTTCAGACTGACCTTTCAAGATCTCTTTAACATTATATAAATCTTTGAATATAAACTTTAAGCTCAAATTTACTTTTCCCCATTTGTCAAATAATATATTTGAGTTCTGAAACAAGTCTTCATTTTTCTAGAAAAGTTAATGGAGTCCTAACTCTGGAAAATTTTTTCTTAAAAGTAAGATTAACATCCGAACATTTCTGACATTTCATCTTTACACGTGATACTTCGGGGAGGCTTGATTTTTGGCATTCAAAAAAGAGGTGCCCTGTGTTCCAGCACTTGCACCATTCTGTATCACCAGTGAGATGTTTTTCGGTTTTAAGAGTATATCAAAATTCCCTGAAGGGCTTATGGGAACACAGATTACCAGGGCCCAGCCCCAGAGTTTCTGATTCAGAAATTCCGGGGTCAGACCTGAGATTTTGCATTTCTAATGAGTTCCGGCTGATGGCAATTCCACTGATCTTGGGACCACAACTTGAGCACCACTGCTCTGGATAAATACTTGTGTAGAAGAATGGGCATGCTGTACTTGCTACACTGTTAGGAACTACAAAGTATTAGAAACCATTTCAATGGCTATCAGTAGGTGAATGGCCACATAAACTGGTAATAGTCATCCTATGGAATGTTACACAGCAGGTAAGAAGAGTGATGTATATATAATTGTTCCATTGTGTAGTAGTTCAGAGTGTTAGTTCTGGAATCAGATTGACTGTGTTTGAAAACCGCCACTCAACTTTGAAGAAAGTGGAGAATCTACATTCTGATTTTAATTTAATATGTCAGAATCATTTATTTTACTTGTAAAATAACTTTTTAAATGGAGGAATGCCTTTAGCTATGCCCCTAACTTAAAGTGGATCTGCACTTGTTGAGTTAATTAGAACCAGAGCAGTGAAGTCAGAGGCGGTGGGCTAATCATCATGAGGGTGAAAATTTCTACAATAAATATTCTGACAAATGTGTATATATATATATATATATATATATATATATATATATATATATGTATATATATATAAATATTTTCATTTTTTATTAGTTTCAGGTGCACAAAACAATGTAATAGTTAGACATGTATCATTTATATCCCTCACACAGTGACAACCCCCTCCCCCCATCTACTACCTGCCTGACATCGCACACAGCAATTACATTTCCACTGTCTCTATTCCTAATGCTGTACTCCACTTCTTGTAACTATATGTATATATATATATATATATATATATACACACACACATACATACATACATACATATACATACAAACTTGTAGTTGACATTCATTATTGTTCAGCTTCAGCTTCAGGTGAACAATGCAGTGATCAGGCATCTACATCATCCCTGAGGTGGTCTCCCTAATGAGACAAGTATAAATGTGGTTATATTTTTAACAAGAATTCATGAGCTCAGATTATAAGTCAAAATCCTTGGCTTTGTTAAAGCTCTTTACCTTTCATAACAAACAGACTGAAAATTTAAAATGCATGCCATCAAGATGCAAAATTATTACAGATTTATTTGAACTTTATGATAGCTGGAATTTAAATATTTACTAACCTTCCCTCTTACCTATCAAAACAAAGGCTAATTATTAATTCATTGCATTACATTTGAAAAGGACTTTCATCTGAAGACGCCTGCTATTGAAGTGGATGACTTCATGTCTCAACTTAATTTTGGTCAAGCATAGTTTAAAATATTAGAGGCTATATTTTTAACTCTACAGCAACTACCAGCTGTGTGACTGTGGAAGACTTTTCTTTACTTCTCTCTGCTTCAGTTTCTCTATTTGTGGAAATGATAATAGTACCCACTTTAAAGGGTTACTGTAAGGATTAAATTAGATAATATGTGTCAGTCAGTATTTTGAACAATATTTGACTCACAGCTGCTACTATTAAACATAGGAAGAGCTCTCTAAGGCATAGTGGGTGAAAAAACTCAAGTTGTAGAAGTATGTGTACAGTATGCACTATGTAAAAACTACTCAAAACAATTCTGAATGCTTTTCATGGTATGGGGACAGAGTCCCAGAGAACAGTTTCCAAGCTCTCGGCCTCAGGTGGAAAGGTGCTGGCTCAGTTATTAAATGGCCATCAGCTGTAATCAGATGACCATCCGCTGTGGCTGGGTGGCAGTCAGCTATAATCAGTTAGCCATTAGTCACTAATATAACTGCCGTGGCTACGCTAGGGGGTTGGTTGGTTGGTTGGTTGGTTGGTTGGTTGGTTGGTTGGTTGGCTGGCAGGCAGGCAGGCAGGCAGGCAGGCAGGCAGGCAGGCAGGCAGAGAAGCAGACTGAGGATTGCGGATTTTGTGGCTCCTGCTTCCTGTGTCTACAACCCAGCCGCCAGCGAGAATATACTGGTACGAACGCGCTATCTGTGGCTGTGTTGGTGTTCCTTTTTGGCCTGCGTTCTGATGCGGGGAGCGGGACCAGAGACCCTGCATTACACATGGGTACATGTATCTGCATGTAAACACAAAGAGCAAGATCTGGAAGAGTATTTTGCAAACCAGGATCAGTGCTTACCTCTGGAGTGAGGAGGAAGGGACTGGATTATGGGGACATGGTCAGAGGGGACTTTAGCTTTACGGGTGATGTATTTTTATTTTTATGTGATGCATTTATTTAACAATACTTATGTAATTAAAAATTACTAGGGCAACTTATTTGCCTTTCTTCAGAGAAAGTCATCTAATGGATTGATTAAGGATTACAAAAATAACATTTTGAAGTCAAAAGTAAAAAAGAAGTAAAGGATTGTTACTTAAAAAGTTTTCTTACCTTAATGAAATAATTTTGTTCCGCTTTATTCTGGGTAATAATTCCGACTTGTTAAAATTTATTATTTTAACAATTATTTATTTTAATTGCTAATGGAAAATGTCAATCTGATCTTAAATTTATTCTCAGACTTCTGCCTTTTTTCCCCTTTAAAATTGTTTTCAATAATTTATTAGTAGTTTGGCAGAAGTGACATAATCTTATTTCCCTTTTGTACTGCATTTATTCTCAGCCAGAATCAATCTGTATAAATCAACACTATCTCATTTACAATGTTTAAACAGTTTATGTTAATTTGTTAAGTTATGAAAGACACTTTTGGTCTACTAGCTCTGCTAATGAATTACAAGTATAGGTATTTAGAGCATTAGCTTTGGGTTAAACAGGTTTGAGTTTGGATTTTAGCTGTACAACCTTAAGCAGTCCTCCAATCTCTTTTTATGGATGGATCGGTCCTTTCACTCCTTCATTTAGTTATTTCCTTAAAAGTATTTGTGGAGTATCTGCCCTGTGCTAGGCATCAGGTTGTTTACGTCTCTGCTCTCACAGAGCTTACAAGTCTCTGGAAGAAGGTAGTTGTTAACCAGATACCCACACTGATAATTAAGTACAATGCTGACAAGTGTCATAAAGGAAACCTATGGGGAGGGATGAGGATACAACAAGAATATCTGAACTAGTCTGGTGAGGCAAGGAGGGCTGAGATTTGAAAAATGAAAAGGAATTAACCTGGCAAATATGAGGAAGCATTCCGGCTGAGAGAGCAGCACGAGCAAAGATCCTGGAGCTGGGCATTATGTGAGAGGCCAGTGTGGTTGGACGTGAAGTAATGGGCAGCAGGAGCTGTCAGGAGGTGAGGATGGGAGGTGGATTAATAGACATGGTGAGAATCTTGCACTCTAACCCAAGAGCACGGAAAAGTTTTAATCAGATAAGGGACACGATCAAATCTAGTTTTAATGGTTTAAAGCCATGGCTCTGGTTGACGTGAGGAAGTCAGAATAGAGTAGGGATAAATATTGAGGGAGAGAGGAAAAAACTCAAGGATTATTAATTGCCCTGCATTTTCATGGAACAACCAGTTAATTTCAGAACTCACTTCTCTCTTTTCCAGACCTGTTTGCTGTGGGGCTCTGCTCTGTTCTCTGCAATGCAGCCTGCCAGGAGTTTTATTCTCTCTCCTCTGGATGTCCTCGGTGTTCTACTGGGACTCTTCGGCCCCACAAGTAAGCCAATGAATTATTAAAAATAGTTTGTTTTCCAAGAGATGGTATTTGGTCTTCATGCCTATTTTTGTGGGATATAAAGAAGCCAGACTGGTGCCCACAGCTCACTGTGTGTCCCAGGGCCCAGCCCAAGTGATAGCAGCCTAAAAATCATGTTTTTTTCTGCGTCTGAATGGGAGGCAGAGGCAGCTGACTCGCCTGCCCAATGCATCATCATGGGCCAGAGCCTACTTTGGGGGCCAACTGCAAGCACCACGCCCCCACCCCAACCCACTGATAGCTGTCCAGGAAACCCCAGGATTCACACTTGCCTGGGGTTGCTCAGGCATTAATTCCCGCATTGTTCCCTCCCATCCTCCCCAGGCCCGAGTTCATTTACACGTTTAAAG
Source organism: Rhinolophus hipposideros (assembly GCF_964194185.1). Taxonomy (NCBI): domain Eukaryota; kingdom Metazoa; phylum Chordata; class Mammalia; order Chiroptera; family Rhinolophidae; genus Rhinolophus; species Rhinolophus hipposideros. Next base: position 66,206,001 of record NC_138051.1, on the reverse strand, counting down.
GTGGGGGATTGGGTGTGCAGAGGAAACATTGAGCTCACATCAGGGGCAGTGGGGGCCCCTAGACCACCTGCTTGGTGATCAACCCAATTCCTCCCACTACCCTCTGTTCCCACCCCAATGATTTCTTGATTTCTTATTCTCTGCTTACCAACTAGGAGAACCGCTCATGAAATTTAGAATAATCTCCTAGTTCACTCTAGAAATCAAGGCCACCCTAAAGGAAGTTACATCCCCTGCCAGTGTCTTTGATCCTTTTCTTACTTCCTCTTGAGGGTTGCTGGCAGGACTGCCCAAGATCTATTGATTCTGTTTGTGTTCACTGCTCCTTATAACTGAGCATTCTTAAGTGTCCCTGGATAGAGATCAGCAGAATCATAAGACACAACAAGAGAGAGGAGAGGAGAGGAGAGGAGAGGAGAGGAGAGGAGAGGAGAGGAGAGGAGAGGAGAGGAGAGGAGAGGAGAGGAGAGGAGAGGAGAGGGGCCTGAGGGAGAGGCTCTCTCTTAAGAAATGTTTGGGGTCAAATATTTTTTAGAAAAGTGGATCTCCTGAAAAGGGGAGGGATCCATAGAGACATCAGAAATGTCCCACTGGCCATGACGGCCGGATGCAGAGTCCTTTGTCATGTGGCCTCTGAGTGAGCCCCAAGGCTGCTAGTCCTTCTTGGGCCAGTGTGCTTATGTCTGACCAGGGTCAGCTATGCCCACAATGGGGGTCTTCAAGCACTGAGGTCTAGTCTAGAGCCAGGGTCTTCTGAGCAGACACCACGGCCACAACTGTCAGCTTCCTTAGAGAGAAAAGAAGATCCAGTGAAAACAGCTAACCTTATATAACCCTTACCATGTGCTGTATATTAACTTACAGTTAATATATGTAATCGTATGAGGTCACCATTGTTATCATTCCCATTTCATAGATGAGGGAACTGAGGCACAGAGAAGTTAAAACCTTGTCCGAGGCAGAGGCTCCAGAGCCTTGGCCACGTTCCCCCTGCCTCTGGGTAGTGCCTGAAGTCCACCCAGTCCGCTCCTCCTTTTCCCAACTGCTCCCAGCAGGCGTCCCTGAGGTTCTCTTTCACGATGGAAAAGGAAATATTGAAATATTGAAGTGAAACTCATTTGTCTTCGATGTCATGGCTCAGAAATACTTTGGAAAAATTTTAAAGATTAGGGTGAATCAACTTTTGCCCCCTTTTAATTCAGAAGATGCCCATTTGTCAGTGTATAGGGATAAATGTAGTGGTCAGATGTAGCCAAATATTCTTTTTTGGCTGGTCAGCAAATTCTAAACTTTGAGAAAAGCCACAGAGGAAACCAAATTACTAGCAAAAGGCTTGTAGGTGAGCCTGCAATTGGGGCAGAACAGCTTGGCTGGCTGCAGTGGCAGGTTAGTGCAATGATTATGCTCGCAACCTGGGATTTGAGGCCCAGCCCTGCCATTTATCATCTGTGAACATCTGGGCAATGACTTCACTTATCTGAACCCCAGTTTTCTCATTCAGTAAAGGGCAGTGATGACAGCAGCTGCCCTTTAATCACTGTTTTGTATCACAGTGGGAATTCATTTCCACTTGGACAGCAGCTTCTTTATTTTGCTTAGCTCAAGGCAGAAATAGTAGCTGTAAGTCTCTGGTGTCTCTGATAATTCATGGGCTCATGGCCTATTTGCAAAGCACAGCTTTCAGCAAATGGCCACCTTAGCTAGTGGTATGTCATAGAGGCCTCCCAAAGCACAACTTTGAAGAGTTAATATTAAATATAGGTGAGAAGGTGGGCAGCCCTGATCAAGTGAAGGATAAGGGGAATGAAAGCAGTGGAGGGTGAGGAAAAGGATGGGCACACTTAATTAGGAATCGGGAATATGCAAAAGCTCATTTATCTCAGGGAGAGCTTGGTGGGACAGTTGGGGAGAAAAAGTTACATTTTCAATGTGGGAGAAATGATTGGGTTAACTCAATTGTATGTGAAAGGTCACTTACGAGAGGTTTTATTTGTGGTTATGGATATCTGGGAAAATTTGTGTTTATGTTTTCTTGGTAGAAATAGAATGAATTGCATCAGTAGAAATAGAACTTGTTTTGGTCAGCCTGGTACTTGGCCATGCAAGGATGACTCCGGAATAACAAGAACAGCGTTGAGTTTTCTGCAACCACAAGAGGGAGACAGGAACTGGAATAGAGCTTGGAGGGAGTTTGTGCAGGGACAATATCTGAGTCCTTTGGGGGACGGGGTTCATTGTTGTTGAAGGAAAATGTGCTGAGGCTCTGCTAGAGCCTTCGTGGGCATGGTGGCTGCCTGTCGTCTCTCCCATTAGCATGGTCCCCAAGAGTAGAAATAAATCAGTGTTTATGAGCCTGTTCGCTGTCCTGTCCTGTCAATACTCTCCCAGCAAGGAAGGAAAGCCTGAGGGAAAAAAGCAAGTTGATACCAAGTGATTCCATGAAAGGACTAACCTCTCTGGATGTTCACCATATATCCCCTGATATCCTTCAGCAATTGTACTTTCCCAACATTGGCAGTTAACTGGATCGAAGAGTGTTAGGGAAGAAGTTCAGCTGGGTGATCCATACAGAACTCAGGGTTGGGGACTTCCACCTCTGGGATTTGCAGAGGCAGTGGAGAAGGATGGGGAGCAGGGGAAGTATCAGGTTGGGGGAGAGTCCCGTGACATCATGGGAATGTGCAGTAACCCAGGGCAGGGTGAACAGACTGAACTTTGCTGGAATACACACTGCATTTTGCCAGGAGGAAGCACCACGTAGGGTAACTATTAACTACAGAACAGAAAGAAAGGGAATCTAGGAGCTAAAAAAAAAGCACAGCTATCACAGCAAATCATATCAAGCCTCTAGTTTTGGAAACTGTACAAAAGTGCAGGGGATTAATGTAATTAATGAAAAGAGATTGGGGAATAGCAGGAAATTACAAATCACATCAGGAATAGAGTAAGGATCCCACTGATTTTGTCAGAACCTTCAGTGAACAGATGCCAGATGGATAACTTGAAAAAAGATCTTAGTTCTGACTCTTGGTGTCTTTAATGGTACCAATTCCATGCAAATACTGTTGAGAACTATAGCCAGAAACTGAGGGCAGAGTAACTCTTTCTGCAAGACAAAAAGAAACAATATAAGCCAGATTGCTTCAATAAAACTCTGACTTATTTTCGTGGTTTACTTGTGCTCAGTGGGAGAGAGGGATTAGAAGCATTGCTGTAGAAGCGAGAGACTGGAGTTCTGCCTTTTAATGAACTGGAGTCAAGCCTGATCTGTGCTTTTACGAAGCATGTGACCTTGAGACATTTTGTTTTAAATTCTTAAATCTCAGTTTCTGAATTTTTAAAATAGAGATAACAATACACAACTATCCTATGCATCTCATTGGTAGTTGGAAATATCAAATTAGGCAAGGCATATGAAATTGCTTGAAAAAAATCCTATCTGCATTTTTATTATAAGAACAAAAACCATGGTTGACCTGGATGCCATATTATCAAGGACAAGTATAAGCAGTGGCTTCCCAGAGCACAGTGACAGTCCTTGATTATATTTGTCATTAAAATTCTTCCCATAGCATATCTGGCTTGGGACACCAAGTGGTATTAGTTGGCTGATAAACTTGTACTGAAAATCTGGAAATGCCACATCATTGAAACAAAAGACAAAAACTCATTGGGGACTGTCTTCACTCCACATTTGGCTTGGGGAAGATGCTTGTAATTATTATAAAATATATAAAATTCAAAAAGTATTTTTTAAGTTATCTCACCTATGGTCAGGTTGGGTAATAAAGAAAGCAACAGGGTTATGAAAGAGACTTTAGGGTTTGAGATACTGAATGAGTTACAAAATAAATTCTGTCCTGAAACAGGGCCGGAATAAGATTCAATTTACTTCAGGAAATTCAACTGTTTCATAGTTTGAATGGGTTAAGCATCTCGTACTGCAACAGAGTTATTTCTCCCTTGTGATTAGTTACAACCCTGCATTTTAAGGGGCTTAACACTAAATTGGAGCGTTCTCTGCAAGAACATGAGAGCTTTGGGGAGGAACATTGGGATAATGAGATGCTGACATCATCTACTCTGGAGGCGAGATATTTCAGTCAGTGGCATCTCTGTAAGCAGGATAGCAAAACGTACAATTTTAAATTGAGAAGAAAGAAAGGCACAGATTTCTTACTAAGTTTCAAAGTATTGGAACATAGGAAAGCTTACAGATACTTCGCAACTCCGAGATGGAATCATCACCTACCCGCTGGGTGAGATGCAGAAACTGGCAGCTGTCCTTAGGGGTAGGGTCTGGGCTGGGAGCTGCCTGCCACAAAATACCCAGCCCTGGAAATGCATTCACCCATTCACTTATTCATTCTACAGATATTTATGACATATCTATATACCAGACACTTTGCTAGCCTCTATAAGGGACATAAATTTTTACGAGATATAACCTCTGCTTTCAAGATGTTTATAGGCCATGTATTCTCGCTCCGGGTTACTTTTTAATGGTCTTAAGCAGACATAAACATTTTTAAAAATATTGAGGTGGAATTCATTAACCATGTTAAAGTGAATAATTCAGTGGCATTTAGCATATACACAATAATGTGTAGCAACTAACTCTGTCAAGTTCCAAAACATTTGTATCATTCCAAAATAAAACCTCATATTCAACTCCTCCTCCCCCCAAGCTCTAGGCAAACTCTAATCTGCTTTCTCTATGTATTTACCTATTATGAATACTTCATATAAGTGGAATCATAAAATATGTGACTTTTGTGTCTGGCTTCTTTCACTTAGCATAATGTTTCCAAGGTTTATCCACGTTGTGGTCGATAATGTGGATAAACTGTTGCACTATTTGACATTCCCAGCAGTAATGTACAAGGGTTCCAATTTCTTCACATCATCACCAGCTCTTGTTGTTATTTTCCACATTTTTGATTATAGTCATCTGAGTACCTGTGAGATAGTTTCTCACTGTGGTTTTGATTTGCGTTTCCCCGCTGGCTAATGATGTTCAGCATCTTTTCATGTGACATTACGTATTTTTACAAGGTAACCAAGATTACTATGAGTAATGATGCCAGGTCATCTGAAAGACATGATCATCTTTACCTCTGGGAGGGAGTGGGGCCTGAGATCATGGAACAGAAAAGTAGCAAATTTTGATTGGAGGAGAGGGGGAGGAGGAGGAGGGAGGGGAGGGCAGGCCTGGGGCACTGCTTGAGTTTGGAGAAGAGGAACAGTTATGTAAGAACATTTGGGAGAGGAGACAGCCAGGCAGCCAGGGAGTGGACTGAGGGCTTTGTATTTTGAAGAGGTTGGAAGGATAGCAAAATTAGCTCATGGGATCCTGGAGAGAAAAGTGTGGGTGATCAAGACCAGCATCCCTATTTCACCATTTCTCTAAGAGCCACTACTCCACTGATGGATAAATGATCTACTTCTCAGGGAGAAGAAGCAGAACTATGCACTGGGCATTAGGGAACCTCTCTGCCTGGAAGCACAAGCCATAGCAGCCTTTATCTGAGACAAGAGAGGTGACAGTGCTTTAAGAACGTGGAGAGTCCTCTCCAGACTCTGAGGTGGTGCAAGCCTCATCTTGAAAACCACCATTTGGGGGTCTATAGGATGAACTAAGTTTTTTAAAGGGTTGTTCTTAAATGAAGAACGCTTGGCTATAGCTTTGGAACATATGTTTTTTCATGTTTACCTATCATTTCACACTTAGCAACAACCCAATTCTCATCAAGAGCATTGCTTTGGAGCCAATTTCCAGAACTAGGATTTAAACTCCCCGAAGGGTATTTCCATTCGGTGGATGATAATACTGAGCCTTGACCTGAGAGAGTCAGACTTCATCTGTACTCTATTCACACCCCTTTTTGCCTCTACAGAAAATGAGAGCTGTACTGCGTATTATAGAATGTTGGTCTACCACAATTAGGTTGAATGTCCTAGGTGGCTAGTTTCCATCCCTTCATTTGCTGAAACTGCTCTCCCAAAAGGGAGTATCTCCTTCTTAACTGCTGAATCTAGTGGACTTTTCTTGGCCCTTACTTAACCTATTTAACCTAGTTACCATTTATCGATCACTTTCTATACAGCAGGCTTGTTGCTATGCACTTCATGTATTTGTATGTTTATGTATGGTTGCCTGTTTAACTTGCTGTAGTATGGTTGCCTGTTTAACTTGCTGTATAACTTGGATGTTTAGAGGAAAATGTATATCTTTGTTTTGTCTCCAAGAAGTTTGGCCTTTCTCACACCCCTTCCCACCGGAGAAAATTATTTAACTGTCCATCCAATTTCGAACATAGTCCAATCCCATACGTTAAACAGCTCCCTTAGGTAGTGTTGTAGGAGTCTTGGTTCTTCTTACCAATGGTGAAGAATCAAAAATCAGTAAGCTGATTAGTATGCAAGCTGAGTTTATCGGTGATATGTTCTCAGGGAAGAGAACGGGCCTTGCGGAGGTGGGTGAGAAAGGTATAGGCCCCCAGTCCTCTTGTCCTGAGGACTTATATAGTTTGCTGGGTGGGGTAAGGGAGTTACTTATTGATTTAGCAGGAAAAGGTGGCACATGCTCTTCCACCGAATGGAGTAACCTCCTAAGATGGGTGGAAGTCTGCTAACTCAGATCCTTATCTTGCTCCAGACCACCTCTTGTCATCCATTGTAAAAACAGATATGTGGCTGGAGGCAGTTAATCAAAGTTACTTATGAGCTTTTTCTGTAGGCACTATGGACCTCCTCCCACCCCTCTTCCTTCCCCTATGTTTTCTAACTTCCACCTAACAGTAGTAGCATAGAATCTCTGTTGGATAAAAATGCTCAGCTTCTCAGAGAGCCTCCCTTTCTCACTCTGTTGCTTCTTTTCTAAAGTGTTGTTTTGGGATATGCAGGGAGGGGACTACTTTCCATAACCCTAGGGCAACACGGCAGAACCAGGCTCCTGAAGGGGTAAGGTCCTTGTCTCTCCTGGTCTCCAGGCCAATGTCCCTTGTCCATCTGAGTGCTGCTTGCTCTGCTGACAGAGATGGCTAAAGTTGGCAGCTGTTCTCTCTTGCCCTGAGCAGGCTGTAGTCCTGCCCCCTGGCCGACCTAGCCCCCGCTCCACTATAGCTGAGGGTGGGACTCCTTTGAGATCTATGACCCCCACGTGGCCCCAATTCAGGAGGTCTGCTTTGGGGTCCTTCACCACTGCCATGGAGATCCTCTGTGAATAGCTTCCACGTCAGAATCTCAGCTCTTGTGGGGACCTACCAACCCCCCAGTCTCTCCCTTAGTCACTCTGAAGTTGTACTGGGCTCCTTTCCCTACCCAAAGCTCATTCCCACCCGATGGACCCTTGGAATGCTCTGCCCCCAGATCTTCTCATGCCTGGCTTCTTCTGGTCACATGGGTCTCTGTGCAAATGGCGGAGAAAGTAATGGTATCAAAGTCAATTCTTCACATAAAAAATAGATTTAGAAATAGGTTTGGGTTAAATCGGCAGTGTGTGTACATGGAATAAATGTTGGGAACTATGAAAACATCTCTGCAAAGATCTATATATTAAATTTCAGTTTGTTCTTGACTGGATCTCTGAATAACATACATGCTAAATGTAGACCTCAATTTAAACCTTCTCATTTTGCTTTTTTACTAAAATTCCATATCAAATATTCTCCAAGGAATGCTCAGCCTGTGATTCTCTTCAAAGGTCTGCCTTTGGGTGGCTGGATCCGCTCCCCAGGCAGGTGCAAGAGCTGCATTTTCTGTCCACATTAGCTTCCTCCAGCCGGCCTTACACGATGACTGACTGGTGCAGGAATGTGAAAGCCCAGCTTCCCCGCAATGATTCCAGACAAACTTTCAGGCTTAATTAACACCAGAACTCCCGTGGGATCAGGTTGCAGCTGGATTCTGCCTCAGTTTCACCCTTGAAATGTCGCTTCCTCTCAGGTCTCCGCCTCTATCCCTCACTCCCTTACTGGTTTCCCCAGGCACTGTGTCCTCAATAAATCATCTGCACATGAACCCTCGTCTCAGCGTTCACTTCTGGGAAACTTCACCCAAGACGTGGCGCTTGCTCTCTTAGATTGGTGAGCAGGAAAGGCCTCCGCGAGGAGATGCCATTTGAGCAGAGGCCCACGTGACCAGAAGAAGCCAGGCATGAGAAGACCTGGGGGCAGAGCATTCCAAGGGTCCATCGGGTGGGAATGAGCTTTGGGAAGAGAAAGGAGCCCAGTACCACGTCAGAGTGACTACGGGAGAGACTGGGGAGAGAAGCACTGCACCCGCTTGCCGTGGGCACTGGCGGCTGGTCTGCGGTTGATCCAATCTTTCTCATCTCCACTTGGCAGAGGCAGGAGTTAGGGGAAGTTCAGTAGCCTTTCTTCCCCCCCCACCCCCCCACTCTCTATGGAGAGAGGCCTAAACATGGGAAATGTCTGTCTGAAAGGTTGTTGACCCTAAAGAAAACGGAGGCCAGCCTGTGTTTTTCTGCGGCAGTGCTTGGACAGCATTTTTGTTGCATAAGAGTCACTTGCAATGGCCAATTATTAGGTTGGTGCAAAAGTAATTGCGGTTGGAAAGGTTAAAAATAATTGCAAAAACCTCAATTAGTTTTGCACCAACCTAACATATCGAACAATTCGAGGGCAGTGGAGATCCTGGGAGAGTTTGGCTCAGTTTCTATGCACTCTTGGTGCTTTAGCCAAAGAAAGGCCTCATTGCAGTGCCTGGTAAGAGATTGATGTAATAATAATTTCCATGTCTTGGGAATCCTCTCATTTGAAGGATAATTGTATGCCAAGATATGAGGTTGGTGCAAAAGTCATTGCGGTTTAAATGGTTAAAAATAATCACAAAAACCGCAATGACTTTTGCACCGACCCAATACTTCATAAAGTATAGGACTGTGACGCTGGCCAGGGCAGTGAAAGAAAGCAGATGAGAGTCAGACGCCCCTGTTAGGGACACCTTACTGGGCGGATGGAGTGACCCCTAAAGCTGGGATCCAGACAGCTGTGCTGTGTGTCTTGACTGGGGAAGAGAAAATGCTTTCCTAAATGAAAGGTCGGAAGGAAGGAGACTCTTTTTGCTTGCAGCTCACTGGGAACTGGTTAATAGACGCGTCCCAAAGCCGCAGCTCACTTGGCTATGAACTTCGCCACGAAGACCCGACCCATTAAACTCATCTTCTTTGCTGATTCTTTGTCAGAATGAATCAGCGACTTTTCATTATTCATGCAATGGGATTTAAATTCATCCAAATAAAAAATGGTAGAGATGGAGACGGAGGAAAAACCCCTTGTACAAATACCACAAATAATCATATTCTTTAAACAAAGCTGTTCTACTCAAATTGTTAAGGTGTTTTAATTATGTTTTCACATGAGGATTTTATTTCTTGCTCCAGATGTACTCAATGAGCGATAGTTGGTATAATTTCTTCCTGATTCATGTTATGCTTTATACTTAATGCAGTTTTAAAAGGAAGATTTTAACAGAGTATCGATTATCCAGGCTTAAAATCCCTTACTTTTTTCCCCATTTGGTTCTATTTCATTTTGTCAATATTTGTGGTAAGCAATCTGCATTGATTTTAATGAGGTGGTCCAGCGCCCTTCACAAATAAATGATGATGTGCCAGAGCAAAAAGGTCTCTTCTGCCAAACTCTGCTTGGCTGACTTAGGCACTCAACGACTCGCATCAGCATTGTTCTTATTTTCAATAAGAGAAGCGGTAGCATGCAAGAGGGAAAGGGGCCCACTGATTAAACAAGGAGACCAAGTCATTTGCTTTAGTCACCCCAGAGCTTAGAGCCGGTGTGTTGTAAGTAATGTGCTACCCAACAATTTGTGGGGTCTTTGGTGAAATACCAAACTTACTATACTAAACCCCTAAAGTAGGTAAAGTAAGTAGGAGAGAACTTTGCTTCATTGATCTTCTGAGACTCATATCAGCAGGAAAATAGGGGAAGGTCATTTTCCCACGGCAGAGAGGATGAAATATTTATTGCTTCCGAGGTGCAGAGCTTGTCTTTTAATCTACATCCATGGTTTTCTGTTCAGTTTTGTGTTCTACACATTTGATTGTATGCCATCCACAATTGTAGCCAGGAAAAAACCAATCTGCCTGTATGTCTTGAGGGAGAAGGGGAGAAGTGGGGCTACCTGACAGAGGAGCCACCCCAGAAACCAAAAGATGTTTGCCACCCAGGAGCCTGGTACAAGCCCACCCATGTCAACATTCTCTGGGTTTGCCAGTGAACTTTATCCTTTTACCTACCTTACTTTTACTCTCTTACTCATGTACGAGGAGAGCATGAGGACAGAAGAGGGGGGTTCAGTGGGGAGAGATAGTTCTGAATCATACATTTCATGGTACTGACTGCTGCTACATACTTTTTGGTTGTCACCGTTTTTAAAGCAGGTAAATACATTGATAAATAATGACTGTGATAATAAAACCTTAGCAGCACTTTTGCATCACAGGAATTCTAAACCTTCAGTCCTATAGATCATTCTTTAATTATTAAAAAATAAATTTATGCTAATAGTAAAAGTATCAAATAGACATAAAGTGAAAAAAATAAAAGGCCTCCTCACCATCCTCCGATTCTCATTTCCTTAAAGTAATCATTGCAAAGTCTCTTTTGGAAATTTTCCACATCTGTATTTTCAAGCACACATATTTGATTTTTTTATACAAGTGGGATTGTACTTTACATACTATTAAGTGACTTGATTTTTTTCACAGTCATAGTTTTGACATCTTTCCATATCAATGTATACAAATATACAGGTAGGATGACTATATACTTTATCCAACAAAGACACTTGTTGAGTGACAAGGGGTGCTATCACTAATTAAGTGGGACAACAGGTATGAACTAGAAGTGTTCTGGGCAAATTAGAATATTTGGTCATAGGACCGCTCATGGTTTGAAGCCAATCTTTGTTAGTTTCTCTGGAAATTGCAATGTTTTGGACAGGATAAAGAGCTGGAGGGATCCATCAAAGAGCAAGAACTAGAGACATTCTCATCATGTAAACTGTGGACAGCTTTGGCTAAACAACTAACACTGCCAAACTCTAGCAAGTTGACATTACAATTTTTGCCATTTGAGTTAATGAATGGGAAATTAGGGGAAGATGTTATAAGCAGGACACATTCCCCACAATAGATATGACGGTTTCAACAATGTCAGTAAGGCAGTGAGATGGACCAGAGAATGAATGAGATCTCCTTCAAGGACACGGGGGACTGACCAGAGTAAATGAGTGGATTTGGGGCTTTGGCTGACCCTATTCCCATGTAACTTTATGTCTACCCTGCAGATGATAGTGTACTTCTCATACCTCACATAAGAGTTTTGCACACACTACGGGGCTTGGGGGTAGGGACTAGGAAGTTTAATACTGGTGGTGGTATCTCAAGCTTGAACAATTTCCGTAGGGCCTTTTCGATCCTCTACTGAGTTGTGCTTTATGCTTCATTTAATGTAAAGACAGAATGGGGTTTGGGGTGTTTTCTTTGACAGCGAAGCAGCTGTGAGATAATTGGTAACCAGAGGTCAGAGGAGCCGCAGATCTCTAGCAATTGGAGCTTTCACAGGCAGGACAACATGATATAATGTCCAAAGAGGAGGATGGGGTGTCGCCAATCTCTGTTGGATGCAGCAGATTGTTTTTTCCCCCTGGCTGTGTGAAAAGGACTAATTTCATTTTTATGTGACTTGCACTCATGGTTTCTCATTTCTGATGGGATATTTTCCAAATTCACATCATCAAGCCAGCTGGCTGTCACATCTGCACAGCCCTTTTATAGAATCTACCTATTCCTCTGTCCTTCTTTTCAGTGTGACCTTTGGCAGACAGAAATTTTGTCATCTATTAGAGACCCTCCTTTAACTCTGTCAATAGCAGGGATGAATTGAAATATAACAAATTCAAAATTTGAGTATGATGATGTAAGAAGTATGGACAAAAGCACAGGAAAGTTATTTTTCTCATCACTAGGTATCTAACCAGATACAGGTGTCAAGTGACTGTCCATGAAATTGGACACCACTGGTGAGGTGTACTAGAAGGTGCCTTGGACTGGGGTCAAGTAGAATGAAGTTCTGCTTCTGGTTCTGACACCCACTCACTGTGTAGTCCGGAGCAAGGCTCTGGGCTTCAGTTTCATCCTCTGTGAAATGAGACATGTGGCAACACTTGATTTCTAGGGTTCCCTTCAGGTATAAGATTCTCTATGTTTTTGACGCTTTATTTTCTTACAAAGTGAAAAAGAATCACAAAAATTCTTCACATTCAATTTTTTTCCCCTTTAATGACCACTTCAGAATTTTCCTGAAGGAGGCACCATTTTGAGTCCATTACTCTTTCTTTCTTCATGGTCTTGACAAACAACGTTGGACTTGAGGAATGACCAGAATAAGAGACTGCCTTTTAAAGTCAGTTGAGGGCCACATCCAAATAGTTCACACATTGGCCTGCCTCTGAAATGCCATCCTCAGGAGTTTGCTTTCTGCAGATAAGGCACCTGCACTCAATATATATACATGTGCCCTGGGAGAGGCAAGATATTAAGCTTGTTTCAGCTTAATTAGAATGCATTTATCTGGGTTTTCCCAATGTGCTGCTAACTGACCACAACACCTTGGAGGCAAAGAGAGAGAGTGGGAATTTTTTTTATAGGGCAGAGGAGTGAGTGATACCTCAAAAATCAGGACAATGCCAGGTGTTGCTACCTGGTCGGAGTCAGTGAGAGACAATGAGGAGCTGGGAGTGGGGAGAGGAGGAGAGCGGTTGGCAGCAGCGAAGAAGGAAGTCAGTGGACCCCAAGAGCCCTCCAGAACAAGTTTGCCTCACAATTTCCCTTAGCCTGGGTCTGTCATGTTAGCCTGTGAAACTTGTGCCATTCCTCCTTGCTCAATGAGCACTTGAGAGCGAGAAGGCAGGGAAGGGAATCAGACTGTGTTCACTTGTGACTCTCTACCCTTTCTCCTGGCTCCTCCAGAATCTCTTTGTTTTCATTTTCCCTGAATTTCAGATCTATAATTAGAGTTGAGAAGAAAATGTTCTTTACAGAGAGTTTTGCTAACACCATGATTTTGGGAGAGGAAGTTTTTTTAGAGGTGAAGAATACAGTAAATCTTCCCTCATTCCTTTATAAAGCACGCTCTCTTAAGAATCTAAGAATGGTAGGTTGCTGCAGTTTCTTTCTAAAATAAACTGTTAAGAGAGAAAAATTTCTGTTAAGGGAGGAGAAAAACCCACTGAGTATCTCTGTCAGTGTTATGAACGGTCACCGTTAAGCTTCCATGAGAGTGCAGGGTTGGAGGTGCGTGCTGGAAAATTCACTTCTTCAGCGCTATGCTATGGTGGGGGTTGGTGTTGGGGGGTGTCGTCATGTATGTGATGTATGTTTTTGTTTCATGCTGTTCTGACATTTTATAATGTGGTTTTCTCCTGGGAAAGTCGATTGTACAGTGTCTTTTCTTGCTTTAATAATTCATGTTTTTTAACCTTACAAGCGACTCTGGATATGATAGTGAGGGAGTGCTTAAGGAAGTTTGGTGAAAGTGGTACACACCAAATCTCTGTGTTTCCTATAGAAGTGGGAGCTGTGAGAGGATTTTGAAAAGGTTGGATGTAAACGTGAAGAACACTTCTTAACAGTTACAGATTTTAGAGTTATCTCCTGAATGCCAATGATTGTTTTCCTTCTTTTGGTGAACTTGATCCCACCAAACTCAGATGCCATGTTAAAGACGAAAACACTGTTTTGCTTTGTTTACTCTCTTTTCATTCATTCTTTCACCTTATGTACGAAGCTCCCCACTTAGCTTTTGCTGGGACAGGTGACTGTGAGTCCACAGTTTTTCCGTGGTGTTATGACGGAGTCAACCAGTTATTGTCCAAAACTTTTCTGTCTTGGATCATGAATTTAAATGTAAAGCCTAAAAATTTAGAAAGCTTCTAGAAAAAAATCTAGGAGAACATATTGGGCCCTTAGGAATAGAGAAAAAGTTCTTAGACTTGACATCAAAAGCATGATCCATAAGAAAATTTGATACATTGGACTTCATCAAATTAATAAAACTTTTGTTCTGTGATTCTGTTAAGAGAATAAAAGACAAGCTATAGACTGGGAATAAGTATTTGCAAACCACATATTCACCAAGGGAACAGTATCTAAATTACATTTTTTTTTTAAAATTTTTATCGGGGAACAGTGTGTTGCTCCAGGGCCCATCAGCCCCTGGTCGTTGTCTTCAATCGAGTTGTGGAGGGCGCAGCTCACTGGCCCATGTGGGAATCAAGCCAGCAACCCTATTGTTCAAAACTCGAGCTCTCACCAACTGAGCCACCCGGCTGCCCCACATACATTTTTAAAACCTCTCAGATGTGAGGGTGATCTGGCTGCAACATCTCTCCCCCCATTGATCGATCGCCAGGATTGATCTGGCTGGCTAGGCGGCTGTCCCCTTCCTCCCTCACGGTTTCATGTGTGTTCCTCCTGAAGCTGCACGCTGGGTCGAAGAGGACGACCTTCCCCGATAGAGGAGAGGACCACTCTTTCATCAAGGGTATGCGAGTAGCTGCGCTCCCCTGCTAGAACCTCCAAACAAGTTCATAAGGCCCATTTGTAGGAGGGTAGGGTAGTCAAGCTTCCAAGACTCTAGACACATCCAAATGAGGCGCTACATGTGGCAGTCCTTTTAAAAAATAAAACAACAACAACAACAAAACACTCAAAGTTCAACAGTAAATAACCCCAAACAATTCAATTTAAAAATGAGCAATACACTCGAAATGACATTTCTACCAAAGAGGATATACAGATGGCAGATAAACACATGAAAAGATATTGAACATAATCAGTCATTAAGGAAATGAAATTATAACCTCAATGAGATATCACTGCTTACTTACAAGAATTGCTAAAATAAAAACTACCAACAACACCAAATGCTGGCAAAGCTGTGGAGAAACTGAATCACTCATTGGTAGGAATGTAAAATGGTACAGCTACTCTGGAAAACAGTCTGGCAGTTTCTTAGAAAAACTAAACGTGGAACACCACATACAACCCAGCTATTGAATTGTACTGCTAGGCACTTATCCCAGACAACTGAAGAGTTATCCTCGCATAAACACCTGTATACAAATGTTTATAGCAGCTTTATTTAAAATTGCCAAAACCTGGAAACAATCAGTCCTTCAGTGGGTGAATGTTTAAACAAACTGGTATAGCTGTGCCATAGAATACAGCTTAGTCAAAAAAAGAAAGAAAAAAGAAAAAAAGAAAAGAAAGAAAATAGGAAGAAGAAGAAAAAGAAAAGAAACGAACAATGGATATATATACAACAACCTGGAAAATTCTCCGGAGAATTATGCTTAGTGAAGAGAGCGAATTGCAAAAGTGTACATATAGCATGATTCCATCTGTACAGCATTCTTTTTTTTTTAGTTTTATTTTATTTTATTTTATTTTTACATCCCTCACACCGTGAACCCCCCTCCCCCCATCCACCACCACCCCGACCTCACACCGAGCCATCACATTATACACATAAAATTATAGTCGGCATTCATTAATGTCCAGCCTCTGGTGTACAGCATTCTTGAAATGACAGAATTATAGAGATGAAGAGCAGATTAGTGGTTGTCAAGGGTTAAGGAGGGCATGGAGGCAGGAAGTAAGTGCTGAGGTTAGAAAAGAACAACAATGAGAGATCCTTGCAGTGATAGAATTGTTTTGTTTCTTGACTATCAATGTCAGCATCCTGGGTGTGCTATTGTACTACAGTTTTGCTAAATGTTACCCTGGGGGGAGACTGGGTAAAGGATACAAGGCCTCTTTAGGTTTTATTCCTTACAATTGCATGTGAATCTACAATTGTTTTAAAATTAAAACTTTTATTTAAAAAAGAAAAAAAAACACCTAATAACTCAGACAAAAGGCCGCAAGTATTTCCCAGACAAAGGTAATCAGTCAGAAATTCTGGAGGGAGACTGGAGATCCTGTGGTTCCCCACCATGGTCCTTCTGAACCACCAGGAGGAGGAGCCTCTGGTTATGGACCAGCTCCTTTGAGAAGTAAGGAATTATGCACATGAGTCTTTTTAAAACTGTAGGTTTACATCCAAGGCAGGTGTTATTATAGCCAAGTGTTAATAGCTACCACTCTTCCAGGGGGTTTGTGCATTCCAACAGGAACAGGACAGCTTGCAGAATGGGAAAGCCCCAATCCACAGAAAGGGCTCACTTAGCTAGACCTTTAAATGTAATGCTGGTGGGGTGCCATGTGGAGGGGTCACATCTGGGGCAGGTTATACTCGTGGAACCTTTAAAGAAGGTCAAAGCTGATGGCTTTGGGGCTGCTGCCTTCATTCTCAAGTCTGGTCACGTGGCCGTGATTTGTATTCTCTGTTTGTGGCAAATTTCAGCTTTGCTTCTCCTGCATTCCGCAGGACAGAAGAGAGGCCAGAGGGCAGCTGTGGGATCTCAGCAGGACTTAAACAGTCTCTGCTGGAGGTGAGGGGAGGATGCAGATCGAATGCATTTTTTGGAAACATTGGTGATTTCACATCAGGCTCACTCCCTTTCTTGTCCCTTCTCCCAGGCACCTTTTACTACATATATCCATCCCTCCACCCACTCCATTACTATACGCCTTTTCTTTTTTTAAAGAAATGGTTAAGGATATCTTCCCAACAGAAGGAAATCCTATCAGTCATTCAGTTTATCAGGAATTTCCCCATCCCTTACTTTTGGTTTGCGACGCCAGCACACAACAGTGGCTGCCCCACATCAGTGTAGGTATTTCCCCCTGTGGATTCTCTTCCTAACTTGCTTTCTAGCATCAAGATGCCTTATTGTCACTGCCTTAATCTTTGTAAAGCTGTGGAATCGCCTTATTAAATATTATTAAGTTCTACCTTATTCAATGTGCATTAAGTCTCACTAGCCGTGGATGGAAGTGGGAAAGGCTGTGAGTGTGATTTTGTGATTGTGCAAGGGATGGGCAGAAAAAAAAATTGCACGTAGTATCTGCTTGTAAGTAAGCATCAGAATTCCATTCTAAAGAAACAATGGAAATACACTAAGAGTAGGCAGCCGCAGCATTGCAGCAGCAAGCATTGCAGTATAGGTCATGGGCTAAACACTAGAAGTGCTAAGGGTAGAAAACAGTTTGTGACCCAGGCCATGCACTGGGACTTAGGGTTTGTTAGTAAAAATGGAAAGAAAAAAAAAGGGTGGGGTGGGGAGTATCTGCTGTGTGACAGACAGGGTGTTACTAGATGCTCTCAGGCATTCTGCATGGTAGTGAGAACCATGGCGGCCTCACAGACATGGGAACTGACACTGAAAGAGACGAAAGAATTGCCCTTGCTTGGTGAATTAGAAAATGGCAGTGTTCAGGTACAAACCAGATTTGCATATGCCATACTCTAAACAGAAAAGAGAAAAAACATCAGTGAATGAGCAGGTGCTAACTAAACGCCCAGGAAGTAGCAGATGATAGGGGCTGCGAGCTACCTGTAGAGGGAGAGATGGCTGTGCCAAGCATGAGCACTTGATGAATATGAATTGTGGACTCTGTTTAACATCTCAGCTAGAGGGTATTTTCCATATTGGCTTAATTGGATGTGAGAGCTCTAGCAGTAAGCCAACTCAAGCACATCTGCGCACTTTGTAAAGTGACACGAATTATCTTGTTGACAAAACATGAATAAATGCTATCCTACCATTTTTATTTTAAAAAGAAGAAAAATTCCTTCGAATTTGGCTCAGAACTTTCCGCTTACGAGAGTGTTCCTCTGTTCTATTTATTCCAGGTCACTCCTACCTGTCTTCTTTCTTCCTTCCCGTTTCCCAGAAGAATCTGTTCTTGCCCAGTCTTTGTCTTTGAAGTTAGCCAGCCCTCCACAATGCAGAAAATAAGTACTACAATACACTGACAGTAAGTTATTATCCAAGGAAACTCTTCACTCTGTTGTTACTTCGCATAGGCTCAGGAGAATGTATGGGAAGCACAAACAACAAACCCACCTGAGATCTGTGTTATAGGGCAGAAAGGATTACCATGGAAATATTCAGACAAGCCACCTCCTTCCAGCTCTCCAAGACTCTCCTCCAATTATGAGCTCAATTCTCCTCTTCTTCCCCCAGCTAAAGTGAAGCCAGAATATCCCCAAAGGTCAGCTTTTCTTCAGGCTCTTTTTAAAAAACTGTGATATAATTGACATATGACATTAGTTTCAGGTGTACAAAATAATGTTATGATATTTGTATATACTGTGAAATGAAAAAGCCTCTTGTATAGACTGTGTGGCTCCTTCACCCCAGAAGACTCAGAGCTGCTCTACGTTTCAGGCGGGCATGGAAGACTGATTGCACCTCACCACCGGTTAGTCGCAGTTGCCTGGGGAGCTGTGTTGAGAAGAATTCTGTGACCATTTCCAACTTCATCAAGACAGAGTTCTATGATTGGTTAATGATATCAGCCTTAGATGTGGAAGGGAACAGTAGTAGCATGAATTCCTGGTTCAATGAGATGAATAATCTGAAATAAGCATTATAGTAACTAAAGATATGAAAACAAGTACAAAGCATGCTCTGAAGATGGTCCATGCCTAAAATATTAGGAGAACATGTGAAAATTAAATCACCTCTATTTTTTTTCCCCTTTCAGCGGGAAGGGAGGTTTATATCTGCAATAGCATTAGTTATAGTGCTATAAAAAGAGAGCTTTATAATCTGTACATTTGTTGTAACAAAATATTTCCAGCGGCCTCAGCTACTTTTCTTCCCTCAAGCTTCTTGATGCTGATGGGTCCGTCAAGCCCACGGGACTAGAAGTTGTCCTGTAAGGGATAGAGCCCTGATTATAATACATTGTTCTATTCATTTTTATCGATCCATGAATTTTACAGTTGTTAGTACATGACCTGAGAGCCAAGGCTGCTCCTTGGGGAAGGAAATGGTGACTAGATTAATTGGACAGAGACTTCCAAAGGTTTCCAATCCCATTTGAAGCAATTGGTCTGATTTTTATACAGGGTCAATTGTCTTTTATATCTGATTAAGAAAATATAGTCAGAAGAATTTATAGCCAAAGGCAAATGTAATGTAAGCTCATTGGTAGTAACTCAATTAAGCTTACATGGTTACATAAATGTAATTGGCTTTTTGAAGACGTACATTTTATAGAATAAGGAATGTGAGCTTTCAATCGAAAGATAAGGAAATCATGTACAAGCGTTATGCTTATATCACAGATTTGGCACGGCAAACTGAACAGGGAGGCCCACTTCCCAGGGTGTGAGCAAACACCAAAAAAGGTAAGGCTTGTGAAAGCACGCTGAAAGTTGGTGGGGTGGTTTATAGAGGGAAAGAATGATCATTTGCAGAAGAATCACTATTTTCTCACTGGGCCTTTTCCTACATGAAAGCCGTTGTCCAAGTCATGCTCTGTACCCAGAATCACTCTCCAGAGTGTTCCTCTCCTCAGCCTTCAGTGCCCTCCAAAGGGTGGGGCTATGACATCTTCCCCCAGGGGTACTCACTGGCCCTCTTGGGACATCTAGGCTGTCACCTCACTCTGCCTGGTGTAGGATATAGCGAATGCTCTCTGGCCACCCTTCCTCACTCCCAGACGTTACAATTGAACGCTGCTTGATTGGGTGGCCTTAGTTACTGGCCCACCTGGGAAATCTAAAGCCTGTTCCCCACATTAGTCTGCAGAAGGATCCAGCTTTCTCTTCCCTTATCCCTGACCACTCCCTGCCTGCAGAACTCAATGGGAAACCAGGGAAACAGAGAGCAGACCATTTACTCCGAGACACTGTACTTGTTTATGCGCACTCTGACATGTGTTAACTACATGTTAAAACCCTTTCCTCAACTGCTTTGTCTTTCTTAGTGTTGTAAGTCAGAAACTTCCAAATGCTTTTTTCCTTATAGGCAGAGCATAGGGAATAGACTCTTGCCCCTTATTCCATAAGTTTAGTTCTCTCTATTAGGGTGAAACTAGCTGCTATAATAAATAAACCTCAAACTTTTTAATGGCTTAACACAAGAAAAGTTGATTTCTCCATCATGTAACAGTCTGATGTATATAATCCTGCTCAGCATGGAGCTTTCTTACCTATGGTAATTCAGGCACCCAGTTTCCTTCCATCTTGTGGATCCTCTGTCTTCTGTTTTCAGTTAATGAAAAATTCCGAAAATGGCACATATTAATATTTCCACTCACATTTCATTGGTGAGAACTAGTCATTTGCTCACATCCAGAGGTAAGATGCACTGAGAAATAAATCTATGGTTGGACAGTCACCTCCCAGCAACAAAGTTATACCACAGAAGAGGGAGCATAAATTTAGGGTGGGGGGCACCTAGCTGTCTCCATTGTACCACACTATCTTAATGTGGGTGAGAACCATGGTGTTAACATACTTATCCCCACTTTATCTCTCTCCAGCCCAGAAAGCGGCATTTCTAAAGCTGCCCTTGAGTTGGCCTGGCCCCCAGTTCTATTGAATTTCCACTGTAAGACCTAAGCCAAGCCTTTGGAAGTTTTGGCGAAGCGTGGCATGGGCTGTTTAGAAGGGTCAGCAGCAAGTTGTGGGTCAGGGTCCTGATCTACTGCCAGCAGCTCTACCAGCCCTTTCCTATTTGTAACTTTACTCAAGTTACAAGTTTGGAAAGGGATATGCTTATTTCTTACCCTTCTGGCTTTGCTAAAATCAATACATTTTTAAAAGACCATGTCCTGGTCATGCCTGTTTCTCTTTTGGCGCCTAGGACTCTTCCCACAGTAGCCCCAACACAGGGGCCTAGCTCGTACAAGTTCTCATAAACGTGTGTTGAATGAATAGACAAGCAAACAATGACAGTTAACAATGTCCAAGGGAAGCCGCACATGAGGGTCCTAAACATTTTATACACCAACTAAACCATGACCCCCAAATAAGGAGAGTAGAACCCATTAGTGTTAACATAAGATGGGACCTCCCAATGTGAGGGAACCACCCAACCTATGTTCTTTGATTTCACTGCTCAAGAAATAATGCTTTTTTGCTGGGTCTTTTCCAGTCAGTATTTGCTAGAAAGAGGATTTCTCCCCACCCCCACTCTCCCCTGTAACTGAAGTGGATAGTTACTTAAGATTGTAACTAAGTGTATTGGTTTTGCATATTGGGCTGGGATAGTGTGAATCACTCTACAAGAATCTTAGTGGATCTGCCCCTGAGCACCTTGGCCAGCTAAGCCCATGTCCCAGAGCTGGCTGCAGAGAGCCCAGTACTCTCACCATTTAAGCTAGAGAAGTGGAGACCATGGTTTTCAGCCTGGGTGCTAGTGGGCTGAGTTTGAGGAGAGGGAAAGATGTAGTGGTAGTATCCTTAAGAGGGAGACAAATGAATATTGAATAGGTGCTAAAATGCCTACCTGGAATTCAATTAACAAAAGTTATGACCAGATAGAGAGAAATGGGTAAGACAGCAGTACAGAAAGTATTTGTGACAGGAAAATAGTATTGTGGAAAGCATTCCAATTATCCTGAAGATTGGCCTAAATGAAATTTTAACCTATTTACTGGTCCTCAGATCTTAGTGAGGCAGAGCTGCTTTTCATTTCTGTTAAGCCTTGAAGGCATCTGGGAGGTGATTTGCGGTGAAGTCCCTGGGGGAGGTGATTGCACCTAGAGTGCCATCTTTGCATGGGTTCAGGAAGGTGATGAACCTCCAAGAGAGCCCCCAGGGACCCTTACCTCCTGATATTCACACCTTTGTGTACTCCCCTCCTACAGTAAATCACAGTTGACCTGTGGGACCAACAGAATACTATGGAAGTCACAGGGGATGACTTCTGAGGCTAGATTGTAAAAGATATTGCAGCTTCTCTCTTGATTTCATGGATTGCTAGCTCTGGGGTAAGCCAGCCACCAAGCTGTGAAGACACTGAAGCAGAACTGTGGAGAGACCCACATGTAGAGAAACTGCGGCCTCCTGCTAACAGCCAGCACCAGCTTGGAAGCTATCTGGGTGAGACATCTTGGAAATAGACCGTCCAACTCCAGTTAAGGATTCAGATGACTGATGTCCCTGTGGACGGCTAACCCCATGAGGGTCTCAAACTAGAACCACTTAGCCAAGCCACTGCCAAACTCTTGAACCTCATCTATGGAGTTATGAGATTATGAATGATTCTTATTGTTATCAACCACTAATTTGGGGGGTGACTTGTTCCATAGCATTAGATTACTAATACAAGAACCATGTCTCATAGGCACAAAATCACCTTTCACTCTATGGCTTTCTATGTTGACTTTTTGTAATGTTAAGGTTGTAGCAAGAAGTAACGAAGAGCTTAAGCTTTGTTGAAAGACGGAGTTCAAATCCCAGCACCATCACTTCCTATCGTTGTTACCTGGGAATAAGTTGTTTAACTTCTCTGATCCTCAGTTTCTTCATTTTTTAAATGGGGGAGGATGATGGTATCCACCCAGCAGAGCTGAGGATTAAAGGTGATATATGTTTTTTAAAAATCCCAGATCCTAATACAGAGAAATGTTTAATAAACATCATCTTAAAAAAAGGCAAAGAGATCCAACAACAAAGGCAGAAAACCCCCTCAATGTTTCTCCCATTAACTCTTTTCTGGCCTGATGTACATGAAGTTAAAAACAATTTGAATTTAGTTCAACTTCGCTTTACTATTAAATTCATTGTTCATTTACTGTCTTGCTTTTGTGTGAGTGAAAATATTCTAAGCATAGAACAGAAGACTGGAATCCAGGAGATTGCTTTCAACAGAACATTAAATCAAGAGAAATCTGACAACAGTGTCTGCCTTCCTTTATGGATACAACAACACTGTTCAGATTTTAATTATGAAGATGAGCTCTTTTTCAGTAGACTTAACATTTTCTCTGATTCAGAACTTGAGAGACATGTTGTTGTTTCTCCTATTACTACAAATGCACACTAGTGGAACTTTACCACCAACAGATACATCTTTCATAGATGCTAGTAGATTTATGGTAGAATGAATAATTCAGAGCTTTTTCAGACCCCAAATTCCCGGCTTAAATTTTTAATGAATTTATCTGGGTGATAGATTGATATAGAGTTGCACCAGAATATAAAACTACTAAATATTTATAGTGACTCTTGATTCCAAAACTGAGTGATTCCACTTTCCCAGCACTTTTTTTTTGCTTTGCAAGAATATTTTTCAATCTCCCAACCGGTTAAGTAAGTTGTTTAAGAAAAGAACTTGTGAATTTATGTCAAATGGCAGAATCAAAAGACTTAATGAAATCGATGATATGCTCAGGAAAATATATTGTTGGGTCAAAAGAAGGTCTATGAGAATTAGTTTTAAATAACCCAGTAGGATAGATCTCCAGCATTAATAATAAGCATTAATTTTATTCAGAGCAAATAATTTGAGAAGTTTTTACATAATTATCTTTCTTGTCAGGGATTTCCTGTTATTACACTTTAGAGTTTTGTCTATAAACCTTGGCTTATGGGAGTAGACTAATACTTAAACAGGACATTAATTAAATTACATTAGGTTTTCATGATGTGCAGGCTTTTAATGTTTTTTTGAGACAAAATTTACCCAACAGTAGACTTTGGCAGACAAGCTCAGTCCTCCACACAGATCTACTTTGTATCAATCAGAGTTTATTTAGAGAAATAGAATCACTTGGATATATATATATATAATAAAGTTCATATATATATGTATCTATATAGTCAAACTTTATTAGTCTTTTTTAATGATAAAACCAGAAGGTTGGAGATATGTGATTTTTAAAATGGGGATTTCACTGTATACAGTTGTGGGAACTCGTTAAACAACCTCTGTAAGGCTGTCATCTCATTTCTGATGTGGACCTGAAGTCTGCAGGCAGGCGGTTGGGAAGGGAAGATGGATAGAAAGTGGGGAGATCAAGGACCAACTGGAATCCATGAGCATGAGCTGGAACCCATGTCGGTTCTCACTGCTTCCCACCTAGACATCATGATGCCCTACAGAAGAAGCAGGTATCCTTTCTCAAAAGCTCAGCACATACCTGAGCCAGAAATGGGAGAAGATGCAGGCAGATCCAGGGCAAGGTGGAGTTACCCTGGAGTTACCCTGGAGGAAGGGTAATGATAGCCCTGGTCACTGCCTCACATTAACAAGGTGAGCCAGTAGAGAAGCAATAACATGTGTGAGCTACAGAAATGCCTGCCTCCACCTTCTGAACATACAAAATAAAAATGGCCACTGCTCCACTTTCACCCTCCAAATCTTACCTGAAGTATATTTTTTGGCCCTTCTGAACTGGAAACTTAAATAGATGGGAATTCTGAGACATGTAGCTCAATCTGGCCAAATCACCATATTACAAAGCTACCATGTCCCTGGATCTTTTGTACCACTTGTTTTTGTACCTACCCTTTCTCCCTCGTTTCAGATTGCTTTAGCCTCTATCAGCCAGCACCTGCAGCCTTTCTTTTTGAGAGATGAGCTTGGGTTATTGGAGTTAATTTCTCTGGAAGTGTCGGGGAGTTTTCTCCCCTACAGAGCAGCCCTTGACCTCTGACTGACCAGTGTATCCATCTTCAGTGTACCCCAGTAACTGGGATCTCTGCTTGGGATCTAAGTTTCTTAATAATAAAATTCTTCTCTGGCATCTCGTGTGATCCAGTGGCTGAACATTTTTTCCAGAACTTACTTTTCCTACGATGAGATCTCTGAAAATATGCTCAGCTGTGCCTCTCTGAGGCTGACTGCCCATCTCCACTGATGGCACTGATACCTGATCTGCTAGATACCCTGGGTCCTAGATTCCCCTATACTTTTCTTGTGACCTGAGTATCCAGGTCTGGACTCACCAAAAAACTTACTTCTCATATGTCCTTCCCAAGCATATGAGCTCTGGCCTCTGCTTATAGGTTTAGATGTTGGCCCTTTGACCCACCAGCAGACCTTCTGGTTCTGCTTGTCAGAGCCTTCCCCAGACCGATCCATCTTACCTCTGCCAGAGTCTTGTTTCTGACAAAAGAGAAATTGGCAAAAGAAAAAATTTTGATAACTGAAGAAATGTGGTTGAAGAATAAGAAGAAAGACAGAAAACCAATTTATTCAACAGTGTTCCAGATATCTTTCTAGATGTTGGGCACATTGCAGTGAACTGACCAAAGTTCCTGCCCTCATAGAGCTTATCTTCTCATGGGGAAGAGATAGACGATAACAAAAACCAAATAAATATATAATGTATGAGGTAAAAATAAGTGCTAAAAAAATAAAGCACAGTATAGAGATAGAAAACTGGCAGTGAGGATGTGCTATTAATATTTAGAGAGGGTGGTTTGGAAAGTCCTCTCTGTGGGGTCACATTTGGGCAGATTACTGAAGAAAAGGAAGGAGTGAGTCAAAGGTATCAAGGGGTGAGGGTGGAGTGGGGAAACCTTCCATGCAGATGAAACACAAATGTGGAGGTCCATTTGCTTTCTTGAATAAGTAGGGAATTCTTGCAGCCTACATTAATTGATTAGGAGACATCCTGCTAAGCACTTTACATATATTATCTCTTTGAATTCTAAAATGGTAATGTGATTAATGTTGCTATGAATGTTTTTATACCCATACAATTTTCTTCATTTATTTTAATCATTTTCATAGGATCAACTCCGAGGAGTAGAATTTTAAGTCAAAGGATATGGGCATTTTTATAGCTCTTGATATTTTATTACCAAATTGCTTTTCCAAAAGACTGGACCAACAACATACATTGTCGCTAGGAATGTCCAATATAGTAAAGAAATAAGTATTAGAATGGCATGTTTTTGTTGCAAATGTCCACACTCAAAGGGCAGTTTAATATTTCCCCAAAGTATAGGATAGAAAGATGTTATTTGAATTTCTGTGCTTAGTAATACTTTCTTTAAGGCATTGCTTCCAGGGCACATTTAATCAAAATCCACAGTATTAAACCTATAGCTTTTCAGAGTTCTGAATTGGGATCAGAAGGACTTTAAGTTCTGCCTTTGTCTCTCATGTAGGTGACTTTGGGTAAATCTCTTAACTATGCTGAGACTCAGTTTGCTCATCTGCAAAATGGTGATTTGTACTTGGCAAAAATATAATGCGACTAGAACAATATAGTGTATATGGTAGAACTTTCTAACTCGGGAGCATTCTACATATATTAGTTAGCTAATATTATTTACTAGGCATTCTCTGTCATCATCTTACAAATAGATATGAAGCACAATGTTTGTTACCAAAATATTTTAGTGGATGTTTTTCTGTGTGGCTTCCTTTTTTAGTAAGAGAGCTTCAGTTCCCTTGGGGCACCCTCATCCCACCCCTACCCCACCCCTACCCTCTGTCCATGTGGGATGTGGGAAGTTGAATTGACTCTAGGCTCTTGAGGTGAGCACGTGATCCAGACCTAAACCAATCAGTATATCACTACCCCCCCCCCCCGACCCAGTTGAGGGGTGGACATGTGACACAATGTGAAGTAATCCTGGAATATTTGCTGCAGCATGTAAGAGAACGTCCTGCTTCTCCTGCCCTTAGAATAGGTTGAGTATTTTGCCACCACAGAGGAAGAACCTGCTTGGTGATGCACCCAAAGCAGAAGGAACAGGGAGCCAAGAGACAGGAAAAGAAAACCCTGACAGGATTGTCTGAGCCCCCCCAGTGTAGACCTGCTTGCCTTGGACTTACCAGTTACACGAGCCAATATATTCTTTTTGCTTAATCCAGGTGCAGGTGGGTGTCCTGTGATCTGAAGCCCAAAGATTTGAGAATTATACAAAGCCTGTACATCTGTGTAGCGTTTTTTTGTTGCTCAGAGAGTTTCACATATTATATGTTTGCCGTTGGTTTCTCCCAGCATCCTTGTGATAGAATCATGAAAAGTGCTATTATGCAATTTTTAAAGTGAAATACCTGGAGCAGTGAGAGTGGTGGTCACGAGCCCGGTTTAGACCTGCTCCTTCCTTCCTGTGGGGATTGGGACAAGTGACCACCTTCTCTGAACTTCAGGTTTCTTTTCTGAAAAACGGAGGAAATAATGCTGGCCACTACTTTTTGGATTCATGAGATGGCAGGTACAAAGTGCGTATTGCAGTACCTGGCCATAGCAGGTGGTCAACTAGAAAAGAGGAACTCATATTACAGTTTCTGCAAAATCCTAGAGCTGGTGAGTATTAGTGCTGTGACTCAACCAGACCATAGCCTACTTTTTCTTGTATGTCACAGCACGCTTGTGTCCTCTCTTGGGCCGTGTACCTATGAATCACCGCGGACTTTTATGAGTGCTTGATTTAGGGGAGCTTCAGAGTAGTAGAGAAGTGCTTTGATGGCTAATAGGAGCAAAATATGACCAAAATTCAGCCAGGAGCCATGGGCCTGTTCTTCTTCTGGAGTCCTCCAACTCTTTCCCAAAGTGGTTTTAAACCATGAATTTTGATTTATAGAAATATTGAAAGATATTTCCTAGAAAACCTATAATAGAAAACTTATAGCAGATTAACCAAATCAATAAGGCAACATGGGGAAAATGTATCAAATAACTGGATATTTATTTCCATATT
Source organism: Rhinolophus hipposideros (assembly GCF_964194185.1). Taxonomy (NCBI): domain Eukaryota; kingdom Metazoa; phylum Chordata; class Mammalia; order Chiroptera; family Rhinolophidae; genus Rhinolophus; species Rhinolophus hipposideros. The sequence continues at coordinate 66,178,384 of NC_138051.1, read as the reverse complement.
GAATAGGTTGGCAAGAGGCAAGAGAGCTCTTAATGAATTTGCTGACCTCATTTCTCTTTCCTTTAACATAACACAAATGTTGACATGTAAATTCAGTAATGGAACATCTGCCAGATATTTTAAATGCTTGTTGCCTCAGTTGAAATGGATGAATAATTGCATCATATGCCTATATATTAGAAGAGACAGAAGATGTTGTCAGGGATCTGTTTCCTGTGTCTCTGTTTTCTTCTGGTTTTGCCGAAGAAACTCATTAAGGTTTGTGTTTAATGATCTGATTGAAGCACCCATGTACCCAACTAGTTAACTTAGTTATTAACTTTCCATTTCCTAGACAATAAAATACCCAAGACCATGTGTCTTAAGCCCAGAAGAAAAATCACTGTGTGTCCTAAATCTAAAGCAATGAATAGTGTTTAACTTGCTGCTTTCAAGCATTTTGATGTGGTAACACAGAATGTACACAGAAAATGCAGAAGCAACATTTTGATGAATCTGGTATGCCTACTTATGTTATTAATATAATTACATTTTTACTCTGCCATCGCTGATCTTCTTTAACCAAAACTAATCACTAGTTTTGGTTAAAGTGTTAGAAAAACCCAAGATGATATAAATGTTAATTGTTATTCAGTGTTTATAAAGTTTCTCTTTAGGAAAATCCACCTCCAGGGATGCTTCTGGAAGCATTATATACATGGAGATTATTCATGATTTTGCTGCCACTAGTTCCTTTGCTCCTGGAGAAGGTATATTCTAAGCTATTTTAATCTCTTAGCACTTCAGCAGTCATCTCTTAGCATCCATAGAGTCAATATTACTTTTAATATTGGCATTATTACCTGTGACTCTAAATGAGACTCATTGGAACTCATTCCAAAACCCAAATATTCAGAAACGGATTGCCTATAGTCCTTTGACAGGAAATGTCATTGGCGGGAAGGGGTGGGGTGCTAAATTTAGAACCAGGGCAGTGATGCAGTGGGTGACTGCTCTCTGCTCTCTTGAGGTAATTTGTAATCGAAGAGAAGTAACCAAATTATTTTCTATTTCAGAGATGTTTGTTTATTTTTGTAAGCAAAGGGGATGGTTACATAGAGTAATCAGCTATCTAAACACCATCTCCTCGCACACAGTGGACAAGGTGTGTTTCAGCGATTCTCCAGGAGACCGGGTTGGAAGCAAAGATAGAACGGCTGGAGAGTGCATCACTGCTCTGTGATTGCAAGTCAGGGCTGAGGGATGACTGATTGTCTTACTGTCTTCTGCTTGGACCCAGGAGTTATAGTTCAGTCTCTTTGTTCCCTCCTTGCAAGTGAAAATTTTATTATAAATGATGGTTTGTGTACTTGCCCTAAATCGTTTTTTGTTCTTCTTGTTTTATGACCCCAGTACTTCACTGTAGATTTTCTCCTGTTCTAATGCCTTCTCTTTGTCATTTATCATGCTGACAGTTTAATAGAATTGCAGGCCTGGCAGATGGTACTGGGATGTCCTTTTCCACACAATGCTAAGGAGCTTTAACCCTATCAGAGAGTCTCTTGACATAATGTGGCAAGAAATGATGCTAACTATCCTGATATGACAAAGCAGCAACCAGCAGAGTAAAAACGTACATGCATCAACTTCATATGGTTTCATCTCCCATGCTTCTGGTGAAGCTGTTGAAGAAGGGTTCCTTAGGGTACTTTGGGGGCCAATCTGTAGTCAGCTGTGATGGTGCATTTAGTTAAGTTACTGAAACTCGTGAGAGGGGATGGAATGATTTTTCTGGAGTAGGATACAGGTTATCTTTCAGATAATAGAAGAAGATCAGGGTCTAGCAAGGAAGAACGAATGTGAAAGAGGTTACAGCCTAATAAATTAAAGAAAAAAGTGGCTATGCGTTGAGAATTTACTATATCCAAGAATCTAAGTTCTTTATATATATATATATATATATATATATATATATATATATATATATATATATATGAATTAATTTAATCTGCTCACCGATCTTTTCGGACAATTCTTATTATAACAAACATTTGCTGAGCTTTACTCTGTGCCAGGCTGTATGCTAAACCCTTGACAGGCATTTGATCATTTTTTTCTTCTCAGTGTCTTTACCTCTCAATTATCTCTCCAATATCTGTTCACTTCTGCAAGTACCTACTGCTACTACATGAGGCCAGGCCACTAACATTATTTTAACACTTTTTTTTACATAAAATAGTTTGTGGGAAAGATCACAATACCATAAGGAGCCCATATTTTAAGTGCACATACACATACATTCCTGATCAAGATAGAGGACATTTCTACTGGTCTCGCTCCTGCCCTCTCCTAGTTATTACCTTCCCAGAGGAAACCATTTTTCTGACCACTATCATCATCAACTAGTTTTTTCTGTTCTTGAACTTTACATAAATGGAATCATACTGTATATATCTAGGGCTTGGCTTCTTTCATGTAACATTATGTCTATGAGATTCGTTCATGTTGTTGCGTAGATCAATAGTTCGTTCTTTTTCACTATCCTGTAGTTTTCCAGTATATGACTGTGCAACAATTACTTATCCCTCCGTAATTGTTTCTTGCTTAAATTACCAATTAGCCCCTTAATTGGTCTGTTGGCATCGCCTCTTGCCTTCCATTCTTTTCTGCATTCCATAGCCAGGATGGTTTACTCTGTACTTTCTAAGGGATACATACACACTGAATCTGGCAAGTGCTAGTATTCTGACCAATCAGGGGGGTGTTTTGGGGTAAAGAGAGTCCAAATCAACAATTTCAATTCAATATACATTTATTGTACAGCTAAGGTGTGGCTTCTGCTATTTAAGAATACATAGGAAGTTCATAGGAAGACAGTTTTATAAATTAATACGTTTCGTTCAGCCTGATTGATTGGCCAAAAGTGGTAGAATACCAGGTACCGGGGGGTCACAAAGAGGATGAAACCCTTCTCAAATTCCCATCCTTGGCTTTGAGTCCAGACTCACTGAAAAACGTTCTAATTACTGATTGGCCTCCAAGATAACCGGATATCTGGAAGCAGGTCCTAAACAGGAAGGCAAAGCAGGTCAGTCAAAAATATTATTGTGAAAACAACTCATTGGGCTTGAAAGAAGTTCAATGTATTGTTGCAATGTCATGTGCTTGGCTGGTATAATCCTGTGCTTGAGAAACGGGGTAATTCTGTGTTTATAGATAGTAGTGAGTTTCTGTTCTGAACTGCTGAGAATCAGACCCCACAAATTCAGTACTGCCAGGTGATATGGTTTGGGTACCAGGAATCCTCCGTTTCTGGCATCGGCAGCCCCCAACAATGTTCAATTCAGCACACAGCACAAATTAGTCACTCAATACATGATTTTCAGTTTGATGTGACAGTGAAGTATAATAAAAGGCTATTCTGCTTACTTAGAGTAGGTGTTGAAGAGAAGACAAATGGTCATTTCCTTGTTTATATAGTAACATATTTTTCTTTAGTTGATGATGCCAAGTAAGTCTGTCTATCCCTGAAACTCTCAAATAGTTCCTTGTGTTTTTCCAGGTCCTGTGAAGAAGCTGAGGCTCAACTTCATGATTATATTACATTTATTAAGTGGAACCACATAAAAAAATTGAAATTATTGGTTGGTTTTATTTATCATTCATTTTGGGGTAGTGAAAATTTATTATTTTTATTTCCACAAATGTAAATAATTTTGCTCTGAATTTGGTAAAAATTCAGCAATAGGTGTTAGAAGTTGGTTTATTATTTACAGAAAAATACACAAATCATATGCAGCTCAACTACTCATCATAAGGAGAATATGCCAGTGTAAAGTTGAGCAATTATACATATTTTACATAGCTTTTTGTTGTCATTTCTGTTCTGCTTTTTTTTTCACTTAAGGTTATTTTATACATCTGGGCACTAATATAGTCTAAACATCTCTTTTAAAAATCCTTATCATATATATATATGCATATATATTATATATGCATATATATATACTATGTATATGTATACGTATATATATGTGTGTATATTATATATACGTATATATATAAAACAGCTTGTGGAACATTTCTTCTCTTTTAGAAACTTGAGATTTCATCCTTTTGGTGTTTAAATGGTACTGCAAAGGGACTACTTGTAAAATTGACTTCTTTCTTTCTTCTAAGCTGTTTTCTTGGAACATGAAATTACCAGTTCAAAAGGCATGAGCTGTTTTAAGGCTTTTTTTGCTCAGTTTCGGATTGCTTGCCCTAATGTCAGTGAATAGTGCCTTGGATAATACTTACAATTGAGTTTGGACAATTAAGTTCATGAACTTGTTGCAATGATGTTGCTAGCCTTTTTTGATATCAGAGGGATTATTCATTATGAATTTGTACCAATTGGACAAACAATTAGCCAAGTTTACCATTTGGAAGTGCTAAAAAGGCTGTGTGAAAAAATGTCAGACGGCCTGAACTTTTCGCCAGAAATTCATGGCTCTTGCATCACGACAATGCACCAGCTCACACGGCACTGTCTGTGACGGAGTTTTTAGCCAGTTAACAAATAACTGTACTGGAACACCCTCCCTACTCCCCTGATCTGGCCCCCACTGACTCCTTTCTTTCCCCAAACATAATGGAAGTATTGAAAGGAAGACATTTTGATGACATTCAGGACATCAAGAATAATACTATGACAGCTCTGACGGCCATTCCAGAAAAAGAGTTCCAAAATTGCTTTGAAGGGTGGATTAGGTGCTGGCATCGGTGCATAGCTTCCCAAAGGGAGTACTTTGAAGGTGACCGTAGTGATATTCAGCAATGAGGTATGAGCACTTTTTCTAGGAGGAGTTCGCAAACTTAATTGTTACACCTTGTGTATATGTGTGTGTGTGTGTGTGTGTGTGTGTGTGTGTACACTAGTACTACACATTGGGTTTTGTCATTTTACATTTATTTTCTTTGCTTGTTTCATAAGAGTGTAATTGTGTAAGGGACTTGATATGGTCCATTTCCATCCATTATCTTCCTATGAGTTGGGTAATAAAACTTTGGCAAATTAATGCAAGGACATCTTCTAACTGTATTTAAGGTTGTGGATGTATGATATAGCCTGTATTCAGTTATCTGATTGTAAAATTAAATGGAAATACTTTTAAATTTTTATGAAAAATAAAAAGAATCCCAGTGATTATTTTGTTTTGGAAAGGGGTTTGAACCAGCACGTAGTTACACTGAAATTCACTCACCACCTAATTTGAGGGGTTGGTTGGTTTGGTTGATGTGGGAAGGAGGGTCCCATTAGACTGGAAAGCCCCATTTAGCTCTTTTCTTTTTTTACCATTTAAAAAGACTGAGATATACTTGACATATAACCTTAGTTTCAGGTGTACAGCATAGTGATTTGATATATGTATGTACTGCAAAATGATCACCACAATAAGTTTAGTTAACATCCATCACCACACATAGTGTAATTCTTTTCTTTTGTTCAGAATTTTAAGATCTACTTTCTTAGCAATTTTCAAATATGCAATACAGTATTATTAACTATAGTCACCATGGTGTACATTACATCTCCAAGACTTATTTATTTTAAAACTGGAAATTTGTACCTTTCAATTCCCTTCACCCATTTTGTAGTTCCACCCCGTTTATTTCCTTAAAGAGCAGCAAGTTAGCAGGACACATACAAAGCCAGTTTGCTGGGACCGAAACCTTAAATCTTGACCATCCCTCTCCTGCTGGTATAGCTGTTAGTGTCCTTCAGTCCTGAGAAGAGCATGTGTGGAGATGTTGGCTAAGAATAACATAGCCTCATCCTTTTTGAGGGAAAAAGCTACCAAGAGCTAAGGCCTCTAATAAATGATGGAAAATGGACATGCAGTATGAGTCAGGCATTTGGACAAAAAGGGTTTGAATTGAGTTGTCCACAACCTATCTTAACGAGTTTTACAGAGGGGGTCAGGCTTCTGAAACAAGATAAATGATTTTCTGGGAGGCAGCGTGGTGTAATGATACAGAGCATGGGCTTTGGAGACAGATAGACCTGGATTTGAATCCTGCTTGCTTCACTTGCGAGTTATGTGTCCTTGGAGAAGATTCTTAGCCTCTCTAAGCCTTTGTTTCACAATCTGAAAAATGGGAATCAAATCTACCTCAAAAGATAATTGTCAGGTTAAAATGAGATAATGCATATAATGCCTGACACATACCATGTGCTCAGCATATGTTGGATATTGCTATTTTTCCATGGATAAGTGTATAGACCCATAACTTCATGAAGACCATGAGGGCTACCCCAAAAGGGGCACTAGAAGGGACTTTGCTGCTTCTGTATCTTGCAAAGGTGACTTCAGGAGAGGAAACAAGCCTTGGTTCCACCCCTGCTATCCTTCCAAAGAGCTTCTAAAAAGTTTCCATATACAGGTGGAAGAGATCGAACCTGGGATTCCCAACTGATAAAGGACATTTACAGCCATGACTATTTATCTGCTGTCTTCAATTCTATCCTTTGGGTGTTATTTTTGTTCTTTTAAGATAGAAAAAGGGTGATATAAACTAACTATAACCTATAATAAAAACTACTTACAGATTTTTTCGGTTTTTACAAGTGAAATTTTAGAAAAGCATGTTGTCCCCACAGGTTTGCAGGCTGCTAAAACCTAGAGGAGTGTATAGGGAGAACAATCTGCTCTTTGAGGAAAAAAGAAGACGGTTCTGCACATTGTGTGAAGCATATGACTGGTTCCATAACTTTGTAAAAAACACCAGTCGTGAGTACTGCTTTTAATACCAAGGTGCTAATCCAAGTCATTTTGTGTGTCAGATGCAAAACAAAAATTGTCGTTCATGCTTAATTCTTCACTAGAAGCAGACTATTGGGTATTGATAACTATAATCAGTGTTGAAACTTCAAATTAATTGTTCCTGTATCATCTGCCAGGAAGTTTTCTCTCCTGCCAAATGGTTCAGGAGCATGGATAGAAGATGGAATTATTTTTGGCACACCTTTTAGCTGCCTGTAATGTGTTAATGGACTTGGTCAATAGGAAGCCATACCCTCTGCATGCCGGCCATGGCTATGCAGCCAGACTACCACTCCTGGAATCCTCTGGGAGACAGTGTGGGGAAAGGATGTCAAGAAGCTATTCTTCCAATGAGACCAAAAGTGACATCTGACTGAGAAAGACAAATATCATATGATCTCACTTATGTGTGGAATCTAAAGAACAGAATAAACAAGCAAAATAACCCCAGAACTAGACTCATAGATAGAGAGAAACAACTGATGGTTGCTACATGGGAGGAGGCTTGGGGGAGGGGGGGGAAGGTGAAGAGATAAGGAAGTGCAAATTGGTAGTCACAAAGTAGTCATGGGGATGTGAAATACAGTAGGGGGAATATAACTAATAATGTAGTAAAGACTGTAGGGTGTCAGATGGGTACTGGACTTGCCAGGGGGATCATTTCATAGATTATATAAATGTCTAACCACCTGAAACTAATATAAAATAATAATGAATATCAGTTATAGTTTTATATATATGTGCGTATATATATATATATATATATATATATATATATATATATATATATATAGTATTATAATAGCTGTGTACAGTATCGAAGGGGTAGTAGACTTGGGGGGTTATCACTTTGTGAGGGGAATAAATGTCTAATCATTATGTTGTTTTGTACACCTGAAACTAATAAAAAAATTATTTAAAAAAACTCAAAAAACAAAAGTGACATCTGACTAATGTTTCTAGACACAGTCTTCACAAATTGGGGAGCCCAGTGCACATGCTTATTCCCAGATCCTCCCTACAATATGGCATGGTGGGGTTGCCGCAGGCTACTCAGACAACATTTTCCTGATATCTTTCCTTATTGATTAGAAGTAAAAAGATGAAGGAAAATGCACTTAGACAAAAACATGAGAAACACCTCCAAAACTAACTTTATCTTAAAACTTTAGAATGTCATGAATAACAAATGAAAATATAGATTTTTGGAAAATGATTCTTATAGTCATATTCTTGTATGTTTAGAAACCATGCATATATTCTGTATGTTTAGAAACCATAAATTCACAGGCCTTACCTCTAATAATTTAAGAACTATAGACCCAGGGTCTTAAAGCGATCAGCTCAATATACTGTATTTGTATTATTGTTTCTACTCTCAGCCACACTTGTGATAGAATGTAAACCCCATGAGGGTAGGTGATATAGTTTACTGCAGTATTTAAACTGCATAAAAACAGTGCCAGACACATAGTAAATGCTTAATGAAATTTTGTTAAATAAATGAATGCATATCTATTTTTGAAATAAAAGATACCATCTTAGTAGGGCACCTCAAAGGAAACTTCAATTTTCCCATTAGATCCACTGAGTTGTTTTTTTTTTATTCTTTTTTGCTGCTTACATGAGTGAACAGAGGGTGTGGTCTATGGGATTTTTCACTGCATCAAAGAGATACACAATCTGGAAATACTGGGGAAACAGTAATTTGATACATTCCTTTGACTCTGATCGGGCCCCAACATCCCTTGCTTATCCTCATGTTAAACAAGTTAACCAGACGCAATATTGAGCCTTCCCTAGAAAAGTATTTCAACTGAAATTCTTTTCTGCTGTGTCTAATCTAGAATGATCCTACTAAAAATAGTTTGCTTATTTTTGTTTGCTCCTTAGTGTAGGAGACAAAAGAGTTTGCCAATATGTTTTACATTTATATTTTTGGGAAAACTGTTATCTTGTTCCTTTAAGTTTTCTCCTTTAACAACATTCAGCAATATTTACAGAGTCTCTATTACAAGCCTAGCACTCTGCTTTCCCATGGTTTCATGCCTCATTTACAAGACCTTTGATAACATCTCTCATCTTTTTCTAAATCTTCTCCAATTTGTTCACAGCTTGCTTAAAATATGAATCCATAAAACTAGGCGTACAGTGGTGAGTGTGTTGGGCAAAACAGCTTGTGCACAGGTTTTTCAGAGAGACCTAGACTCCCTCTGATTTATATCCAGGATAAGGGATATTGATAAACGAAGCCCCTATGCAGATCTGACGTGGGGAGTGGGGGTTACAAACCACAGAAACAAGGTAAGAAACTGGATGTTTTCCAAACTGTCTCTACTGGGATATAATTTTTCTTTCATAGAAAATAAGTCACACCTTATAATCAAACTTTCAAAACGTTGAACATTTTCTTGCTTTGTTTGGCTCTGTGTTATTGCCATAAAAATAGTTATTGCCATGATTATGTGAATAACAAACCATCCCCAAACTCAGAAGCTTACAAAACCACGCATTTGTTCTCATGCTCATGGGCCTGTAGGTCAACTACTACAGTCAATTGATTCAGCTGATCTAGGCTGGCATCGGCTGGGCAGTTTGGTTTTAGGCTCTTGGTCACTGAGGCTTCTCTCCAAGGTGGGTGGGTTCCTATCTGCTCCATGTGTCCTTTCATCCTCCTTGGCCCGGTGGCTACGCAAAGCATGTTCTTAGGAAAAAAGACAGGAGTGCAAGAGCCAAGTACGTTGGTTTTTGTTCACATGTCATCTGCTAATGTTCTTTCGGGTGAAGCAAATTACACATCCAAGTCCAGTGTCAACGGGGGCAGAGAAGAATACTGCACCCACAATAGGAGATGGAAGGGAGTGAATATTTGCTGAACAGTAATCTAACAGATCACCCAGCTCACTTAACTGTAGACTTTACAAAGACAGGACTTGGATCGCTTTTGCTCGCTACTGTATCCCCAGGGCCCTACACAGGAAGTCGCTCAATGAACATTTGTCAAATGAATGAATGAATGAATGAATGAATGAGGAAGCCAATGATATATTCTGGCCATAGCAGACAAAGAATAGTATTAATGGCAGCAGCATAGGATATTCTCCTTATAACAAAGGCACGCATTTTAATAACATCTTTTTAAATGTCTGGCACAATTTGTAAGGTCACTGTAATGTGCACACAAATATATTCCTGTGTTTTTTGTCCTACCGTCAGCACAGTGTAAGAGGCAGTCTTCCGGCCAGGAGGCCCCTCCACACTGGAGAGGCAGGAGGGCAGCCTGCTTCAGATGAGCTGCTCTGCTCGCACGGCCTTGCCTGACCAATGTGTTTGATGAACAGGAATCAGCCGGCGGAGATCGCTGCAGGCCACCTTCCCCTGTTCCAGTGGCCCTGTTCAGCTGGGTCACACGGCTTGAAGCGGTGCTGCAGGGAGTACGCCAAGCATCTCTGCTGCCTGCTCCAGTTCGAGTCAGCCAGGAAGTCTCTCGCTCCCATGTCCCTGCCTTTGTTGATCCTGACTGACACCCGGTACTGTAAGCTGAGCCCTTCCTGCTGCATTGTCACTTGGCAATGTGACCGACCCCACCTGGTCATACGGGCTGAGTGTACTTCCTGGGAATCACTGACAAACTGCCTTGGGAAGCCAAATACTTAACATAGGGCACACCCAAGTCTGCCCGCTAAATAAATGGTTTGACTATCTTAAATTTGGTCTAGACTGAAACTTTATTCAGAAAGCAAAGCAGGTTGATTGGTGATGTCAAATATCTCAGCGGAATGCAAATTTGGAGCAGGCAACTTTTCCATCTTATTCAACATTATTATCCCAGTGACCAGCACCGGGCGGGCTCATGGCGTATACGAGTGTTCTGTTAGTATTCTTAGAATGTATAAACCAAAAGCTCATGCATCCTCCAAATGATTTATAGTTGGCATTATAACAAAAATTTCAATATGATACAGTATACTGTTATCAAATTCGTGATACTTGAAATTGAATGAATTTTGATTTATTAAGTTCTATGTTGAGAGCAGTAACGGGCACGTAGTAAGCACTACATAGTATTTGACAAGGTAAATAATCTCAAAAACAAGAATCAAATGACTTTCTTATTCTTGCTTTTCCGATTTGGAACAAAGTACACATAGTCTAACTTCTCTGTCATGATTCCCTGTTCTCCCCTTGTCTCTTTTCAGAGAGACCATATCACTAACGTGATGATAGTAATGATGGCAACAGCAATGTAATAATGACACCTAGTATTTACTGAGCATTTACTATGCACCAAGCTCTGTCTAAGTGTGTTGCCTGCATTATTTCATTTAATTACTAAAATGAATGTATTCAATAGAGCATATTATTATTACCTTTTTGCAAAGGAACCCATGGTTCTGTCAGATAGAAAATGATGAAGCCAGTCTTTCAGATTTCAGAGTCTGTGTCTCTTACTGCTGTATTTCCAACACGGGAGGGGCCTGCAGGTGGAAGTCCTCTTCACATCCCTGCTGAAGTCGTTGATAGTTGTAAGTGCTAGCTGAAAGAGGGGCACGGGTTTTATGAAGCGCCTCTGAAAACTTAGCTTTCCTGTCTTGATGGAAAGTAATTCAGATCCGTGGCCTTTAACCTATTTCTCAGTAGTTTGGCCTGAACTCCAGAAAGAATGCAAATCTCCTTTCCTCTGAGATCCTCCTTGGCTCGGACTTGGTCTTAAGTAAATATGAAAAGAGATGGTAATAACGTCCACAGTGAGGTTAATTAAGCAGAGCGGGTCTTCTACAGCTAAGAATTCCATGGAGGAATTTTTAGAGAGTTTAAGTGACATGCGAGAGGCTACTAAGTCTATTGGGTGAAGGAATCAGGACCTTTGGCATTTCTGGGGCAGTTGAAGGTGCTTGCCATGGTTTACTGCACGGAAATTATCTTGAGCAGATGTGTGCGTATGTGTATGTGTGTTCCCGTCAGCTGACCCCAAGAAGCAGGCAAGCACAAACTTTGCATAGTTAGCTGTGACTTTGTGTGGCTCCGGGGAAGGTGATGTGTGGAGGTTCCCTCTTGAGAATAATGTGCAGAAGAGGCCGTGTGTAGGCTGACAGTGGCCCTGCTAATCCTTGCCTTGCAGCTGACACTTTCCTGGATGGATTCCATCGCTGGGGCTGTCTGAGTAGTAGCTCCCTTGACAGCAGGAGAGGAAAAGGGGCCCGAGCTTAGAGCTCCCTGATCACCTTGAAACTCCTCACTGAGCTGATGGGTGCTCGTCCTTCAATGTGACACCTGTGAAAGCCACATTCGTCAGTCTCAGAGAGGCGGCCCATTCAGAAGGCAATGAGGGGCTCTGTCTTTCCATTTTCAGCCTTCACAGGTAGCACAATTCCCAAGGTGATGTCATAGCACCCCATTATCAGGTTCAATAGTATAGCTTCAGAGAACAGTGTGTACGATCTGTAGAACAGTTGACCTGGCATGAGTCTACCATATAAAGTGTGGGGAAAGCATCCTGGGCCTAGAGAGGCTGAATATAGCCTGAGTCTGCCTCCCGCCCTTCATGGGTGACCTTCTGCCAATGTGCTTCATGAAAAGGGTGGTCATTTCCACTGGTTTTCTACCTGGCCGTTAACTACCTTATACGGCGCTACTCTGCTCAAAACAGGCCTGGGGGCCTCCCTCCATGCAAACCTGCTCTGCAGTGCTGGTCCCACAGGGAAATTATAATTTCCTTTACTGCTTTATCCCTAAATTACCCGCAGAGTGGCTAACTGAAGGCTGCTGTGTTTTGGGGCAACAGAGGTTTTGTGTTTCCTAGTATAGCACCAACAGGGTAATACCGAAAGTGGAAAAGCAGGGAACTACATAAGAATAGTGCTATTCTTAAGTGTCTCAACCATTTATGATGGAATTTTTTTCTGGCTTTTTTACCTTGATAGGGTTCCTCTCTCTTTTCTTGTCCTCGCTTCCAGATGAACCTGCAACACCCAATTCATTCTGCCTTTATTATGCCTAGGAATTTAGCTTTCACATTTCCCTTCGCCACCCCAGAATAGTTCCTGACCTGCTTTTGTGTGGTCAAAAGCTTAATAAGGAGCTTTGCGAAAGGCAAGGCCTAACACACAGACCTCTACCTTCAGCTACGCAAAGAACTAGCAAGAACTTTGAAATTGCGTATTTCCCCTTATTTTGGTAAGGGTCAGATTCTTTGGGAGGACTCCCTTATCTGTTTTGGTAAAGAGAAGAATAATGGTGAAAAACTATATTAATTTCTCCTTCCTATGCCCTTCCTTCTATTTAGAAGAAGGCCCCAGGAATAAAATTTGTCTCCTACCTCTAAGTTACATGAAGATGTCAGCTTTTAAAAGTTCCTACTTAAGTTTAGGGCAGAGGTAAACCTTATTTAGGATGTTACCCACTCTAACCAATTCTGGAAATAAAGTCTGCCAATAACAATGCTGGCAGACACCTGTACAGCACTTACCCTGTGCCAGGCACTGTTCTAAGCAGCTTTCAAATGTGTTTATATCACATAACAACCTCATAAGTGAGAACTTATATTACTTGAGTTACCTGTAATGCATCACATTACAAAAGTACAGTGTGGTTCAAATAACTTGCTCATGGTGACATAGCTGGTGATTAGCTGAGCTGGGCAGGCTGGGTTCAGAATCTGTGCTTTAGCTACTGCATAATATTGACTTTCATACAAACAGAAAAGGACTGGAAGGTGTGTTTGGGGCAGGGGATTCTTAAGGTCTCTAGTTAGGTCACTGTTAGGTCACTGTGTCTGTACATATTGCAGAAATGAAATACCTTCGAATGGAAAAGAGATGCTGCAGAGTAAGTAAAAACAGTGTGCATCTCTAAAGAGCCATTTTAAAGAAAACATGTTGTTATGCACGATTGTATCCTTTGGAAAATCTTTGGTATTCCTCCTGTATGGTATCCTTACCAAAGCATAGAAGGAGAGTTTTCTAACATAGAAGTTCCTAGCGTCTGTGTTTCGCTGTAACTTGGTTAATCACTTAATAATTGTTTCTATGAACCTGGACCGCCGATGGCGTAGGGCACAGTATTATTTGTTGTTGTCTACTGGTCACAGCAACAAAACTATCTTAGTATAAAATCTCCAAACTTTAAGAACTGCATTTCTGATTTGCCAGGGTGAACAATGGGTGCGGAGGCCAGGTTTAGGGAGATCTCTCTGTGTACATTGCTGTGCTGTACGTAAGACATTAGGATCGATGTAAAGAAGGACTCCTTCTTTTGTATTTTTATGCAATTCTGTAACACTAAAATATCCTCTTTGGAGGAATGGTTTAGTGTCAGTGTCTCCTAGGTGAAAAGGAGACTCATTATATAAAGCATGCAATCCATTTCGAGCATTTTCACCAAATGATGAACCCAGTGGATATTTGGAGATTACCCCACCAGAGGGAGTGGCACTGCATTTTTTAAACTTTTTATCCAGTCACTAGATATACTCTACTGGTTTGATTTAGTGCTACACTTAAAGGTGATTTCATACATGATTTAAAGCCAAAATCTGTTGAGGAAGAACAGACGCTCCGGTTATCTTTGGTTTTTATTTAATTGGATTCTTGCAAATAAGAAGCACCTAGAAGAGTTATTGTCAGTGCTTTGATATAAAAGGATTTAGGTTCGTCAAATATTATCAAAATGCCACGGAAGGACTGTGGTGGTAACTAAATTTAGAACATTGAGAAAAGCAGCTTAATAGTAAAAGAACCTGGGACTATAATTGGAAGTTATTTTTATCCACTACTACGAGTAGCACTGTCACCTGACTTGTCAGAGGGAAACATTTCCTTTCTCCTTGTATTTGTGGGTTTAAAGTTCAAAATTAATTGGAGCATGTAAATAACGCAGACAACCAAATGCAATTCTTCTGAAAAATTTAGAAAGAAATAGTGGTTTAGAAAACAGAGGAGTCTAAAGAGACTAAAAAGAAATTAGTTGAAATGAAACTACATTAACACTTCAATGGGGTTCAGGAAAGGAAATGGCCACGTTAATCCAAACCTGCTCTTTATTTTTGCCATCTCAACCCTTCTGTACAGTGGAATCACCAGAGAGAAAGTTTAAAATACCAGTGATGTACCCTCACCCTGGACAATTAAATCAGAATTCTGGGGGTGAGAATCCCATCAAAACAGAGAGAGAGCCTATTAAAAATTACATGAAAATTATTGTCTTGTTAAATTATGTAGTTGTTTGTTCTCTCTGCATGAATCAGTCAGTTTATTTTTTTCTCTTTTTCATTTTCAAACTTCAATTCATTCTTCTTCACATAAATTAGGAGGTCCTTCTCAATTCCAGAGGTTAAAAGCCTAAAATGATGATAGTACTTCGTGTGTAGGGGTTAAATGGTACAAATGACAACGGTATTTTAAGATTGCTTTTGTTTGGTGCTATAACTTTTGCGTGACCAGCCTACTGAAGTGTGACCACACATGCAGTTAATTAGAAAGTCAGGATAGAATCTAGGTCTCCTGACTCTTTCTACTGTTGAATGACAAGCTAAGATTCTGAAACTAATATTCCATCAAAAAGTGCAATGTCAAATACCTTGCAAAACTCTTTGAAACATGATTTGGCAACTTTAAATTTGGCACCTACTTTAAAGTTTTTCCACACTAAGGTTCTGATAATGCCTGAAGGCCATAAAAGGTTGGGGCCTCAATTGGCTGTATGTCCTTGTTTAAGAGAGGATTATGACTTGTTTGGTGACGAAAATTTTGACCCTGCCTGGATAGAGATGGCAGAGATAGTATGTTCTTCAATGTAGGCATGTGTGCTGTGAATATTCATTAGACAATGTCAAAAATATCTTGAGATTTATTGCTTGTTAAAATAGGTAAATGGATCTTCCTTTAAAGAGTAACAGAATATTTGGCTCTAAGGACTTGTCATAAGCAGTATTAATCAATCAATCAATCAATCCATTATGCAAATATTTATTAAACACCTACTCAGTGCCTGGTACTATACTAGGCATTGGCAGTACAGTGGTGAGAAAAACCGAGCCAGGAGCTGCCCTTGTGGCATTTACAGTCAAGTAAAGGAGATAGACAAGTAAAGAGGGCTTTTCTGAAGAAGCAGCTTCTAGCTGGAGACATGAAAAAAAGTTCCAAAGGCAGGGGGCACAGGATTGAGAGAGAGTGTTCTAGAGAGAAGGAACAGCAAGCACATTTAAAGATCCGGAGGTAAGAGAAAGCATGACTTTTTCAGCAATCTCAGAGGAGTTCATTTGAGACAGGTGTAATGAAAGGATCAGAGGGTTGAGGCTGGAGATACAGATGGAGATCAAAGTTTGTATTCAGTGGTTAGGGGTGAGGAATTCATGCTAAGAACCCCGTGGAGGAGCCATTCCGGCATTTTAAGAGAGCTTTGTTTTAGAAAAAGCAGACTGGCTGTGGTTTGAGGAATGGATTAGAGTTGGACCAACCAGTTAGAAGGCTGTGTGGTAATTCAAGCTAAGAGGAGGGCTGCCTGACCTTGGGTAATGGCATTGAAAAATCGAGAGAAAAAGACCAATTGGGAACTACTATCTACAGGATTTGGTGATATTTACCAGTTTCTCATTTGACAGAATCACTATTTACAGAGACTTCCCTGAAGGATAGATACCCCATGAGTCTCCAAACTTAAGTTTTGGATTAGTTAAACATTATAAGAGGGTTCTATGTTTGCTGTGCATTATCAATGTGATTCTACTCAAAAGTGCTTTAACATTGTGCAATCAGGCCATGTGTTTTTGTATCTTCCCGTGGAAGTTCTTCAGGCCATTGTTTACAACATGATACGGGCTCCTCTTTAGGAACATCCTGAAAAAACTTACTCTTGGGGCACACTCCAAATAACTTGTGCTTCTCTGAGCTTTGTTTTGAGCCCTGGGATGAGTAGTGTTGGCAACCATAAGTTCCTTTTAGGTTGGGGTCTGGGAAACTCCAAGTCAAATTAGGGCTGCCTCTACACAGTGTATTAGCTTGTGGCAGCTATTGTCCTTATTCTGGCTTCATTTTTCTGGTTTCTATTTTTAATTTACTTTCTTCCCAGTTCTTTACTGGGTTATTATTATTATTTTAACCCTGCAACGTGGTATCTTTATAAACCATGTCAATTCCTTTTTAGAATGAGATTGAGTATAAATAATTACAATAATATGAAAAAAAATTTTTGGATCTTTGTGCCAGAACAGTTGGGGAAGTTAATATTGGAAATATACTCTTACATGTTTAATTGTGAATTTAAAATTTAGATTCAAGTTTTTGAAAAATCTAAGGGTTTCTGTTAGAACACGCATTTCTTGGTCCTCTTTCTTTTGGATTATAACTTGAGCGTCACCAACTCCTTAATCCTGATTTAAGCTGAATAGCAGTGTTTTCTGTGTTTGTAAAAAGTAACTTATCTTCACCAGTACTTCTGTAATTTCTCATATGGAAGAATCTTTTCCCATATATGGAAGAAGAGTATTTACAAATATTCATTTAAAAATATAACGTGGTTATATTAGGTTAGTCTTTTTCTGAGTCACAAAAATAACTCCCCCTTGCATTTCCTTCAACAGCCAGCCTGTGTGTTATATACTAGAAATAGGGATTTAAATATTTGTTTATGTCCCAAAGAAACTAGAAACCTAGTGGTGGGGGGAGTCAATTGTATCTTTGTTATACAGTGTGATAAGTACCTCCACAGTGGGTAAG
The DNA here is from genome assembly GCF_964194185.1 of Rhinolophus hipposideros. Classification (NCBI taxonomy): domain Eukaryota; kingdom Metazoa; phylum Chordata; class Mammalia; order Chiroptera; family Rhinolophidae; genus Rhinolophus; species Rhinolophus hipposideros. The sequence continues at coordinate 66,160,884 of NC_138051.1, read as the reverse complement.
CACAGTGAATGCCTTAACTTTCCAGGTCCCCACCTTTTGTCCTGGCTGTGAAAATAGCCCTGCCAAGTTAAACTCACTGCACTTCCTTATTCTGTGTCTGATTGTACCAATGTCATACAGACCCAGCCTGTGTGGGTGTCTGACTTCTTGCTCCCCATTTCGAAGTCAGAAGGTTTGGAATTATATGTTGTGCAAAAGGCTGCAGCTTCTATTCAGACAAAAATCTCATCACTGCGGGTAACCTTTTAATGCCAGATTTTGCTTAATGAAGGTACTTCCATATTGCCTCTGTTAACCTATAATTGGAAGAATGCTTTGCTTAACTGGAGTCAAGGAATTCTATCAAAGGATACATTCTGTAGGAAGGACATTTACATCTAGTTTCTGATAAATCTGTTTTGCAACCCTGGCATTGATTTACATTGATGGTGGACATGGTAGAATCCAAAAATGGCCACAGTTTTTTTTGCAGCAATCCCATCAAGAGGCAGAATCTATTTTCCTACCCCTTGAAACTGGGCTAGCCTCGTAATTTGTTTTACCAAGAAAATATAGTGGAAACAATATTAGTACCAGTTCTGAGTCTGGGCTTCGAGAGGTCTTGCAAGCTTGACTCTTACTCTTGGGACTTTACTGCTGTCTTAAACAATCCTGGGCCAGCTTGTATTACCTGCAATGATGAAATATATGTCCCTTGTCTCCCCATCCACTAAACATATGAGAGAGACCATCCTAAGCTATTCAGTACCCAGCTAATCCATCTGCTGACCCCATATGCATAAGTGAACCCAGCCAAGATCAGCTAACCCTGGACACATCAGTAGAACCATCCAACTGACCAATAGGTCATGAAAAGTGAAAATGGTTTTTATTTTAAGCTAGTAAGATTTTGGGTTGCTTGGTATGCAGTGAAAGCTAGATAGTAGAGCAGAGTAGTAGATGGAAGGAAGGGAGTTAAAGAAAAAGGAAAAATAATAATATGCACTCACCACCTTCTTTATACCCAGATGATGATTTTTAAAAACTGAATCATAAAGAAATAAATAAACAAGTCTCCTAAATATTATAGTAGATGATTACATATGAAGGAGTAGACTCAAACCTCCTAAATAATTAATGATTCTCAAAAGATTTGTCAAAATGAACCCATGTTATTTATGGCAGTGAATTTTAAAAATATCAATCCTATAATGAGAAAACAAATAATTCTATTCATTTACTCATATCTAGAGAGAATATACACCATTTATTTATTTATTCCCACCCCCACCCAAAAGACAAAGGGTAACGGTTCAACTCAACTGGATATCAAATTAGATAAGTGACCAGGTTCCAGAATTATACAGAAAAATAATTCATATAACTTCCAGAAAATAAAAGAAGAGGAAGAAGAAACGTGCCTTGGTCTAATTGGGAAGGGTGGAGGGAGGGTGGGAGACAGCAGATAGATTTGATCGGATTATAGTAAGGAACAGTCAGAAAGCCATACAGGAGAAGGTGGGACTGTGCAGTTTCAGGAAAAGGATGGTGCACTGAGAATGGGAAGGATTGCTACCAACTCACTGAGGGACCTTTGAACCATTGACTTAGGCTCTTTAGCCTCAATTTCCTCATTTATAAACTTTGCACTGGGCGAGTTATTATCTTTCTGGTCTTGAAACAAGTCAACCTATATGGGGAAACAAGTCAACCTATATCTTTCTGGTCTTGAAACAAGTCAACCTATATGTCTCACCCCTCTTCAAGAAAGTGATCCTAGGCTCCTCGTGAAAGGTTTTGTTTATTATAATGATTCTTGTGTCCCTTAACATAGTTTGATTGTCTGGTATGTGCCAGACACTCTGAGAAGCACTGGTCACATGGTGGTGAACAAAATGCAGACCCTGCCACCGAGACACTTAAGTATACAGTGTGGAAAAGACCACACTGTATGGAAAGAACTCTAATGGGACAAATACCTGGCCACTCCAGGAAGGGGTGCTCAGAAAAGTCTTCCTAGAGGAAAAGTCCCTTTAGAAATAACTGAAGGATGAGCAGCAGTAGCCAGATGAAGAAGAATTTGTTGATTTGCAAATTGGCTCCTGTACATGGAGGGCAAGGAGAGACCCACGAAAGAGGCAGACCACTCCAGATTGGTGGGTGGCAGGTTTAATAAGCAAGGGAACTTTTTACAAGACTTCATTTGGGGGGCCACAAGACGAGTAGATCTCCACACCTGCCTGCCAGGATCTTAAAAGTTTGTATAAAGGCCTTAACTGGTTTCAGTTATACATGCAGGTGGTCTCAAGAACACGTTGCTCTCACAAGGCAGAAACCTGGAAAATGGCTGCAGCTATGGGAACAGTGGGCGGACTGTACATTCCACGGACAGAGGAGGGGGTGAGGAGCCTCTGATTGCCCAGATCCAGCTCTCAGGTCAACCCGCGGTCACATCCTCTTAATGACCTCCTCCAACAGCACCGTAGTGACAGTCCAGGCATGGTTCTACTACAAGGAACCAAGTGATACTAACACCCAGATGACTGTGTACCTAGAGCATTTTAGTAGCTTAAGAATCAGAAAATTTTAACACTACCTTGAGATGTTACAAAACTTTTTATGTATTCGTTGTCATGGAGCCCTGTTTTATTATTTATGAGAACATGGAGAGCCAGAAGAATTAGAGACCTTTAGTCAGGCTTCATCACATTCACTGGAAAGGAGATAATTGTAATTACAGAAGAGATTAATGTGCAGGCAGGCGACACTCTCCAGCACATTGCACATAAAAACTCAGCCACATTGGAGAATAATGAAATAGAATGGGTTTTAGGGTTTGGGGTGTGTTTGTGTGTGTGTGTGTGTGTGTGTGTGTGTGTGTGTGTGTGGCATTCATCTTAAAGTTAGTAAAACCATATTTCAGGAAATTTGGAAAATGAAAGATTAGGAATAATCCTATTACTCTCAACATCACTTTTTGAATTTTGTGTATCCTAACCATCTTTTCCCCAGCAATACAAAGGCATGTTACCGAGCTGACCATCCTTTGGCATCAAGACTGACTGAGCTGACTGATTGCTCTATCTTGTGGAGGAGAGGCTGCATAAATGACAGCTTCTCAGATTACTTTATTCAGAATAGAATGAAGAAGAATTTCTATCCCAGCTCCCTTCTCCCATTATTGCACATTTGCCCGTATTACCTCTGTACCTTGCACCTTGTACCTTGCATGTCCTTGATCCAAGCAGATGCACTTTTATGTCTCAGCAACAGGGAGGCCTTGTGGCAGCAGGCTGGAGGTGCATGGCATTAGCAGGAGGTGAGGCACTGCCAGGCTGTGTCTGTGTGAAGTCGGTGGGAACCCACACAGAGTTGGTCACTGCCAAGGTGAAGCTAGAGGAAGTGAATGGGCACAGAAAAGTTATTTGAAACAACCTTTTAGCTTTACTGTTGAGAGAGGTACTCTTTCTGGTAAGTTAGGAGCCTCCTCTAAATCAGCTGGGTAGCCAGGAAAGAAAAAAAGATACATGTCCACTTCAATACTGATGGTCTGCATTATCTCGGGGTATTTGAAGAGCGAGTTTTATTAATGGGTATCACTGACATTGAAAATCATAATGAAATAAAAACCTTGTGAACATATTTCTTGCAAATTAGTAGTTCTTGAAGCTAAAAGGCAAAGTCATTCTTGAGATTGCTTTTGGCAATAATTATTCAAGATGTGAATGTATTGGACATATATTCTGGGCTGTCTAACTGATGAGTTTTAAATTTTCTATTCTCTCTGATTTTCCACACCACCCATGATGTTTCTTTTCAGCAATTTAGTCTGTCTTCAGTGTCATTTATTGATAAATTGCTTCAGGAACTGCTGATACTTGAACATGCATAGTACATCCTTGGAAAACAAAAAATAAACAGAATGAGATTTGAAAATTAAATGTAGTGTTTATGGAAGAAATTCAAATTCCGTTTGATTTTAATTTTTTAGTAACATCGCTTTTTATGTGTCAATGTCATCTGGGATGTTGATGGTTATCTTGCCAGAGGAAAAAAGAAAATTCCAAGTGGCTTATATTAGATTAGCTCTGGCCAGGATACGTTGTCCCTTTTGTTAAGAACTAGAATCAGTCAATAGCCCTCACACAACCACAAGGGGGCAGAAAGTGCAATGCCGTGCTGTACATAAAATGGGCGAGAAACAAATATTTGGCAAAGAGTACCAACGACCACCACAGCAGGTTTGGCATTTTTAACAGGTAATATCACAGAAAGTCTTGTGGGATGAATAATATACAGTCGGTTTGAGGTTGTGACATGCATGGCATTTTAGATGTTTAAATTACAGAAAGTCTTGTCATGTGAACACATAGAAGATTTGAATGTATAACTACCAACACAGCTGTTCGAAATGCTACAAATATCTTCATTAACTTCAATTTACTGTAAATCTTACCGAGTCCACATTCCCCATAAGAATAGTGGGAAATGCAGTCTCAGTATTATTGGGGCTCCCCTGCTGCATGGTTTTGCTGTGAGGAGAGATCACTCTGGTCTTCAGTCCTCTGGTCACTGCTGTGGCATCCACTAGTTAAGCCTGTATTCGACAGTGGAGGCAACAGAATCTCTGCCGAGGCTGGAAAGCCAGGACTATTGGCCCAGACTCCCTCAGGGCACCCCACTGTGATCCCCCTGAGGTCACTCCACTTCCCTGGGACACTGTCATCAACCAGGACCCAAGTCCCCCCCATACCTGGAGACCACCAGCCTTTGTCCCATTCTCAGTTTGAAGTCAATACTGTGTCCTCAGATCTTCTCAAAGGACAGGAAGAACTGCTGACCCTGAGCAGCTTCTCTTTCTGTAAAGCACTTCCTTTCAGCAGCCTGCCTGTTCCTTTGGTCTGCCAATGTGATTCCAAGATCTGCTTCATGTGATTATTGCCATGGTTGAAAGGATTAAAGGAGACTTGTGAAAGCAACTGCCACAGAGAAATTCCTAGTAATGTAAATTTCCAACAATTCTTAGGAATTCCTAGTAAAGTGTGAATTAACTTTAGTAATAAACAATTGTCAGAACAGGGTGGAGTTGGGAGAAGAAAATTGATATTTATTGTGCACCTACTATGTGCCAGGCCTTAGTAAGATATTTTCATGTTATCTCACTTAACCATCACAGTCACAGTATTAAGTAGAGAGTATGAGCCCATTTACAGAGGAGAAAACTGAAGCTCAGATGGTTCTATATATGCATAAAACAAAATAATAACAATAGCTAACATTTATGATGCTTACTGT